>NW_027507903.1:475440036-476146686 GCF_037356315.1 Lithobates pipiens
ACATATACTCCAAGTAGCGCAAGGGACACTTTTACACATTATAAAAGAAATATCTGATTTCAACATTTTGCTGTGTACAATACTGTGCAAAAGTTTTGACGGAGTGTGAAGAAATAATGTATAAATAATGCAAAATGAACGAAACAGAAGAAAAATCTAAATCAAATTAATACTTGAATACCTTTTGACTTCAAAACAGCATCAATTCTTTTAGGTACACTAAGCCTAGGTTCACACATATGTGATGCGGGAACCAGCACGATTCCAGCGCCGGTTCCCGCGTCGCATCTCTCCCACAGGCAGTTCACACTGTCCTCTGCGAACCGCTGCAGATGTCAATTCATTGTTAATGACACCCCCAGATCGGTTCACAGATCGCAGTGCCAACTGTGAACTCGCACAGGAATGAGATCGCATGGGTGAGAACACCCATGCAATCCAATTCCAGTGCGTTAAAAAAAAGTCCCTGCACTATTTTCCTGCGAATCTAATGCATGTAATTGCATGTAATTAACACCTGCATTGCGGTGCCATCGCATGAGATGTCTGTGCAATGCGAGTTCAACCATATAGTTGTATGGTTGAACTCGCATTGCACAGACATCTCATATGATTGGCACAGCAATGCAGGTACGAATTACATGCGATGCCTGCGTTTGCACAAGTGTAAACCCAGGCTAAAACACAATGGGGTTGATTTAGTAAAACTGGAGAGTGCAAAATCTTGTGCAGCTGTGCATAGAAACCAATCAGCTTTCAGTTTTTTTGTCAAAACTTAATTGAACAAGCTGAAGTTAGAAGCTGATTGGCTACCATGCACAGCTGCACCAGATTTTGCAATTTCCAGTTTTACAGTAATAAATCAAACCCAGTCTTTGAGGGAAATCAGCAATAATCAGCAAGCAATGTGTTGACATTCCAAATTCATTTTCGAATTCGAACTTCGTTATTTCGGACAAATTTCATTATTTGGGAGGATTCGTTTACATTTGTTATTGTTGTTATTCAGAATTCAGATACATCCAAATAATAATAAAAATCATTTGAATTTCAAATTGGAATGAAACTAATTGCACGTGTCTATATGATATTGCACACCCGCTGTTGGACCTTGGTGTGATGTATTTTGCCTATGTTTCTTTGAACACTTGAGAGTATATCTGCTTTTAATAAATTCATGTGGTTTTTAACATATTTCTCTATGGTCCTTTGTTCTTTATTCTACTCACTACTACTACTCTGAGATGCTGCCTTGTATCTTGGCAGCAGTGGTAGCTGGGGGCAGTAGGTCAACTTTTGCACCAGGGCCCACAAACTTCAAGCTACACCTTTGCCTGAGAGCATAAGGTACAGATGCAACGCTCAATGAACACAAACAGTAAAACTACTGGTTTAAGGGAACAGAATTACCGTATATACTCGAGTATAAGCCGAGATTTTCAGCCTCTTTTTTGAGGCTGAAAGTGCCCCCCTTGGCTTATACTCGAGTCACCGCCGTCTGTCTACCCGATCAGCGTGTCGAGCAGACAGACGGCGGCCATTCAACTATTCAAAAGCCACGCCTCCCTGTCTGTGATAGGCGGAACACTCAATTTCCCAGCAGTCAGTGGTCCGCCTATCACGAGGATGAGAGGATGTCCGTGATAGGCGGAACACAGACTGCTGGGAAATTGAGTGTTCCGCCTATCACAGACGGAGGCGCGGCTTTTGAACAGTGGAATGGCCGCCGTCTGTCAGACGAGAAGAGGTGCGGCGATCCTGGCATGGCCGCCGTATGTGCAGAAGCACTCAGGCTCGGGACGCAGGCTCAGGACACAGGTAGGCTGGACACACAAGGCTGCACACACAGGGATGGACGGACACACAGGGATGGACGGACACACAGGGATGGACGGACACACAGGGCTGGACACACAGGGATGGACGGACACACAGGGATGGATGGACACACAGGGATGGACAGGCATGTCTCACCCTCGGCTTATACACGAGTCAATAAGTTTTCCCATTTTTTTTGTGGTAAATTAGGGGCCTCGGCTTATATTCGGATCGACCTATACTCGAGTATATACGGTAACCAGTATAGAGTAGGGATTTTTACTCTGAAGTCTGTACTCCTTTATAGATAATAGTGTAAATCTTTGCCCATCCCCAGTGTGGGTTACATTATGGATGGGCCCCTTGGCATATCTATTTTTATTACCACCAGTCGACAATTGTGTATAGGACGTGTTTGCCAAACTATCCCTTTTTTAATATAGATACTTCTTTATATCTGTTTTATACGGTCACCCATAATAGTATGACCACTGACAGGTAAAGTGAATAACATTAATTATCTTTTACAATGGTATCTGAAAGTGGGCGGAATAAATTAGGCAGCAAATGAACATGTTGTCCCTGAAGCTGATGTGCTGAAAGAAGAAAAAAAGGGACAAGCATAATGATTTGAGAGATCAACGGCAAAATTGTAATGGCTAGGCAACTGGATCAGAGCATCTCTAAAACTGCAACGCTTGTGGGATTTTCCAGGCACAAGCCAGGTAAGACATACCCAAATGACCCCTGATCTGAATGAATGGGTGTCAGTCTAGTCCGTGACCTGAGAAATCCAGATAAATAGAAAAGCTTGACTGCACTCCAGTTTTCAGAGAAATGCAAGCTTTATTCATTAAAATTTGCACCGTGATAGTCATCTGACAACAGCACTGTGATAGAGAGCACTGACATCAGCAGCCTGACATAAAGCACTAACACCAGCACCATGATATACAGCACTGACAGCAGCACCGTGATAGAGAGTACTGACATCAGCACCGTGATATACAGCACTGACACCTGTACCGTAAGCAGCCCCAGGAGGAAGTCAGCATAGCACAGGGATGGTGGGAGCCCCTCATAATGAGCATAGCACAGGGATGGTGGGAGCCCCTCATAATGAGCATAGCACAGGGATGGTGGGAGCCCCTCATAATAAGCAGCCCCAGGAGGATGTCCGCATAGCACAGTGATGATGGGAGCCCCTCATAATAAGCAGCCCCAGGAGGAAGTCAGCACAGTGATGGTGGGAGCCCCTCATAATGAGCATAGCACAGGGATGGTGGGAGCACCTCAAAATATGCACAGCAGAGGTACAGCCCCAGGAGGAAGTCAGCACAGCACAGGGATGGTGGGAGCCCCTCATAATATGCACAGCAGAGGTACAGCCCCAGGAGGATGTCAGCACAGCACAGGGATGGTGGGAGCCCCTCATAATAAGCAGCCCCAGTAGAAATATGACACCACTCAACCTCTTCAAAGAGGAGGGTATGGGCATATAGTACGGTGTGCTTTTTTTGGACAAGGAAGTGAGCCAAATGAAGAAAGAAGGTCTCTGTGCTCGTTTTAAAAAAAATTGTTTATAGACATATACATGGTCTACTGGTCACATGCGTTGAATTCCTCCGAGATCCATGCCTCATTCATTTTTAGAAATGTGAGGTAGTTAACACTGTCGTGAGCTAGGCGAGTACGCTTATCGGTCACGATCCCCCCTGCTGCGCTGAACGTCCTTTCGGACAGGACACTGGATGAGGGGCAAGCCAACAGTTCGATTGCAAATTGGGCAAGCTCTGGCCAGAAGTCAAGCCTGCCCACCCAGTAGTCCAGGGGTTCATCACTCCTCAGAGCATCCACATCGGCCGTTAACCCGATGTAGTCAGACACCTGACGGTCTAGGCGTTCCCTGATGCTGGATCCGGATGACACCTGTCGATGGGTCGGCTGAAAGAATGACCTCATATCCGAAGTCACCAACACATCTTCAAACCGGCCTCTTCTCGCAGGCGCTGTTGGATTGGTACCCGCAACTCCTTCTCTGGGAGTGGGAATTGCTCCTCTGCCAGCGCACGCAAAGGCAGAATGCAGCATTTCTTGAAGCAAGGCCTGGAAGTTCTCCATTCTGCCAGCTCTCTGTGACGGCGGTAACATTTCCGCCATTTTGTGTTTGTACCGGGGGTCTAAGTAGGTTGCCACCCAGTACTGGTCCTTGACCCTTATGCTTTTTATACGGGGGTCACTATTAAAACACTGGAGCATGAAGGCCCCCATTTGCACTAAAGTGGAAGCGGTGTGGTGGCCTGGCTCCTGCTCATCATCCAGGATAATGTCGTCCTCTTCATTCTTCTCTCCCCATCCACGCACAACAGGGATCCCAGAAAGGTTTAAAGCATGCTCTTCTTGCTCCTCCTCATCCGCCCCGGCACCATCCTCCTCTGACGCCTCTTCAGACTCCTGTTGTTGACTTGTCTCAGATAGAGTAGCCACCCCTGGGAATTCATCCAGCATTGCGACTTCCTCATCTTCCCGCTCCTGCTCCTCCACAGCTTGATCAATGACATGACGCAATGCACGCTCCATAAAGAAGGCATAAGGCACCATGTCACTGATGGCGCCATGGCTGCGACTGACCAGTTTGGTGATCTCCTCAAATGGGCGCAGAAGTCTGCATGCGTCGCGCATGAGCAGCCACTGGCGCGGTGAAAAACCCCTCAGCTCCCCAGAACCTGTTCTGCCGCAGAGTTCATACAGGTAGACATTAACTGCACGTTTCTGCTGGAGCAGCCTATCAAGCATATAGAAGGTTGAGTTCCATCGCTTCGGGCAATCGCAAATAAGACGTCTGACCGGCAGATTGTGTCGCCGCTGAATGTCAGCAAGGCGAGCCATGGCCGTGTAAGATCTTCTGAAATGGGCCGAGATTTTCCCTGCCTGCCGCAAGATGTCCTGGACCCCAGGGTATTTGACAACGAATCGCTACACAACCAAGTTTAAGACGTGTGCCATGCATGGCACGTGCGTCATTTTTCCCTGTTTCAATGCACTAAGCAGATTTGCACCGTTGTCACACACCACTTTACCAACTGTCAAATTGAGCAGTGTTAGCTGATCTGCCTGTGAACGCGAAGCTGAAAGGAGTGCCGGGCCAGTGTGGCTCTTGGCTTCCAGGCACAACAGACACAGCACGGCATGGAAACGTCTCACCTGGCATGTCAAATAGGTTCTGGGGAGCTTGGGCGGCGCAGCGGAAGAGACGCTAGCAGCGGAAAAGGAGGAGTCAGCCGAGGAGGAGAGGGAGGAGAATGGAGTAGGAGGAGGAGGAGGAGGAGGAGAAGAAGAGCCAGGCCTGCATGCAATCTGTGGCGGTAAAACCAAATCTACACGGGTGCCACGGGTTACATGCTTGACGGCCGTCAGAAGGTTTACCCAGTGGTCAGTAAAAGTGATATACCTTCCTTGCCCGTGTTTGCTAGACCACGTGTCTGTGGTCAGATGTATCTTGGCACCGACACTGTGTGCCAGAGATACATTCACTTGCCGCTGAACATGGCCATATAGCTCTGGGATGCCCTTCTGTGAGAAATACTTCCTTCCTGGGACCTTCCATTGTGGTGTTCCAATGGCCACAAATTTGCGAAAGGCCTCCGAGTCCACCAGTTTATATGGCAGTAGTTGGCAGGCTATGAGTTCTGACAAGCCAGCCGTCAACCGTTGGGCAAGAGGGTTATCCGGTGTCATCATTTTTTTACGCTCGAACATTAGGCCCACGGAAGCCTGCCTTTTTGCAGAAAAACGTGAGCTTGGCGTGATGGAAGGTGGAGTGGAGGACAATTGTGAGGAGAAGGAGAAGTAGAAGACGAGGCTGGACGGTGGGAGCCTGGAGTGTGGCTTTGTGTGTTCCGTTGCTCCCACTGGGCTCAGTGATGGCTGCTCATGTGCCTTCTTAAGGCGGTCGTCCCTAGGTGAGTGTTGGGCTTACCGCGACTAATGCGTTGACTGCAAAGATTGCAGATGGCAACGCTATTGTCAGCAGCGGACACGTTAAAAAAAGCCCACACTGCGGAGCCATGTGCCGGTGTCCTGGGAGCGCCAGATGTGACCGTACATGGTCGATGACTCGCTCCTGATACATTAGCAGTCTGCTTTGTCCCTCCTGTGCAATGTAAGTTATTCCTGCTTCTCCTCCCTATCTGCTGGTCCATATCTTCCTCTTTTGGGCACCCACGTGACATCACTAGACACGTCATCATCGACGTCACCTTCCCCACCGCTATAAGTAGAGATCTCGGAGTAGGCAGCAACACCGGGGACCAACCTCCTCCTTGGGCTGATCTGGGTACTGTCGTCAGACTGCTGAGTAGCGGTTCCTGATCTTCCTGATCCAATACCAAGAGTGGCTTGCGCATCAGAAATGTCTTGATATGGATCGGAAAATAATTCCTGTGACTCAAGTGGAAGGTATGTGGTGGTGGTGGTGTTGTTGGTGGTAGTGTATTTGGGGGTGCACATAGCACAGAGTGAAGAAGAGGGTGCAGATCGAGAGGATGAGGAGGGTGCAGAAGAGTAAGGCTGAGTGAGCCACTCAACCAAGTCTGGTGTGTCCTTTAACCACTTTCAGACCGGACCATTTTGCTGGTAAATGACCAGAGGTCTTTTTACACTTTGGCACTGCGCTGCTTTAACTGGTAATTGCGCGGTCATGCAATGTTGTACCCAAACAAAATTTGCGTCCTTTTCTTCCCACAAATAGAGCTTTCTTTTGATGGTATTTGATTGCCTCTGCGATTTTTATTTTTTGCGATATAAACGTAAAAAGACCGCAAATTTTGAAAAAAAATGATATTTTCTACTTTTTGTTATTAGAAAAATCCAATAAACTCAATTTTAGTCATACATTTAGGCCAAAATGTATTCAGCCACATGTCTTTGGTAAAAAAAAAGTCAATAATTGTATATTTATTGGTTTGCGCAAAAGTTGTCACATCTACAAACTAAGGTACGTTTTCTGGAATTTACGCAGCTTTTAGTTTACGACTGCCTATCTCATTTCTTGAGGTGCTAAAATGGCAGGGCAGTACAAAACCCCCCCAAATGACCCCATTTTGGAAAGTAGACCCCCTAAGGAAATTGATAAGAGGCATGTTGAGCCCATTGAATATTTTATTTTTTTGCCTCAAGCGATTGAATAATGACAAAAAAAAATTTTTTTTTTTTTTTTTACACAAAGTTGTCACTAAATGATATATTGCTCACACATGCTATGGGCGTATGTGAAATGACACCCCAAAATAAATTCTGCTGCTTCTCCTGAGTATGGGGATACCACATATGTGGGACTTTTTGGGAGCCTAGCCGCGTACGGGGCCCCGAAAACCAAGCACCGCCTTCAGGCTTTCTAAGGGCGTAAATTTTTGAGTTCACTTCTCACTACCTATTACAGTTTTGAAGGCCATAAAATGCCAAGATGGCACAAAACCCCCACAAATGACCCCATTTTAGAAAGTAGACACCCCAAGCTATTTGCTGAGAGGCATGTTGAGTTCATGGAATATTTTATATTTTGCCACAAGTTGCGGGAAAATTACAAACTTTTTTTTTTTTTTTTTTTTTTTTAACAAAGTTGTCACTAAATGATATATTGCTCATGCATGCCATGGGCATATGTGAAATGACACCCCAAAATAAATTCTGCTGCTTCTCCTGAGTACGAGGATACCACATATGTGGGACTTTTTGGGAGCCTAGCCGTGTACGGGGCCCCGAAAACCAAGCACCGCCTTCAGGCTTTCTAAGGGCGTAAATTTTTGAGTTCACTTCTCACTACCTATTACAGTTTTGAAGGCCATAAAATGCCAAGATGGCACAAAACCCCCACAAATGACCCCATTTTAGAAAGTAGACACCCCAAGCTATTTGCTGAGAGGCATGTTGAGTCCATGGAATATTTTATATTTTGCCACAAGTTGCGGGAAAATTACAAACTTTTTTTTTTTTTTTTTTTTTTTCACAAAGTTGTCACTAAATGATATATTGCTCACGCATGCCATGGGCATATGTGAAATGACACCCCAAAATAAATTCTGCTGCTTCTCCTGAGTATGGGGATACCACATATGTGGGACTTTTTGGGAGCCTAGCCGCGTACGGGGCCCCGAAAACCAAGCACCGCCTTCAGGCTTTCTAAGGGCGTTACAGTTTTGAAGGCCATAAAATGCCAAGATGGCACAAACCCCCCCCAAATGACCCCATTTTGGAAAGTAGACACCCCTAAATTTAGGAGTACACTAGTGAGACTAGGTAATAAATGGCGGGTGCCCTGAAACTATAAAAAAATAACTAACCAACCAGCGTCACCTGTAACAGTTATATGGTGATCACTGGTGAAAGGGTTAACTAGGGGGCAATTAGGGGGCTTTATGCGGTAGTATATGGGGGTCCCTGGCGCTATAAAAAGCTGCAGCGAACCTAAATACCTACCTGCCTAACTAGCGTCACCTGTGACACTAATACAGCGATCAGAAAAACGATCGCTTATTAGGCTGGGTTCACACTGGAGCGATGCGGGAACGCCACGAATGCGCGGCGGGTTCCCGCATCGCATGCCTCCCGGCGGCAGTTCACACTGCCCTAGGCGAACTGCTGGGAGTGTCAGTGAAATGTTACTGACACCCCCAGATCAGTTCGCATATCGCAGTGCGATCTGCAAACTCGGATCGCATGGTGTGAACACCCATGCGATCCGATTCTGCTGCGGGCCAAAAAAAGGGTCCCGTGCGAATTTGCGGCGGGTGCGGCGGGTGCGGCGAATGGCTGAACTCGAATCGCACAGAGATCGGATGTGATTTGCACTGCAGTGCGGTGCGAATCACATCCGTTCTCATAAACCGCTGCAATGTGAACCCAGCCTTAGTGACACTGGCGACGGGGGGTGATCACGGGGTTAAACCTTTATTGGGGGGGTTAGGGGGGTACCTTAGAACTAAAGGGGGCTAACCCTAACTGCCCTAACAGTTATTAGTCACAAATGACACCCGCCGGGTGATCAGGGGGTTAAACCTTTATTAGGTAATAAATGGCGGGTGCCCTGAAACTATAAAAAAATAACTAACCAACCAGCGTCACCTGTAACAGTTATATGGTGATCACTGGTGAAAGGGTTAACTAGGGGGCAATCAGGGGGCTTTATGCGGTAGTATATGGGGGTCCCTGGCGCTATAAAAAGCTGCGGCGAACCTAAATACCTACCTGCCTAACTAGCGTCACCTGTGACACTAATACGGCGATCAGAAAAATGATCGCTTATTAGGCTGGGTTCACACTGGAGCGATGCGGAAACGCCGCGAATCCGCGGCGGGTTCCCGCATCGCATGCCTCCCGGCGGCAGTTCACACTGCCCTATGCGAACTGCTGGGAGTGTCAGTGAAATGTTACTGACACCCCCAGATCAGTTCGCATATCGCAGTGCGATCTGCAAACTCGGATCGCATGGTGTGAACACCCATGCGATCCGATTCTGCTGCGGGCCAAAAAAAGGGTCCCGTGCGAATTTGCGGCGGGTGCGGCGGGTGTGGCGGGTGCGGCGAATGGCTGAACTCGAATCGCACAGAGATCGGATGTGATTTGCACTGCAGTGCGGTGCGAATCACATTCGTTCTCATAAACCGCTGCAATGTGAACCCAGCCTTAGTGACACTGGCGACGGGGGGTGATCACGGGGTTAAACCTTTATTGGGGGGGTTAGGGGGGTACATTAGAACTAAAGGGGGCTAACTCTAACTGCCCTAACAGTTATTACAGTCACAAATGACACCAATGCAAAAAAAAAAAAAAAAAAAATGACATTGGTGTCACTGTGACTGGGGGGCAGGGGTAATTGGGGGGGTGATCGGGGGGTAAAGGGGGGGTGTGAGTGTGCCTGGCATGTTCTACTGTGTGTGTAGAGTGTTGGTGCAACTTACTGATCCGCTCTCCTCCGTGTCGGAACGAAAAATACCGACACGGAGGAGAGAATACATCACTTCCTCTCCTGTGTTTACATTACAGGAGAGGAAGTGATGTCACCGGGGATTTCTATTCGTCGGGAGCGATCGCGAGGGGGTGGCCATGAATGAATGGCCGTCCCCTCGTCCGGGATCGCTCCCGTACGAATACCGACCGCCGCAGGCACCGGGCGGGGGCCCGATCGGGCCCCCGACCCGCGGGAGGCAAGGGACGTACATGTATGTCCTTATGCCTGCCCGTGCCATTGTACCGACGTACATCGGCGTGCGGCGGTCGGCAACTGGTTAAAGTAATTGAACGCACCTTCTGCGGAAGGGCCTGCCTCTTCCTCTGCCTGTCATTTTTTAAATGACCCTGTGACAAAACTCTCAGTCCCTATACCGATGAAGGACTGCTGCAGTATAGGGGAGCGGTCAGCAGTAGTGCACCTCAACCCTATGTATTGTGTATTTTCGTCAGCTGCATGTTTTCAGTGACGAAAACTAAATGAAATTTTTTTTTTTTTATTAAATCAATTGACAAAAAAACTATGATGAAAATCAAACAACAAAAAATCTACTAAAATAGGCTCCGGGGGGGGGGGGGGGGGGGGTTTAGGCAGCCAGGATTAAAGGGATTGTAAAGTGAATTTTTTTTTTTTTTAAATAACAAACATGTTATACTTACCTCCACTGTGCAGCTCGTTTTGCACAGAGTGGCCCCGAACCTGCTCTTCTGGGGTCCCTCGGTGGCTGTCTCGGCTTCCTCCCGCAGGTACTTCTCACGTTCATGCGAGCTCCCTCGCATGGTGAGAAGCACCTGTGGGCGCGCTCCCGTGATACAGCCGGCGGCTATAGCCACTCGCTGTATCACACGGCCCCGCCCCCCGGCGCTCCGCATCATTGGATGTGATTGACAGCAGTGCAAGCCAATGGCTGCGCTGCTTTCCATCCATCCACTCCAGCCAATCAGCGGCCAGGCTGAACGGTGGAAAGGACGTCGGGGGATGAGCGCGGGACCTTCGAGGGGTGAGGTAAGTAAAACGGGGGGGCTGGGGGCGCAGGCACTGTCAGATGTTTTTTCACCTTAATGCATAGAATGCATTAAGGTGAAAAAACATTTACCTTTACAACCCCTTTAAACTGGAGCAGTTACAAAAACCCAAAGATGTAGGAGGGTTGGCACTCCGAAACCCATGAGTATATTATTTGGTTGCCCAGCTCCAACAAATGGCAGGGGGGCTGTTGCAGATGCTGGATAACTAGCCATAATGCTGCAGTTTAGTGGGGCTGCCTCATTGGCGGAGGAAATGGAGGCACTATTATTCTTCAATCCCAATAAACACTTCTCAACCTACAGGCTACTTCAGAAAGTATGGGAGAAAACAAAACAATGCTGTGTACACACGGCCAGACTTTTCGACAGCAAAGGTCAGATGGAATGAATCCGTTGGACAATTTGACCGTGTGTGGGCTTCACTGGACCTTTGCTGTCGAAAAAGCAGACTTTAGATTTAGAACATGTTTCAAATCTTTCCAACGGACTCGAGTCTGATCGAAAAATCCCCAACGGACGAAAACCGACGCTAGGGCAGCTATTTCTACTAGCTATGAACTTCCTTATTCTAGTCCTTATTCTAGTCCAGTCATATGTCATCACGTTTGAATCCGTCGGACTTTGGTGTGAAGTCCATTCATTCAGAAAGTCCGTCGTAACTCTGCTAAAAAGTCAGTCGGGAAGACCGCCGGACCTAGTCTGTTGGAAAGTCTGGCCGTGTGTACATGGCATTACAAGGGGCGCAGGGTTACACCAACTATAGCCCAATTTAGGACAACCACACATATCCTGAACTTTTAAAGTTACAACATGCTAATAGATAGCGCTCTGTGGGTATAACATATCTACAACACATTTTTGACTATGGTGTATTGCTACTAGACATGTGCATTAGTTTTCGTCCGAATGCATTTTCGTCCAAATTTCAGGTATTTTCGTTATCGTTTTGACAAACGATAACAAAAGCAAAGAATCCGAAAAACAAAAGATCCAACATAAATAAATGCTTTATTTTCGTTTTGACACAGTTCGATATAAAATAGGAGATTTGACGTGACTCTAACAATCTGTGTCTATTGAACTTGTACCATAACAGTCCATTCACACAGGGCAACACGACTTCCAGTGCAACTTTGGCAGGCAACTTGGACACAACTTGAGTGTGAATCATAGCACGATTTTGGGACGACTTACAACGCGACTTTAATTTAAAAAAAAAGAACGGCATGGGTTCCCCTTCAAGAGCATACCAGGCCCTTCAGGTCTGATATGGATATTAAGGGGAACAAAAAAAGGGGCCAAAAAAATGGTGTGGGGGCCCCCCTCAAAATCCATACCAGACCCTTATCCAAGCACACATCCTGGCAGGCCGCAGGAAAACAGGGGGGGGACGAGAGAGCGGCCCCCCTCCTGAACCGTACCAGGCCACATGCCCTCAACATTGGGAGGATGCTTTGGGGTCACCCCAAAGCACCTTGTTCCCATGTTGGGCACGGGGGGGAGGCTGGGACCTGGGGGTCCCCTTGTTAAAAGGGGCTTCCAGATTCCGATAAGCCCCCCGCCCAGCAGACCCCCACAACCACTGGCCAGGGTTGTGGGGCCGGGATCAGGGGGTCCCCTTGTTAAAGGGGGCTTCCATATTCTGATAATCCCCCCGCCCGCAGACCCCCACAACCACTGGCCAGGGTTGTGGGGATGAGGCCCTTGTCCTCATCAACATGGGGACAAGGTGCTTTGGGGAGACCCCACAGCATCCTCCCAATGTTGAGGGCATGTGGCCTGGTACAGTTCTGGAGGGGGGGCACTCTCTCTCCCCCCTCCTTTTCCTACGGCCTGCCAGGTTGCGTGCTCAGATATTTTTTTTCTTAATGCTAATGCTAACATGACCTGTTTACAATGCAAATAGCCTTAAAAAAAAAACCCATAGAAGACGTACAACATTAGAATCCTACTATAGCTTGTAGTCGAAATATTCGACCCGGAATGTATGATTGCAGCATCATACAATGAGTTTAGCTGCTCCTTTGAATCTTTTTTAAACATTCGACAGACACCATAAGCCTTCAATGACAGATTCGACCTTAATTAATTTGGATTATCGGACGAATGCAATTTTTTAACAAAAAATTTTATAAATAAAAACTAATTTCGGGAGTAACTAAATAAATGTATTTTCTGACGAAAACAAAATTCCGAAACAAAATATTTCAGTGTGCACATGTCTAATTGCTACCATTTGCTCAACTACAGTCTAGATTCAAAATTTCACAGAATATGCTATTGTATTATATACAGCTAAAACATGCCATTAAAGCCCAGAGGTCTATGGATAACCATGCAATCTTACCCACACCGGTGTTCACCCTTTTTGCAGCAAGCCTCTTCTAACAAAGGCTTAATTTTTTTCCCAGTTGCTACGCCACTCTAATGGGAATGTACCCGATGGAACCTAAACAATGTGTTTTGGGCATGCTTGACAGTTTCATTCAAGATAGATACTTGAAGGAGGCAGCAAGGGTGCTATTTCAGGCCAGTAGGCTCATACTTATGCAATGGATCTCTCCAGATTCCCCCACAGCTAAAATGTGTCTAGAACAGGTGGGCACAATGCTAAGATTCAAAAAGCTTATATAGCAGTACACAGGTAGTCCTTTTAAATTAGAGAAGATATGGGGAAGCTGGTTAAATACTCCGGGTCTAGCTCCAACCGATTTTCTTTTGGAAAGAGTACTCCTGTGATAGGCCGGAGGGTATCTCTCTTCTGTATTATGCGGTTTATGACTGGGAATGTAAGGGTTTGCATAAGAGGAAGAATGGTGGTTTGTGTGGTAAACATCATAGTATCTGTAAGTTTAAGTGTTAATCTGATTGGTCTGACTATATGAGTAAGGGTCGATGTACTTTATTGAATATTTGTAATTGAGGATGGCATCTCAATAAACTTGTTACGTGATTTAAAAAAAAAATCCAGACTTGCCACTATGCACAATAACAGAATAATTTGAAGGAAACAAAACTACACTGTGGGGTTGGATTTTTATAATTGAAAAGCCATCCATGTTCTCAAGTCAGCAACTTTGCCTAGGCTGAGATGTTGTTTTTTTTTTTTTTTTAAAGCCTTTGGCATGTGAAACACACCCAAAAACTCCACCCAGTGCCAAAAAAAGTGCACATACATAGAGTCATACACAAAAACGTGCAACAGGTGTTACACGGTCCTCCGTAGTAAGGACCTTACCCTGATCCGCCGGGGCATTAGGCTCCATTCGGGGACTGAGGTACATCACTTGGGTCCATCTGGCCAAAACCAGACGGACCCCCTTTCTCTGGAAGGTCTGCCGAAACAGACCCACCTAAGTACTTGGTGGGATTTCCCTGAAGGGAGACCCCATGAGAGAGCATGAACCAAGCCAGAAGGCCTATGTCCACCCCCTCCCAAGACTTTCAGGGTAGGCCCGAGGACCCACACCCTACTAATCACACAGTGACAAAACGTGTATACACCATACAAAAAAATGACAAACAAGGGAATAAATAAAAAGAAAGTGGGAGAAGTGAAAGTGTTGATTGTGCAATACAATGGCCGGCCCTTCAGCCAGGAATAAAAATTTCCCCTGGTCCTAGCCAAAAGGCTCAGCCCTAGAGGCAGGTGTGAAAAAGGTATGTATGGTGAAGTGACCATGGTACCATAAATCAAAGTGACCCTCACTCACAGTGATTATATGGCACCCCTGAACTGCCACTTCAGGGGCACATTCACCACAGGCTTTTCATCCCAACCCTGACCAACAGCCCAGTCAGCGCAGCCCCCGCCCTAGCCAGGGAGGCTTGGAGATCGGAGAACTTAGGGAGAGCCTGTGTAACGACTTAACCACTACTCCCATCACTCCTACCTAATTACGTTCGGGAAATACTAACTGCCCCTGGTGTGAAAGGGAGGCCTGTGTTCTCTCCCAAAAAACTGATCGTAGCTAGGACCATACCAATCTAGGCCTGAATGCCAGGGACCCGACCCTTCAACCGGACCCAGTGGCTCTCCATTCCCATCAGAAGGCTTCCCTTTCGGCTATCTCTAACCGTCCAGGTTGCCATTACGCCCAGAGGTTTTGCATAGCCCCCCGCCACCCCTAATCCACCTCACCGTAGATCAGGTATGGAAGCAATCGCCACCTCCTGGCAACTGATAAGAACAGGTACTACACTTGATCTTAGCCAGAAGGCAGAGAAGCGATGTACTCAACCTACTGCAAGTCTCCTCTCCCCCATGGTTTAGACTACAACCCTGTTATTTTGTAGTGAGTCACAAGGTGAGAGGCTGTAGCAGGGGCTGATCTGTGTCAGACATGTATGAACAAAGCCAAGAACTGCACAAGTATCATGATTTACATAATTGTGCCATCTCTGAGCTAACATTTTAGTCTTAGAAGAAGATAGTGGTCCTTAACCATTTCAGCCCCAGAAGGTTTTATCTCCTTTCTGACCAGAGCACTTTTTAAAATTTGCCACTGTGATGCTTTAACTGGTGATTGCGCAGTCATGCAATGCTGTACCCAACTGAAATTTGCGTCCTTTTTAAGAGCTTTCTTTTATCACCTCTGTGGTTTTTATTTTTGCGTTAGCAAAAGCAATATTTTTAACTTTTTGCTATAATAAATATCCCCCAAAATGTTTTTAGAAAACAATTTTTTTCATCAGTCTAGGCCAATATATATTTTCTACATATTTTTGGTAAAGTCTATAAACTATGGGAAAGATTTATGGCATTTTTATAATTTTTTTTACTAGTAATTGCGGTGATCTGTGATTTTTAGCGGTATTGCGACGGACAGATCAGACACTTTTGATACATTTTTGGGACCATTGACATTTATACAGCAATCAGTGCTATAAAAATACACTGATTACTGCGTAAATGTCACTGGTAGGGAAGGGGTTAACACTAGGGGGCGATCAAGGGGTTAAATGTGTGTTCCCTCAGTGTGTTCTAACTGTATGAAGATAGGACTGAGTAGGAGAGGTGACATATAATTGCTGTTCATACTTACTAATGTAGCCATGGTGTTGCAGCTAATAACAAACAATCTGCCAAATTACCCCATTGCCAGACTTCATACTTCACTTCCAGAGACAATAAACAGTCTTTTGCGAGTTTTGTTTTTGTTGTTTTATTGGGGGGGGGGGGGGGTACAAATTGGATAGGGATTAAGAATATGGAATGCCCATATGATAAGTCTTTGCCATCATATTTAAGGATTTTAGTACACTATGAATAATGTTAGAGCCAGAAGGTTTAATGTGCATATAGAGTTTAGTATTAATCTCCTCCTGCATCTGTATGCAGTCTGTTGCTCCTCCTGCTCAACCTCCATAGACTACTGTCTCTAAGAGTTCTCCATCAATAACTGTGTGTTAGATTGAGACATCACTTTGGACTGTGTCAAAATGATGCTCTTAGATTCCTTTCACCTCTTGCCAAAATCTTGGTTCCTCCTGTACAAACTTAGTTCC
Organism: Lithobates pipiens; assembly: GCF_037356315.1. Classification (NCBI taxonomy): domain Eukaryota; kingdom Metazoa; phylum Chordata; class Amphibia; order Anura; family Ranidae; genus Lithobates; species Lithobates pipiens. The sequence goes on from NW_027507903.1 coordinate 475,456,399, forward strand.
TCCTGCACAAAACTATTTGAAGTATGACACATCCTCTTCTATTAAGTAGTAGGGCTCCACTCTGAATAATCCTCTCTACTGGCTCTGGTTGCTCGCTGCCACCAGGCCTGAGGCCTACAGAACCTCTGCCCCGAGGCCTAGTGGGTTAAAAGCATATCTTCAAGGAAATATGGACTACTGTTCCCAGCCAGCCCAACATGCAAATCATGTGCCCATAGGCCACATTGACTTGACACAGTCTCTTTTCTGATACAGGACTCCCCATCATCCACCGTGTGTTTGATGAAGACTCCGCTAACGACCGTGTGATAGCAGAGTTCCCTCACACACTCCTTGGCACCTCCAGCCCTCCACTGTGGTAACACTTACCAACCTTCCAACAGCCCTGATTCCTTGATGAGTAACTTTGACTAGACCATGCAAACCGACAGCTTCAACCTGTCCCTCTGCTCCAGGAGTTCCCTGCCATCCGACCGTGTAGTGGCAAAGACATTGTCAATGACTGTGTAGAGGCAATATTCCTTCAGAGCTCTCCCCAGGCCTTCTCCTGCGATCGGCGCACCCCCCACCCAGATGGGAATGGCCTCCTGCTGCTAACATGCCATTCCTCTCTTCACTCAGCCAACTTCTCTCTGTAGTGGCATATCACCTCAAGTTATATATGAGGCCCATCCCCTGCCAATACCGATTGGGGATTGGTCAGAGCTCACACACAAGCTGCCTGCCACTCCAGTTCAAGGCCCATCCCCTCTTCCAGAATCTTCTCCCTGAAAGCAGGGGAGGTGCCCCAGAGCTGAAGTCCAGGTGGTCACACCCACTGCTGCTCTGACCACTCCCAGCCCCCAGATCAAAACAGACAGGCCTAGCTTGCAGCATTGTCCTGCCTAAATTTGCTTGTGCTGAAAAACCCTAGTAAAATAACCCTTACTAGCACCTACCTACTGGTAGAGGGTGCTACACTAGGAACAAACAACATGTCTCCTCTCCTCTGACAGCACAGGGATTTGTGTGTTTATACACACAGATCCCTGTGCTGGTGCTTGTGCCACGGGACTGGTGGCCATGTGCATTGGGTCCCCCTCTGTGCAGCAGGCGCACATACTCTGGTGGCTCTTAAACAAAACACTGTACAGGTACGGGGTTTCGCACAGGGGTGCCATTCTGCCCCTGTAAATAGACATGAGCCGATCAGGAACTGGTTAATAATGGCCGAACAAACATAATACTGTCTTTCTGGAGAGAAAAGCAGATGAAGCCACGTACTGTGATTGCTGTGAGAGGTTATGAAGACCTGGATGTGTTACTTAATTAGCATGCATGTACTTAACATGAAACTACTGTATAGCTATGTTAGGTTCATTTTAAAAATGCAAAGAATTGCTTATTGTTAATTATAATAACCTTGTAATAATTGTAACAAGTGTACGCATGTCAAGGAGTACCTGACAAATGGGGACCAAACTACTTAGCGAACAAGCTTCTGTAATGCAGTAAACATCGTAAAAATTTTGTTGCAAATGGCCTAGATCTAGTAGCTGTCATCTTATAACTCGCCACTAGGTGGCAGGATAAGCCTCCATTTTACAAGGCTTTGACTATGAACAATCAATGAATCAGGGGAAGAGAACACTGAATGTTGATCAGTCCAGAATTTTTTTTGTTCCCTAGAGAAATATATAACTTGAAAATAACACAATATTAATTACTGTATATCCTCTCATAGGAGAAAGGCTTGTCACTGTGATACCAGTGTCACACATTATTCACTAAATCAAAGGACAATCACACTTGCTCACTTACAGGCGTCCTTACAGTTCAGGGATCAGTTACATTAATTCATGTTTTTTAATGGTGATGAACCAGTGAAGTGTTAATATGCTATATTTAAATGGGCAGACACAACCAACCACAACGCCTAGAAAAATGCTTCTAACTTTATCATTAAATAGGATTTAAGCATAATTAAAGAATTGTGTTTATGAAACTATATATATATATATATATATATATATATATATATATATATATATTGAAATATTGATTTGAACAGTGCTCAGTAATATCTGAACATACTGTTATGTTCATACTTTGCATTCATGGGTTGGGGTTCCAAATGGAATATGATCTTTATATTCCTTTCCATGTTCCAGAAACCCTGAAAGACAACATACCTCTTTATAATAAGGCTAATAATATAATTCAATATAACATAATGCTTAAAGTCAGGGCTCGAGTGCTGCGGGAACGCATGGGAACGGCGTTCCCGTACTATTTCCACAGCGGGAACGCCGTTCCCATTAGCTGTCTGAGCAGGGCCGGCTGAGGCTATGCAGCGCGTAGTCCGCGCCGCTCCTCAGCCGCCGAGTGACTGGTTGCTAGGCAGAGGCCGCTCCGCATCTAGCAACCGGTCACATGACTTCGGCGTGGGCACGCACTGGCACGAGCCCGTCAGTGTGACACACGCTGCGCGCCGGACTGTCCTCCCGCTCCCCTCTACCCAGTGCCTCCTGGGGAAACAGCCGCTGCAGTGCACTTTGAGTTTATTTCTTCTCCCCCCAGAACAGAAGGGAAGAAGAGAATACCAGGAGGTCAGTCACTAGTAGTGTCATGTGTAAGTAAGTTGCATTCTGCAATACCCTGCCAAATTGCCAATACTCATCCATACTCTGCAATACCCTGTCAATACTCATCAATACTCTGCAATACCCTGCCAATACTCATCAATACTCTGCAATACCCCGCCAATACTCTGCAATACCCTGCCAATACTCTGCAGTACCCTATCAATACTCTGCACTACCCTATCAATACTCTGCAATACCCCGCCAATACTCTGTAATACCCCGCCAATACTCTGCAATACCCGCCAATACTCTGCAATACCCGTCAATACTCTGCAATACCCGTCAATACTCTGCAATACATACCCTGCCAATACTCTGCAGTACCCTATCAATACTCTGCAATACCCTGCCAATACTCTGCAATACCCTATCAATACTCTGCAATACCCTATCAATACTCTGCAATTCCCCGCCAATACTCTGCAATACCCCGCCAATACTCTGCAATACCCCGCCAATACTCTGCAATACCCGCCAATACTCTGCAATACCCGTCAATACTCTGCAATACATACCCTGCCAATACTCTGCAGTACCCTATCAATACTCTGCAATACCCTGCCAATACTCTGCAATACCCTGCCAATACTCTGCAATACCCTATCAATACTCTGCAATACCCTGCCAATACTCTGCAATACCCTATCAATACTCTGCAATACCCTATCAGTATCAATACTCTGCAATACCCTGCCAATACTCTGCAATACCCTATCAATACTCTGCACTACCCTATCAATACTCTGCAATACCCCGCCAATACTCTGCAATACCCCGCCAATACTCTGCAATACATACCCTGCCAATACTCTGCAATACCCTGCCAATACTCTGCAGTACCCTATCAATACTCTGCAATACTCTGCAATACCCTGCCAATACTCTGCAATACCCTGCCAATACATACCCTGCCAATACTCTGCAATACCCTGCCAATACTCTGCAGTACCCTATCAATACTCTGCAATACTCTGCAATACCCTGCCAATACTCTGCAATACCCTGCCAATACTCTGCAATACCCTGCCAATACTCTGCCAATAAATACCCTGCCAATACTCTGCAATACCCTGTCAATACTCCGCAATACTCTGCCAATACTCTGCCAATACATACCCTGCCAATACTCTGCAATACCCTGCCAATACTCTTCAATACTCTGCCAATACTCTGCCAATACTCTTCAATACTCTTCAATACTCTGCCAATACTCTGCCAATACTCTGCCAATACTCTTCAATACTCTGCCAATACTCTTCAATACTCTTCAATACTCTGCCAATACCCTGCCAATACTCTGCAATACCCCATCAATACTCTGCAATACTGTGCCAATACTCTGCAATACCCTGCCAATACTCTGCCAATACTCTTCAATACCCTGCCAATACTCTTCAATACTCTGCCAATACTCTTCAATACCCTGCCAATACTCTTCAATACCCTGCCAATACTCTTCAATACCCTGCCAATACTCTGCAATACCCTGCCAATACTCTGCAATACCCCATCAATACTCTGCAATACTGTGCCAATACTCTGCAATACCCTGCCAATACTCTGCCAATACACACCCTGCAATACCCTATCAATACTCTTCAATATCCTGCCAATACTCTTCAATATCCTGCCAATACTCTGCAATACATACCCTGCCAATACTCTGCAACACCCTGCCAATACTCTGCAATACCCTATCAATACTCTGCAATACTGTGCCAATACTCTGCAATACTTTGCCAATACTCTGCAATACCCTGCCAATACTCTGCAATACTCTGCAATACCCTGCCAATACTCTGCAATACCCTGCCAATACTCTGCAGTACCCTATCAATACTCTGCAATACTCTGCAATACCCTGCCAATACTCTGCAATACCCTGCCAATACTCTGCAATACCCTGCCAATACTCTGCCAATAAATACCCTGCCAATACTCTGCAATACCCTGTCAATACTCCGCAATACTCTGCCAATACTCTGCCAATACATACCCTGCCAATACTCTGCAATACCCTGCCAATACTCTTCAATACTCTGCCAATACTCTGCCAATACTCTTCAATACTCTTCAATACTCTGCCAATACTCTGCCAATACTCTGCCAATACTCTTCAATACTCTGCCAATACTCTTCAATACTCTTCAATACTCTGCCAATACCCTGCCAATACTCTGCAATACCCCATCAATACTCTGCAATACTGTGCCAATACTCTGCAATACCCTGCCAATACTCTGCCAATACTCTTCAATACTCTGCCAATACTCTTCAATACCCTGCCAATACTCTTCAATACCCTGCCAATACTCTTCAATACCCTGCCAATACTCTGCAATACCCTGCCAATACTCTGCAATACCCCATCAATACTCTGCAATACTGTGCCAATACTCTGCAATACCCTGCCAATACTCTGCCAATACACACCCTGCAATACCCTATCAATACTCTTCAATATCCTGCCAATACTCTTCAATATCCTGCCAATACTCTGCAATACATACCCTGCCAATACTCTGCAACACCCTGCCAATACTCTGCAATACCCTATCAATACTCTGCAATACTGTGCCAATACTCTGCAATACTTTGCCAATACTCTGCAATACCCTGCCAATACTCTGCCAATAAATACCCTGCCAATACTCTGCAATACCCTGTCAATACTCTGCAATACTCTGCCAATACTCTGCAATACATACCCTGCCAATACTCTGCAATACCCTGCCAATACTCTGCCAATACTCTGCCAATACACACCCTGCAATACCCTATCAATGCTCTTCAATATTCTTCCAATACTCTTCAATATCCTGCCAATACTCTGCAATACTCTGCAATACATACCCCGCCAATACTCTGCAATACCCTGCCAATACATACCCTATCAATACTCTGCAATACATACCCTATCAATACTCTGCAATACCCTGCCAATACTCTGCAATACATACCCTATCAATACTCTGCAATACCCTGCCAATACTCTGCAATACCCTATCAATACTCTACAATACATACCCTATCAATACTCTGCAATACCCTGCCAATACTCTGCAATACCCTATCAATACTCTGCAATACCCTGCCAATACATACCCTGCCGATGCTCTGCAATACTCTGCCAATACTCTTCAATACATACCCTGCCAATACTCTGCAATACCCTGCCAATACTCTTCAATACTCTGCCAATACTTATTCCTGTTTGTGGGATATTTTCTAATGGGCTGTGTAACAGAATTTGGAACAGGGTGTATTTGTGGTAGAAATTCCCTGCGAGGGAAAGATCATCACCCATTGTGTTGATTGTTTTGTTTGACACGTTATTTTGTTTTTGTAAACTGGCACTTTACAATAAATTTTGTACTGTATCTTCTGTGCAGTATATATGCATATGAGCGTACCTTTTTTTTTTTTTTTTGGTGGGGGAATGGATCTTGGGTGGGAGTTCCCACACTTTTTTTCCCAGGACTTGACCCCTGCTTAAAGTAGATGCAAACCCAATCACTTAAACCCCAGGGAAGACATGCTATTTCAAGAGCCATTTTCAATCTTTATTTAAATCTGCATCTTTTATTAAAGTCATGACAATCTTGCCATTAAGATCCTTGTTGAGACACTTCCCATTTTAGGGTGACAACATCCAGTGTCACTGTCTCCCAGTTGTTATCCCAGTTGTCCCACCCTGCTACAAGGGCTTCCAATGGAGACTAATCCCAGTCCTTTTAACACACATCACACAAATATGGTCTATTGTCACCATTGGGAGGTTTATCCTGAGAAATGCCATGCAGCATCCTTTGATTCAGATAACACTGTCTACATTACAAATTGTGTACCTTATGTTAGTGTGGTGAAGCATTGGAGTGTAAGTTCCTCTGCTACAGAAAATTGACCCGAGCGGTTGAAGTGTTCTCTGTACAGCACTGTGGAATATGTCAGAGCTATATAAATGTATAATAGTTGTCATTTCCATGAGCCTTTTTCTTGAGCCACCAGGGCGAACTTCATTTGAAGCCTACAAGCCTGAAGCCTATCTAATCTGGATATGAGCTTTGGTAAAAATCAGGCACCCTTGGTTAAACTCTATTAACCATACACTGTCCTGGTATTGGTGTACCTCTTGTATTGTGAATAATATTCCAGGGATGTAGTGCTTAATAACCATGTCACCTAACCAGTTCTCGTGTGTAACTATGGGGGTGACATTGGAGTGTAAGCTTCTGTGGTGCAGAGACTGGCTCAGTACAGCACTATATGATTTGTCAGAGCTGTATAAATGTACAATATTAACATTATTAAAAAATAATCATAATAAAATGCAATAAATCTATTCCCTATTTTGTAGACGCTATAACTTTTGCGCAAACCAATCAATATACGCTTATTGCAATTTTTTTTTTTTTAACCAAAAATATGTAGAAGAATACACATCGGCCTAAACAGAGGAAAAAATATTATTTAAAAAAAAATTGGGATATTTTTTTATAGCAAAAAGTAAAAGATATTGCGTTTGTTTTCAAAATTACCGCTCTTCTTTTGTTTATAGCACAAAAAATTAAAACTGCAGAGGTGATCAAATACCACTAAAAGAAACTATATTTGTGGGAAAAAAAGGACATCAATTTTGTTTGTGTACAGCATCGCACGATCGCGTAATTGTCAGTTAAAGCGACGCAGTGCCGTATCACAAAAAATGGCTTGGTCATTGAGCAGCCAAATCTTCCAGGGCTGAAGAGGTTAATAATACAAGTATGTGACTGTGGTGGGACATTAGACTGTAAGCTCCTCTGGTTCAGGGACTGATGTAATTTGGCTCAATGATCTCTGTACCATGCTTGAATATGTCAGACCTTTATAAAATATGTAAAAATAGTGTGTGACTGTGGTGAGACAATACAGTGTAAGCTCCTCTGGTGAAAAGACTTATGTAAATTGATCAGTGTTCTTTGTACACTCCTTCAGAACATGTCAGCATCGGTTACATATAGGATGAATATACAAAGAAAAAAAACTGCGCTAGTGCTTAGTGCTTAGTACAGAGACAACAGCACTGACTATTGTTTGAACACCATCAATGCAAAATACAGAATCTCACAAAAGTGAGTACACCCCTCACATTTTTGTAAATATTTTATTATATCTTTTCATGTGACAACACTGAAGCAATTACACTTTTCTACTATGTCAAGTAATGAGTGTACAGCTTGTATAACAGTGTAAATTTGCTGTCCCCTCAAAATAACTCAACACTCAACACATTAATGTCTAAACCGATGGCAAAAAAAAGTGAGTACACCCCTAAGTGAAAATGTCTAAATTTTGTCCCAATTAGCAATTTTCCCTCCCCTGTGTCATGTGACTTGTTAGTGTTACAAGGTCTTGGGTGTGAATGGGGAGCAAGTGTGTTAAATTTGGTGTTATCGCTCTCACTCTGTCATACTGGTCACTGGAAGTTCAACATGGCACCTCATGGCAAAGAACTCTCTGAGGATCTGTAAAAAGAATTGTTGCTCTACATAAAGATGGCCTAGGCTATAAGAAGATTGCCAAGACCTGAAACTGAGCTACAGAATGGTGGCCAAGATCATACAGCAGTTTAACAGGACAGGTTCCACTCAGAACAGGCCTCATTATGGTCGACCAAAGAAGTTGAGTGCACGTGCTCAGCGTCATATCCAGAGGTTGTCTTTGAGAAATAGAGGTTTGAGTGCTGACAGCATTGCTGCAGAGGTTGAAGGAGTGGGGGCTCAGCCTGTCAGTGCTCAGACCATACGCCGCACACTGAAATCAACTGGTCTGCATGATTGTTGTCCCAGAAGGAAGCCTCTTCTAAAGATGATGCACAAGAAAGCTCTCAAACAGTTTTCTGAAGAAAAGAAGACTAAGCACATGGATTACTGGAACCATGTCCTGTGGTCTGATGAGACCAGGATAAACTTTTGGTTCAGATGGTGTCAAGTGTGTGTGGCAGCAACCAGGTGAGGAGTTTGCCTACAGTCAACCATGATGGTGGGAGTGTCATGGTCTTGGGCTGCATGAGTGCTGCCGGTGTCCTGTCAAATACTGTCCCCCATCAGATAGTGTCCGCTGAGTGCAGTACACATGACAAGCAGATTCCGAAAATATCCGAAGATGAACGGCGCCTGCGCCGTGAGTTCAGGTTCAAGCCCCACCATCCAAGTGGACATAGAGTTAGAATAAAAAAGAGCCGAGTGAAGCGAGGCCCTGCTCGAAGCGTGGCGAGCGTAGCGAGGCCGTGCCCGAAGCGTGGCGAGCGAAGCGCCCTCTAACTATGTGCAGCCCTATGTCCACTTGGATGGTGGGGCTTGCACCTGGACTCTCGGCGCTGTTCATCTTCGGAGATTTTCCGAATCTCCTTGTGCTCCGTACTGCGCACTATTCGTTAGGCAGACATTTTTGGACAGAAAACCGGCACTGGGGATCTACAGTTCATTGAAGGAACCATGAATGCCAACATGTAATGTGACATACTGAAGCAGAGCATGATCCCCTCCCTTCGCAGACTGGCCGCAGGGCAGAATTCCAACATAACGACCCCAAACACACCTCCAAGACAACCACTGCCATGTATGTCTCCCGACCTAAACCCTATTGAGCATCTGCGGGGCATGCTCAAATGGAAGGTGGAGGAGTGCAAGATCTCTAACATCCACCAGCTCTGTGATGTTGTCATGGAGGAGTGGAAGAGGACTCCAGCCGCAACCTGTGAAGCTCTTGTGAACTCCATGCCAAAGAGGGTTAAGGCAGTGCTGGAAAATAATGGTGGCTACACACAATATTGCCATTTTGGGACAATTTGGACATTTTCACTTAGGGGTGTACTCACTTTTGTTGCCAGTGGTTTAGACATTAATGGCTGTGCGATTAGTTATTTTGAGGGGACAGCAAATTTACACTGTTAGGCTCGGTTCACACAGTGCGACTCAGACGCGACCTGCAAACGACTTCAGCGGCGACTTGCAAAATTACTTCTGTATAGAAGTCAATGCAAGTCACCTGAAGTCGCCCCAAAAGTAGTACAGGAACCGTTTTTCAATTAGAACGGTTCCATAGTACAGAACGGAGCGCGACTTGTCAGGCGGCTAAGTCGCCTGGACAAGTCGCCCCTGTGTGAACCGAGCCTTATACAACCTGTAAACTTACTACTTTACAATATAGCAAAGTATAATTTCTTCAGTGTCGTCACATGAAAAGATATAATAAAATATTTACAAAAATGTGGGGAGTTGTACTCACTTTTGTGAGATACTGTATATGAATCAAATAAATAATGTAGAGGTGACGACATCACGCACGTGGTGAAAGGTGGAGCGTTTTCATGCAATGCTCGTTTGTACACCGTGCTGTCCACTAAAGTCTTGTGAGTACCAATCAATCCTTGTTTTAACCACTTCCTGACCAGGTCTTTTTCTGGCACTTGTTGTTTACATGTAAAAATCTGAATTTTTTGCTAGAAAATTACTTAGAACCCACAAACATTGTATATTTTTTTAGAAGAGACCCTAGAAAATAAAATAGCGTTCATTGCAAATTTTTATGTTACATGGTTTTTGTGCAGTACTTTTTCAAACGCATTTTTTGGGGAAAAAAATGCACTTTAATAAATAAAAAAAATTAAAAAACCTAATATGTTCCCACAATTTTTGTATAATATGAAAGATAATGTTACGCCGAGTAAATAGCTGCCTAACTATGCTTCAAAATTACGTATGCTCGTGGAATGAAGCCAAACTATGGTCCTTAAAAATCTTCATGGGGGGCAGTTTAAAAATTTCTACAGGTTACCAGTTGCAGAGGCGGTCTAGTACTAAAATTATTGTTCTCATTCAGATGTTCATGGGGGTATAGCTCACATGTGTGGTGCGAACACCGTTTACATATGTGAGCATGACCTACGTATGCGCCCATCACTATGCATTTTAGTACATTTTTTAAAATTTTGCACTGCCCCTTCAAAAAAAAATGTTTTTAATCACTTTTATTGCTATCGCAAGGAATGTAAACATCCCTTGCGACAATAATACAGTATGACAGGTCCTCTTTATGTCTAAAAGATCCCAAATCTCTGTTCTACCCTTTTAAAGCAAAATATTAAAAATTTATAAATTAATGACATTGCTCCAGTCCCCCTAGGGCAAAGAGATGAGCGGAGGCCATCTTTTCTTTGCTCATCGCTATGCCTAGCCGCCCCCAGGGGCCAGATGGGTTACCAGAGCTACCAATCGGCCAGGTAAGCCCAGGAACCACCAGAAAGCGGCGGGAGGGGGGACAATGAAATTTTTTTGAGAAAGACCGGCTTTGAGGGAAAAATTATACTGAGGTTATCATTATTATCTACGGAGCTGCTGTTTGTAATGAGAGCATTTGGTTCCTGGCTGCTCTCTGGATCAGATATTAAAATGCTGTGAGATCTCTTGGTCTGTGGGGTTCATTAGTCTTTGCTAAGCAGCTTGATGTGATGGTGGATGAGCAACTGGAGGACTATTCTCTAAATACAAGCCACAAGTTTTGACGTATGCTGTGCTGACACTTGTGGACACTGATTTAAAGAACTTTATATGCTTGCGCATGTTTTTTTTGTTTTTTTTTGTGACACTGTAGATGGGATTTTTTTTTTTTATTGTTAAGTTATGGTTCTTTTTCCTATATGATTTTTTATCATTAAGAGTTAAAGGAGCAACACATTTATTTGATTCGTTCATATAGGATGAACAATAAGATATAAATGTGTGTTAATTATAGCATATTCTTTAGCCTATTCCTTCACAATCTCTATTTTTTAGGCCCTCAGACTATCTTGGATAAAAAAAAAAAAAAAAGCTCTTTCTGACTTTTTTTTAAGTAGTCCATAAAGCTTTAGTTAAAATAACGGAATAAAACTCCTTACACAATCTGCAGATTTTGCAGCGTTTCCATATAGACATATATAGCAAATAACTCTGCTGATAATTCCCTCACCCTTGTGTATCATAATATAAAGAATTTCAATGTCTGTTTTATGGAGATTTTTCCATTCCTGCTTTTAAAATAAATCTGAACATAGCTTACCATCAGCTGAAGACCCAGTGTGCCCTTCCTTCCTCCGCCACTAGATGGCCCCACAGAGCCAAGTATATCGCTCATATCTCAAACTTCCCCACTAGTTCAGATAATGAAGACTGTTTGACAGATGTGTCCTTATAAATTATGTGGCTATAACATTCAATCCTGTAGAATCTGTATATAAATTATTATTGATTTTAACATTATTTATAAAAATTTGGCAGCCGGCATTTTTCCTGCTGCCAAGCGCATTCTCGATCAACAGTGGCGCTTTGCACAGGCTGTTCGCTGATCTCGTTACGACTGACAAATTGACGGTTCCTCGTAAAACAATTCTGACAGAATGTGTACGTCCAATTTTTTAAAAACTTATTTGATGTGTCTATTTATCTTTTGTAAAGATTTCAGCTGGAAAGGATGTGAATTGCAATATGAACAAAGCTTGCGGTGACCCGTGGGGTTCACAAAGTTTTTTGTTAAAGAAAACTTTTCATTCTGTCGCCTTTCTGTGTTGCATTTATCTGATATCATAAATAAAATATATTAGGGGGTGTAATAAACATGTATATCAGGAAGAGGGTAGATTGAGGACATGCTGATGGAATTTCGTGCTGTAGGTTAAGAGATTAATGAAATGTGTTTCAGGGCTAAAAGCAACAATTTATTATTTTATTTCTGAAACATTACCATCAGAGTGGAGTCTGTGAAGATGGCATTATCAGCATAATAACTTAGAGGGCTCTTGTGTGTTTACCCTCCTGGTTCCAATGTACAGTGTGGATGTAATTCCAATCATTAAAATCTCATATATACACTTTGACATGTTAATACTGTTTGTTAAAAATTGTAGTTAAACTTTTTCAAACTGAAAATTTTCATTTAGGCCTGGTTCATACTAGTTCAATTTCAGATGTGACTTGAGTCGCACAGAATTGCATGACAATGGAAATCACTTTGTTTTCAATGGTGCCCGTTCACATCAATGCAACTCAGCACAGAACGATTTTAGAAAACATTTCTGTAGTACTTTGGTTCAATTCCAGTGCAATTTTGACCCCGTAGAATATAGAAACCTTATCAAAGTTCCATCCAAGTTGTTCATATCTTATTCCCATCTCAGCCCATGCCGGTGCTTTGGGTCCTGGGAATGGAAGGGAACCCCATTAGAGAAGCTGTTGAGGCAATTTAAGCATAAGAAATCTGTGTGCATGTGAAGATAACACAGATCCAGAACTGTATCACTTAGGCTCCATTCACAACTGAGTGATCCGATTCGCAAGTGGAATCGCTGAGATTCTCCCCCAATTCAAAATCGTGGCAAATCGCAGGACCATTGTGTGATGCTATTACTTCCTAATGGCACCCCAATTGCGGCGTTATATTGCCGTGAAAAATCGCACTGCAATCGTGGCAAAAAGGAGCAGAAGCTTCTTCTGAGCGACAGCGTCGCACACTTTATCACGCAACAATCACAGGAAAACCATCACGCCACCATTGGGGTGCCATTAAGAAGTAATGGCACTGCACAAGCGTCTGGCGATTTTGTTTGCAAATTCGATTCGCAGGCAGAATCGTGACAATTACGCCTGTGATTTAGAATGCTCAGGTGTGAATGGAGCCTAAGGATTTCAGAGGTTGCTGTTTACATTGACCCTGTACCCTCAGTGACATTCAAGAAGAGCCGACATTAGTCATACAGGAGGAGACATCAGTTGTCCCTAGTCACAGATCACCCTTTTCAGGCTTTGCAGTAAGGAGAATTTGTTCAGCTGTCTAAGGCCTCTTTAAGGCTCGATTCACATTTATGCATGTTGCTTTTGAGCGTTTTTGATGTGCTTTTTGCGGTGCTTGCCGCATTTTTGGACACGCGTTTTTACCGCGTTTTGCGTTTTTTTTACACTGTGGTTGCTTAGCAACCAGATATATACAGTGAAAAAAATGGGGAAAAAAACGCAAATCGTGGCAAAATCGGTACTTGCGTTTTTGATGCAGGTCCATTGACTTCTATTACATGCAAAACGCTGCATTTTGCATGAAAAAAAGTCCCTGACCCTTTCCAAAAACACAGAGGCACAAAAATGCATTGATGTGAACATGTTCCATAGGAACCCATGTTAAAAAAAATTTCCTTGCATTTCTGCAAAATGCATCAAAAAACACGCTAGTGTGAATCGAGCCTAACAACAGGCTTTCTGATCACGTCCACCTGTCAGTTTTTCAGGCGGACCTGCATTCACCTCTATGGGACAGCGGATGTCAGCGGTGACATGTCCACTGACACCTGCTGCTATCCAATCCAATCCTGTCTGCCAAATCCAGGCACATGGGGACCCAATTCTCCATCTGACCGGTGGATCGGATCAGATGAATTCGGACCTGTAACGAACCAAAATACGCACAGCGTTTTTGTGAAAAACACACCGGACCCGTTGTGGTGATATGTGAACTGGCTCCATAGAGGGCCAGTCAAAATCTCCTGCTGTTTTCAAATTGGATGCGGTGAACCCAGCCTAAGTCCTATGTAACTGTTCACACTGCAGGTGCGCTGTGCTTTGATAAGTCCTGCATGCTGCAGTTTTTTAGAAACACTCCAAAAAGACATCTTCCATTGCAAGTCAATAGGTATGCATCAAATACACATCATTGTAAAAGGGCCCTAAGATATTGTGAAATTCAATATTATTGCTACTATAACTCCTTTATTTAATTTTTTACTGACCATTACACCCCTTGTTTTAGCACTTGCTTGTGACATCACTAGGGGGCAGAAGGCTCACCAATTTTTTTTTTCTATGAGGCCTTAAGATCTGTAGCTACAGTCCTGCAAATAGAGAGGAAGTGGGCAGGGCAGGAGGCGTAGCTGCCCTGGGCACTGTGGTATCAAGGAGATTGGGGGTGAAGGGGATTTGTGTTGGAAGGGGGAATTTGGGGGGTGGCAGTGGGTAACTATTGTTCTAATGGGAGTTTTAATAGTGGCGATTTGTGTTGGGAGGGGGATGGGGGGAAGAAGATTTGTGCTGGGGGGGGGACTCGGGTGGAATTTGTGCTGGTAGGGAGGGACTTAAAATGGTGGGGTGTGTACTAGGATGGGAAGTGTTATGGGTAGAATATTTGTGCTGGGGGGTGAATATTTTTTGGGGAGCATTTGAGTGGAGGAGGGAGATTTGTGCTGAGAAGGGGGATTTCAGACGGGGGGGGGGGGTGTTTGGGGGCTGATTTGTACTGGAAGGAGGGGGAATTTATGCTTAGGGAGTAAGCATGCAGATTAGTGCGCAGTGTTTTTTTAGGGGGATTTTTGCTGACACATAATGCTCATACATCTTGGAGGGAAGTGCAGTTTGGCATGTTTGACCTGGGCTCTAGATGACCCTGTCCCAGCACCGGTTGTGGCTGATATAGTTTGTGTGCTTTGTGTGTGTTTCACAGGAAATCTAGGCTGTGTGTGTACACTATTGCATGATGAAATGCCAAAGCACACGCAAAGTCAAACAGGGAGGAGAGTGTTCCTGGAGGGGAATTGCTGTCCTTTAACTGATGCAGCTCAACACATCTTTTTGGAGCTGTAGTACGCAGCAGTATCCTGTATCATGCGCCAAATCTAACACAATATAAAAGAGTAAAAGTCCTGAAAAACGATGAGCATCTGCAAAAAAATGTCTACTTAAGTTGGCCATACAATAGTACATTTTCAAACAAATATTTAAAAAAATTCATATGAACATTCATACAAAAATTCTCAGTACATTCAATGACTTGGCAAATGTTGTTTAAAGGTACATTGCTTTAACATTCCATTTTAGAATGAATGGACTTTTCCAAACTAAAACTGCATCCATTATCAGAAATGCGTTCATTCAGAAAAACAATTTTCAACCTGCTCCATCAAATTTTTTAACCACGGCGGTCAAAATGTAAATTCGACCCACTAATGAGTAGAGAATCAAAAAAAAAAACATTCATATAATAAACATTTTGGAATTAAATTCTGCTAGCAAATAGCCAACTTTATGGGGAAAAAAATTCTGGCAAGCCTAAATACATAGAAGCCTTTTGGGAGCTGCAGGTTGCATTGTATAAATAAGTGCAAGGGGCATGTGTTTAATTTGGGGATTATATCATTTTCCATGTATCTATTTGTAGATCTACATTTTTTTAAATAAGTAAAAGAATTAAAAAGATGTATTACATTTCAAAAAGTTTTACACTGATCAAAAATGGACAACATAAAATATAGGAACTTTCCAAAAAATATTTAAGGCACTTATTTTTAGAGTTTTTTTTTTTTTTTTTTAATATTCTTTTTATTTGCATTTTCATGACAATACAAAAAGAGAAAAACAAACAAACTTAGAACACAATTAAGAACAGTCTGTCTCCAGATGACATGTGACAAATTTAACATGCAACGCTTCCACACTAGGCCAACAGCATAGCTCCACTGCCCATATACATATAAAAAATATTAATGCCCTATCACCATTTTTTCAGACTCAGATTCATATTATGTGATTGCTATCAGCTCCCAAATCTAACATCATTTTATGGCTCAATAGAGATTTCATTAACAAACCCGATATTCAGTACCCACGTGTCCGGCTTACATCCAGAGAATCACTAAACCCCACAATAACAATATCAGACCTTACATTTATAGGATATTGCAACTACCAAGAGTTTTACATCGTACCAGTTAGCCAGAAACAGTAGAGGCACTGTTCGTTCCACCCGCCCTACACCTTGTGCCTTCCAGGTCTGAGCAACGGGAGGTGTAGGTTTCTTTAAAGAAAAAAATATAATTTTTAAAGTTTTAACATATTTTCCTGGTAGGATTTTTGTGTTTGAAATAAGAAAACAAACTAACAATTTGGCATAAATTTGTCCTAAACTTCCATAAAGCCTCCACATCACCGGGCTTGTCTTGCACTTGATCACTTTACACTTAAAACCAATTAACGAATCAGCCCCAAATTGCAAACGGTATATGTGCAATTAGTGCTAATTTCTAAGCTGTTTTTTTTGGTGTTTGTCCAATTAAAAAAAAAAAAAATATATATATATATATATATATATATATATATATATATATATATATATATATATATATATATATATATATATATATATCGGAGTGCTGACAATTTTGTGAATTATGTTCAATGAGAAATACAAGGTAACGTGAAAACAGGCCAAAATAAAATGTGTAAATTCAGTTCACTCTTTAGTGCAAGGTGCAGATTATGCGTCCAATAAATTATCAGCAGCGTGCCATTAAATTAGCGCAGACTGAAACATTTTTAACAGTGAGACAAATAAACAATGACTCTAAATGCATGTTCCTGTGAAATGCGACACGTCTCAGAGAGAAAAATCTCTCTTTGCATCATTTCACACTAATGCCGCAATTTGTAGGACATAGAATAAAAGATTGCACATATTCTGTATGCATAGAGTAGGTGCATTAGTGTGCCAAACACCACAAGGGTCAGGCTCTTTATGAACTGTGGTGACTGCGACATAATAGATCAGTTGTTGCAATTTGGGACTTTTTTGCAATAGTTTTGCACATTTTCTCGTCACAATTTCTCACTTTGTGCCACCAATGCTTTATTGGGCCCAATGTGTTTCTAACCTCCAAAAGACATTCTAGCCATTTTTGACCGCATCCAAATCTATGTTCTTTTTTGGTTGGATTTATATTTTCATGTTTTTATTTATTTTATTTGATATTAAAGAATACATTTGGCAAGGCCTTCAATGAAATCTGAATTTATTCTTGTCCAGTAGTTCTGTGATTTAGGCTGGATTCACACCTATGCATTTTTAGTGCTTTTTGCATTTTGCAGATCTGCACTCAGGGCTGGTGCAAGGATTTTTGACACCCTAGGCGAAACCTAATTTTGCCGCCCCCGCTGGCTCCATCCCTGACTTCATCCCCTTTCCCCTGCCCATGTATACCCCACCTTTTTAATGAAGCGCCCATCGATGCAGCCTCACCAGCGTCCATCAATGCAGCCTCCCAGCACCAATCAATGCAGCCTACCAACGCCCATCAATGCAGCCTCACCAGCGCTCATTAATGCAGCCTCACCAGCGCCCATTAATGCAGCCTCACCAGCGCCCATCAATGCAGCCTCACCAGCGCCCATCAATGCAGCCTCACCAGCGCCCATCAATGCAGCCTCACCAGCGCCCATCAATGCAGCCTACCAACGCCCATCAATGCAGCCTACCAGCGCCCATCAATGCAGCCTACCAGCGCCCATCAATGCAGCCTACCAGCGCCCATCAATGCAGCCTACCAACGCCCATCAATGCAGCCTACCAACGCTCTTCAATGCAGCCTACCAGTGCCCATCAATGAATGTTTACTCGCTTCCATTCATTCGGGAGTCGGGCTGCACCTCTGACACTATGTGCGAAGGTGGCTGCCTGCTGATGCTGAGACTTAGTTTCTTGCTGAAGAAAGAAGAGAGTAGGAACACCAATGGCCTGGCTCCCCCAGGTAGAAGTGCGCCCTAGGCGGCTGCCTAGTTTGCCTAGTGGTAGCACCGGCCCTGTCTGCACTACAGTCCATTTAACATTGTTTTCTATGGAAGATGATCTGTAGTGCAAATCTGCAAAATGCAAAAAGCTAAAAAAATGCATATGTGTGAATCCAGCCTTAGACTTGTGTCTAAACTGTCACACCTCCCAAAAGCTATCCAAGTTCGAAACACTTTTCAGAGCTGTTTGACAAAGTTATCACATCACCCACTTTAAGGCCCCATGCACACGAGATGCTGTTAAATGCACGTTCAGAGGCAGTTGGACACTTTTTTGAACTTCCCCTGAACGCATGCAATGTTATGTTTCCATGTACACAGTCTTGTTTTTTCCCGTTTTTATGCAGTTGCGTTTAACCTCTTTTTTCCAGAAGCAAAAAAATGGGTTCAGACACTTTGCTTTTCCACATTTTAGACGCAAGCCCCGTTTGCGTTTATAAGCGTTTTTAAAGGAACCCAATTTTTTGGACCAGAAAACTCAGAAATATGATGGTAAACCATAAAAAATACCAAAAAAATTGGTTTAAAATGTCATAATTACTTTAGATATTTCATAGAGCATATATACTCACTGATGCAATGCCTTAAAAAACTCTTGTTTTTTTAGGTAGCTTAGACAATGAGGAATGCCTCCACTTCTTTGCCCCAACCCATCATCCATTTTGTAATCTAATTAGTGACTCCCCCTAGTCTGACCAAAGCATAGCAATGTCTTTTTTACACAAAGAAAAACCTGCATACCAATGTCTAGTCAGCCCCAACCCCCCACAATGTTTGTGTAATATCCAACGGACATTCGCTGTGCCATCAATGGATGGGTCCAATATCGACGAGCTCTGACTCTGGACCTCTCACGCAATTTGCAATGACATTGCTGCCTCATCAAGAGCAACATCAAGAGCATTTCCTGACATATATTCAATGTGGGATCCATTTCCAAAAAAAAACACAGAAAGAGAGGCAAATGCAAGTGTACAACTGCTCTCTGCTGCTGCTGCTGCTGCTGCTCACTCTGATCAAAATGACAGAAATAGTTAATAATACATACTTTCTGAGCTTGGGGAGGGTCTATATGATGTTATCTTTACAAGCGCTTATAGACGCAAACGCTGTAAAACGCGGCTAAACGCGATATGAAAATGCGACAAAACACACATTTTTAAACGCAGGTTTCTGCTTTTTAAAGCATGCGTTCAGCAGAGTTTGCATCGCTGTCTCATGTGCATGGGGCATTACTCCTTAACTGCTGTACAAACGTGATGTAACCATTTGCATTGCACGTGGTTGCAGAGTTTTTGTGGCAGTAAAGCATTGTGACTGCAGCATATGAACACCAGCGTCCACTACCATTGCAGCTTGGTATGGGATTTTATTTTTTGAATTGTACTTTCCTAGGCGGATGCAGCATTGCTCCAATGCTGCATCTGTCCCCCACCGACTCTAAGGTTGAGAACTGAGCAAATAACGAGGATCGTTCGGTTCTCAGTGCTCCATGAGCAGAGAGCTGGTGACTGTCAATCACCTTTTCTGAAGCTCCGGTCCGATCTCCAGTGGTAGATGTTGTGTGCAGGTGACACCCGACACCAGCTGTAAAATGAATGGGAAGTGATGTCAACCGTAGACTTACTATGGAGCTTCCAACGTTGGTTGCCTCCTCTGCACCCACCTCCACAGCAAGGGCACCTCTGACAGCTCAGCGTGGGACCAGACCGCAGTGGCTTCAAAAAATATATGTATAGCGATTTCTTCTTTACAGGTCTAGATAGGTTAGTCTTAGATCGTGAATGCCAATATATTTACAGATTTTAGTGTTAGGGCAGACTTTTATTTTAAGAAGGAGAAAGGGTTACAGGCTCCTAGTTTTTGTTCATTTCCCCACCTGACTGCCGGAGGCAAACTGACCTCATAATCAGAGTTTCATCAAATGTTGGATTTCAAAATGTAAATTGGGGTAAGTTTACATCCAATGGTGCTTATTAGAGTCCTTCTTTACCCTCTTCGGTTCTTATGAGATGATCCAGAAGAAAGTAAATTAATCTGCCCACTGTTCAATATTTCTATTATACCCTCACAATAAATCTGAAAATTAAGATGGCTTGCCAGATGCACGGGGTAATCATTCCTGAGAGCGAGTCCAATGTGGATGTCTCAAACAAAGGCGATGCTCTCATTGTTCTCCTCGGTCATTGTATCTACAAGATGCTCTGGTCGACAGGAAGCGCTGCGGCAGCGGTGGCAGATTTGGCTCAAAAAATCTTCACTTTCAATTTGATCAGCTGCTGGGGCCTCCAATTAACATCTGGCACGACTCCCCGCCTTTGCCGAGCGGCAGATGATTTGGCAGCAGAAAGGGACATTCTCTTCTGTGCCCCTCCACAGTGGTGAAAGAGGAGAAAATAGAAAAAAGATTCTCTGTCCGAGCTGCCAAACGGAAAGAAAAAGACACAAGAATAATTAAATCGACCCACCAAAAATGTCTGTCCGCCACTGATAGGAGTACAATGCCAATGAACGCCACTCTGCGCCCCGCTGTATGGATGGCACTGCCTAGAGCGGATAGATAGATAGCTAGATAGATAGCTAGAATGAATCTGGATCAACAGAGAGACACCGAGATAATGGATACATAGAAATATAGACAGGAAAAAGATATATATATATATATATATATATATATATATATATATATATATATATAAAGAGAGCGGGACAAAGAAAGAGAAAGGGAGAAAGAAAGAAAGGGAGAGAGAGGGGGAGGGAGAAAGAGAGAGAGCGAAAGAAAGAAAGGAGAGAGTGAGAAAGAGAGAGAGAAAGAGAGAGAGAAGGAGAATGAGAGAGAGAGGCGAAAGATAGAGAGAGAGAGAAGGTGAAAGAAAGAGAGAGAGAAGGAGAATGAGAGAGAGAGGAGAAAGATAGAGAGAGAGAAGGAGAAAGGAAGAGAGAGAAGGAGAGGGAAAGGGAGAAGGAGAAAGAAAGAGAGAGAGAGAACGAGAAAGAAAGAGAGAGAAGGCGAATGAGAGAGAGGGTGTGAAAGAGAGAGAGAAGGAGAGAGGAGAAAGAGAGAGAGAAAGAGAGAGAGAAGGAGAAAGAAAGAGAGAGAAGGAAAAAAAAGAGAGAGAGAAAGAGAGAGAAGGCGAAAGAGAGAGAGAGTAGAAGGGGGGGGGGAGAAAGAGAGAGGAGAAAGAAAGAGAGAGAAGGAGAGAGAGAGGAGAAAGAGAGAGGAGAAAGAAAGAGAGAGAAGGAGAGAGAGAGGAGAAAGAGAGAGTGAGAGAAGGAGAAAGAAAGAGAGAGAAGGAGAAAGAAAAAGAGAGGCGAAAGAGAGAGAAGGGGAAAGAGAGAGGGAGAGAGAGAGAAAGAGAGAGGACAAAGAGAGAGAGAGGGGGAGAGAAGGACAAAGAAAGAGAGAGAAGGAAAAGAAAGAGAGAAAAGGAGAAAGAAAGAGGGGGGAGAGAGAAAGGGAGGAGAAAGAAAGAGAGAGAGAGGGAGAGAAGGAGAAAGAGAGAGAGAGAAGGAGAAAGAAAGAGAGAGAGAAAAGGAGAAAGAAAGATAGAGAGGGAGAAAGAAAGAGAGAAAGAGAGGGGAGAAAGAAAGAGAGAGAAGGAGAAAGAACGAGAGAGAAGGAGAAAGAAAGAGACAGAGAGAATGAGAAAGAAAGAGAGGGGGAGAGAGAGAAAGAGAGAGGGGGAAAGAGAAAGAGAGAGGGAAGGAGAAAGAGAGAGAGAAGGAGAAAGAAAGAGAGAGAATGAGAAAGAAAGGGAGAGAAAGAGAGAGAAGGAGAACGAAAGAGAGAAGGAGAAAGAAAGAGAGAGAAGGAGAAAGAAAGAAAGAGACAGAAGGAGAAAGAACGAGAGAGAAAGGAGAAAGAAAGAGAGAGCAAGAGAGAGAAGGAGAGAGAACGAGAGAGAAAGGAGAAAGAAAGAGAGAGTGGGAGAGAGAAAGAGAGAGAGAGAGAGATAAGGAGAAAGAAAGAGTGAGGGTAAAAGAGAGAGGGGGTGAAAGAGAGAGAGAGGGAGAGAGAGAAAGAAAGAGAGAGAAGGAGAAAGAAAGTGAGAGGAGAAAGAAAGAGAGAGAAGGAGAAAGAAAGAGAGAGAAGGAGAAATAAATATAGGGGGGAGAGAGAGAGAACGAGAGAGGGGAAAGAGAAAGAAAGAGAAGGAGAAAGAAAGAGAGAAAGGAGAGAGAGAAAGAAAGAGAGAGAATGAGAAAGAAAGAGAGAGAAGGAGAAAGAAAGAGAGAGAAAGAGGGAGAGAGGACAAAGAAAAGAGAGAGAAGGAGAAAGAACAAGAGAGAGAGAGAGAAGGAGAAAGAAAGATAGAAAGAGAGAGAGATATAAGGAGAAAGAAAGAGAGAGAGGGTGAAATAGAGAGAGAGAAAGAGAGAGAGGGTGAAATAGAGAGAGAGAGAGAGAGAGAGAGAGGGTGAAAGAGAGAAAGAGAGAGAGGGAGAGAGAAAGAGAGAGGGAGAAAGTAAGTGAGAGAAAGAGAGAGGAGAAAGAAAGAGAGGGGGAGGAAGAGAGAAAGAGATAAGGAGAAAGAAAGAGAGAATGGGAAAGGGAGAGAGAAGGAGAAAGAAAGAGATAAGGAGAAAAATAGAGAGGAAGAGAGAAAGAAGGAAGGATAGATCGATCAGATTGGCCCTTTAGCATCCATGTATCCTCTCCTTAGCTGGCAGTGATTATCTGAGGAACTGCTCAGGAAGTAAGAGATGTTCCCTTATAGAATAATATTGTGACCATTTTTTTTTGAGTGAAAAACATGACACTCATGTGAGAATCTCATCTACAGCCATGTCCCTGGAATGAATGTAGCCAATGTCCCACCCAACCTGGGTAACGTAAGGCTGGTTGCAGCTAGCCATAAGACATCACCTGGCTTGTTTTTTTATCTGCAGCTCTGACAGTCCCATGTTTCAGGCACCAGAATGGAAGGGGGTAGAAGTGTTTTGGTATCACACACAGTTCAGACAGGCCAGTATCAGAACACTGTTCAGTACAGTAAATGGGGGGCGGGGGGGGGGGGGGGGGGTTATTAAGTGCCAAGCAGCCACACGGCATGTGATACAAGTGAGGATTAACTTCACAGATACTTATGAAAATATGAAACCGCAAGAAAGTAAAAATCTGAAAATCTAAAATGACTGGTTAATGTAACAATAGTAAGTCAAACAAATGCCACTGAGTACACAATGTAGTTTCCATTTAAGACTCTGACTTTATAGTAGAAAGCTGTGTGAGGCCAGTAGCTCTGGATACTGCAGAGAATTCATCAGCATGGAGTGAATTTTGTAATAAATTGTAACATCAATCCAGACACAGACTAACAAATTGCTTTGTATTCTCAAAGTGGATGGAAACCATAACTGGATTACATATAGTTTGCTCTGTGAATTGTGTATCAATAACAACTTATTTGTTCTAAATAAAATCCTTGTTTTTTTGTACGTTTGTTGCATCTTATTGCTGCAGATATTCTGCAGCCTCCTAGCAGCCACTTTCCGTCTACATGCTCTCTCCAGCAATGGTAGCATAGCATTTCTCAGGTTGGGTTTCCTGATGGTTACAATAGTGGACCATGCCTGTGTAGTGTATGGTGAAATGGCTACTTGTAGTCTGCACCAGAAGCCCATGTGCAGGGTGACAAAGCAGGAGAAAGCTGCACATTTATAAAAGACTGAGAACGACTTTTCAAATCACATAACATGTTGAACATAATATTTTACTGGCTGGGCTTCCATATGCTGTACCTGCACTGTACACAATATGGGGGCGTTACTAACCTCCTTCTGGAAAAAGCTAACTGCCTGGCTGTCCCTGACATAAGAACAACAGTTCATATAGAAAAAGAGGACTTTAAGACCACTTTCACACTGGTGGCGTTTTTCCAGGTGCTTTAGCGCTCAAAATCGCACCTGTGAAACTCATGAAAAATGCCTCATCTGCAATCCCAGTGTGAAAGCCTGAGTGCTTTCACAGTGGGGCGCTGCGCTGGCAGGACGTAAAAAAAAAGCCCTGCAAGCAGCTTCTTTGAGATGCTTTAGGAGCGGTGTATACACCGCTCCTAAAGAGCCCTGACCATTGAAATCAATGGGCAGCACCGCGGAAGCGCCTGCAAAAGCGCATCGTCAGCGGTACTTTGTGGGCTCTTTTAACCCTTTTTTTGGCTGCTAGCGGGGGTTAAAAGAGCCCAACTAGCGACCGAAAAGCGTCTCTAAAATGACTAGTTTTATCGGCTGTTTACCACCGATGTCCCTGTGCTTTTAGTGTGAAAGGGCTCTTAAGGTGCCTGAAAAAGTCCTTACAAAGCTATATCAACATACACTCCTGGAGAATAATGTATATAATATGCTTTTTATTAGTCAGAACATATAGAATGAAAATAAATTATATATATCGATTGCATAGATATTAGATCCATTGAGATTTATTCGTCATATAATTTCTTACATATTTTACATATATATATATATATATATATATATATATATATATATATATATATATATACATACACACACACACACAGTTGTACTCATATGTTTACATACCCTGGCAGAATTTATGATTTCTTGCCCATTTTTTTGAGAATATGAATGATTCTTTCACTCATGGTTAAGTGTTTGGCTGAAGCCATTTATTATCAATCAACTGTGTTTACTCTTTTTAAATCATAATGACAACAGAAACTACCCAAATCACCCTGATCAAAAGTTTAAAAGTTCTTAATACCGTGTATTGCCTCCTTTAACATCAATGACAGCTAAAAGTCTTTTGTGGTATTTGTGGATGAGGCTCTTTATCATCTCAGATAGTAAAGCTGCCCAATCCTCCTGGCAAAAAGCCTCCAGTTCCTGTCAATTGTTGGGCTGTTTTGCATGAACTGCACGTTTGAGATCTCCCCAGAGTGGCTCAATAATATTGAGGTCAGGAGACTGAGATGGCCACTCCAGAACCTTCACTTTATTCTGCTATAGCCAATGACAGGTCAATTTCACCTTGTGTTTTGGAACATTGTCATGTTGGAATGTCCAAGTACGTCCCATGCGCAGCTTCCTGGCTGATGAATGCAAATGTTCCTCCAGTATTTTTTGATAACATACTGCATTCATCTTGCCATCAATTTTGACCAAATTTCCTGTGCCTTTGTAGCTCACACATCCCCAATCATCAGCGATCCACCTTCATGTTTCACAGTAGGAATGGTGTACCATCATAGGCCTTGTTGACTCCTCTTCAAATGTAGTGTTGATGGTTCTGGCCAAAATGCTCAATTTTGGTCTTATCACTGCAAATGACTTTGTGCCAAAATGTTTTAGGCTTGTCTCTGTGTTGTTTGGCATATTTTAAGCGGGATACTTTGTGGAATTTGTGTAGTAATGGCTTTCTTCTGACGACTCGACCGTGCAGCCCATCTTTCTTCATGTGCCTCCTTATTGTGCGTCTTGAAACAGCCACACCACATGTTTTCAGAGAGTCCTATATTCCACCTGAAGTTATTTGTGTTTTTTTTATTTGCATCCAGAACAATCTTCCTGGCAGTTGTGGCTAAAATTTTAGTTGGTCTACCTGACTGTGGTTTGGTTTCAACAGAACCCCTCATTTTCCACTTCTTGATTAGAGTTTGAATACTGCCGATTGGCATTCTCAATTTCTTGGATATCTTTTTATATCACTTTCCTGTTTTATACAGTTCAACTACCTTTTCCCGCAGATCCTTTGACAAGTCTTTTGCTTTCCCCATGACTCAGAATCCAGAAACGTCAGTGCAGCACTGGATGAAAGATGCAAGGGTCTGTCAGGAGTCCAGAAACTCATTGACCTTTTATATACACATTACAAGCAAACAGATCACAGGTGAGGATGGTTACCTTTAATAACCATTCAAATCTCCTTTGTGTCAACTTGTGTACATATTATCAGGCCACAATCACCAGGGTATCTAAACATTTCATCAGGGTCATTGGGTAGTTTCTGTTGCGATTATGATTTAAAAACAGTAAACACAGTTGACTGATAATAAATGGTTTCTGCCAAACACTAACCATAAGTGAAAGAAATGTTTTTGTGTTATCATTCATAGTCTCTGAAAAATGGCCAAGAAATCATAAATTCTGCCAGGGTATGTAAACTTAGGAGCACCTTATTCCACTACATTACATACATATCATCCTATTTAGAAGAATTTGCAATCCATTTTTTTAGAGGGATGAGGGAAATAATCCCAACATGTTTCACAGACTACCAATCTGCTTCCTCAGGAGACGAAAGGAGCTATATCTTAAATTTTGCATTTAGAAATAATTGGACATAAGTAATATTTACATCACTTTGTGTACAAAATACAACGATAATCTCTTAGACAGTGATACTGCCCCTGTCAGTCGTGCATTAATACCCAGGACCATCAATGCGCAACATAGTTTCATAGATACTGATCCAAAACAAGCATGCAGTCAGTGATATCACATTCCCCTATTTTATATACTTCTTCCAGGAAAGCCAGAGGATCAACATGATGGCCAGGCAACTAGAACTTTCCCCAGATTGCTTTCGGTAAAGTTCCCTTTAATAAACCCGCCCTTCTATTCAGTGCTGTCCTCACAGGCTTGTCAGTGTCCTTCAGAGTGCCATTCATGCCTGGCTCCTCTCATTCTGCCCTCTTGTAAAGATCTTTTGTGTTTATTTAAACTAAGATTGAACACGAAGGCTTCCACTTTGCCCATACCTCCTCGCCGTTAATTCGAAGACCTTCAGTCTAAATGAGTCTTTAAAAGCATTTCCATGAACGCTGCACATTATTGTACATCAGTGAAGATTTCTGTTTTTGGAACATAAATATTATTAGGAATAACATTCATACTCCGCTCCACCTCGCAGACCTGTATTGTGCAAAATAGGCAAATTGCTGAATGTTTACGTTTTCTAAAACACTCTGCCGTACTTTGCAATTGCACTTTGCTACGTGCTGCATACATCATTTTAGCAGGCAATTATTCTATTCGGTAAATTAACTACATAATTTGTTTACTTTACTTTTCTAATATATAAACTTCCCACTTCGCCTTTGTAGTACAGGAAAACGTTCCTTTGTAATAGGTCTGACTTAAAAGTAGACATGTCATCAGATGTTTTCATGTTAATTATAGCATGCTAATTAAGTAAATAATAAGTAATATGGCAGTGTAACACATCCAGGTATTTATAATAGTACTCCCCCGACTGCGTTTATTTAATTTCTCAAGAAGGATGGTGCCATCTTCGTTCAGGCATCACTCAAGGTCACCATTTATTTTCTGCGCTGGAAAAGGTGACACTATTATGTAAATGCCGGTGTCTGTGTAGTTTTTGGCTGTGTTCACAAATATCTGATAGAGATCAGCCCCTGCTGCAGCCTCTTACCTAGCGACTTACTACAATACTGGGTTTGAACACCTTTAAGGCTAGGTTCACACTGACGTGATACGGGAAATGCACAGGAATTGCTGCATTGTCTGCATTGCACTACATAGCAATCACACTATGTTCATGTTATCTGCTGCGAATGGCAACTAAAAAGTTAACAACACCATAAAAGCAGGTTGCAGAATGCAGTGCATTTGCCTTACATGGATCACATGGGTTTAAACACCCATGTGTTCTATTGTGTCTATCTGCCTTGAATATTATGGGATGTGTATGCAGATTAGCTATGAGATTAGTGGGGGGCGAATTCCTCCAACAGCTCTCACTGCTGATTGGACAGCCTAACCCACCCGGAATGCAAAGGAGGGGGAATTGTCCAGTGTATTATCTGTGTACCTGCGTTTTCAATAAACAGTCCATGTTCAGCAACCAAACGAGTATTGTCTTGTTTCCTGGTTGTTAGAGGTTGGAATATCTGATATCTATATTCGGACTGGGAGGAAGCGGTATATGACAAAAGCACTCAAGCAGAGTGTGGGACGTTTCGTTACAAAAATATATAATAAAATATTTACAAAAATTTGAGGGGTGTACTCACTTTTGTGAGATACTGTATCCCTCCCTTCTAGATTGTAAGCTCTAACGAGCAGGGCCCTCTGATCCCTCCTGTATTGATTTGTATTGTAAGTGTACTGTCTGCCCTCATATTGTAAAGCGCTGCGCAAACTGTTGGCGCTATATAAATCCTGAATAATAATAATAATAATATACATATATATATATATATATATGTTTTACTATTCAATGGATTTATATTGCTATCCATCCAGTCCTGAGATCTACACAGCTCATTGACACGACATGTCCCTGTTTGGCAGGGCAAAAGGCCTGTTTTGTTCTCTGCTGCAGTTGAGTAACACTAAAAGGTCCCTTCTGTGACTGGACAGTGAACAGAGAAGCAGCACAGTGATGAGTTAATCTCTCTGACACTCTGCTCTCTGCTCCTATGAGCATGCTCCTTGTACTTCAGCACAACTGATTATCTCCTTGTGCTTCTTCTTCCTCACCAAGTCTAAGCTCTGCTGTACAGGACTGCTGATATCAGGTCAAATTCGGGTACTTACACTATTTACATTAGAAAAATGTTTTTTAATGATGTATCAGTGAATACAGAACTGCATTTATTGATGGTTTATGTATCTGCCTGAATGTCAGCATTACGGTATATATAGAGCAATCTTTGTCCACGGCTAGAAGGAAAATCTTTAAAAGTTATAAAGAGGTACTTCAGTCCCATTAATTGGGGCTCCACCTCCCTGCACTGGTGTAGCCATTTTTGATAGCCCAGCCTCCGAGAACTGGCAAAGAAGCTGCGCTTCTTGTGCAGAAAAATAAATCATGGCCTCCTTCACTACGCTGTCCTCATGTACATATGCACACGCATTTCTGCACCAAAAGGTGGGAAAGCACTAAAAAAAAATGTATCCATTTATGGAAGAGGAGCAGGAGCCAGGTACACCCACACTGTGTTTCAGGTGAAGTACTACTTTACGTTTCTTTTCCTTCTGATAGTTGACAGTGCTGGGAATCAAAGAACGACTCCGATTTTAGTGATGCTGTCCTTTACTGCCCCCACCTAATATAACCCATATAACAGAAATTCTTACCATGAATATGGCTCCAGCCATAGGAATGAATGATGGAGCAAGCGGTGCACATGCACAGAAGGCTGAGACCCAACACTAGAAGATAACGTCTGTGCTCTGCATAAAGATCATGACAGCTTGTAGAAGTTTTACTCTGTATTTTGTTTTGCCGTAGTTTGAAGACTCAAAGTGTTGCAGTACTGTACAACACAGCTCAATAACATTCTTATTTTGACAGATCTGCCATTTCCTCCTTTCAAGAAAATTCGAGTTTAGAAAATAGTAACAGAATTCTCAGCATAAACTTAGATAATCAGACTCCTGAGTTGATGGCAAAAAGCTGCAGAATAACCCAGAGACACCGAACAGCAAAAACGTGTCTCTTCACTGCGATCCCCTGTAGGAACATATTACTGACGTGACGAGAGAGATATGAATTGCTGCAGAACGGCACGCGTGATGTGCACATAGCGAAAAAACCTCTATTAATGACACTAGAGCTGGCAGAATAGTTAAACTTACACTTTGGAGGAAATAAATCATTCTTTTATAATGATAATCTGAAGGAAAAAAAATCCCAGAAACATATTTAGTCAAAAGAATGATGACCCGTGCGGTGCAAAAGCACAACTAAAATGAGCGAACTATAAGAAAACCTAAATTACAACAAAGTTTAGGGACCTTTCAGAACAAAATATGTTGTTTAGGATAAAGTTTTGACAGTGAAGAGAAAACTATATACAAATGACTTCCTCTGACCTCTCATATTCAATTTGACTTCATTGTTCCCTAAAGACTAGCAACATCACTGAAAGCATCACTCTGTTTCCTGAAGACTTGTGACATCCCCAAGAATGCAGCCTATCAATTTCAAAGAGACTGGTGACATCACTGAAAACGCAGCCTATCCATTCCCTAGAGACTGATGACATCGCTGACAATGCAGCCTATTCAAATCCCAGAGACCAGTGACATCACTGAGAAGGCAACCTATCGATTTCCTACAGACTGGTGACATCACTGACTATGCAGCCTATCCATTTCCTAGAGACCAGTGACATCATTAACAATGCAACCTATAGATTCATTAGAGACTCACTGAGAATGCAGCCTATCCATTCGATAGAGAGCTATGACCTCACTGAGAATGAAGTCTATTCATTCATTAGAAAGGGATGACCTCACTGAGAATGTAGCCAATCCATTCATTAGAAAGGGATGACCTCACTGAGAATGCAGCCTATCCATTCACTAGAGACCAGTGACATCACTGTGAGAAAAGCAGATGAATGAATTATCAGGGGGAGTGCTGTGATCTCAGTGAGAGGTAATAAAAGAACACAATATTTAACATGAAAAATATATCTGATGACAGGTCCACATTAAGGGACTGCAGCCTCTGTTTATTGACTCCAGAGGGTAAATGCAGGATTCCAACGGAAGAAAAATCCTGTTTCTAATCTGAAGAGTAAGAAATGATTCATATTAACTTCTCAACAAGTTAAATGAGATATTATTAATGGAGTTTCTTTCTTTTAATTCATCGGATCAATTCTCGGCTCCCCCCGTTGTCAGCGGCTTTAATCTTGACAATTCCTTCACAAAATGTGAACATTAATCTCATTACGGGGACTTTGTTCGCCGTCAGGTCCTTGCCATCACGGGCTCCAGTGGAGTTTTCAGGCTGCGGCTCCTTTCAGAGGTCGAGAAGAGAATCGCAGAAATCATTACGACGCCCCTACGAGACAAAGTGAATGAAAAGTGCGCGTTTTACATAATGAGGGAGAAGAAGGACTGAGATGGAAAATTTGTTAGTTAACCTCCCGTAAAGCAGAAACAACGAGAACCAGCGAGGAGAGGCAGCGCCGTCCACGTCTGAAATTCTAACAACCACTTTTAATCAATCTATCTAACAAAGAGAAATAGTTTCCTTGTCGCCTGCCACCCTCCGGGCCAGCAGGCGTAATCCTCACATAGATATTAATTACCTTCCACAGCCGTGGTAAAAACTTAAAGGGAAACTGCCATCTACATTCAGAAGGTGCACACCACATGCTTGTATTAAAAAAAATACATGTAAGGATGTATTTATACAGAACTGAATTCATTTGTGCCTATTATATTTGTCTGGAGTTCTGCTTTAAAATAAACCTGTAATGAAAGGAATTCTGGGCATGTTGCTGTTCTGTTCTAAAGGCATTGATATACTGTCTTAGACACAACCTGCCCAGGCAGTAAGGTAAATGGCTGACTTGGCACCATCCACAGGCAGCTTAACTCTTCAAGACACAGATGTTAAAGCAGTGGTGGCCACTCATGCAAGGTGTCGCCTCCTATCCATGCATCTGCCCCCCTAATCCATGTGTCCGGCCCCCCTAATCCATGCATCTGCCCCCCCTTATCTACAAGCGGAGCACTAAACCTATGAATTTCAATGGTTGATTTTTTTGTTTAAGCACATGATTTGAGCCTGAGGCTCTACTTGGCTTCCAAAATAGGGGGGGGGGGGCGGGGTAGAGCTCGATTGGCTGAGAGGAGAAGTAATAGTATTGGCTGGTACCGGGGGAGGGGAGGATGTACAGGGAGCCCGACTGCATGAGTACCACCGACGGGGGGTGGTCGGGTGTTGTTTTCTGTGGTGGGGGGGTGGGGGGGTGGAGCACCAGCTGCCACTGCGTTAAAGCCAGTGCATTGTTAATTCAGCTATTTGTGGTACAGATTATGTTTTTTCCATCAGTCTTTGAAGTATAAGAAGACAATGACTTTCCTGAGCCCTGTCTCTTTGAATAACTATCACTGGAAGGAAGGAAGATACCAAAATCACATTAGTGATTAGTAATCACAACAAGTTGCAAACTGGCACTAGATATCAACATACTACAAAACAATAACAGCATAACACAGTTCAATAGAAGACATAAATATATATGAAAATGGGACAGAACAGTGGCTGACTGCTCGTTCTTAAAAGGCAAATTGACTGGCCATCTCCAACACTTCCTGCATCATTGACATGAAGCTTTTTTGAAATCTTGGCATTGCCAGTCGCAAGCTCCCCTCAAGTCTGTGATTCTGGAAGTAATGAAGCCAGAGGCAGCCTGCATTTTTAGAATAGGGTCAGCAATGACAAACTCCATGTTTCTGCCATTTTCTGTCAGTAGACTTGCACTGATTAGAAGAACAGTATAGTACAGCCTATGTGCATTACTGTTCGATAAGAAGCCAGAATCTGTTAAATATCATTGAAGAATCATTAAAAGTGTATCTGTTTGATAATTATATACAATTATTACATACAATTACGATATTAAAAAATATATGTTGATCCTGCCAAAATTCCAGCGAGTTCCTAATTTCCTGTAGTGAGCTGATAATGCTGCACTGAAATCTCACAAACCTTTATCAGCCTGCCCAGATTTTATAACATCCCCCCATGCTATGGAGAAGAGGAGAGAGGGAGGTGTTCTGTAGTCATGTGCTGTCACCTAGAACAGGATGTGTGTTATTACTAGAATCCTCATCTGACAAAAAAAACAAGAAATTTGTCTGAAAGAGAAAAATTGTCCTGCATTTTCAGCTGTTCCACTGCTGTTCCATGTACAGGGGCTATATTTTGCAATGGTGCTGCCTCTGTACACTGTGCCCACTGCTCCTTTATATGCAAATCACCACAGGATTTGCTTAAACATGAACCAGAATATGATCTGAATATTAATGAGATGGCAGTAATATTTGCATATGAATGCACTTTACTGTCTCATATGTAAATTATCCTGCAGCTCATTCATATGAAAAGGGAGGTAAGCTCCTCCTCGGGTGCAGTCACATTGCACAGCTCAGAGTTGGTCTGTACTGGAAAAAGAGGTCTTTACTGGGGGGGAAGTGGGAGGGGCTCTTTATTGGAGTAGAGGTAGTCTGTACTGTGGCAGCAGATTTGCACTGGTGGGGGGGGGGTCTGTATTGGTGTGCGATCTGTACTGGTAGGGTGAAAGTGGGGTCTGTACTGCAGGGGGAGGGGGTCTGTACTGATGGGGAGGGAAAGAAGGGGTCTGTTTTGAAAGCGGGATCTGTACTGGTGGGAGGAGGGGGGTCTGTACTGAATGTGGGTATGTACTGGTGGGGAGGGCGGAGCTCTGTAGTGGAGGTAGATTGAGATTGATGGGGAAAGAGAGGATCTGTACTGCAAGTTTGCTACATGAGATGGTCGTAAACTGCAGACATGGAACCGTAGATGGTCAGTGACTTTACCTTTAGATATGCAATAAAAGATGATCAGAGTCTTTGAACAGGATTGAGGTTGGGGACTGGTAAAGACGTAAGCATGAAAATGGATTAACAAAGGCAATAACACAATTTATTATACAGAGTGATTAGTAATATAGATTAGGCATATGATGACACTGGGCGTCCAGATTAGCATAAACAGTAGCAAGGTCACCTAAAGTGCAGCAGGGGGCAGTATAAAGTTGAATCTACCAGGCAATACTGCTAGAGCACATTTATGGCGGTGATGCTAGTCCTAGACTGATCCAAAAGAAAAGGGGATTGGTAGCAGGGGGGGGCAAGGGAACAAATGGGCTTGCAGGATAAGTTTTACAGAGGGATAGTCCTTTCAGATGTTCTGCTGGCTATCATTGGGCCCTTTAATAGCCTCAGTAATGACATTCCCAGTTAACCTGCATTGAGTATAGATACAGTATAGGCACGGTATAGGGTGGATGTGGTTTAGATGTGATAAAGATACAGTAATGTAATGTGATCTAGAGTTGTTATAGGTATGACACAGTATAGCTGTGATAGGCTTAATATTTTGTCTCCAGTGACTCAGTTTCTGCTAACAGTGTGAATGGTGGGCAATCGGCCCTCTCATCAGTCCCTGTGGTACAGCTGCAAACACTCGCTGTGGAAGGGAGCCTCTCTCTCAGATGCCTCCAATGATTAGTAGTGGGAAGAAAAGGCTGAGGGTACACTCTGGTTTACCCCCGCTGCAACAGTACAAGTTCAATCACTGTGGTTTATGCTGCGTGGCCCTGGGCATCTCTCTCTGGGTTTCAGGCTTTCCTCAGTGCCAAGACTGCGCACTTGCCTGGGTAATTTAATAAAAAATCCTTTGCTAACCCCTCCTGCTGCCCAGGACACACTGGAATCCTTAGTTCAGAAAGTCAGTTCCTGTTTTACAGGGCTGCTGCTTCGGACCACAATTCCCAGGATTCTGAGTGCCCTGCATTGAAGTCTACACATGGTCGGAATTTCGGCCAGCAAAAGACCGGTGTGAGCTTTTCGACCATGTGTATGCTTCTTCGGAATTTTGCTAGCTGAATTTCCACCAGCAAAAGATTGAGAGCAGGTTCTAAATTTTTCAGACACAAAAAGTTTCTATCGGAAATTCCGATCATGTGTATGCAATTCTGATGCGCATAAACTCACGCATGATGCTTAGATTCAACTACGAGATGGAAGCTATTGGCTACTGGGTATTGAACTTTTGCTAGTCCCGTTGTATGTGTTGTACGTCACCGCGTTCTTGACAGTCGGAATTTGGTGTGACCGTGTGTATACAAGACAACTTGAGAAAAATCCCGTCGGAATTCCATCAGGAAAACCATCAGAGCTTTTTACGACCAAAATTAAGGGGTTGCTTCGCCTCAGCTCTCCCCCCCGGTGGCCAGAGTAAAATGGTGCACCATAACATCATTGTCTCAGTAGAAAGTAAAAGTAAAGTGATTGTAAAGACAGAAATGTCTCCGTATCCATGATTCTGTAGTCCAGCACCTGGCTACATACCCCCCCCCACCAGAAATCTTTGGTCCCTAAAGATGGGACAGAGTCCGTCACAACTCGTGGGGCCCCCGGGCAATAGGAGATCATGGGGCCCCCCTGTGTCCCAGCCACACTGCCCACATTACATACATTGGTCTCTACCCCCTTTAGCTGCAGAGGCAGCAGCTGAGGATGTACACATGCTGCGGCAGGAATTATACCCCCTGTTGCTTTTGGTGGGTGATCGTGACCCAATCAAGTGAATAGGGCCACTCTGCAAACACCCTGCAACAATGTGTAATGCACGCAGTAGCATCATGCTAGTGTGGGATCCAAAGGGATAAAGCAAGTTATGTGATAAGGCAATACAACGCCTCCTTATAGCCTGCTTTAGCCACTTAGTCGCTGTACTGGATAAGGTTGCACAACCTTTGCAGAGCAAGCCCCGTGCCAAGCATGACAGAGTGTATAATTTCTGCTGAGGCTGCAACATGTGTACACTCCTGGACCCCTAGGATGGAAGCAGAGAGGGATTCCTGAGATAGGGGCAGAAAGGGAACCCTGGGATGGGGGCAGAGGGTAATCCCTGGGATGGGGGCGCAAAGAGCTGCAGACATGATAAAAGACAAGAGATGGTCAGATGCTGCAGACATGATACAGGAGGTGGACAGAGGCTGCGGACATGATACAGGAGGTGGACAGAGGCTGCGGACATACTGCAGGAGGTGGATAGAGCCTGCGGACATACTGCAGGAGGAGGACAGAGGCTGCGGACATACCGCAGGAGGAGGACAGAGGCTTCGGACATACCGCAGGAGGAGGACAGAGGCTGCGGACATACCGCAGGAGGACAGAGGCTGTGGACATACCGCAGGAGGTGGACAGAGGCTGCGGACATACCGCAGGAGGACAGAGGCTGCGGTCATACCGCAGGAGGTGGACAGAGGCTGCGGACATACCGCAGGAGGTGGACAGAGGCGGCGGACATACCGCAGGAGGTAGACAGAGGCTGCGGACATACCGCAGGAGGTAGACAGAGGCTGCGGACATACCGCAGGAGGTGGACAGAGGTTACAGACATACCGCAGGAGGTGGACAGAGGTTGCAGACATAATGCAGGAGGTGGAAAGAGGTTGCGGACATACTGCAGGAAGTGGACAGAGGTTGCGGACACATTACAGGAGGTGGACAGAGGTTACGGACATATTACAGGAGGTGGACAGGGGGACAGAGGTTGCGGACATACTACAGAAAGGGGACAGAGGTTGCGGATATACTACAGGAGGGGGACAGAGGTTGCGGACATACCACAAGAGGGGGACAGAGGTTGTGGATATACTACAGGAGGGGGACAGAGGTTGCGGACATGATAGTGTCTTCCTCACCGTAGCCTCCTCCTCTGTCCACCATCATATTACTTTTCCATATTATCAGTGTGATATGTCCTCCTCCTGTGCCTCTTTCTCCTCTCCACAGGTCAGGGAACACAGTGCTTCCCTGACCTGTGGAGAGGTGAAATGGGCACAGGAGGAGGGCACAGCACTGATGATGTGGAGAAGTAATATGATAGTTGACAGAACACATCCGTCTCTGTCCCTCTCCTGCATGCAACAGCTTCACCCTCCGCCGCCTCCGGGCTCCCAGCGATGTCCTCCGCTCTCACTCACAGAGTTTACTCACAGTTTTACTCTCCTCTTCCTTCCTCAGTCCTCACCCCTGCTCAGCTCCTCTGCCAGTGTCCCGATCGTCTATTCGAAAATGTGATCACTTTTTTAATATTTTGCATGTCATCTGTTATTTGTGACATACAATAAATTTATCGGCCTTTGTTTGTCCTGCACCATTTGGAGCCCCCTTTTGTGTTCTTTTTCATATACAACCTTAACACCTTTTTTCCATCCTGAGTTGTGGAGGAGAAAGAGAGCCAGTCCTGGATACGTTTACGATTTAAGCGCCAGCTCCTTTGGAGTTTCAAGACGTGGAGGTGAAGACAGGGCCGCTGATAAGCCAGTACAACTGGCCCTGTAGTACTGGGCCTGGCCAGCAGGGGGGCCCGACAATATACTGTAAAAAGGGAATGAAAGAATGCAAAGTAAAAAAAGTATTTCCCTCCCCTTTTCCAGCCCGCTCACATTTCACTCTAAACAGTCCTGGAATGGGGCTGAATGTGAGAGCGAGGAGGGAGACATACGAGGTATGACAACAGCAATACAAGTTCTGCAAGGACACGCAGCTGTGACTGAATGGAAACAGGATAGTCGGGACCACAGTAACATAAAGCTAGTCGGCTGCAGTGTCTTCCAGATATCTGTGTCAGTGAACAGGATGATCAGCCTCCCCTCCCTCTTGTCTTGCTGGTTATTTTTTTTCTTTTATCTGCCTAACCTGACCTGCACATTGTCTGATCGCACTGATATGATCTCTGGAAGACTCTGCAGCAGTTGTTAACCATTTCAGTTTATAATCAGCTATTTAGCCAGAGCTCTGTGTGTGCTGCACAGATTTGTTTTTTTTGAGGATTTACTGCTGGTTTAGGCTAGAAGCTTCACAGCCCCATTAACTGGTTACTGCCCTCCACTAATCCTGACCAGTTCACTGTAAGAAAATTTGTATTTTGGAAATTGGATGTGATGCTCTCTTCTGTCACTTGGTTGTACTTTCAAAGGAAAATCACTGACTTGATTTTGCAGAGCTGGTTTAAAAAGAGTGTATCAGCCCTGTGATACTATATACTTGTACACTGGGTTCAGCCATAAACTGAGTCTCTGACCATCTCCCGAATCAATCATGTCTGCAATCCCTAACCGTCTGCTGTACTATGTCTGCAGTGTCTGATCATCTCCTGTACTATGTCTGCAGTGTCTGATCATCTCCTGTACTATGTCTGCAGTGTCTGATCATCTCCTGTACTATCTCCTGTACTATGTCTGCAGTCTCTGATCATCTTCTGTACTATGTCTGTAGTCTCTGATAATCTCCTGTAGTATGTCTGCAGTCTCTGATCTGTCTCCTGTAGTATGTCTGCAGTCTCTGATCATCTCCTGTAGTATGTCTGCAGTCTCTGATATGTCTCCTGTAGTATGTCTGCAGTCTCTGATCCATCTCCTGTAGTATGTCTGCAGTCTCTGACCATCTCCTGTACTATGTCTGCAGTCTCTGACCATCTCCTGTAGTACGTCTGCAGTCTATAACCATCTCCTGTAGTATGATTACAGTCTCTAACCATCTCCTGTACTATGTCTGCTGTCTCTGACCTTCTTCTGTACTATGTCTGCTGTCTCTGACCTTCTTCTGTACTATGTCAGCAGTCTCTGATCATTTCCTGTACTATGTCTGCAGTCTCTGATCATCTCCTGTACTATGTCTGCAGTCTCTGATCATCTCCTGTAGTATGTCTGCAGTCTCTGATCTGTCTCCTGTAGTATGTCTGCAGTCTCTGATCCTTCTCCTGTAGTATGTCTGCAGTCTCTGATCCGTCTCCTGTAGTATGTCTGCAGTCTCTGACCATCTCCTGTACTATGTCTGCAGTCTCTGATCATCTCCTGTAGTATGTCTGCAGTCTCTAACCATCTCCTGTACTATGTCTGCAGTCTCTGACCTTCTCCTGTACTATGTCTGCAGTCTCTGATCATCTCCTGTAGTATGTCTGCAGTCTCTGACCATCTCCTGTACTATGTCTGCAGCCTGTGATCATCTGTTGTACTATGTCTGCATTCTCTGACTATCTCCTGTACTATGTCTGCATTCTCTGACTATCTCCTGTGCTATGTCTGCAGTCCCTGACCATCTCCTGTGGTATGTCTGCAGTCTCTGACCATCTCCTGTATTATATCTGCAGTCTCTGATCATCTCCTGCTGTACTATGTCTGCAGTCTCTGACCATCTGGGGCAGGTCCTGGGTGGGGCTGAAGGAGGGACCAGGGGCGGGACCAGGGTGGGGCGGAAGGAGGCCCCGTCAGATCGGCTGTACAGGGCCCCATGATTTCTATCAGCGGCCCTGGGTAAAGACCCCTCTCCTGGATCCATCCAACCACGGTCCACATTCAGCACCAGACCGAGACTCTAAGCCTTTATGACCCACTGTCGTATTGCATGTGTGTCCAACTATATCGGTAATGCCACGTACACACGATCAAACAATCCGGTGGAAAAGTCCGGCAAACTCAAGTCCGCCAAACAATCCCCCCGTGTGTAGCCTCCGGCATACTTTTTTGACCCGACAGTACGGCGGACTTAGAATTTCGGTTTGCACAACAATCTGCCCGCCGTACTTTTGAAATGAGCGGACTTTTCCCGCCCGGAGAAAAGTCCGCTCATTTCGAGCGGGTCTCCAGGTAGGCGGGGCCCGCGAAGGAGACGTCGCTGGCCCCGCCGCCTGGTATGGACTTAAAGGGGAACCCCAACGCCGAAAAAAATCGGTGTGGGGGTCCCCCCCAAGCCCACAACAGACCCTTGTCTGAGCACGCTACCCGGCCGGCCAGGAAAGGGGGGCGAGTGAGCGCCCCCCCCTCCTTAGCTGTACCAGGCCACGTGCCCTCAACATGGGGGGTGCCTTGTCCCCATGTTGATGAGGACAAGGGCCTCTTCCCGACAACCCTGGCCGTTGGTTGTCGGGGTCTGCGGGCGGGGGGCTTATCGGAATCCGGCCCCCCACCCTATGTGAATGAGTATGGGGTACAATGTACCCCTACCCATTCACCTGTAAAATAAAAGTACAAAAAAAAACACAACACACGAGATAAAATACTTTATTGCACAGCTTCGGGGGTCTTCCGTCTTCGGGGGTCTTCTCGCCGGACTCCTCCGCTATCTTCTTGTAGCTCTTTTGCTAGCGGAGGAGTCCGGCTTTCTTCCTCGCCGCCGGCCTCTTCTCCCGACTTCGGGGGTCTTGTCCCCCTCTTCGGTTCTTCTGCCGGGCCACCGCGCCTTCTTATAGCTCTTTTACAGGCGGTGGCCCGGTCTTCTGTCGCCGCTGCCGCCTTCCGTTCTTCTGTGTGTGGTCTCCATCGGACTGTTTCCGTCGGAGTATCCGACGAACCAAGTTTTCCAACTTGTCCGTAAAATTTTCCCACAAAATACTCCGATCATGTGTAGCCTATTCCTACGGACAAAGTGCCACGCATGCTCAGATCAAATTCCTAGACCAAAGCTATTGGCTACTAGCCTGAACGTAGTCCCGTCATAAGGAAATAACATCATCACGTTATGTACAATCGGATTTTCCGACAACTTTGTCCGACCGTGTGTATGCAACAGTTTCGGACAAAATCCGTCGGACAAAATCCAACGGGTTTGGTTGTCAGAATGTCCGACCGTGTGTACAAGGGCTAAGATTTCGTCTACATTGCAAGTTTAAATTGCATTTCCACGTATATTGTTTGTATAATATTTAGTGCTACACTAATTTACCACGCTTCTGTTTGGCTTTGTTTGCTTGAGTGTCAGCTGCTCATTACTTTCACATTTTTTATTTATCTATTGATTTATTTTTTCACATTCATTCTTTTTTCAGCGCAGTGTTTTACCTTCACCACTCCTTATGGGCACTGCACTGCATCTATCTGTGCAGTTGTGTACTGATTGTGTGCAGTCGTGTAGTGGTCAGGGTCCTCCAGATAAGTGTTCAATAATTAATACACATTTTAACCATTCTTCTTACCACCGCTATGGGAGAGGCATGAGAGCTCTGTGGCTCTTGGGTAATCCCCATCCCGCTTCAACTTCAGCCTGTTGCTCTTAAAGATCTTCCAGATCACTCAATGCGATTTGCCGAGCTCTCTCCCTGAAAGGTTTGTCTTCCCAAAGTTGAATCCTGTTTTGGGCACTCTTAGTACTGCCCACATCATAGTCATTTTTTTGAGAATATCATTGCCACTTCAAGAGCTGTCCCTTGACCCTCAGCTTCCACTTGGGATATAATGGTGATTTTTGAAGGTAGAACCTGCCTTCTGTTATTTTATCTGCGGCTCCCCCCACCAGATGGTTCCAGTGGGGTAACTGCATTCACTTGTCTGAGCAACATCCAAGGTTTTAGCTTGACTAGAAGATCTATATTTTTTTTCGAATATTAACAGGGATCTTTCTCACAAGCAAACAATTTCCCTGGGTTGCAGCACCCTTTCTTCAGAGCTGAGTCTCCAGAGTTTTCCTACCCCTTCCATTGGGGCCTTCTGGTCTTGCAGGACATGTTGATAGCCTTGACGCAACTTTAGGTGAACATCTTTGGTTGGTGAATCACTCTTCATAGTGGGAGTGAGTAAACTTCTTACAAGATCAGTGTTCATCCCTATTGATAAAGAGTTCTGTTTGGCCCCAGGACACATAATTGCTAAGGTATTGAATGTCTCTTTTTTCCCAACTGCAGAAGGGCCAAATGTCAGTTTAATTGGGAGATAGCCGTCATATGGGAACTTCTACGTTCCAATAACAAATCTCCAGGTCTTCCAACTTCTGGAGGGGTAAGTGTTTTAGGTATTTGTCACAGAAGTCTTGATACAACAGAGTTACTTGTGTACCTGTGCCCAGCAAGGCTAGGGTGTAGATACCTTTTACCTGAACTAGTACTATGGCTGTTGGTCCCACTAGCTCATCGGAGAACATGTTCAGAGCAGGTTCAGCTGCTTGTACCTTTACTTTCTTCCTAATCTGGTTTTGTGGTTGTAACTGCTTAGTTGAGGATTTGGGAGATTGTTGTGCATTGCCCTCATGACACTGGATGCCTGATAGACATGTGCACACTGAAATATTTAGTTTCGGAATTTCATTTTTGTCCGAAAAATACATTTATTTAGTTACTTCCACAATCCGTTTTTATTTTGTTTTGTTTTGTTAAAAAATGCATTCATCCAAAAATCCGAAATAATTAAGGTCGAATCTGTCATTGAAAGCTTATGGTGTCTGTCGAATGTTCTAAGAAGATTCGACAGCACAGCTAAACTGTACGGTTGAATATTCTGCCTACAAGCTATAGTAGAATTCTAATGTTGTATGACACTAGCATTAATTATATTTATTAATCATTATTACTAGTCAACCAACATTAGAATTCTTCTATAGCCTATGGGTGGATCATTTGACCATAAATGTCTGCTCGCGGCGACTGCTTCATCGAATCTTCATGTTGAATCTTTTCTCTCTATGTCAAATAATCTTGGACTAATAGAGCTAGGTTAGGCACATTTGACCTTTTTTGCTATTGTCTCTATAATGTCGAATCTTTTCTCTCTTTGTAGAATAATCCTGGACTAATAGAGCTAAAGTTAGCCATAATCGACCACAGGTTAGATGGACACAGATCGCTATTGTCAGCGTCATGTCGAATCTCCTATCTATATCAAACTGTTGTCGCAATGAAAATAAAGCATTTGTTTATGTCAGATCTTTTGTTTTTCAGATTCTGCACGTAAAACGATAACAAAAATGCCCAAAATTCTGAAGAAAATGCATTCGGACAAAAACAAATGCACATGTCTAATGCCTGATACCAAAGAGGATGAGTTGGGTTGCTGCTCAGAAACAGGAGGGGTAGCCCTCTGTACTGTTTTGGACCCCTCCGTTGTTACCTTACATCTTTACACTTGGAGCTGGCTGTTGTAGGTTGGCATCCAGTTAATTCCTTCTCTGGAACCCTCTGAAGTTTCCCACCAACTTTCTGAGTAGCAGCTTCTAAATATTTTCAAAACTTCCAGATAACAGCTTTTGTAGCTCCTTCTGCAGTTCTACTTCCTCTGTAGTGTCCAGTGGAGTTCTTCCACTTAGGCATTGTACTTTGAGGTGCCCAGCCTCTCCACAGCCATAACACTTTCTTTCTGATGAAGTTATCACTCTGTTGATCTCTTTCCAAGTCTTTCTTCTTGAAGTCAGGGCAGTCACTACCCATTGCATATCGGTCAGTGAATGTTTCTACATTCCTGCTTGAGTCTGCACTACTTACTTAGCAGTTTTCTGGACTTTGCAGAAAGTTTGTAGTCTGTGACTGGCCCATCTGGATTATGGCTCGAGTTAGATGGTCGGAGAGACCTCAACCTTAACATTGGTTTCTCCACTGATACTGGCTTGGGTGATGTAGGCTGGGGCGTCTTGCTTGTATTCTTTGTCATTTCATGTAGTTACATAGTAGGTGAGGTTGAAAAAGGACACAAGTCCATCAAGTCCAACTTATGTGTGTGATTATATGTCAGTATTACATTGTATATCCCTGTATGTTGTGGTCGTTCAGGTGCTTATCTAATCGTTTTTTTAAACTATCAATGCTCCCCGCTGAAACCACCGCCTGTGGAAGGAAATTCCACATCCTTGCCACTCTTACAGTAAAGGACCCTCTACGCAGTTTACAGTTAAAACTCTTCTTCTAATTTTAATGAGCGGCCACATGTCTTATTAAACCCACTTCCACAGAAAAGTTTTATCCCTATTGTGGGGTCACCAGTATGGTATTTGTTAATTGAAATCATATCCCCTCTCAAGCATCTCTTCTCCAGAGAGAATAAGTTCAGTGCTCGTAAACTTTCTTCATAACTAATATCCTCCAGTCCCTGTATTGGCTTTTTTGCCCTTCTCTGTACTCGCTCCATTTCCAGTACATCATTTCTGAGGACTGGTGTCCAGAATTGGACAGCATACTCCAGGTGAGGCTGGACCAGAGTATTGTAGAGTGGGAGAATTATTGCTTTATCTCTTGAGTTAATCCCCTTTTTAATGCATGCCAATATTCTTGCTTTTATAGAAGCAGCTTGGCATTGCATGCCATTGCTGAGCCTATCATACACTAAGACCCCAAGTCCTTTTCCATTCTTGATTGCCCCAGAGGTTTTCCCCCCATCGAGTAGATTGCATTCATATTTTTGCCACTCAAATGCATTATTTTATATTTTTCCACATTAAACCTAATTTACCATATAGTTTCCCACCCCATTAATTTTCTTCAGATCTTCTTGCAAGGTTTCCATGTCCTATGGAGAAGTTACTGCCCTGCTTAGCTTAGTATCATTCGCAAATACAGAGATTGAACTGCTTACCCCATCCTCCAGGTCGTTTATGAACAAATTAAATAGGATTGTTCCCAGCACAGAACCCTGGGGATCCCACTTTCCACCCCTGACCATTCAGAGTACTCCCCATTTATCACCACCCTCTGAAATCGTCTTTGTAGCCAGTTTTCAATCCATGTACTCTCCCTATGGTCCATGC
Source organism: Lithobates pipiens (assembly GCF_037356315.1). NCBI lineage: Eukaryota > Metazoa > Chordata > Amphibia > Anura > Ranidae > Lithobates > Lithobates pipiens. The sequence continues at coordinate 475,500,632 of NW_027507903.1, forward strand.
CAACGGACCATGCTTTGTACAGTAAACATTTATGGGGAACTGCGTCAAATGCTTTTGCAAAATCCAGATACACCATGTCTGTGGACCTTCCTTTATCTAGATGGCAGCTCACCTCCTCATAGAAGGTTTGTAGTTTGGTTTGGCAAGAACGATTCTTCATGAATCCATACTGATTACTAGTGATGGACGAACTTCCGACGGGACGTTTCGCGAACGCGAAACGCGAACGGACACAAACGTTCGCGAAAACGACCGTTCGCCGCGGGCTCCATTGACTTCAATGGGAGGCGAATTTCGCAAACCTTTAGGTCGAATTTGCGGCCACGGGGTAATTATTAGGGGGTAGCACGTAGTCCCACCACCTGGACAATAGCATAATACATGTATGAGGTGAATTTGGGATCGATAACTACAAGCATTTTTTTTTTATTTGGGAAATTGTTCTGACAATTCAGGACTATGGAGCTAATGAAGGCAATGGAGGAGAGGGAAGGTCAGGGACCAGGGTAGGCAAACAAGAGGGTGCAGGAGATACAGAGCACTGACAGCAGCACCGTAATACAGAGCACTGACATCAGCACCGTGACATACAGCGCTGACAGCAGCTCCGTGACATACAGCGCTGACAGCAGCTCCGTGACATACAGCGCTGACAGCAGCTCCGTGACATACAGCGCTGACAGCAGCTCCGTGACATACAGCGCTGACAGCAGCTCCGTGACATACAGCGCTGACAGCAGCACCGTGACATACAGCGCTGACAGCAGCTCCGTGACATACAGCGCTGACAGCAGCTCCGTGACATACAGCGCTGACAGCAGCTCCGTGACATACAGCACTGACAGCAGCTCCGTGACATACAGCGCTGACAGCAGCTCCGTGACATACAGCGCTGACAGCAGCACCGTGACATACAGCGCTGACAGCAGCTCCGTGACATACAGCGCTGACAGCAGCTCCGTGACATACAGCGCTGACAGCAGCTCCGTGACATACAGCGCTGACAGCAGCTCCGTGACATACAGCGCTGACAGCAGCTCCGTGACATACAGCGCTGACAGCAGCTCCGTGACATACAGCGCTGACAGCAGCTCCGTGACATACAGCGCTGACAGCAGCTCCGTGACATACAGCGCTGACAGCAGCTCCGTGACATACAGCGCTGACAGCAGCTCCGTGACATACAGCGCTGACAGCAGCACCGTAAGCAGCCCCAGGAGGAAGTCAGCACAGCACAGGGATGGTGTGATCCCCTCATAATAAGAACCCCCAGGAGGAAGTCAGCACAGCACAGGGATGGTGGGAGCCCCTCATAATAAGAACACCCAGGAGGAAGTCAGCACAGCACAGGGATGGTGGGAACCCCTCATAATAAGCAGCCCCAGTAGAAATATGACACCGCTCAACCTCTTCAAAGAGGAGGGTAGGGGCATATAGTACGGTGTGCTTTTTTGGGTCAGGGAAGTGAGCCAAATGAATTAAGAAGGTCTGTGTGCTTGATTCCAAAAATTGTTTATAGACATATACATGGTCTACTGATCACATGTGTTGAATTCCTCCGAGATCCATGCCTCATTCATTTTTAGAAATGTGAGGTAGTTAACACTGTGGTGAGCTAGGCGAGTACGCTTATCGGTCACAATCCCCCCTGCTGCGCTGAACGTCCTTTCGGACAGGACACTGGATGAGGGGCAAGCCAACAGTTCGATTGCAAATTGGGCAAGCTCTGGCCAGAGGTCAAGCCTGCCCACCCAGTAGTCTAGGGGTTCATCACTCCTCAGAGCGTCCACATCGGCCGTTAACCCAATGTAGTCGGACACCTGACGGTCTAGGCGTTCCCTGATGCTGGATCCGGATGACACCTGTCGATGGGTCGGCTGAAAGAATGACCTCATATCCGAAGTCACCAACACATCTTCAAACCGGCCTCTTCTTGCAGGCGCTGTTGGATTGGTACCCGCAAATCCTTCTCTGGGAGTGGGAATTGCTCCTCTGCCAGCGCACGCAAAAGCAGAATGCAGCATTTCTCGAAGCAAGGCCTGGAAGTGCTGCATTCTGACAGCCCTCTGCGACGGCGGTAACATTTCCGCCATTTTGTGTTTGTACCGGGGGTCTAAGTACGTTGCCACCCAGTACTGGTCCTTGACCCTCATGCTTTTTATACGGGGGTCCCTATTAAAACACTGGAGCATGAAGGCCCCCATTTGCACTAAAGTGGAAGCGGTGTGGTGGCCTGGCTCCTGCTCATCATCCAGGATAATGTCGTCCTCTTCATTCTCCTCTCCCCATCCTCGCACAACAGGGATCCCAGAAAGGTTTAAAGCATGCTCTTCTTGCTCCTGCTCATCCGCCCCGGCACCATCCTCCTCTGACTCCTCATCAGACTCCTGTTGTTGACTTGTCTCAGATAGAGTAGCCCCCCCTGGGAATTCATCCAGCATTGCGACTTCCTCATCTTCCCGCTCCTGCTCCTCCACAGCCTGATCAATGACACGACGCAATGCACGCTCCAGAAAGAAGGCATAAGGTACCATGTCACTGATGGCGCCATGGCTGCGACTGACCAGTTTGGTGATCTCCTCAAATGGCCGCAGAAGTCTGCATGTGTCGCGCATGAGCAGCCACTGGCGCGGTGAAAAAAAACCCAGCTCCCCAGAACCGTTTCTTTCGCAGAGTTCATACAGGTAGACGTTAACTGCACGTTTCTGCTGGAGCAGCCTATCAAGCATATAGAAGGTTGAGTTCCATCGCGTCGGGCAATCGCAAATAAGACGTCTGACCGGCAGATGGTGTCGCCGCTGAATGTCAGCAAGGCGAGCCATGGCCGTGTAAGATCTTCTGAAATGGGCCGAGATTTTCCTTGCCTGCCGCAAGATGTCCTGGACCCCAGGGTATTTGACAAGGAATCGCTGCACGACCAAGTTTAAGACGTGTGCCATGCACGGCACGTGCGTGATTTTGCCCTGTTTCAATGCGCTAAGCAGATTGGCACCGTTGTCACACACCACTTTACCAACTGTCAAATTGAGCGGTGTTAGCCACTCATCTGCCTGTGAACGCAAAGCTGAAAGGAGTGCCGGGCCAGTGTGGCTCTTTGCTTCCAGGCACAACAGACGCAGCACGGCATGGCAACGTCTCACCTGGCATGTGGAATAGGTTCTGGGGAGCTTGGGCGGTGCAGTGGAAGAGACGCTAGCAGCGGAAAAGGAGGAGGCAGCTGAGGAGGAGAGGGAGGAGGATGGAGTAGGAGGAGGAGAAGAAGAGTCAGGCCTGCATGCAATCCGTGGCGGTAAAACCAAATCTACACGGGTGCCACGGGTTACATGCTTGACGGCCGTCAGAAGGTTCACCCAGTGGGCAGTAAAACTGATATACCTTCCCTGCCCGTGTTTGCTAGACCACGTGTCTGTGGTCAGATGTATCTTGGCACCGACACTGTGTGCCAGAGATACATTCACTTGCCGCTGAACATGGCCATATAGCTCTGGGATGCCCTTCTCTGAGAAATACTTCCTTCCTGGGACCTTCCATTGTGGTGTTCCAATGGCCACAAATTTGCGAAAGGCCTCCGAGTCCACCAGTTTATATGGCAGTAGTTGGCGGGCTATGAGTTCTGACAAGCCAGCCGCCAACCGTTGGGCAAGAGGGTTATCCGGCGTCATCATTTTTTTACGCTCAAACATTAGGCCCACGGAAGCCTGCCTTTTTGCAGAAAAATGTGAGCTTGGCGTGATGGAAGGTGGAGTGGAGGACAATTGTGAGGAGAGAGGAGAAGGAGAAGTAGAAGACGAGGCTGGACGGTGAGAGCCTGCAGTGTGGCTTTGTGTGTTCCGTTGCTCCCACTGGGCTCGGTGATGGCTGCTCATGTGCCTTCTTAAGGCGGTCGTCCCTAGGTGAGTATTGGGCTTACCGCGACTAACGCGTTGACTGCAAAGATTGCAGATGGCAACGCTATTGTCAGCAGCGGACACGTTAAAAAAAGCCCACACTGCGGAGCCATGTGCCGGTGTCCTGGGAGCGCCAGATGTGACCGTACATGGTCGATGACTCGCTCCTGATACATTTGCAGTCTGCTTTGTCCCTGCTGTGCAATGTAAGTCATTGCTGCTTCTCCTCCCTATCTGCTGGTCCATATCTCCCTCTGAACTCCCCTCCTCTTCCTCTCTTGTGGGCACCCACGTGACATCACTAGACACGTCATCATCAACGTCACCTTCCCCACCGCTATAAGTAGAGTAGGCAGCAACACCGGGGACCAACCTCCTCCTTGGGCTGATCTGGGTACTGGCGTCAGACTGCTGAGTAGCGCTTGTTGCTACCTCCTCTTCCTGATCCAATACCAAGAGTGGCTGCGCATCAGAAATGTCCTCTTGATATGGATCGGAAAATAATTCCAGTGACTCAAGCGGAAGGTATGTGGTGGTGGTGGTGGTGGTCGTGTTGTTGGTGGTAGTGTCTTTGGGGGTGCACATAGCAGAGAGTGAAGAAGAGGGTGCAGATCGAGAGGATGAGGAGGGTGCAGAAGAGTAAGGCTGAGCGAGCCACTCAACCAAGTCTGGTGCATCCTTTAAAGTAATTGAACGCACCTTCTGCAACTTCCCACTTTGGCTCAAGCCTGTTGCTCCTGCCCTACCCCTACCACCCCTGCGGAAGGGCCTGCCTCTTCCTCTGCATGTCATTTTTTAAATGACCCTGTGACAAAACTCTTAGTCCCTATACCGCTGAAGGACTGCTGCAGTATAGGTGAGCGGTCAGCAGTGGTGCACGTCAACCCTATCTATTGTGGACCTATAGCGGTCCTTACAGAACAGCAGACTGTACCGCACTCAAGCCTATGTACCGTAGCACCCTATACCAAGTTACCAGTCCTTATAAGAACTTTTGTGGACCAAGCAGGTTGTGTATTAGTGTTTAGCAGACTGTACGTCAGTCCCTATACCGCTGAAGGACTGCTGCAGTATAGGGCAGCGGTCAGCAGTGGTGCACGTCAACCCTATCTATTGTGGACCGATAGCGGTCCTTACAGAACAGCAGACTGTACCGCACTCAAGCCTATGTACCGTAGCACCCTATACCAAGTTACCAGTCCTTATAAGAACTTTTGTGGACCAAGCAGGTTGTGTGTTAGTGTTTAGCAGACTGTGCGTCAGTCCCTATACCGCTGAAGGACTGCTGCAGTATAGGGCAGCGGTCAGCAGTAGTGCACGGCAACCCTATGTATTGTGGACCGATAGCGGTCCTTACAGAACAGCAGACTGTAACGCACTCAGGCCTATGTACCGTAGCACCCTATACCAAGTTACCAGTCCTTATAAGAACTTTTGTGGACCAAGCAGGTTGTGTGTTAGTGATTAGCAGACTGTACGTCAGTCCCTATACCAATGAAGGACTGCTGCAGTATAGGGCAGCGGTCAGCAGTAGTGCACGGCAACCCTATGTATTGTGGACCGATAGCGGTCCTTACAGAACAGCAGACTGTAACGCACTCAGGCCTATGTACCGTAGCACCCTATACCAAGTTACCAGTCCTTATAAAAACTTTTGTGGACCAAGCAGGTTGTGTGTTAGTGTTTAGCAGACTGTGCGTCAGTCCCTATACCGCTGAAGGACTGCTGCAGTATAGGGCAGCGGTCAGCAGTGGTGCACGTCAACCCTATCTATTGTGGACCGATAGCGGTCCTTACAGAACAGCAGACTGTACCGCACTCAAGCCTATGTACCGTAGCACCCTATACCAAGTTACCAGTCCTTATAAGAACTTTTGTGGAACAAGCAGGTTGTGTGTTAGTGATTAGCAGACTGTACGTCAGTCCCTATACCAATGAAGGACTGCTGCAGTATAGGGCAGCGGTCAGCAGTAGTGCACGGCAACCCTATGTATTGTGGACCGATAGCGGTCCTTACAGAACAGCAGACTGTACTGCACTCAGGCCTATGTACCGTAGCACCCTATACCAAGTTACCAGTCCTTATAAAAACTTTTGTGGACCAAGCAGGTTGTGTGTTAGTGTTTAGCAGACTGTGCGTCAGTCCCTATACCGCTGAAGGACTGCTGCAGTATAGGGCAGCGGTCAGCAGTAGTGCACGGCAACCCTATGTATTGTGGACCGATAGCGGTCCTTACAGAACAGCAGACTGTACTGCACTCAGGCCTATGTACCGTAGCACCCTATACCAAGTTACCAGTCCTTATAAGAACTTTTGTGGACCAAGCAGGTTGTGTGTTAGTGATTAGCAGACTGTACGTCAGTCCCTATACCAATGAAGGACTGCTGCAGTATAGGGCAGCGGTCAGCAGTAGTGCACGGCAACCCTATGTATTGTGGACCGATAGCGGTCCTTACAGAACAGCAGACTGTAACGCACTCAGGCCTATGTACCGTAGCACCCTATACCAAGTTACCAGTCCTTATAAAAACTTTTGTGGACCAAGCAGGTTGTGTGTTAGTGTTTAGCAGACTGTGCGTCAGTCCCTATACCGCTGAAGGACTGCTGCAGTATAGGGCAGCGGTCAGCAGTAGTGCACGGCAACCCTATGTATTGTGGACCGATAGCGGTCCTTACAGAACAGCAGACTGTAACGCACTCAGGCCTATGTACCGTAGCACCCTATACCAAGTTACCAGTCCTTATAAGAACTTTTGTGGACCAAGCAGGTTGTGTGTTAGTGATTAGCAGACTGTACGTCAGTCCCTATACCAATGAAGGACTGCTGCAGTATAGGGCAGCGGTCAGCAGTAGTGCACGGCAACCCTATGTATTGTGGACCGATAGCGGTCCTTACAGAACAGCAGACTGTAACGCACTCAGGCCTATGTACCGTAGCACCCTATACCAAGTTACCAGTCCTTATAAGAACTTTTGTGGAACAAGCAGGTTGTGTGTTAGTGATTAGCAGACTGTACGTCAGTCCCTATACCAATGAAGGACTGCTGCAGTATAGGGCAGCGGTCAGCAGTAGTGCACGGCAACCCTATGTATTGTGGACCGATAGCGGTCCTTACAGAACAGCAGACTGTAACGCACTCAGGCCTATGTACCGTAGCACCCTATACCAAGTTACCAGTCCTTATAAGAACTTTTGTGGACCAAGCAGGTTGTGTGTTAGTGATTAGCAGACTGTACGTCAGTCCCTATACCAATGAAGGACTGCTGCAGTATAGGGCAGCGGTCAGCAGTAGTGCACGGCAACCCTATGTATTGTGGACCGATAGCGGTCCTTACAGAACAGCAGACTGTACTGCACTCAGGCCTATGTACCGTAGCACCCTATACCAAGTTACCAGTCCTTATAAAAACTTTTGTGGACCAAGCAGGTTGTGTGTTAGTGTTTAGCAGACTGTGCGTCAGTCCCTATACCGCTGAAGGACTGCTGCAGTATAGGGCAGCGGTCAGCAGTAGTGCACGGCAACCCTATGTATTGTGGACCGATAGCGGTCCTTACAGAACAGCAGACTGTAACGCACTCAGGCCTATGTACCGTAGCACCCTATACCAAGTTACCAGTCCTTATAAGAACTTTTGTGGACCAAGCAGGTTGTGTGTTAGTGATTAGCAGACTGTACGTCAGTCCCTATACCAATGAAGGACTGCTGCAGTATAGGGCAGCGGTCAGCAGTAGTGCACGGCAACCCTATGTATTGTGGACCGATAGCGGTCCTTACAGAACAGCAGACTGTACCGCACCCAAGCCTATGTACCGTAGCACCCTAGACAGACCAAGTTACCAGTCCTGATAAAGAGCTTTGTGGAACAAGTGAGTTGTGAATGATTAGCAGACTGCAGCAGAAGGGCAGCAGTCAAGTATAATATTCTTTCTATATTTGGAAGAAAGAATATTATACGTGTACAAGCCTATTACCGTACCACTGATACCAGTCCTGAAAAGAACCTTTGTGGAACTAATAGTAACAGCAAGTCTTTAAAATTATCCTCACTGCCTGACACACTGCTTCCTGCCTGTCCCTATACAAATTGGCAAAAAAGAGTAGGCTGGAACGATTAGCTGGAACAGCTCTTTTGTGGACCTGATAGTAACAGCTAATGATGATGATGATGATGATGATGAAGAAAGACTAATCTGGCTGAGCTGTCCCTAAAATAGCAGCATACAGCGCTCTGTCCCTTTATCTAAACTGACAAAAGAAACTCAGGCTGCTGACCTAACACCTATACCAGTCCTGAAAAGAACTTTTGTGTACCAAATAGCTAGCGTTTTCTCTGTCCCTACTCCACACAGGATCCTTTCCCTACAGTGACAGAAGAAAGAATGTAAAATGGCCACCGGATCGGGTGTATTTATAGGTTAGGGGGAATGTCCAAGTGTCCATGAGCTGTCATGTCTCAATTGGTTGTCCTGTAACACATGATAAACGTGTCACGAAAGGTTAAAGTTCTTGTATACATTAAACACGTAAGTCCGCCGGGGCGAACGACGGAAAAAGGCGTTCGAACCCGCGGACGGCGAAAGTCGGAAATTCGCCGCGAAACGACCGCCGGGCGAACCGTTCGGCCATCACTACTGATTACTGCTAATAATACTATTTTGATTACTAAAATCTTGTATATAGTCCCTTATCATCCCCTCCAAGAGCTTGCATACTATTGATGTTAGGCTAACTGGTCTGTAATTCTCAGGGATGTATTTCAGTCTTCTGAAAAATAGAAAAAAATCTGCGCTTGGTAAAAAAAAACGATAAAAAACCAGCAGCAGAACACCATAACCAGGATACTGGGCACAAAGAAAACAAAAGAAACAAAGTGCAGCACTTGGCCACTAAATGTAAATGTGACCTGAAAAAAACTGTGAAACCAAATACAACAATACTGTGAAAAAATAATGTGAAAAAAACTTTTTTTTTTAAACTCAAGGGAGATGATAAAAAAATTTAAATGTCCATATGTAAATTAATACAAAAAGTAATGTCCAGTGTGTAAATTAAAGTGGAAATAACTAAAGCTTGTTTATTCAATGAAATAATACTTGACCACGTGGACCCTTCACCTCTAAACACCACTAATAGATGGAGGCTTACCAGATCCCCAGTGACCCCCCTGTTAGGGGAGGTCAAACTGCGTAAGTTCAATCCCAGATCACATAGATGCCCCTATCCCAGATGCCGGAGATTATCCCGATCTTTCGGATGTCCCGTGATCTTCGGATCCGCTCGGATGTTCTCAGCAGGCCTCCAAACGACGTATCACCCTGCAGTCCCCTGAGAATCCAGATCCACTGCCACCGGAGCTCCCTTTTACATCAGGTGTACCCACCAGAGCTCCCCCTTACATCAGATGTGTCCACCAGACCTTCCTCTTAGATCAGATGTGTCCACCAGAGCTCCCCTCTACATTAGATGTGCACATCAGAGCTCCCTTATACATTAGGTGTGCCATTGGAGCTCCCTTTTACATCAGCTGTGCCCACAAGAGCTTCCGCTTACAATAGATGTGCCCACCAGAGCTCCACTTACATCAGGTGTGCCCACCGGAGCTTGCTCTTACATCAGATGTGCCCGACCAAGCTCCCTCTTACAACAGATGATAGGAAAAAATCAGCTTCCAATTCTAATCCTTATATTGCTTCATTCCTCAAACTAGTAAACAAATATTTGGATAACTTCCAGGTATCCTCTTCATTATTCACTAATGTTAAAGGGGTTGTAAAGGTAAACATTTTTTTACCTTAAAGCATTCTATGCATTAAGGTTAAAAAACATCTGACATTGCCGCCCCCCCAGCCTATCCATTTTACTTACCTGACCCCTCGAAAGTCCCTCACTCACTGCTCAGCCTGGCCACTGATTGGCTAGAGTGGATGGATTGACAATGACGTGGCGTGCCAGGGGGCGGGGCCGAGTAATACAGTGAGCGGCTATAGCCTCTGGTTTTATCACGGGAGAGTGCCCGCAAGTACTTCTTACCATGCGAGGGAGCTCACATGAACATGAGAAGTACTTGTGGGGGGAAGCTGAGACAGCCACCGAGGGACCCCAGAAGACCAGATTCAGGGCCACTCTGTGCAAAACAAGCTGCACAGTGGAGGTAAGTATAACATGTTTGTTATTTAAAAAAAAAATCCCTTTACAACCACTTTAATGATGAGGAGATACAGGCTCTTAAACAACTTTGAGACAATCATTCTATCCAGTGGCGTAACTAGAACCTTCAGGGCCCCGATGCAAGAAACCATGAAGGGCCCCCGAACCCCAGCCAGGGCCCTTCCCTCAGAGTCCGGCAGTGGAACTCCAGGGCGTGGTCACAGGTATGACCTTTGTGAGCCTTGTAGTTCCACCACTGGCTGGGGAGAACAGACATCGGACTGAGCAGCAATGCATGGAGCAGGAAAGGGGAACTCTGAGGAGCCGGCGGAGGACACAGGTCGTGCGGGGAATGCACAACTGAAGAGCAGCCAGTGCGATAGTCGAGCATGGAGCTCTGCTAGTCACCCTCCACCTCCAGCCATCTGTGTGCATGGTGCACTGTTACCCCTAGCTGCCTATGCTGCTGCCAGCCATATGTAGAGGGGGCTGCATGGGCCCCCTGCAGCACAGGGCCCAGTTGCGGTCACGACTGCTGCACCACCTATAGTTACGCCCCTGATTCTATCACAATAAAACCTGCACAGACAAAGGTTGGAACATTGTACTGATGGATAATAATAAATATGTTACCATGTGTAACAGGATTTAAAAAAACATAGATCGGTATCTCCATATTACTGTACATATTATAGAGAAATATAATAGGAATTATAACAACCTTGTTGATACGGCTTACTTTAAATGGCATTATCATGTAAATCACTTGGGACTAGATCAGGACCCCTTTTCCCATCACTCTAACTTTCTATGAGCTTCCTAAAATTCACAAACATGCCGTAAATCCACCAGGTAGGCCAATCATATCGGGTAGGGGTGTTATTAGGGAAAATGCTAGCCGTTTGGTTGAGGAATATCTTAGACCATATGCAGTGGCGGAATTACCAGGGTCGCACCAGTCGCATTGGCGACTGGGCCCTCTGGTTCCGCCACTGTAGGGGGGCCCGCCGCCGCCTGGGAGAAAGTACAGTACACTCACGGTGTACAGTCATTCACGGGGACACTGCATTCACGGGGAGCTCCGCCCATCCTCTCCTGCCGATCCGCCCATCCTTACTGATCGCATTCACAGCCACACTGCAAGGCTCCGCCCATCCTCTCCACCTATCCTCTCATCCCACACTTAGGGGCACAGTCCCCGCCCACTTCGCCCATCCTCTCCACCCATACTCGCTGCCTGAACTCACGGGCACAGTCCCCGCCCATCTTCTTTGGCCCTGCCTGCACTCACAGGCCCCGCCCATCCCCTCTGCTCAGTGCTACTGCTCATCCAAGCAAGACCCAGCAAGGAAGGGGAACAGAGTGATCTGCAAGTGAGTGGCACCCATCCCTCAATATCAACACTGCCACTGATCCCCACACCACCACTACTGCACTGATACCCCCACACCACCCCCACTACTGCACTGATACCCCCACACCACCACCACTACTGTACTGATCCCCCACACCCACTACTGCACTGATCCCCCACACCACACCCACTACTGCACTGATACCCCCACACCACCACCACTACTGCACTGATCCCCCACACCCACTACTGCACTGATACCCCCACACCACCACCACTACTGCACTGATACCCCCACACCACCCCCACTACTGCACTGATACCCCCACACCACCACCACTACTGCACTGATACCCCCACACCACCACCACTACTGCACTGATACCCCCACACCACCACCACTACTGCACTGATACCCCTACACCACCACTACTGCACTGATACCCCCACACCACCCCCACTACTGCACTGATACCCCCACACCACCCCCACTACTGCACTGATACCCCCACACCACCCCCACTACTGCACTGATACCCCCACACCACCACCACTACTGCACTGATCCCACACCACACCCACTACTGCACTGATCCCCCACACCACACCCACTACTGCACTGATACCCCCACACCACCCCCACTACTGCACTGATACCCCCACACCACCACACTACTGCACTGATACCCCCACACCACCACCACTACTGCACTGATACCCCCACACCACCACTACTGCACTGATACCCCCACACCACCACTACTGCACTGATACCCCCACACCACCACCACTACTGCACTGATACCCCCACACCACCCCCACTACTGCACTGATCCCCCACACCACCACCACTACTGCACTGATCCCCCACACCACACCCACTACTGCACTGATATCCCCACACCACACCCACTACTGCACTGATACCCCCACACCACCACCACTACTGCACTGATACCCCCACACCACCACCACTACTGCACTGATCCCCCACACCACCACCACTACTGCACTCATCCCCCACACCACACCCACTACTGCACTGATCCCCCACACCACACCCACTACTGCACTGATACCCCCACACCACCCCCACTACTGCACTGATACCCCACACCACCCCCACTACTGCACTGATACCCCCACACCACCACCACTACTGCACTGATACCCCCACACCGCCACCACTACTGCACTGATACCCCCACACCACCACCACTACTGCACTGATACCCCCACACCACCACCACTACTGCACTGATCCCCCACACCACCACCACTACTGCACTCATCCCCCACACCACACCCACTACTGCACTGATCCCCCACACCACACCCACTACTGCACTGATACCCCCACACCACCCCCACTACTGCACTGATACCCCACACCACCCCCACTACTGCACTGATACCCCCACACCACCACCACTACTGCACTGATACCCCCACACCGCCACCACTACTGCACTGATACCCCCACACCGCCACCACTACTGCACTGATACCCCCACACCACCACCACTACTGCACTGATACCCCCACACCACCACCACTACTGCACTGATACCCCCACACCACCCCCACTACTGCACTGATACCCCCACACCACCCCCACTACTGCACTGATACCCCCACACCACCACCACTACTGCACTGATACCCCCACACCACCACCACCACTGCACTGATACCCCCACACCACCACCACTACTGCACTAATACCCCCACACCACCCCCACTACTGCACTGATACCCCCACACCACCCCCACTACTGCACTGATCCCCACACCATTACTGCCACTGATCCCCACACCACCACTACTGTACTGATCCCCCCGCCCCACACCACTACTGCCACTGATCCCCTCACACCACCACTACTGCCACTGATCCCCTCACACCACCACTACTGCCACTGATCCCCCCACATCACCACTACTGCCACTGATCCCCCCACATCACCACTACTGCCACTGATACCCCCCACACCACCACCACCACCACTACTGCCACGGATACCACCACCACTACTGCCACTGATACCCTGATACCACCACCACTACTACTGCCACTGATACCACCACCACTACTGCCACTGATACCCCCACCACTACTGCCACTGATACCCTGATACCACCACCACTACTGCCACTGATCCTCCACACCACCACCACTACTGCCACTGATACCCTGATACCCCCCACAACACCACTACTGCCACTGCTGCCACTGATCCACCATGACCACTACTGCCACTGACCCCATCCTTGCCACTGATACCATTCCCCTCCCCACCACTCATTCCCACCCACTGCCCCCAACCACCATCCTTGCCATGGATTCCATCCTCCCACCACCGCTGCCACTCATCCCATCCAATCCCCCCCCTTCCACTACCACCCATCCCACCCTCCCCCAACCATCACCCTTGGCACTGATCCCATTCCCCCACCACCTCTGCCACTCATCCCATTCAATCCCCCTTGCCACGGATCCCATCCCCCTCACCGCTGCCACTTATCCCATCCCCCCACCACCACCGTTGTCACTGATCTCATCCCTACCCAACCACCACTGCTGCCACTGATCCCATCCCCCTCGCCGCTGCCACGCATCCCACCCCCCACCACCGATGACACTGATCCTATCCCTCCCCAACCGCCACTGATCCCATCCCCCACCAACACCGCTGCCACCCACTCATCCCAGGGGCGTAACTACAGGGGTTACAATTGCAATAGCACACATGTTGCCCCTGACCACCTGGATGGGGGGGGGGGCATTTAGAGGAACAAATCCCCCTCCATTTTTCTCCTGCGGCCACTAAAATTCTGCTTCTCCTCCTCTCCCTCTGATAGGCATTCAGTGGCTGCATGAGGAAAATGGAGGGGATTTGTTCCCCCTTCTATCCAGGTCCTGCTGCCCCTGAGATCAGTGGGAAGGGCCCTGGCCCGGAGGTCAGGGGGGCCCTCCATCATTTTTTGCACCGGGGCCCTGAAGGTTCTAGTTACCCCACTGACCATATGTAACTAATTTACAATCATATGTAAAAGACACTATTCATTTTCTGAAAATTATAAATAATTTACATATTCCAGAAACTGTTTACTTAGTTACAATATACGTGGAAATTTTGTATAACTCTAGCCACCATGACAAGGGGATAGCAGCTATCAAACATATTTTACATCAGAATCATGAACCAGATTGTGGCTATAGTGAATAATTGTGTCTCTTTTGAAATTCATTCTCTGTTACAACACCTTTACCTTCCATGGCTCCCACTACCTCCAGGTGCAGGGGGTAGCGATGGGAAAATGTTGTGCAACGTCCTATGCCAACCTGTACCTGAGGGAGTGAGAGCATATGTTCCTCACCGATGAAGTGTTGTCACTGCATATGGACCACATACTTTGTTGGTGCCAATACATTGACGATGTATTCCTCTTATGTGATGGGCCATTCGATCTACTCAACCAATGTATGGGGAGAATGAATAAAAATGAATTTAAGCTCACGTTTATGATGACACAATACAAGAATCGGATTGCATTTTTGGATGTGGAAGTCTATAGAGATGAGACCAATACCCTATGCAGTAGTCTATACAGGAAGGGGACTGCATTCAAACGAGCCACTACACATACCCGCCAGGATTTACTATACTCCACCAAACCTAAAAATGAGGATAACCTTTAAGAGAACTACATCTATTAACCACTTCAATACCAGGCACTTTCACCCCTTCCCGCCCAGGAACATTTTCAGCTTTCGGCGCTGTCACACTTTGAATGACAATTGCGCAGTCATGCAACACTGTATCCAAACTACATTTTTATAATTTTTTTCCCACAAATAGAACTTTCTTTTGGTGTTATTTTATCACCTCTGTTTTTATTTATTGCACAACAAACTAAAAAAGACTGCAATTTTTGAAAAAAAAATTTTTTCTTATGCCGCGTACACACGATCGAATTGTATGACGTACTTAGTCCGTTGAAACGCATTTCAACGGACAATCCGCTCGTGTGTGGGCTTCAGCGGACTTTTTCAGCGTGAAGTCTGGAGTACTAAGAAGGTCGGTTTGCACACCAATCTTCCCGTCGTACTTTGGTTTCAGCGGACAATACGTTCGTCAGTATGCTAGTCCGACGGACTAAGAATGGCGCATGCCCAGAAAGGATTTACAGGGCGGAAGCGTTCTGTCTTGTAAAACTAGTGTTCGTATTGAAGCTAGCATATTCGTCATGCTGCTAATTTTGTGATCTTTTAATATAGCACATTCTTTTCTTCTTCATAATGCGAGAAAAGTGAAGTTGCTTTGCTGCTTATATTCACACAGAGTTATCACAAATGTCTTTATTCATCCTCATCTTATGATTAATATTCCAATTCGAGAATAAAAAAAAAAAAAAAATAACGGACGAATTAAGCTGAAGTCTGAAAAGTGCGAATCGTCTCTAACCAAACTTCCACTAACGCAAAGTCAGCAGAAGGAGCCCAAAGGGTGCTTTGCTGTGTCTTGGACTTCCTATTTCTAGTCCCGTCGTACGTGCTGTACGTCATCGCGCAAGCTTTCGTCGGACTGTTTGTGTATCCGTGTGTGTCCGTTCGGTAGAAAGTCCGCCGGATTGTATGACGGACTAAGTACGTCATACAATTCGATCGTGTGTACGCGGCATTAGTTTCTGTCATAAAATTTTGTTTTATGACATTTATGGGCACTGATGAAGCAAAACTGATGAGTTGGCACTGATAAGGTGGCACTGATGAGGAGGCATTGGTATGTGGAATGTGTATTGGTATGTGGAATTGATGGGCACTGATAGGTGGCACTGATGGGCACTGACAGGCAGCACTGATCCGCACTGACAGGCGGCACTGATTGTCACTGACAACTGCCGCTGATGAACACTAATAGATGGCACTGATGGGCAGCACTGATGATGAGGTGCTGACAGGTGTTACTGTTGGGCACTGATTGGCACTGTGGTGGCCGCTCAGAGACTTTAATGAGGGGCACTAATTGGCAGCTGATTGGCACATCTGATGCTGACTGTGCTGATAATCAATGTGCTGATTATCAGCACATACCCCCCTCGGTCAGGGAGAGCCACTGATCGGCTCTCCCCGTCAGGGCAAACCGATGAATGCCATTTACCAGCACTTCCTGGTTCACACGATGATCAGCTGTAAAGGGTCACAGCTGATCACGTGGTAAGAAGCCTCTGTCAGAGGCTCCTTACCATGATCGGAGATGCGTCGTGTCAGACTGACATGCCACGCTCGCGATCCTGCAGGTGGGTGCCAGCATGTTATCCTACTGGACAGCAAATGATGCCCAGTCAGGATAACAGAACCACTTCCCGGTCGTCAATGTGCTATAGACCAGGCGGAAAGTGGTTAAGGACAAATTAGATAAGAGTGAATTTAAGGAGGATTCTGGCAAAGATCATTGTAAATACAAAGGCACATATATGTGTGGCTCTTGTTTCTACTGTAGATATATGTACACTGTTAAGAAACCCGTCTTGCCTAAGGCTGGGTTCACACTGCTGCGGCTAGGAGAACGGGATGTGATTCGCACCGCACTGCAGTGCAAATCACATCTGATCTCTGTGCGATGCGAGTTCAGCCATACAGATAGTATGGCTGAATTTGCATCGCACCCGCCACAAACTCGCACAGGACCCTTTTTTTGGTCCGCAGCAGAATCGGATCGCGTGTTCACACCATGCGATCCGATTCTTGTCCGAGTTTGCAGATCACACTGCGATATGCGAACTGATCTGGGGGTGTCATTAACGTTTCACTGACACTCCCAGCAGTTCGCATAGGGCAGCGTGAACTGCCGGCGGGAGGCATGCGATGCGGGAACCCGCCGCAGATTTGCGGCATTCCCGCATCGCTTCAGTGTGAACCCAGCCTAATGGACAGATTTTCAGACCCAAGCACTTCTCAAATTGCATAAACAAAGTTGGTGCATAATGGCAAATTCGCAAAAGTCAAATTTCTCATGCTTGATTCTATCAAACCTATCCATCCAAACCCCCAAGGGGGTGACTGGAACAAGAAAATTTAAGATAATAAGTAATCAGACAGTGAGTTCTGCTATTTACTTTTTTCCCAATTATATAGATATTTAGTATGATCTGCAAGATTAATGGACTTTTGGGTCCTTTATTCTGTAAAAAATATGCATCCTTATTCTTTATATTATTTATAATTTTTGTAATAATTGTCTAGGTCATGTTCTGTGTATGTTTCATATTGCTTTGTACGCATTGTCTCAAGGGCTCTTGTTAATCCTATCCGGAGAATGAAATATCCATGGTACTAGAAAACGTATCATTGACTGCTATACAATATATTATGGTGGGCAAAGGCTTTTGTACTGCTTATGTACAAATACTGCCACCAGGCCACCCGCCATGGTAGGACGCCCAGGGTTTTCCTGTGGTGATGTTGAGGCAATAGGCTGATCTTCTTGACCATAATACCAGGGACTTAGCTAAGGGAGGATTTGGGGGTTAAAACCACCCCCCCCCCCCCCCAGCATCAGTGCAAAAGTAGTAACATTATGTGTGCATCAACTACATTGCCACACTCGGCAGGCACTGACTCACACACAGTGTTGTTGTGTGCTGCCTGAGCCTGCCGTTACACCGTCCAACCACCAGGGTGCGCCGGCCCAGACTGTTGGGCTTGGCTTGGGCTAATGGAGGCTCTATCAGCAGAGAGGGGTGGGTTGGCAGCTCCATTGACGCTCTGACCCTGCCGTGCCCTGCCCATGTAGCCTGTATGTGCTCAGAGCAGAGAGGGAGCACTGAGAGTGCCTCCCCTGTACAGCTGAGAGCCCCACCATGGACCGATGAAAGCCCTGTCTGCTGACCTCTGAGAGCGGGGGTGAGCCTGCTGGCCAGATAGGTCTTTCTGTCAATAGTTACACACTACCTGTAGACAGTAGAATCACTGTTATGTTACGTTATTCCCTGCAGTCACAACTGCAGTTTCTGGTCGTTCCCTGTAGTTGCAGTCGCAGTCTCCAGCCTTTTCCTGTAGCCGCAGTCTCTGTTCATTCCCTGTAGTCATAGTCGCAGCCGCAGTCTCTAGTCATTCCCTGTAGTCTCAGCCGCAGTCTCTGGTCATTCTCTGTAGTCGCAGCCGCAGTCTCTGGTAATTTCCTGTAGTCGCAGCTGCAGTCTCTGGTCATTCCTGTAATTGCAGACCCTGGTCATTCCCTGTAGTCACAGCTGCAGTCTCTGGTAATTTCCTGTAGTCGCAGCCACAGTCTCTGGTCATTCTCTGTAGTCGACTCCGCAATCTCTGGTCATTTCCTGTAGTCGCAGTAGCAGTGTTTGGTCATTTGCTGTAGTCGTAGCCGCAGTCTCTGTTCATTCTCTGTAGTCGCCTCCGCAGTCTCTGGTCATTTCCTGCAATCCATCTGCAATCTCTGATCATTCCCTGTAGTCGCAGCTGCAGTCTCTGATCATTTTCTATAGTCGCAGCCACAGTCTCTGGTCATTTCCTGTAATCCATCTGCAGTTTTCTGGTCATTCCCTTTAGTCATAGCCACAGTCTCTGGTCATTTCCTGTAATCCATCTGCAGTCTCTGGTTATTCCCTGTAGTCGCAGCCACAGCCTCTGGTCATTTCCTGTAATCAATCAGCAGTCTCTGGTCATTCCCTGAAATCGCAGCCACAGTCTCTGGTCATTTCCTGTAATCCATCTGCAGTCTCTGGTTATTTTCTGTAGTTGTAGCCACAGTCTCTGGTCATTTCCTGTAATCTGCAGACTCTGCTTATCTGTGCATTTGGCTTGTGGCTGCGGCTACTCTGACATCAATAGGAATCACCGTGAAGCTAAGCATTGATGTCACAGCAATGTGTAGTCAACGATGCAGCTGCTGTGTTCATTTAGAGGTAGGTGGACAAGGGGTGGTTCTGTTTAATCATCCCCTTTAAGTCCTCGTTCACATTTACTGCGGCTTTGAAATTGTGCAACTTCCTCTGAAATTTCAAAGCCGCATGTGAGCGTGACTTCAGGTGGGACTTGGAAGACATCTGTGCGGCTTCATGCACAGATGTCTATGCAAGTCGCACCTGAAATCACCATAAGTAGTGCAGGACCTACTTTTTCAAATCACTGCGGCATTTGAACATGGCCATTGCCAGCAATAGGGTGTGACTTGTCATGCGATTTGACAGGTCAATTCGCACAACTTGCTCCAATGTGAATGGGGGATTAAGCCATTCTTATACCCAATCTGGTCATGCCCACTACTCTCTGTGGCATGCTCAATAGAATTTGTTACACTGCTGTAATCTCTAGCAATCAATCAGTGAGCGGTAATAAGCAGTAACCTATCACTACCAATCAGTGAGCAGTAATGATGTGCAGTAACCTCTAGCAACCAATCAGAAAGCAGAAATGTGCAGTAACCTCTAGCAACTAATCAATGAGTGGTAATGTGTGCTATAACCTCTGGCAACCAATCACAATCGCTGCCTGATCTGCCACAGTAAACTGATTTTTAAAATGTTTGCCCAGGGTCCATTTAATTTTAAAGAGGGTCCTGGCTCTTGCTGCTCTGCTCCCCCCCCCCCCCCCCGGTGCCTCTAGGCTCCTTTATATTATTATATTATTATAAACGATTTATTTAGCGCCAACAGTTTACACAGCACTTTACAATGTATAGGGGGGGGGGACAACACAATTACAATACAGTTCAATACAAAAAGGTACAGGATGGCCCTGCTTGTAGAGCTTACATTCTAAAGATTTTTTTATATGAGATCATGTCTTCCTGACTTGTCCAGCCACAGCCACCAAGACAGGAGGAAGCACTGAGCAGAGTGGGAGGGACCGGTACCTACCCACCCACTGGTCCCCTTTAGTTCCATTGGCTCTGACTCCTTGCAGTACGGCTTCCCACCTTTGACTGACGCTTGGGTGAGGAGCTGGACCCTCAAGGATGCTGTTAGCCACCAGCCTGCCACGTAAATGTAGTTGTGGATGATGTTCTGAAGTTCTGCTGGCTGCATCTGCTGTCCGTTGACCCTGTCCACACCGGGTCACTAGGTGTGTCCCTCTTTCCCTTATGTCCTCCTCAGACCGGCTAGCTTAGAACTGCAGTGCTGCAGAATTTCTTGCTGTCATTCTACTGCTATTTGAGATTGTGGCAACTGCTGGCAAAGTTGGTGATTGAGGAGCTGGATTGAGTCTTCCATAATTGCAGTTGTGGGGTGTGTAGCGGAGATATGTATGTCTTTATCCAAGGCCGCATTTCCAACTTACTTTTAGAATTAGTTTCTTAGTACAAATTGAAGAATCCTTCGTCCGTTAAATACTTCAAGAAGAGTTGTTTTATTTGTTCAAAAAGATAAGCAAAGACAACTGACATCCGGTAACATATGGCATGGTTATGGCCCCAGAAGGAGGGAAAGAACATCTGATCTTACATTTCTCCAAAGTGTAGAGTTCTTTCTCTTCCCACCTCTCTTCCCTCTCTACCATAACCCTACTCCATTCTTATACTGTTTCATAATGTTATGTCAGCATATCCTAATAACACCCATATTTGCATATATACCTTATATGGTTCAGTCTAAAGATAAGTAGCATAACTCCACCCATTGTCCTCCTGACATAGTAACTCAAAAATAGAAGTACCTATACAACAAAACCACTATCTCTCTGTCCCTGTGACCTTCAAAGACCATCACTAATTACCATACATAAATTCATGCTTCATATATATTTTCGTTAAGAAACTTTTATAACTCAGAATATTAATTAACTCAAAATATCTAACAATTCCCCCTCAATGCACTATAATCAACAAATACAAGTGCATTCATCTTAAAAAATAAATGTCTCTGATCCTCTTTTTTTCAATACAAACAATACAATAAACATTATTACAATACATTAAACATTAATACAATTTAGTGTATCAGATATTGTACATAAGCATTTTCCAAAACTCTGAGATATTCCTATGAAAAATATTAAAATTTGTATAATATTATTTATTACTTTTAATTTATTCTCCCTCTAATCATGTAATATTAAATATTTTCTTCTTTCAACTTCATAAATGTATTTAACTTCTTGTGAAAAACTTATAACTTTAACCATATGATATAACTATTTTAATATAAAGAAGAAATAAATATCTATGAAATATCAAATAACATTGCTTTGTAATATAAATAATTAATTAATATAATTTCTTCTATTCCTGGAAATTTAAATAACTAAATAACTTCTACAATATAAGTTTGTATACATTATCCTTGACACTAAACAATTTTAAACATAATAAGTAATCTACTTGTCTGTAGATACATAAAAAACAAAAAAACTTTCCCATTACTTGATTGTCATATTGTTATATATTTTATCTATCTTTTTATTTATTTTTCAATATATTTATCTATATATCCATGACCAGCAAGCAGCTCTATTTCCTTTTTTTTTCTTTAAACATTCCAGATTATTTAAATTCAACAGTAACTCTGTTTAGACATATTAAATCCTTTTCTTCATATACTCTAACTATACCTTTTGTCTTTCCTATTATGTTATTACTATCATTATTATTCAGATAATTCATAAAAAATTCTATATGAAAATCGCATCCAAAACATCCCAACTCCCCCTCACATAATGATTGACCAATCAATATGTCGCTTTTGATGCAAGTCCATATGAATAAATCATTGAAGTTCACCCAAAAATGATAGTCCTTGATAACATAATAAAAAAATAATAATTTTTGAAAAAACAAGAAGTATTAACAAATAGAAATTTAATTGTGCTTGTTGCATTGCCATGGAAGAATTTAAAATAAATAAATAAAATAAATAAATAAAATTGTTTTCTTAAATTTAGAAATGAAAGACATATCTATAAAAGAAAATGAAAACAAGTATCAAATTATTTAAAAAAATTATGTTTTCCTAAGTAATTTTCATTAATCAATTTAAACCATTTTAGACTGATAATCCTTTCTGTGTTTACCCATTTTATTCTTATTTTTACCAATTATTTTTATTTTTACCAATACTTTTGAAACAAAAAACTATAATCCCAATGTACCTTAAAAATAACAAAATAATCTTCTCAATTGATATCCCAGTTGACATCTCTGTTGGCATCCCTGGTACCTTCAGATCTATCATTCTTAACCATAACTTTAGCTACTGGAATACATTACTAAACATACTCATTAGAAGTAGAAATCTCATTAACGACATAATTTCTATTTAAATTTAGCAAAGGTCTAGCCGTGTTTTGTGAACAAACTTCTGAAATACCTGTACCTGTTTGCAAAATTTTCAACCACACTACTTTCTATACAACCGATTATATAAATAACTAAGTATGCCAATCTTAAAAGACATCCTGTCATTAACTCAAAAAGTTTACAAACCCTATGTTTAGAAAATTAAGTTTTTAAACTTAAACTATAGCAGGTAAATAAGTCAACAAATATTTACCTTTTTCTTGAATCAGCTTACCCTTTTTAGACTTTATAATACTATTCATACGTTCTACAATACCTGAGTACTTAAGATGATAAGTAACAAAAACTTTATTAAACCTAAAATTGCATACATGTCCTTCACTACCTGTCCTATAAAATTTTAAATCATTAACTGATTCCATGGTTTGAAATCCAACTCCAATGGAATATGACATAAGTTCACAACAACTTAGCTTATATTAAAAATATTATTTTTTCTAGAATTACCTCAATGAATTTATCAAAAAGAAACATTAACTAAAAAAAAATCCTTGTATCTTCCTTTAGCAGGTGAGAAAAAAAATAATATAATCAATCTATATAGATTTGCCAAATCCCTCAATACTTTGTATTATCAGGTTAGGCCTTTTTCACTTTGGATAATTCTATAAACAATTATATAAACAAATAAAACAATTTTCAGACATTTGATAACAAAGTGTTCTAAAATTAGTAATTGAGAATTTCTTTCATTAGCTTAAACAAAAAATCTATCAATCAATCAGTCAGTCAGGTACCTGGATATGCAAAAATAAATATTTTCATTTAAAAATAATTCAAATTGTTGGAATCCAATTATTTTTACAATAAATTTTATCTCCTTATGTCATTCTATACTGACCCTAACTAAGACACAATTTCATAGTCCCCCTCTTTATGCTGAAACTAATATTACATCTTGTAAAATAATCTTACCAGATCATAGTATTTTTATTTACACTGACAATTTCTTTAATTTTGTAAAAGATCATCAATTTAGGTTGGGCTTTCCTAAATATTCTGTTTCTGAAAGAAAATGTGATCATGTTGAAGTTTCTTTTCAGAACCAAACATTCCCCTCATACAGTATGATTGAATGGACCACACCTGTTCTATCACTGAATGCTAAACCAACACATGGCAATCTTAAATTCAGCTTTCAATGCGTTCACTAAAAGTTGAAAAAGTGACTTTTTCATGATTAATTTACACAATTGTCACTCTATCACATTGCATCAATTTAATCACCAATTTAATCACCATGCATTTATATCCCACTACAACTGATCTTTTTAACATCCTCCAACACCTCCTGTTTTCCTTGTAATACTAATAACACCTTTAGTGTAACATAAGATGTTTTTAAAACAAATGGTGCAAAACCCACAATGTCTCAGATCTGTAGCATTGGACAATGCACTCCTAACACATTCATTTATAAATTCCAATGAAATCATCCCCATACACTTGAATGTAAAATGGCTGAGAGAGATCTCTATATTTGCCAAAATACTAAATTAAAAATGGCTTTCTTTAGATCTTCAAATTATTGTATATAAGTTATCTTTTGTTATTAAAAAATATATGCCCTACAGTAAGCCTATATAATTCATTGAAATTTACTCATACAGATACTTTGTCTGCACAAATCTCAGTGAACTATCGAGAAAAGTTATTAAGGCCAAAAATGTATTGTGCTTTGATCCACAAAAGTGAAAAATGTCATAGCATGTCTGACCAGTCTGTCTCTTGATCTGCATTTCTCTGTTGGTAATACACTCCTCACATGTCACCTACTCTTCAGAGAATGATCTGTTACTGTCAGTCTTAGCTACCATGCTTTGTATACCCTACACTGTACAATTTGGTAACAATCTTGTTTGTCCTTTTTATAATGTTTAACCTTTTTACCACTTTTTTAAACATATTTTGTTTGTACATCTGCCAAAAATCATGTACACTACGTTATATGACTTTCCTGATTATAGTACAGGCATACCCCACTTTTAAGTACACAATTTAAGTACACATTTTCTGTTGTTCAAAATGCTTAAATATTCATAAAAATTTACATGCAGCATTAAACTTAGATTCCTTATTAAAAAAACTTCTTTACACTCTGGCATTAATTAATTACCTTACTACTGCATGTATTCCTATATTCCATACATATGGAATGTATCAATACTTCTGAGCCTTGAGATGTTAACCATCCTATGTTAACCCTTTATATAAACAATCACACTCACCCCTTGTTTAATATGATAGTCCTGTGTGCACTTAAAAAAAACAAGAGATGGATAATGTCCTTTTAGCGTTGCCTTTTCTTTCATTGTTGCTTTTTCTTGGAAGCGTATTGTCCTTGTTTTCTTGTAGCTTTTTGCCTTGTTCCTTGAATTGTGTGCTGTAGTGTGCTGTAGTGTTTGCCTGTTGATCTATTCTTTGCCTTTGTACTTGGACCTTCCATCTTCAAACATCAAAATCCGACTTTGATATTAGCTCACCCAAAGTGTACATTTGCCTCTGTTGTACCTACAATGGTGACTTTTTCAAATAACGTGAAGTCTTCGTTCCTATTTCAACACTTTTTTCTTCTTGGGTAACAACCCAATATTTTCTTATGTGAGACTTTCTCACCTTCTTAGGAACTAACCTTGGCAGATATCTTCACGTACCTAACCGCTACAAACTTTGGCTAGAGGTGAGAAAACAGACAGAGAAAAAACTCACCCTAGACTTTTATTGGACTGTTGTCCACATCTGACGCAAACGCCTCCGTCTAGATTCTTTCATAGTTTTTTCCAGAGATTTGATCAATCACGAGTAAAAAAAATTGCCCATTTCGGCCGGCTTGCCTTTGAAAGAAAAATGTAGATAGTCCTTGTAAAAATCTATATATTCTAGTAAAATACATATTACTGTCAGGGGCATTTCTGGATGAATAGCAAAGTCTTTGTGTAATATGTCAATCAGTGTCCTTTCTCCTAAAGCAGGGGTCTCAAACTGGTGGCCCTCCAGCTGTTGCAAAACTACAAGTCCCATGAGGCATTGCAAGGCTGACAGTTACAAGCATGACTCCCACAGGCAGAGGCATGATGGGACTTAGTTTTGCAACAGCTGGAGGGCCGCCAGTTTGAGACCCCTGTCCTAAAGGGTGTGTAGCGGAGATATGCATGTCTTTTCCAAGGCCGCATTTCCAACTTACTTTTAGAATTCGTTTCTTAGTAGACTTTGTCCGTTAAATACTTCAAGAAGAGTTGTTTTATTTGTTCAGAAAGATAAGCAAAGACAACTGACATCTGGTAACATATGGCATGGTGATGGCCCCAGAAGGAGGGAAAGGACATCTCATCTTACATTTCTCCAAAGTGTAGAGTTCTTTCTTTTCCCACCTCTCTTCCCTCTCTACCATAACCCTACTCCATTCTTATACTGTTTCATAATGTTATGTCAGCATATCCTAATAACACCCATATTTGCATATATACCTTATATCGTTCAGTCTAAAGATAAGTAGCATAACTCTACCCATTGTCCTCCTGACATAGTAACTAAAAAATAGAAGTACATATACAGCAAAACCACTATCTCTCTGTCCTCTGTCCCTGTGACCTTCAAAGACCATCACTAATTACTGTACATAAATTCATGTTTTATATATATTTTTCGTTCAGAAACTTTTATCACTTAAACTATTAATTAACTCAAAATGTCTAACAACAAGCATCCAAAATCACACTGTTTTGGTACCACTAAAAATGAATGGAACACAAACACATGTGCTGCATTTTGCCAGCATTGCAGTGTGATTTGGAATCGCTACATGTGAACAGTCAGGGCCTAGCAGGCTAACAGAATAGCAATTATGGAAGACCCTGCCTCAGCATATTTTATAGGTACAAGGAAGCCCAGGTTTTGTTTAACCATGTCCCCTAAAAACCTCCCACTATCCTGTTTGGTCACACTCACCTTTTTGCAGTGGCACGCTACACGCACAGCAGGACACCGCTTCCCTGTCATGCCCCTCATTCTCAAGCTCAAGAGTTTGTAGGTACGTTCTGTATATATGGACTCTGCACAGTACCACTTCTCTTGTCTAGTATCCTGGGTTAACAAAAAATCAGTGGGTGTGCTGCCTTCTACAAGATGGTGCCCTTTGCACCTGCCCAGTGATATTGGCTATTACAGTGCACCACCCTGTGATAGGCAGTCCAATCGAAGAGAGCACTTCAGGTTTTTTTAGTTTTTCGTTCAGCCAGTACCAGGCATGAATCCCCATACACGCTATTAGATTTTCTGCAGATTTTTGTCTTCAGATTTACCAAAACCATATAATATGAGGTCAAACCTTAAGAGTCTTAATTTGTATGCAATCAGACAGGCCCTTGCATTACATGGTTTTAGTAAATCTGAAGACAAATGTAGCGCCAGCTCCTGACGAGCGCATGCTATATGTTTTTGAAAATTAATATTCCTGAAACCACAGTTGGGTTTTAGGGCTAATTTTGTTAAATTATGGTTTCAGTACCAGTCTAGCTGGATTGCACAGAGTTCTCCTTGGCTGCAGGTGTCACCGTCAGCAAGTGGTAGAACGCAGTCTAGTTGGGTGTATTGAGTGCCATCCTTGTCTCGGAACCAGCCCAGTGGGAGCGTTTTCCTGCTGTGCATTCTGGGAGGTGGTATTTAAGGTACTGCGATCACGTGTTTCGGGGTTCCAGTACAGAAGAGATTTTCTGTCTGTTTGGTCCTGGTCCTCCTGGCCAGCTCCCATGGCCCTCCTGGCATGGGGAGCACATCCATGCAATTCCAAGCCTCTGGGTTCAGTGCTACACAAATCTGTAAAAAATCTAATGGTGTGTATGGGGTCTTAGACTAGACAATAGCCCTCACTGGGCAATGTTCCTAAAAACTGGAAGAAGGAAAAACTGAAATCAGGTTAGATTTTCAAGAGGATCTGAGAAAAGAGAATTAAGGAAGTGATTTCTTACTATGAACAACATTTTCTTGCCTCTTTCCAGTCTTTACAAATTTGGCGCAATTTGTTTTGTTTAAAAATACTTTTACTTAGTACCTGCTTCTGAAACCCCCCGAGCAAAACATTATCTATGCCCTTGCTTATTACATTCACCTATTGGCCTCTCTTTTCTCCCCTTGCGATTCCTTCCGGGTGTCCTTGAGGAGAAGTCCGTGTCCACGTGACCTCACTCCATCGTGCTGCGGCAGTTTGCGCATGCGCGGCGGGGAGGCGCTGTGCACACACAGCTCAGGAGACCAAATGTGGGATGGAATCCTAATTTCTCCGAGACCGCACACAGCTGCCATCCATTTGGTGGAAGGTGTGGCTGACTACACATATTTCTAAACCACTGGCAACAAAAGTGAGTACACCCCTAAGTGAAATTGTCCAAATTAGGCCCAATTAGCCATTTTCTCTCCCCTGTGTCATGTGACTCGTTAGTGTTGCAAGGTCTCAGGTGTGAATGGGGAGCAGGTGTGTTAAATTTGGTGTTGTCACTCTCACTCTCTCATACTGGTCACTGAAAATTCAACATGGCACCTGGCAAAAAAAAATTTAAAATATGCATTTATACATTGGAGTTAAGCCACCCAGGACTTTTGTATCCTTTTGCATCAGGTGTGCCCAGCAGAGCTCACTTTTAGATTAGATGTGCCCAGAAGAGCTGCCTCTTACATCAGATATTCCCAACAGAGCCCCCCTTACATCATATGTGCCCAGCAGACCTCACTTTCACATCAGGTATGCCCAGCAGAGCTTCCCCTTACATAAGATGTGCCCACCAGAGCTCCCTCTTACACCATATGTGCCCACCAGAGCTCCCTTTTTATATCAGATGTGCCCACCAGTGCCCCCTGTTACATCATATGTGACAACCAGAGCTCCCTTTTACATCAGGTATACCCACCAGAGCCCCCCCCCCCTTACATCAGATATGGCCCACCAGAGCTCCTTCTTACGTCAGATGTGACCACCAGAGCTCCCCTTTACATCATATGTGGCCACCAGAGCTCCCCTTTACATCAGATGTGGCCACCAGAGCTCCCTTTTACACCAGATGTACCCATCAGAACTCCCCCTTACGTCAGATGTGCCCAAAACTTCTATTAGTCTACAAACATGTGATCATGGCCAGTCACTGTTTACAAATATGTGCTCACTGTTTACAGTCATGTGGATGGGGCCAGTCTCTGTTTAGAGACATGTGCTCATTGTTTACAAATATGTGGAAGGGGTTAATCACTGTTCACAAACCATGTGCTCACTGTTTATAAACAGTGACTGGCCCTGCCCACACGTTTGTAAACAATGAGCAGGTTTGTAAACAGGGACTAGAACTGCGGAAATGTTTGTAAACAATGAGCACATGTTTGTAAACAGTGACTGGCCCTGATCACATGTTTGGAAACGAAGGCCCCTTTCACACTGGGGCAGTGAAGGCGTCGGCGGTAAAGCGGCGCTATCTTTAGCGCTGCTTTAAGGTCGTTTTAGTGACGCTATTCGGCCGCTGGCAGAGCGATTTTAAAGCTAGTGGAGCGGCTGAAAAAGGGTTAAAACCGCCCGCAAAGTGCCGATGCAGCGGCGATTTGCCGGTGGTATAGCCACGCAGCCCCACTGATTTCAATGGGTAGGAGTGGTTTAGGAACGGTGAATACACCGCTCTTTCACCGCTCCAAAGATGCTGCTAGCAGGAGTTTTTTTACCGCGCCAATGCCTCAGTGTGAAAGGGGCCTAATACATGTTTTGGGCACATCTGATGTATGGAGGAGCTCTGGTGGGCACATTTGATGTAAGGGGGAGCTCTGGTGGGAACATCTGATGTAAAAAGGAGCTCTGGTGGGTACACCTCCTTACATAGTTACATAGTTGGTCAGGTTGAAAAAGATACAAGTCCATCTAGTTCAACCATAAAAATAAAAAAATAATATCATACAATCCCATATACCCAATCCTATACCCACAGTTGATCCAGAGGAAGTCGAAAAACTCCAGCAAAGCATTCCAATTTGCTACAGCAGGGGAAAATATTTCCTTCCTGACCCAGAAGAGAGGCAATCGGATTTTCCCTCGATCCACTTTACCTATAATTATCAGTACCCAGTTATATTATGTACATTTAGGAAATAATCCAGGACTTTCTTAAAGCAATCTACTGAGATGTCCAGAACCACCTCTGGAGTGAGTCATTTCCACATTTTCACAGCTATTACTGTAAAGAAACCTTTCCGTATTTGGAGATGAAATCTCTTTTCCTCTTGATGTAAAGAGTGCCCCCTTGTCCTCTGTGTTGATCGTAAAGTGAATAACTCAACACCAAATTATACATGTTGAGCGTATCCCCCTTAATCTCCTCTTCTCAAGAGAGAATAAATTCAGTTCCTCTAATCTTTTCCTCCATGCCTCTTATCAGTTTGGTTGCCATTCTCTGCACTTTCTGAACTGCATATTCCAGATGAGGTCTTACTAATGATTTGTACAGGGGCAAAATTATATTGCTCTCTCTGGAGTCCATACCTCTCTTAATACAAGAAAAGACTTTGCTCGCTTTGAAAATCGCAGCTTGGCATTGCATGCTATTAAAGCGGAGGTCCACCCTAAAGTGGACCTTCCGCTCATTGGAACCCTCCTCCCCTCCGGCGCCACAATTGGCACCTTTCAGGGGGGAGGGGGGTGCAGGTACCTGTACAGTACAGGTATCTGCACCCACTTCCAGCATAGATTCTGCAGAAGGTACGCCCCTTTCCGCAGAATCTACGCCCCTTTCCGAAGGTCCCCCGCTGCCTGCTGGGAAACACACGGATCCCAGAGACAGCGGGGACCATCCTTATTGCGCAGCGTGACTCGCGCATGCGCAGGAGGGAACCGGGAAATGAAGCCGAAAGGCTCCACTTCCTGATTCCCATACCCAAAATGGCGGCGGCAGCACCCGAGAGACGATCGAGAGGCGTGCTGGGCGGGTAAGTGTCATTATTTTAAAAGTCAGCAGCTGCAGTATTTGTAGCTGCTGGCTTTTAAAAAAAAAAAACGGCGGACTCCCGGTGGACTCCCGCTTTAAGCTTATGATCTACCAGAACACCCAGATCCTTCCCCCCCAGTTGTACTCCCCCTAGTATGTATGATGTGTGCATATTCTTAGCCCTCCAAGTGCATAACTTTACATTTATCAACATTAAACCTCATTTGCCACATAATCGCCCAATTAGACAGCGCATTGAGGTCGGCTTGCAAATTGGTGACATCCTGTAAGGACCTTATTCCACTGCATAGTTTGGTGTCATCTGCAAAAACTGAAATGGTACTTTTAATCCCAGACCCAATATCATTTATAAAGATATTAAAGTAAGGGTCCCAACACTGAACCTTGGGGTACACCACTGATAACCTTAGACCATTCATAGTAAGAATCATTAACCACTACTCTCTGAATTCAGTCTTTTTAGCCAGTTTTCTATCCATTTACAAACTGATATTTCCAAACTGGTGTAAAAGGGAGCTCTGGTGGGCACATCTTTTATAAAAGGGAGCTGTGGAGGACACATCTGGCGTAGAGGGAGCTCTGTTGGGCACAATTGATGTGAGAACAAGCTCTGGTGGGCACACCTGATGTAAAGGGGAGCTCTGGTGGGCATACCTGATGTAAGGGGGTGCTCTGGTGGGCACACCTGATGGAAGGGGGTGCTCTGGTGAGCACACCTGATGAAAGGGGGTGCTCTGGTGGCACATCTTCTATAAAAAGGAGCTGTGGAGGACACATCTGGCGTAGAGGGAGCTCTGTTGGGCACAATTGATGTAAGAACAAGCTTTGGTGGGCACACCTGATGTAAAGAGGAGCTCTGGTGGGCACACCTGATGTAAGGGGGTGCTCTGGTGGGCACACCTGATGTAAGGGGGTGCTCTGGTGGGCACACCTGATGTAAGGGGGTGCTCTGGTGGGCACACCTGATGTAAGGGGGTGCTCTGGTGGGCACACCTGATGTAAGGGGGTGCTCTGGTGGGCAGACCTGATATAAGGGGGACTCTAATAGGGGCACCTTATGTAACCTGGTTCTATTTTCTTTTACTTTAAATATGGATGTGATTGTCACTGTTTACAAACATGTGCTTACTGCTTACAAACATGTGGGTGGGGGCCAGTCACTATTTACAAATATGCTCAGTGTTCAGAAACGTGGGCAGTAGGGTGACTACATTTCCAAACTGCCATTCAGGTACAACCCCCTAACCACTTCTCAAAAAAAGATGAAAATATTGGACTGGGAGGGGGGGTGAATGTAGTCTTGGGGTTGACGGGGACTTCAGCAGCGGGTAATTTGGCTGGTGTTAACACTGAAATCATCCCAACACCATGCTTGATATGGTGTCAGGCTGATCAAATCCCATTATTTCTATTATACATTGTAATATAAAACAAAATAGTTCAACTCACCATAATGCAGAATCAGTGGGAACCCTGAGCTTTTCACTTGCCACCAGATGCAGCGTGCCACCGTCGCCTGCCACCATATGCAGCGTGTCATTAGGTGCTGGCAGCTTTGTGTAACTAAAAGGCATCCTCATTCTGGGCATTGGGCATTTCACTAAGGCACCCCTGAAGAAACCTCAAGGTACCCTGGTTGTAAAAGGCTGGAGTAGACAAACAAGAGTTAACAATATAATAAACAATGAAAAAGAAGGCCCCTTTCACACCTGTGGCCGCGATTGGTCTGCCTGTCCGTTTTTTTTAGGCAGACCTGATTGGGCCACCCATTGTCCTCTATGTGGCGGCAGATGTCGGCAAACATGTGTCCGGTCCGCAGACATCCACCGGACATCCGGTCTGGCAAAATGCGCTGAAAACAGACGGATGGCGATACGCTCACATTGGATGACATGACTGTAATCCACTTGCTCAGAGAGGATCAGCGGAGAGATCCCCCAATGAGCAAGGACATTCCACTCGGACGGAAAATTGGCCTGGGTGGGAAGGGGTAACAGTGTCCGGGATTGAAGAGGTTAAAATAACCCCCCCCCCCCAACTTTATGACATTTACATTTCTGAAATCACAGATTTTACCTTTTTGTTTTCTATGTTCCTTTGTTGTAGCTCAGTGCTGCTGATCTTCTGCAAACTACAATAGGCCATACATTTACAGTAAAGTGGATGTAAACTCCCTCTCATCCTTTCTAAACTACTGCCATAGTGGTTATCTGAGGGTATACATGCCTTCTGCATGTATCCTTACCTGTCAAATGTCTACCTTCTGTCTGTTATGAGACCTGAAAAACTTCAGATTCTGTGGGTGGGATTGTTGTCCAGATTCTGTGGGTGGAGTCGTGATGTCAGTAGACTCCCCGCCCACCTCTACATCCCCCTTGTCAATATGCATTTTTTCCTGTGTATTTATTACACTGAACTTCTGCTATGATCACTAACATCCAGTCAAAGCCCAGAAAAGTCTCCACATGACTTCAGCATGCCCAATCATGCTGAGGTGGGGAGCAGCCAATCCTGAGCGAGATGGAGAAGAAAGGAGCAGGGGATCTGAAGTACACATAATGTCTCTCTCAGGCTCCTGCATGAGATATGTAAATCACTTGTCACTCACAGCAAGGGTGAAGAACTGACTCCTATTTCTCTGTGTGTCAGCTTTTATCTCACTGAAAAAAAGATAAGAGGACTGCTCAGAGCTGGATTAACTCTTCATGGCAAGACGAGGCACAGGTGACATGAAATCCTATACTGTACAAGATGGAAGCCTTACTTTTAAAAAGAGTTTACAACATTAAGGTTGCCACCTTTTCATCAAGCCAAACCCAAACACTTTAGCGGTGAGTGGAATCTGAAAAATAAATTGTATTACAAATAGGTGTAAAACCTGTATAACCTTTTTTCTAAATTGTGCTGCACCAAAATGCATGGTATTTTGTTACCATATGTTTTATTGCAGGTGAATGAGCGCAAAAGCAGGTGTGGTAGTGCCCATAAGACTTGAAGGAACCACTGCATACCTGCAATAGGGCTGTGTGTTTTTGTGCACTGCAGAATGCCCGCAATTTTCTGCATGTTCCTGCAATGCAAAAATGTCCACCTAGAACAGGAGTAATAAACTGAAATTGGAGGAGATCCAATTGCTAAAATATTCTTCCAATTGAGGTCCAAATTACTGTCTCATAAAACATAAAAGTAGGCCAATCACATCCATATTTCAAAAAAACAGAAAATAGAACCAGGTTACATAAGGTATCAGAGTTCCCCTTACATCAGGTGTGCCCACTGTGGGTACACCTGTTGTAAGAAGGA
The DNA here is from genome assembly GCF_037356315.1 of Lithobates pipiens. Taxonomy (NCBI): domain Eukaryota; kingdom Metazoa; phylum Chordata; class Amphibia; order Anura; family Ranidae; genus Lithobates; species Lithobates pipiens. The sequence continues at coordinate 475,534,614 of NW_027507903.1, forward strand.
GCTCTGTTGGGCATACCTGATGTAAAAGGAAACTGGTGGGCACACCTGATGTAAGCTGGAGGTCTGGTGTGCACATCTGATTTAAGGGGGAGCTCTGCTGGGTAAACCTGATGTAAGAGGCAACTCTGGTGGGCCCATCTGATGTAAGGGGCGGCTATGCTGAGTACACCTGATATAAGAGGGAACTCTGGTGGGCAGAGCTGATGTAAAGGGAAACTCTGGTGGGCACACCTGATGTAAGGTGGAGGTCTGGTGAGCAAGCACTGGAGTAAGGAGAGCTGTGGTGGGCACACCTGATGTAAAAGGGAGCTCTGGTGGGCACATCTGATATAAGGGGAGCTCTCTTGGGCACACTTGATGTAAAAGGGAACTCTGGTGGGCATAACTAATATAAGGGGGTGCGCTGGCGGGCACATCTGATGTAAGGGGGCACTCTGGCAGGCACACCTGATGTAAGAGGGAACTCTGGTGAGCACACCTAATGTAGAGGGAAACTCTGGTGGACACACCTGATGTAAACTGGAGGTCTGGTGGACAGAACAGAAGACACATGGGAGGAATCTGCTTTGCTCGGGGGGGGGGGGGGGGGGGATTTGTGAGCAGGGTGGAATGGAGCCTGCTCTGCTCTATGTATGCTCAGATGTCAGACTTTGCTGTCTGTTTACATCCGACTGCGATGGAATCCGATCCGCCCAGATGGAGGTAAACAGATCCCCTTCCATTTGTTTTTAGTGGACTGGATTGGAGATTACACCCACTGCACCAAGAGAATAAAGGGTGCAATTCAGTGGTGGCAAACAAACGGAAACATTCTGAAAAAAAAACACATCAATTGCAGCATCACTGTGCCCATCGAATGCTGGCACTGTGCCATTGAATGCCGCCATTCTGACCCCCCCCCATCTCCGTCTGCCCGGCACTTACCCTGTCTCATGGGGCAGCGGGTGACGGCAGCAAGCGGTGTCCTCTATGTGTCTCCATGCATCTCCTACAGATTGGATGCCTATCAGGTGAAGGGTAAAAGACCCGAGCACCTGATTGGCGGAGAGGTGGTTCAGTGTTAGGAAAGCGAAGATTATGTTGCTGTTATAACACGCCTGGGTGAACTACAAGCGGCAAGCATTGCGCTCGCAGGTCACCTTTTTTGACACCTATTGGAGTCTATGGCTCTAATCAGGTGCTTCAAACCCCCCCCCCCCCCCCCGCCACTATAATTCAGGCGCCAGAAAAGAGGCCGGGTGCCTGAATAGGGGGTGGCAGCGGCAGCTATGGATAGATTCATGCTATGCATGAATCTATCCATTGGTCATAAAAGGGGTGGCTGGAGAGAAGGGTCCGCCTGAAAAACAGACAGGTGGACCCAATTGGACTTCTCATGTAAAAGTACCTAAAGCACAATGTGATGTATAGAGAGAATAATTAATATATGTCCAAAGTACTAGTGCAGTAAATACATTTCATTCAAAAAGTCCAATAAAATTGTGTCATGATGAACTTGTGCAGATCTACTGCAGATCTACTGCAAGCTGTGTGCACCAACTTCAGTGTAACATCACCGAGACACGAGCACATACCATCTGCTTACCAAAAAATTTCACTTTATAATGTGCTTGTCATCTGCTGTATATTTGCAGTCACTTCACTCAAAAAGCAACAATGCAGGTATGACGGCTTTCTCCCAAAAGTGGCATACCAATGCACTCGGCAGTTGTGGTACTTGGTTACTTGGGGAGTCACAGTCCATTCTGAATATTGTGTCTGGGTTTCAGGAGGTATGAAACCCGGACACATGATTCAAAACAGACTGTCCGGGTGAATCCCAGACAGGTGGCAACCCTAGGTCCCATCCTCCCGGCAGAGCTGCGGTCGGGGTGGTGAAGGGGTGGTGGAAGGATGGTGGGGAGGGGGGGGGCGCCAAAATGCACCTGGCACCAGCCCTGGCTGTGATAGCCTTATTATCCTGCCTCCAGTGACTCAGTTGCTGCTAACAGCATAAATGGTGGGTGATGAGCCCTCTCATCAGTCCTTGTGCAGCTATAAAGTCTCTCAGATGCCTGCACTGATCAGCAGTGGGAAGAAGATGGTGAGAATACACACTGGTTTTCCTGCTACAGCAGTACAGGTTTGATTGTTATGGTCTATGCTGCGTGGCCACGGGTGTCTCTCCCTGGGTCTCAGGCTCAGTCCCCACCGGTCTGGCCTCTCACCTATCTGTCAGCCTGCAGCAGATGTCCTCTCCTTGCTTTTCTCGGGCACAAGACCGCCCATTTTCCAGCCAGTTTAATAAAAAAAATCCTTTGCTAAATCCACCTACTGCCCGGGGCACATTGGAATCAGTAGTTCAGAAAGTCAGTCACTGTATCACAGGGGTTAGTTGGTGAGAGAGCTGGGGGGACTAGTAAGAGAGGAGGGGGAATTGGTGAGAGAGTTGGGGGGAGCATTAGTAAGAGAGCTAGTGGGGGCATTGCTCAGAGAGCTAGGTTTGGGGGCATTGATCAGAAAGCTAGGTTTGGGGGCTTTGGTGAGAGAGCTGGGGAGAGGCATTGGTGAGGGAGATGGGGGGGGGGCATTACTGAGAAGGTTAGGTTAGGGGCATTGGTGAGAGATCTGGGGGGCCATTAGTGAGACATTGGCCCCCCCTCCATTACGACTTTGGCCACACCCACATTTTCCTGTTATGCACACCACAGCTCACTTACTCCCTCAATTGTCTCTCATTCTGAAGTTCAAAAGTTGGGAGGTACGGGCATACAGGAGACTTCTAGAGGTCACCTAAAAACACGTGTGCAACATCTGTTACTTTTTTGAATAAGCACCAACACCCAGACTACTACATTCAAGGGCACCGAGGCTGAACCATGAGTGCATCAAGGTCACTTTCGGCCCTCAGGCTATAGATGAATGGTTGGAATCTGGGGTCTAGTCTAAAGTATGTGCCTTTTTTTTTCACTGCCGGAGCCGTTTTTGCGTTTTTTGCACACATATTCAAAGTCATCAAGCCATCCAAATTACAATGTGTATGACGTCACTCGCGGCCATCCCATCGGATGCAACTTGGATGCTTACCACTTGGCTTGGAGTGCGATATTTTGTAAGTGCAATTCCGTTAGTTTTATACTATTAAAGATGCAACGCAGAAAGCATTCGATTATATGTTCTTTTTTTACATATGGCTTTTTGAATCTTCGGATCCCGATATTAATAAGATAGGAGGACCTGTTGGCTTCACCGTTCCCTCACTGCATAGTGATTTTCACTAGACAGAAGGTTGCAGGATATGTGGGTTTTACCGTTCGTTTACTGCATAGTGACCTTTAATAGGTCAAAGGTTGAAGGTGAGAGGCCATCCATTTATGTGGTGAAGGGATCACTGAATATCAGACCTATTAATCTACATCCATCCACTTGCACCTTTTTGGATTGTCTCCCATAGATTATGGACATTTAATACTTTTTGCGCAGCACTGTTTATATATTTTTTTGCACATGATTAGAGCCTGCGTGTCTTATTGGCTTAAAAAAGGATGAGCAGAGCACTACGCCCCAAGCCCACCCACTTGTGTGACAATAGCAAAATAATGTTGCTATCATCAGTCTTCCTGATTCTCCTCCCGGCCAATCAAGAAGTGGGTCCTGAGACCCGATTGGCCAAGAGGAGAAGCGCTCGTATTGGAGGAGAAGAGGTAGAGGAGGAAGAGACACAGAGGAAGCAATCGTGAAGCTAAAGAAGAGGAGACGCCGGGGAAAAAACGCCACCCGGAGGAAGCGCTGCCCATGACCTAGATGGGGTAAGTGCGGGCTGGTGACCGTCCAAGGGGGGTGCGGATGATCCATTCGACTGACTGGAGGGGGGGGGGGGGGTGTTGAAATATAACACCAGCCACCACTGCTAGTTGGGTACTAAGTATTACTTTCAGTGAATTATTGTGATATTGTATGTTTGTATAATCAACCTGGTGTGTCAGAGGGGCTGAGGTTCTTCAGAAGGTCGAGGCAAAGGACAAAGGACCCGTCCTATCCAGCAGCTCCTACAGGGGTAGCACTACATTTTTTTATTCCACATTTTAGCTTTAAACACATAGTGATGTGCACAGCATCCACTCAAAATTCTCTTTTGTAGATGCTAATAGCACTGAGTTTCCACTGCTGGTAACGGCAGCCTAAATATAATAAGTAAATGCAATTTTTATTGTCTCATAATGAAAGTCAATTGCAAATCACCCTCAATTGAATTAATATGTCAATTACCTATTTAAGATAATCTCTCAGACTGCCCTACTGCCCTATTTGTTAGTGAAATTGCTGTCCAACAAGGGATCCAAAAGATGATAGCTGCTAAATTTGGCCTTCAAATCACAAACAGACGGGCATTCAGGTAAAATAAACAATGTCTGGGTGAGGTGAGGGGGCGCTTCCTTTGCCCCTAAGTGTTAAGGGTTTGTTATTCGTCATCTCGCCATCCTGCGATCTGCAAGAAGGAGACACAATAGTGCCATTGTTGTCCCAGCCTTCATTAAGGGAAATTAAATGGCTCTGAGTGAAACATAATGCCCAGCCAATTGCTGTTTCACCTAAACACACAATCAAATGCTTTGGGAACAGACAGAGGGCAAGGCACGCTTGGAAATGACAGCGCTCAGCAGAGCTGGCGAAGAGCCAGATGAGTCCCTCGTTGTTCTCCTCGTTTATATCTTCCAGATGACAGCTAGAACAATCACTAGAAAATGCCTAATGTCACTCATATCGCCTATTTTATTCCTTAAGCTAAAGTTTGCTGGTGATACAGAAACAGCCGGGACTTGTTATAAGTCATGACTCTGACTTTAAACCAGACCAGAAACAATTAAAAAGATCTGAAAGATGTCACTGTTTTAGTGTGAATTTTCCCAATCTGAGTGTAAAATCTCATTTTTTTTCCGACTAGTATAAAAAAGTACGGCAGAGACGCAACAAAATGAGGTGTAAAAACCTCCTCCAAATCTCTGTACCCCTTCCTTTTTTGTTTTGCTGCTGTGATCTGCCTTCCTGTTGGAGGGTGGCTACTTTTGTCCTCTATGGTCCCATTTTATGTACTTCACTCCTGAGATGGACTAGGACCTATGGGATGTGTAGTGTGTATAGAGCAGTGTTTCTCAACATATTTTCAGTCAAGGGACCCTCCAAAATTATGGACAGTCTTGAGGCGCCCCATTCTAAAATGTAAAAAACTATTCTGATAGTTTTACATTAAGCAGCAACATCAATACACGTAGGACACCCAACATTAGAGGTGATTTATTCTTCCAAAGCAAATACACTTTTGCAAACTGGTACTGAATAGTATTCCAATGTTTCTCTTCTCCCTCAGTTTTTCTCCATCACTTAGTAGATGGGACCTCAAAGCTGGTGGAGAGAGGCAAGGGAGGGTCAAACAAGGATGATATGCAGACAACTGACATCCATCTTATCAAATCATGATGCCACTGGTCCTTAGGAGTTTGGCAACTCGAAGGTTTAATGGTGTACAAAGAAAACCTGTGGCTTTGTGTAACTAAAAGGCAGGTTTCATCCACCCTCCAGTTTGTATGCAATTTTGAGGCAATTTTTAGGCATTTTGCTAAGACACCCCTGCAGAAACCTCAAGGCACCCTAGTTGAAAAAGGCCACACAGCATGAAGGTGACTAATAGAAGGCCAAACACCACAAAAGGATGACGTAAGAGGAGCCAATTCAAGCAAGGGGAGTTTTTAAAAAGTGTTTTTCCTCCAGAGAAATGCCTTCCTGAAATGACACTGGTGTTATATTAGATGCCAAAAGAACTATGTTAAGTTCATCCAACAACTGGATGTTTAGAATTAGTATTAAAGGCTAATTCACTTTTTTTTTCTTTAAATAAATTCTTGCTTACCTACATACCAATATACCATTAATGTTACTCTGTTGCAGAAAAAGAAAAATCTTCACTGTCTTTTAGGAGAGGCCTTACCTCAGCATCTCCTGTAGAAGATGCCTCCATTGCCTGTTCTGAAACGTAGAAACTTAGTATTTGGGATGGAAAACCGTTAGAAGGAAGTAGTTTAGCAGCTGGTCTCATTAACATACGCCCTGCACCTGCACTCCCCCTCCAGGAGATTGCTCTTGCCCACCTCTGCAGCTTCATGATTTTCCAATGCAGGCAATAAAGCACTGTTCTCACTAAATACACAGCCGTTGATAGTTTTGTACTTTACCTTCTTTCTGCATAGAGCATTCTACATAGAGCAGGGGTGTCCAAACTTTTTTCAAAGAGGGCCGGATTTCATGAAGTGAACATGCATGAGGGCCGACCATTTTGCCTGACTTTTTTTGAACCGTTAAAATGAAATGCAAATTAAATTTTTAACCAAAGTTTATTGCAAACGGCATACTTTTCATTTCGTCACATGGATGACAAATCTACACAGGTGTTAAATCACTCTGCCTTTCATATATGTCACCCCCAGATCCGTCCGCATATCGCAGTGCGATCTGCACACTCACACAGGAATCGGATCGCATGGTGTGAACACCCATGCGATCCGATTCTGCTGCGGACCAAAAAAAGGGTCCCGTGCGAGTTTGCTGCGGGAGCGATGCGAATTCAGCCATACTATCTGTATGGCTGAACTCGCATCGCTACGGAGATCGGATGTGATTTGCACTGCAGTGCGGTGCGAATCACATCCGGATCTCCCCCCGCAGCAGTGTGAACCCAGCCTTATTCTCTCTCTCTCTCTTTAATTCTCTCTCGCTTTAATTCTCTCTCTCTTTAATTCTCTCTCTCTTTAATTCTCTCTCTCTTTATTTCTCTCTCTCTTTCTCTCTCTCTTTAATTCTCTTTATTTCTCTCTCTAATTCTCTTTAATTCTCTTTATTCCTCTCTCTCTTTAATATTCTCTCTCTTTAATATTCTCCCTCTTTAATGTTCTCCCTCTTTAATATTCTCCCTCTTTAATATTCTCTCTCTTTAATATTCTCCCTCTTTAATTCTCTTTATCGGTAATTATCTTTACCTTTTTTCTCCTCTGTTCTGGCTTTCAGGCAGCTGACAGCGCGCGGCGCCGCAAACAATCCGCGCCGCTAATCCGCGCCGCCAATCACAGGCACTGAGAGATCTGCAGCTGCTGCAGGGACAGCTCAGTGTCTGCTATTGGCGGCGTGTGCTGTCAGCTTCCCGGAGGCCTTGGACCGCCCCCAGCATCTGACCGTCAGTGGGAGGCGGGGATGAGAGGCGGGGTGAGAGGCACTAGCAGCCAATCACCGCCACCAATCCCCGCCGGAATCACAGGCTCCGGACCTGCCGCACACGCCTCAGCTTGTTAGAGAGGCGCTTGGGGTGTGCGGAGCCAGGCGGGCCATAATGCAGGAGAGGCTGGGGGCAAGGTGGGGGCCATACAAAACCAGACCGCGGGCCGGACTTTGGACATGACTGGCATAGAGCATTCATTTAACAGACTGTGTAGGAGCTAAGTGATCGCATAACATCCTATATGGAGCAGACCTATAATATTGAAATCAGAAATGTGTCCCCTGAGGTCTATAAAGCTCAAGGGCCTTCCTGTATGTATACAGGGTGATTGGATAGATAGGTGTGTCCTATTACCGTATTTATCGGCGTATAACACGCGCCGGCGTATAACACGCACCCCAAGTTTAGGAGGGAATTTTAAGGAAAAAACTTTTAGGAGGGAGATTTAAGGAAAAAAAACTTACATTTAAATGCCCATCAATGCAGCCTTATCAGTGTCCATCTGAAGGCTTGTCATTGTCATTTGCAGCCTTGTCCTGCAGCCTGTCCATCATTGCAGCCTTGTCCTGCAGCCTGTCCATCATTGCAGCCTTGTCATGCAGCCTGTCCATCATTGCAGCCTTTTCCTGCAGCCTGTCCATCATTGCAGCCTTTTCCTGCAGCCTGTCCATCATTGCAGCCTTGTCCTGCAGCCTGTCCATCATTGCAGCCTGTCTATCATTGCAGCCTTGTGCATCGTTGTCCCCTTGTGTTAATTGCAGATTTTATTTTTAAAAATGGTGCCGCCGAGATTTCCTGTGTATCTCGGTGGTGCCCGGTAGTTCTTTGGCTCTTCTCGCGGCTTTCTGCCACGTTCGGCCGTTCTCGGCAGCCTACGGCCGCTCTCGGACTTTATCGGCGGTTTTCAGAGAATGGCCGAAAGCCGCCGAGAATGGCTGAACGCGGCAGAAAGCCGCAAGAAGAGCTGAAGGCGGCCGAAAGCCGCGAGAAGAGCCTAAGGCGGCTGAAAGCCACCCAGAGGCTCAAAATCGCTCAGAAATCGCGGAGGATCGGCGTATAACACGCACCCGCGATTTCCCCCTGATTTTAAGTGGAGAAAAGTACGCGTTATATGCCGATAAATACGGTATATCGTTTTGATAAATCCTAGGAAGATCTTACAGAGATTGTATGGCTAGTGTATGGCCCCCAGTGGCAGCTGGTGAAGTTTTAGGATGGGGGCTCCAGACCCCACCTTCCTTTTTGACCCCTCCCACTTATAAGCCCCTTATATAATCCACCCACTCTGTCCCCTGTATTCCACTTGCTTACACCCATAGTGTAAGGAGTATACGGCTCAGCATTACAGGACGGAGTATACAACCCCAGAATCACAGGACAGAGTATACAGCTCAGCCTCACAGATCAGGATATATAGCTCAGCATTAGAGATACGGTATATAGCTCAGCCTCACAGATCGGGTATATACAGCTCAACCTCACAGATCAAGATATATAGCTCAGGATTACAGCTAGGGTATATAGCTCAGCCTCACAGATCAGGGTATATACAGCTCAGTCTCACAGATCAGGATATATACAGCTCAGTCTCATGGATCATGGTATAAACAGCTCAGCCTCACAGATCAGGGTATATACAGCTCAGCCTCACAGATCAGGGTATATAGTTCAGCATTACAGATAGGATATATAGCCTAGCAATGCAGATAGTGTATATAGCCCAGCAATGGAGATAGTGTATATAGCCCAGCATTTCAGATAGTGTATATAGCCCAGCAATCCAGATAGCGTATATAGCCCAGCATTTCATATAGCGTATATAGCCCAGCAATGCAGATAGTGTATATAGCCTAGCATTACAGATAGTGCTCCACTGCCAGCACCCCCCCCTCCTCCCCGCTAGCGTGGGGCTAGCGGCTCCACTAACAGAGCCCCCTGTGCTAGCCTCCCAGGTCTGGCACTTACCGGGCTGTAGGGAGGATCCTCCTGTGACTCCACTCTCCTTCATTCCTCCACAGTGCAGGCAGCATCAGTGGCAGAGGTGTTCATTCCACATGCTTCCTTCCGCTTGCCAAAGTGGCGCTAGGCATCCAATGGGATCGCCGGGCACTTTGGCCAATCGGGAAACAGGTTTCATACCTGCTTCTCCATTGGCAGGGAGGAGGATCAGTGTTGCAACAATGAATTTTCATTCGCTGTTGCAACACACCAGGGTGGGCTCCAGACGTGATGCTCTGCATCCCGAGTCCACCCTATTTTGAAGCCTATTAGAGCCTATGGTTTTTAATCAGGTGATTCAAATATAAAAACCCTGGCCACTCTAATTCATATTCCCGGTGATCTCAAAAGGGCCGGACACATGAATAGTAGGAGGCAGTGGATAGATTCATGCTAATTCTTCCGAATTTGGAAGAAGAGGGCGGCGGCGAAGAAGAAAGCCGGGCTCCTCCGCTAGTAAAAGAGCTAGCAGAAGATAGCGGAGGAGTCCGTCGAGAAGACCCCCGAAGACGGACAGAAGTCCCCCGGAGCTGTGCAAAAAACTATTTTAACCCTTGTGTGTTGTGTTTTTTTTAAACTTTTTTCACAGGTGAATGGGTAGGGGTACATTGTACCCCATACTCATTCACATAGGGTGGGGGGGCCGGTATCCGGGGGCCCCCTTATTAAAGGGGGCTCCTGGATTCCGATAAGACCCCCGCCCGCAGACCTCGACAACCAACGGCCAGGGTTGTCGGGAAGAGGCCCTTGTCCTCATCAACATGGGGACAAGGTGCTTTGGGATGGGGGGGCTGCGCGGCCCCCCCACCCCAAGGCACCCCCCATGTTGAGGGCTCGCTCGTCCCCCCCTTTCCTGGCCGGCCGGGTAGCGCGCTAGGATAAGGGTCTGATGTGGACCTAGGGGGGGACCCCCACGCCGATTTTTCGTCGTAGGGATTCCCCTTTAAAGCGGAGGTCCACCCTAAAGTGGACCTTCCGCTCATCGGAACCCTCCCCCCCTCCGGCGCCACAATTGGCACCTTTCAGGGGGGAGGGGGGTGCAGGTACCTGTACAGTACAGGTATTCTGCACCCACTTCCGGGATAGCTCTCTGCGGAAAGGGGCGTAGATTACGCCCCTTTCCGCAAGTGCCCGCCCCTTTCCACAAGTGCCTCGCTGCCTGCTGGGAAACACACAGATCCCAGAGGCAGCGGGGACCGTCCTTATTGCGCAGCGCGGCTCGCGCATGCGCAGTAGGGAACCGGGAAATTAAGCCGAAAGGCTCCATTTCCTGATTCCCATACCCAAGATGGCGGCGGCAGCACCCGACAGACGATCTAGAGATCGGCTTCGGGTGCCGACATCGCGGGCGCGCTGAACAGGTAAGTGTCACTATTTTAAAAGTCAGCAGCTGCAGTATTTGTAGCTGCTGGCTTTTAAAAAAAAAAAAAACACGGAGTCCCGGCGGACTCCCGCTTTAAGTCCATACCAGGAGGCGTCGCTGGCCCGGGTACCTGGAGATGCGCTCAAAATGAGCGGACTTTTCTCCGGGCGGGAAAAGTCCGTTCATTTCAAAAGTACGGCGGACTGGCACACACACGGCTGGATTGTCCGCCGAAATGCGAGTCCGACGGACAGATTGGAGTGCAAAACTTTCTAAGTCCACCGGAGCCTACACACTGGGAGACTTTTCCACCGGATTGTTTGATCGTGTGTACGAGTCATTATTGTTACTGGCACCCCATACGCAGAAGCAAACATGCATTTTGCCACATGAGCAATAAATGCAGCAAAATGAGCAATAAAAAATGTGCAAACGCCAACACACCATGAGCTACTTTGTCACTTATAGTGCAGCCAATTGAAATCAATGGGCTGCCATATGTGTTTTGCAGAAAAAGCGAGGCAAAAAACCTTAACTCCCATTATGCTAATTGTGATTGGGAACAGAAAGTGAAATTGGTGTAATTACACAAAACCAATGAGGCTCCATTCACATTTGCGTGTTTAAGAATGCATGGAAAACTGCACAGAAAATGCACACTGTCCCACATGCTTTTGAAACATGCATCGCACTAGTGTTGCCATTACATGTTAACGGGACCTCTAGCACGGGCAACAGGTGTGCATCTGCCATGCAACAAACGCGCTCCAAGCACACCAAACAGTTCAGTAAAAAATGTGCCCTGTTCTGCTCTGAAAAAGTTCTGGAGCTTCATTTGGGCATTTGTCACACATAGGGCAGTCCATTCAAGTAAATAAGCTGCCCTGACAGGTGGAAATGCTCTAAATGCCCCCCCCCCCCCAAAAAAAAAGTCTCTCGGGCAACATCACTGGATTGAGATGGGGCTCAGGTAAGTATTAGGAGGGCTGAGGGGGGCTGCTGCACACAGAAGGGGTGTATTTTTTGCTATATATATGCTATGAGTTAGAAATATCTTGTAAATTGAAAACTTTGTGTAAAAATAAAAAAATAGGTTTTCATTTTCTTTCTATGTTTTCTGAAGAAAAAATGAACCGTTCAAAAGACTCATTATGCCTCATAGAATAGATGTTTGGGATGTTTGCTTTTCAACATGGGGTAATTTTTAGGTAATTCCAATGTCCTGGTGCCTCAGGGTCTTCAAAAATGTAATAGGTCGTTAGGAAATTGGAGGTGTAATTTATGCTCCTAGAACCCCTGATGGTGCTCCCTGCATGTTGGACTTCTCTGTGTGGCCAGGCTGTTGAAAAGTCACAGACATGTGGTATCCCCGTACTTGGGAGGAGTAGCAGAATGTATTTTGGGTTGTAATTGAAAGTATGCATATGCTGTGTGTGAGAAATAACTTGTCATTATGACAATTTTGTGAAAAAAATAAATAAATAATAATTCTTAATTATCCCAAGAATTGTGGGAAAAAATGTACAACTTCAAAAAACTCAGCATGCCTCTTACTAAATACCTTTGACTGTCTACTTTTCAAAACGGGGTCATTTGGGGGGTATTTGTACTTTTCTGACATTTCAGTGCATCAGGTGTGATCAATTTTCAATGATTTGCACCATAGCTTGTAGACTCTTTAACTTTCACAGAGACAAAATAATATCCACTAATTTGGGTTATTTTTACCAAAGAGATGTAGCAGTATACATTTTGGCCCAAATTTAGGAACAAAAATAACTTATTTGCAAAATTTTATCATAGAAACGAAAAAAAGTGTTTTTTCTCAAAATGTTTGCTCTTTTCCATTTATGCCGAAAAAAATAAAAAACCCAGTGGTGATTAAATACCACCAAAAGAAAGCTCCATTTGTATGGAAAAAAAAAATGATACAGAGTACAGTGTTGCATGACTGAATAATTGGCATTCAAAGTGTGAGAGCGCTGAAAGCTGAAAATTGGTCTGGGCAGGAAGGGTGTGGAAGTGTCCTGAAGGGGTTAAAGTGGATGTAAACCCAATGTCATCCTTTCTAGACTACTGCCATAGGGGTTATCTGTAAGGATATACATGCTCCCTGCATGTATCTTTACCTGTCAAATGTCTCCCCTCTGTCTGAGACCCGAAAAAAAAGGAAGATTCTGTGGGTGGATCTGCTGTCTGGAGCTCGGTGGGTGGAGTCGTGATGTCAGTAGACTCCCTGCCCAACTCTACACTCCCCTTGTCAATATGCATTTTTTCCTGTGTATTTCTTACACCGAACTTCTGCTATGATCTCTAACATCCAGTGAAAAGACAGGAAAGTAACCACATGACTTCAGCATGCCCAATCATGCTGAGGTGGGGAACATCCAATTCTGGCAGAGCAGCAGAAGAAAGGAGAGGGAGGGAATAAAAAAATAATGCATGTCTCTTAGGCTAGGGCACGAGATATGTAAATCACCTGTCACTCACAGCAAGGGGGAGGACTTGACAAAGTTTTTCTCTGTTTGTCAAGATTTATCTCACTGAACAATAAAAGAGGATTGCTCAGAGCTGGATTAACCCTTTGTGGCAAGACTGGGCTCAAATGATAGGAAATATTATACTCTACATTATGACATCAAAAAAAATGTCAGGTTTACATCCATTTTAAGGGAAGAAGTAGGAAAGTCGGTGGAAATAACATAAGAGGTGGTATAGTGATGTGGTCCAGAGTGATAATACACACCCTATTCTGTGATGCACTAAGGCAGTGCATGATGGTATATGATGTACAGGAAGTGATGTACTTAGAAGGCATTTTTTAACATTTCAGAGGTGAAAACTCAACGCTGCCATGGACGAGGTAAGTGAGGCCGCGTACACACGCGGGGACTGCTCGCCCAACTTTGTCCGCTGAACAGTGTTTCGGCGGACAGTCCGCCCGTGTGTGGGCTTTCAGCGGACAGTTTCAGCGAACAGTCCGCTGAACAAGGTTTTTCGGAAATTCCGAAAAACTGTCCGCTGAAACTTTGTTTCAGCGAACAGTCCCCTCGTGTGTAGGCTTGTTCGTCAAACTAAGTTCCGCGCATGCTCAGAAAGGATTTACACGCCGAAAGTTATAATGCAGTGTATAGGACGTCGTATTTTTCGTCCCGTCGTACGTGCCGTTCACGTCATCGCGCACGGTTTCAGCAAACTGTTCGTTCGTCGTGTGTGGCCATGTCCGTCCATGCTAATTTTGAGCGGACTGTTTGCCGAAACTGTTTGACGGACAAAGTTGGGCGAACAGTCCCCGCGTGTGTACGCGGCCTAAGAGATAAGCACATTGGAATGGCTTGTGCAGTAATGACATTAGAAAAGGCTTTTATTTACCCTGCTAAAATATAAAAATGTTTTGGCTTTAGCTTTTAAAGTGTATTTAAATCCAAAACCAAACACGTAATATATTGCAGCTCACTAGTCCTTGGTGTGGTGGTTGCATTTTTTTCTCTTTTAAGCTTCTTTTTCTTTATTTTCACCCGGTAATCCTAATATTATACATTTCCTGTAACTGGGTGGCTACGTCACTCCTCCACTATATCTATGGAAGGAGCCATGGTTGTCACCCTAGGTTGCTCTCCTGAAACGGACTACAGACATGTCTGTATCTTTTCTCAAAATGTTCTTACATTGAAAGAACTGATGCAGCCACCTCTTAGAACTATAAGCTGCAATATATTACATTTTTGTTCTTGGGTTTAGTTACCCTTCAAATGGTGGTTGATGAATGACCACATGACCCACAGTGACCATTGCCAACCTGCCTATCTTTTTGCTGCCCTTCTTCCAACTGCTGAAACCAGCATTTGATAGTGACTATAACCAAAGACGGCAGGGATCAGACCACAGAAATGTGTACTTTATTGGATATTATGAAGTGCACTTTATAACCAAGGGAAGAAATCACAAGCTGACTTTCATTCTCTGATGTGGAGTGGAAGCATAAATGCTACAATCTGAATATCTGCACTCAGCTACAAGTTATCCGTTTGTTTCTGTCAGCATCTATCTTTGCAAACCTCCCTCCTTGGCATCAATCGCCACATTTGAGCTTGTGCGAGACAAATAAATCCCTATTTTGAAATAAAAGTCAGTTGATTTTTCTGGTACAAAAAAACAAGAGACGCTCTTCCCAGAGGAGGGTCGCGTAGGTGTCGGAAGGTCTTATTACTCAAAGGTTTTGCCAACATTTGCCTTTCTGATGTGGCATTCCTCTGAGATGCCCTTTATCTGTTTACAAATGCCCGCAACAGGTTTCTGATGGAGCCTGCTTGCAGCTGAGATTGAACAGAATAACAGAACGCGTCATATTCAAATTTGTTTCTTCGCGAGTAATAAATAATGAATGCTTTTCTTTCTTTATTAGGCGTCTCAGAACGATAATAGGCGACTTTCTTCCTCTGCAATTTTCAGAGCCTTTTTTTCCCTTGTACGTAAGAAAACACGCTTTCTTCTGTCTCTGGATAAATGTTCGGCTGCTGAATTATCCCGCAAACAAATATGGGAATTGTGTGAATTTTAATTTGTATAATTGAATTCTGGGCATTAAGGCGCCAATTACAAGTCACTCGGAAATGCGTCCACGCCGACAATTACGCCGATAGGGCTCGTTCCGACCCCTTACTTGGGAATTACAGGTTTTGTAGCTCCTTATTTCATTTTTCATTTTAGTAATTCACTGTTTGCCTTTAACGGATCCTTCTTTTTGTGTGGATCAGAAAAATCGAGACATCAGAAATAATTTTTATAATGAAGATTTCTCATATTCATTGTTGAAACTAACGCTGCGGCTGAACTGTTATTACAATGTCACATTTTTAAGGTTTCTTTTTAGAAATAATATTTTTTTTTTTACAATTGACACTCGATTGGGATGATTAGACCAGCCTAGGTCTGAGCAAGTAATGGAAATATTCATAGCAATATAAACAAATATACTTTTTAGAACACACAAAAAGACAGTAAAAGACTCATTATGGAGGTGCCCAACTTTTATCCAATCAGATCACTGGAACAGTCACACAAGTTGCACCAACAAAAAAAAATGAGGTAGATAATATTTTACTGAATGTGTACAATATACTAGTCAGCAAATATGGACATAAACCCAGTCAGAATTCATCATTCAAGTTCAGATAAATTCTTGTGCTACACCACACTGAGTGATCCTTTGAGAGCAGGTTCTCAATTTTTCGGTCGGAAAAATTCCGATCGGCAATTCCAATCGTCTGACACATGTTCTGAAGCATTGAACTTCATTTTCTCGGCTCGTCGTAGTGTTGTATGTACGTCTTGACGGTCGAAAGTACAGAGAAATTTTGTGTGAGCATGTGTATGCAAGACAAGCTTGAGCGGAATTCCGTCAGAAAAACCATCCAAGATTTTTCCGACTGAAAATCCGCTTGTGTGTACGGGGCATAAGACTCATTGGAGTTCTGGTTGCTATATAGGACCTATAGGATGTGAATATGCCTTTTTACCTCCTGCTTGTTACATTGTGATGCCTCTCTAGTTGCTGCTGTCCTGGGATTTAACATTTTCTCTACCTATATGGACCATTCAAATGTTTGAAAACCCACGTCTGCAACATCTGTCACATCCTGGATACTTAACATATATGTGATACTTACTTTGCAAAGCTTTTTAAAGAATGTGTGTCTGGTTTTTCTTTTTTAAATTAAATTTGTAATAAAAAATCTTACATTTTTAACTTTGTGTATCTCAGTGCTTATAAAGTCCAGTATCAATCTCCCCAATAGTATCTCTAATCATTAGGACGTGGCACATATGAATTATTTTGGTATCCACAGTGCCATTTTGTGGTGATACCTTCAATTCTGTTTTTTTGTGCAACATGTTACATGTACTACCTCATTATCTCTACTAACCAAATGACATTTCTTCCTGAGAAATTGTCATCACCAGTCACTTCCTGTGATGTCATAATCACTACTGGCCTCAATGTGACATCATTGCCAGTCACTTTCCATTAAGTCATAATCACTACTGGCCTTACTTCCTGTGACATCATCTTCACCAGCCACTTTCCATGAAATGATAATCACTGCAGCCATCACTTCCTGTGAAACTGCCTATACTATAACTTCCAGAAACATCACTACCACTATTTGCATCACTAGTACCCCTGACATCGCCATCACTACTGGTAAAACTTCCTGTAATATTATCACCAGTTGCTTCACTTATCACTTCTTCTTCCCATGACATCCGCAGTGACATTGACATCATAGCATCATCAGTACCAATGGACTCAATTAACAGTCCATAAACAGATCAAAATCTTTATTGGTGCATTGTGTTGTACACTGGGGTACTCATTCATCTCTCACAATTTCTTCTGTCACTTTAGTCTTTTTCTTTTGTCTTTTTAATGTCCTTTCCCCTAGTATTTGTGGCCTTGTGCAGGCAGTAGCCTTTGCTATTGGGACCAGAAGTCCTCTCAGCTCTTCTGCAGGAAAATGCAGGTAAACTGCTGGATGTTATGGCCGGGCACTTAAGTTCTCATGCATGGCCATACAGAGGACATGCATGTGCAGAGCCTAAGTAATAGCATTTCCAGGACCCACTGGCGGCGCGTACAACTGGCCATTCAGATAAATAAGAAGAGCCTGTACCTGATTGTGCACTGGAGGTTGTGTAAAGCACCCAAATGCACACTGACATATGCTCTGAATGCAGATAGTGTGCTTTTGGAGTATACATCAGTATTCATGCGTGTACTTTACATAACACCGGGTTCACAAAAGCATATAGCCGCCTCTTTTCATGCATCTCAGTGAGTCCCAGAGATGTCATTACACAGGCTCTGCGTGCTGTATGGTGCTTGTGCGTCCAAATGCGTGAAGCCTAACATATAAACATTGTTGAGATGGAGAAGTAAACATTGTTACTTTTTATCCACTTTGCTTTATTCATCATCAGATCACAGGGATGGTATTTGCTTTTTACGTGTGTTACCAATGATTCTGCTTTAAAAGTCCTCGCGGTTGTATATTTACTGTATTTTGAATTTCAGGATGTTGGCAGGATAGTGCTTATAGGAACAGCATCCAGCTCTTCTTCATATTTATGTAATGGTCCATACAGAAAATTTTTCACCAATTGTGTAAGGGGGATGGGTAAGGGGGATGAGGGAGGCAGAGGTAGGAAAAAACGTTGTGATTTTCCTGGCAGGGGCAGATGGACCAAATAAAGCAAGGGCCCCTTGTCAGTCCCCGCCCCGTGACCTCGCCCCTACATTTTGCACAAATGAATTAAAAAAAACACCACAGTGTTAGAAATCATATATATATATATATATATATATATATATATATATATATATACACACACAGTGGATGTAAAAAGTCTATACCCCCCTAATAAAATGTCAGGTTTCTGTGATGTAAATAAAATTAGAAAAGTATAAATAATTTCAGAACTTTTTCCACCTTTTACCACTTCCCGCCCGGACTATAGCAAAATGATGGCTGGGTGGCGGTTCTGTTATCCTGACTGGATGAAATATGACATCTCTAAAGGATAATATCCAGTGCGCAGCACGGTGATTGGTGGTGCGGCGTGTCAGTCTTTAGCTTGGGTACAGTGTTGCATGACCGCGCAATTGTCATTCAAAGTGCAACAGCAGTGAAAGCATAAAATGATTATAAAGTATTGAAGTGGTTAATTTGACCTGTACAACTCAGTTGAATAAAAAACTAAAATCTTTTAGGCGAAGGGGAGTAAAACTAAAAAACTAAAGTAATATGGTTGCATAAGTGTGCACACCCTTAAACTACTACTTTGTTGAAGCACCTTTTAATTTTAGTACAGCACTCAGTCTTTTTGGGTATGAGTCTATCAGCATGGCACATCTTAAATTGGCAATATTCAGGGCCATCTTTAATATTGTTTGGACCCTGGGCAAAAAATTTCTTGGGCCCCCCCTCCATGCAGTTCCGCTCTCCACCTGTTTTGAGGCATACAATAAATAGCAGCTAGACTCAAAATCATAAAAGAGTAGATTGTGGCACTAAACCCAAAACCTCTATATTTTATTAAAACCCCGTCCACAGCGTTGATGTGCGAAAAAAAAAAAACGTATATAATACTGTATATCTATTACATGCGCACCTCTATTTATACATACTCATACTTAATTGTATTTGTGCCTAGAAAACCCAACCAAGGTGCCAATACAAATTGCTAAAGTGGACGATGATAACAGTAATTATAAACTGGATAAATAGTGGTGTTAGTCCATATGGTAAAATATTTAGACAAAAGTATAAAAATAAAAGTGACCATCAAACGTTATTAAGTTCAATCAGAAAAACATTAGAGAAATATCCCATATAAAGATGAAAGAAAGTGACTAGTGCAAAAGTGCTAATATCTTCAATGGAGAGAACAGCTTTCCCCGGTGCGCTTCTCAGTGATATGGTAATATGATTGCTCTCACCAGAATTCTTACCCCAATTGGGGTGGATAGACTTTCACAGTATAAGCCACTGTGCTGCTGTCTGGCGTTTGCTGGTAATGCGCTGGGGGATGCTCACTCTTCCAATCGTGTTAAATCTCTGTTGGTATATGCATTAGAGGAAGAAACACATCCATAGTGTAGTACGTAATAAAATGTGCTTTATTAGAAAAGAAAACCTACTCACATATAAGTCGTAAAAGCTTGTTTTGTTTACAGTAACCACCGGCCGCTATTAGCTGTGAGGAAGATGCACGTAACGTGACCACGCCCTACGCATTTCGTCAGAGTGACGTCTTCTGGCTCAATGAATGCAGCCGCTATTTACATATCAATCAGTAAACACAGGGGCGGCAGGTGAGTCATCTGTACACAACAATAGGACAGAGCTGGGCAGCATCAGTAACAGAACTTCAGACTGAGATATAAGGACACAGCACTGGACTAAAACCTTGAGGGAATTTAAACTGGGATAGTTGGCAAGTATGGGGCAGCTGCTTTGGGCCCCACAATAATGACAGGGCCCAGGGCAGCTTCCCCTTTTGCCCTTCCTTAAAGACGGCCCTGGCAATATTTGCCCACTCTTCTTTGCAAAAACACTCCAAATCTGTCATATTGCGAGGGCATCTCCTGTGCACAGCCCTCTTCAGATCACCCCACAAATTTTCAATCGTATTCAGATCTGGGCTCTGGCTGGGCTATTCCAAAACTTTAATCCTTCTTCTGGCAAAGCCATTCCTTTGTTGATTTGGATGTTTGCTTTGGGTCATTGTCATGCTGAAAGATGAAGTCTAATATAATAAAAAAGATTGCACTTACATCAAGTAGAAAAAACTTTGCTTTGTAAAACAAACAAATTCGCCGGCCGGCTTAGTAACGCTGCCCGTCGCTTCCGGGTCCAGCGTAGATCGCGGTGACGTCAGTACGTCGCTCCTCCCTACGCCGTTTCATTATAGGTAACGTCTTCTTATTTACCTATAACGAAACGGCGTAGGGAGGAGCGACGTACTGACGTCACCGCGATCTACGCTGGACCCGGAAGCGACGGGCAGCGTTACTAAGCCGGCCGGCGAATTTGTTTGTTTTACAAAGCAAAGTTTTTTCTACTTGATGTAAGTGCAATCTTTTTTATTATATTAAATTTCGTGACTATATCACACTATGGCGATTCCTTTCGTTATTATATGTGCTGGGCAATGAGCGGTGTGGCCGTAGGATTTTTCTAACCATTGGAATAAGCGGTGTGGCCGTAGGATTCTTCTAACCATTTGAACCAAGCGCTTAAAGAGGATACACCCTCCATGCAGTCCTGACTCAGAGGAAGCGTTTTTGATTTGGCGATATCTGGTCTCTGAGATGGGATCAGTGTAGCTGGTAAGCGGCAGTAGTGTTGGTGGTGGAAGTCCTCTTTTTTCCTGCAAACTCTGATGACACTTTTCCTATATCGGTGTGGTGTGTTTAAAACACGTTGGAGATTACAAGCAAAACGTTTTTTGTTGATGGGATGATGGACTAATATTTGAACATTAGTATATGCATTTCCCTGTCTGCACTTTGTTAATATTTTTTGATTTCATGCTTTATTTATTCACTCATTTGCTTCACATAGCATTTATCGGATCAGTATAGCGCAGCTTATTTGGGAATAATTATTTGAATTGTGGGTATCTCACGGTTAAAGCTGCTGCTGCGTTTATAATTCACAATTTTTTTTTTTTTTTTTTTTTTCATTACTTCACATTAAGTTTACATAGGAACAGCGCTGTATTTTTTAGGTTTTTATTCTGAAAGATGAAGTACCTTTTCATGTTCAGCTTTCTAGCAGAAGCCTGAAGGTTTTGTGCTCTTATAATTCTCTCTACTTTGACTAAGGCCCCTGTTTCAGCTGAAGAAAAACAGCCCCAAAGCATGATGCTGCCACCACCATGCTTCACTGTGGGTATGGTGTTCTTTTGGTGATGTGCAGTGTTTTTTTACAATTATGGACAAAAAGTTTAATCTTGGTTTCATCAGACCATAACAGACCTAAGATGTGTTTTTGCAAAGTGTAGCTTGGATGTTTTTTAGGTAAGAAAAGGCATCTGTCTTGCCACTCTACCCCATGGCCCAGACATATGAAGAATACGGGAGATTGTTGTCATATGTATCACACAGCCAGTACTTGTCAGATATTCTTGCAGCTCCTTTAACAGAGGCCCTGTCAGTGGCCATTAGAGGGTCTTTTAGAGAGAGACTCCCTCCAGTTCCCATTATACTCCTTTATAGCATCTAATGGGACCTAGAGGGGACTTTTTATAACAGAAGCCCTCTCTGTGTCTATTAGAGAGTCTCTGTTAGAGAGAGACCCCCCTCCAGGCCCCATTAGAGACTACAACAGAGGCTAATTGGACCTGGAGGCTTTCTAACAGTGTCCATCAGAGAGTCTCTATTAGAAAGAGACCCCCTTCTGGGACCCATTAGAGACTAGAAAGGAGTCTAATGGGACATGGAGGGGGGTCTCTCTAACAGAGGCCCTTTCAGTGTCCATTATAGAGTCTGTTAGATCCCATTAGAGACTACAAAGGAGTATAATGGGACCTGGAGGTGGGTCTCCCTCTCTCTAATAGTGCCCATTAGACAGTCTGTTAGAAAGCATCCCCTTTAGAGACTACAACAGAGTATAATGGGACCTGGAGGTGGCCTATTTCTAATAGAGTGTACAGTGAACACCTTTATTCACTCTGGTCCTCACAGAACCCCCTCCTTGTGCCATGACACTGACCTCTACCCCAACCTCTCACAAAGTAGAAAATAGTAGCTCTCCTCTTACCTGAACTACGGGTTCTGTAGCTGGTGCTGGCTCCCATGTCCTCTGTGGCTGGCTGGCCCCCAAGTCCTCTGTGGCTGGCTCCTGTGGATGGGTGGCTGGCTTCCTGCTGTGCATGGCTGGCTGGCACTGTGCACCCTGCTGTGGGTGGGTGGATGCTGGCACAGTGCACCCTGCTGTAGGTGGCTGGCCTGGCTTGCTGCTGTGGGTTAGTGGGTGGGCGTGTGTCTGACTGGCATGGTGCACTCTGCTGCAGGTAGCTGGCCTGGTTCCCTTCTGTGGGTCAGTGGGTGGGTGGGTGGCTCGGGGGTGACAGAGAGGAGGTGCTGACAGATAGGGGCAGGCCCTGACAGAGAGGATGGCTGACAGAGGGGGCACTGACAGAGAGGGGGCACTGACAGAGAAAGTGGCTGACAGAGGGGTTGCTGAAGAGAGTGGGGGGGGGCACTGACAGAGAAGAGGGCTGACAGAGAGAGTTGCTGACAGAGAGGGTTGCTGACAGAGAGGGCGGCGCTGACGCAGAGCGGTGCGGTTGCTGACAGAGAGGGGCTGACAGAGAGGGGACTGATGGAGAGGAGGACACTGACAGAGAGGAGGACACTGACAGAGAGGGGGGCTGACAGAGAGGGGGGCTGACAGAGAGGGGGGGCTGACAGAGAGGGTGGCACTGACAGAGAGGGTTGTTAATGGGGGGGGGCGCTGACAGAGGGGGTGCTTACAGAGAGGGTTGCTAACAGAGAGGGGGCTGACAGAGAGGGTAGCCGCTGATAGAGGGGGCAGACGGAGAGGGGCGCACTGACAGAGAGGGCGTGCTCACAGAGAGGGAGGGCTAACAGAGAGAGAGTTGCTGACGGGGGGCGCTGACAGAGAGGGATTCTGACAGGGTGAGGCACTGACAGTGAGGGTGGGTGACATAGAGGGGGGCGCTGCATTGAGGGGGGGTGCTGCCAGAGAGGGGATGCTAACAGAAGGGGGGTGCTGACAGAGATGGTTGATGAAAGAGGGGGGTGGGCACTGACAGAGAGGGGCGGGTCTGAGGGAAAGGGGGTGAGGGAGCAAATGAGAGAGAGAGACCTCACAGCACGCAAGGCAGTGAGGCGGGACTTTGGGAGCAAGCGCCACTATCACCCACAGGCCAACCTCGCCTTCACACATGACAGCTTCGCCGGGCCAATCGGCTGCCCAGACATGACCCCGCTCGACCCAATCACAGGGCGTAAAAAAAAAGGAAAGGCGGCGGGCAGGTCAGTCCGCCCCTGTTTCCTGCTGATTTGTTTTATTTATTTTTCTAACCACTAATAACTTTTTTTTGTTTTTATTAAATTTGGTTCTTCATTTTTTTAGTAGCTTCTCTTTTTTATAGTGCACAAAATAAAAAATAAAAAAGTAGTAAATGACTTTTAATGATTTGTACCAGAAACATTTTAAATTGGACAAATGATGTAACACAAGTGCATTATTTTAGTTTTGTTACTTTTTTTTGTCCATGGATATGAAATCATATGATATGAAATCATTTTCTGAAAGACAATATCACCAAAATAAAGCCTTCTTTAACCCAAAAACAAATATGGAAAATGAAATTGCTTGTTAAAAACGCTTTAGATCACCACTTATTCTATTTGCACTTATGCATATGAGATTTGTAGCGACGCTGCCTGAAGTTTCCATTGCAGAAATGCAAAGAGAACTCTGCGAGATGATAAATCTACAGACAGACAGCTGGGAGTGGTGTGTGCAGATCTGCGCAATGACTGTTCGCCGATGGATGATTGGGTGGTGTGCAGTGTTCACGCAGAGAGAATGCAATATGCAAGTTATTCGTATAACGCAATGTTTTCAGGCTGGTAAGAAATAAACTCTCAATATATGTAAAATGTGTATGAGCATAAATCTGTCAGTATAGAAGGGCGGTGGAGCGTTCCATTACTGGCGATGGTGTAATGCCAGGACCCTGCGCTATTGATTGCCAAGTTCAGACCGCTGCTGCCAGCTTTATAGCTGCTATAAATTAGAAACCTTTTAAATCATTCTATCCTGGTGTCTTCTGTTGTCCTCGGCACAGTGATTAATGGATGCACGTCACAAGATAGACGGCCGAATTTTAACTGCCCATAAAATAATGGTAAAATTACAAAATATAAAAATACATATAAATAAATATCGACTCTGTTCTTTCCTCTAACTCTCCTCTCCTGAAATACTCTGCACTGCTGGAGGATTCTGCTTCTTTCTCTATCTAACGCTTCTCTCCTTAAATACTCTGCGTATTTGGAGAGCTCTGCCCCTTCTTCTATCTAACTCTTCTCTCCATAAATACTCTGCACAGTTGGAGAGCTCTGCCCCTTCTTCTATCTAACTCTTCTCTCCATAAATACTCTGCACAGTTGGAGAGCTCTGGCCCTTCTTCTATCTAACTCTTCTCTTCTTAAATACTCTGCACAGTTGGAGAGCTCTGCCCCTTCTTCTATCTAACTCTTCTCTCCTTAAATACTCTGCATGGTTGGAGAGCTCTGCTCCTTCTTCTAACTCTTCTCTCCTTAAATATTCTGCATGGTTAGAGAACTCTGCTCCTTCTTCTATCTCATTATCCTCTCCTGAAATACTCTTTTCTGCTGGAGGACTTTGCTTCTTCTTCTACCTTCTTCTTCTACCTTATTCTCTCCTAAAATACTCTGTTGGAGGACTTCTTCCTCTATCTAGCTCTTCTGAAATTCTTTGCTCTGCTGGAAGACTCTGCTTTTTCCTCTATCTAGCTCTACTCACCTAAAATACTTTGCACTGCTTTAATATTCTACTCCTTCTTTTATCTAGGTCTACTCTCCTGAAATACTCTGATCTGCTGGAGGACTCTGATGCTATCTCTTGCTAACTTTCTTCTGTGAAATACTCTGCCCTGCAGGAGGACTCTGCTCCTTCCTCTATCTAATTCTAAAGCCTCATGATCAGAAAATCGGACGACCGTTCGTCCATTTTTTTCTTGCACGCAAGTCTCAAATCGAAAGTGAATAGGTTACTTACCATACGAAAAGTCTTGTACCACAGAATTCAACTTCAGACGTGGCGTAATGTGTTGAGTAGTTTTGCATGTATTTTTTTCGTTTCTGAGCATATGTAGTCTTGCTCCTACGATTTTTTTTTCATACTAATTAAACGAAAATCGGATGTTGAGTTCACGTACGACAAAAATTTTAAAGTCTGCAAATTCAGCTTTTGCCTGATGAAAAACTGGAATCGGCTGTCGAAAGCATCATAATAAACGATCCGAAAATCGGAAGATCGTTCATTGGACGAAATTATACTTCCGATTTTTGTATAGTGTGTACTGGCCTTAACGCTCCTTCTCTAAAATAGTCTGCACTGCTGGAGGACTCTGTCTCTTCACCTGTAAATTGTGTCACCAGGACAGAAAATAAGAGCAAACCACCCAATGATGTCATAGACATCAGTAAAGACCTTAGAGACGACCTCACTCTTCTCCACTGGAGTTGGGTTTAATATGAGATTAAATCGTCGTCGCACCTCAAGCCAATCATGTAGCCTGAGGACACGAACCCAGAAGGAAGACCAGGGGAAGATGTCAGCCCTCTCAGTGGTGATATTGTGGAGGGCTTCATTCTAAGGTAAGTGTCTCATAATGTGCTAGTATGCGATACATACTAGCACATTATGCCATTGCCTTGCAGGGGATTTTTTTTTTCCATCAATGCAGTTTATTGCCTCTTTAAAAATTACCTGCAAAGATAGTTAAGGCCTCATACACACACAGGTGTATGAATTTATGCTCAAAATAGACAGGATTTTTTTTCTGACAGAGCTCTTTCATTACATATGCTTTTCTACACACAGCCTACCTTAAAAGGAACGTCAGCAGTTTATAATACACTTAGAGTGCAGTGGTCAGGATAATGTCATGTACAGCCCAGTGTACAGAATGCAGTATTCAAGTATGAAATGTATAACATTAGGTCTATAGCTATGCATAAAGTGCAGAATGTGCAGTGCTCAGCAGTGCATATCTCAGTGTGCCGAAGTCAGGAATGCATAATGCACAGAGTACAGAGGGCCAGGAGTGTGTAAAGCAGAGAGTTCAGGGGTCAGGGGAGAATAATGCAGAAAGTTTAGGGGAGGATAATTCAGAGAGTTAAGGGGTCAGGGGAGGATAATGCAGAAAGTTCAGGGGTCAGGGGAGGATAATGCAGAGGGTTAAGGGGTCAGGGGAGGATAATGCAGAGAGTTCTGGGGAGGATAATGCAGTGATTTCAGGGGTCGTGGGAGGATAATGCAGAGAGTTCAGGGGAGGATAATGCAGAGAGTTCAGGGGTCACGGGAGGATAATGCAGAGAGTTCAGGGGAGGATAATGCAGAAAGTTCAGGGGTCAGGGGAGGATAATGATGAGAGTTGAGGGGTCACAGGAGGATAATGCAGAGAGTTCAGGGGAGGATAATGCAGAGAGTTCAGGGGTCACGGGAGGATAATGAAGAAAGTTCAGGGGTCAGGGTAGGATAATGCAGAGAGTTCAGGGGTCATGGGAGGATAATGCAGAGAGTTCAGGGGAGGATAATGCAGAGAGTTCAGGGGTCACGGGAGGATAATGCAGAGAGTTCAGGGGAGGATAACGCAGAAAGGTCAGGGGAGGATAATGCAGAGAGTTCAGGGGTCACGGGAGGATAATGCAGAGAGCTCAGGGGAGGATAATGCAGAGATTTCAGGGGTCACGGGAGGATAATGCAGAAAGTTCAGGGGTCAGAGGAGGATAATGCAGAGAGTTCAGGGGAGGATAATGCAGAGAGATCAGGGGTCACGGGAGGATAATGCAGAAAGTTCAGGGCAGGATAATGCAGAGAGTTCAGGGGTCAGGGGAGGATAATGCAGAGAGTTCAGGGGAGGATAATGCAGAGAGTTCAGGGGTCAGGGGAGGATAATGCAGAGAGTTCAGGGGAGGATAATGCAGAGAGTTCAGGGGTCAGGGGAGGATAATGCAGAGAGTTCAGGGGAGGATAATGCAGAGAGTTTAGGGGTCAGGGGAGGATAATGCAGAGAGTTCAGGGGTCAGGGGAGGATAATGCAGAGAGTTCAGGGGAGGATAATATAGAGAGTTCAGGGGTCAGGGGAGGATAATGCAGAGAGTTCAGGGGTCAGGAGTGAGTAATGTAGAAATTGCAGGGAACTATTTAACCCAGAGAGTGCAGGGGCCAGGGCTATGTAATGCATAGAGTGCTGGACTCAGGAGTGTCTAACAAAGTGCAGATCTCAGGAGTACGCAACACACAGACATGTGTAGTGTGTGGAGTGTGTAGCACACAGAGTGCAGGGGTCAAGAGTGTGTAATGCAGGGAGCACAGGGGTCATGGTTGCAAAACACACAGGTCACTGTACAAATCCCCCCAGCCCATAGTACAGATCTTTTCTTTAGCCCTAAGTCCCCTAAAAATTTGGTGGGTGGCCACAACACCCCAACAAAGTCGGCACCTGGTACAGCAATACTGCCTCCACCACTCTAGGAATGTCACTAGTGTCCTACCTGTTCTTTTGCCTCTGATTGGTTTGGTTTTTGTATTGGATCATCTTGTACTGGCCCTGGGACCCAGCTTCAAGCATTGGAGACACCTGAAGACATAAAGTGTGTTTCTGGGTGGATCACCAGGTGAAAATAATGGAAGCAAACTAATGCAACCATATTTAGTGATTGGCAAGCTACAATATATTACATTTTTGTATTTTTGGTTTATTAATGCTTTAAATTGTATATTTGGACTGTTTTAAAATGATGGCAACAAATCAATTCTCAGTTATATCCTACAAAAATGAAATTCAGGATATGCTTCAAGCTTTTATATTAATGGTCACGAATCATGGGAACATCACCACATTTTAGGATTGAAAAACAAAATCCTAGGGAAATCAGCTGTGCTATTACAATATGCTTTGAGGGTAAACAATATTAATTCCACCTCATTGACCAAACGCAGCAATGATAAAACGTCAGAATTCCCACAAAAGCCAACCGGTGTTCCCCCCTTTAAATCTCCTCCGTTCAGCGGTGCGCCAGAAGCTAAATATAGCTGGCCTGTGTATTGATTTGATTAAGAAAGGACTTTTAAGACTTGTAAATGTCACTGGGAGCCAGCAAAACGAACATTATTAAATCCTTGTGGTGATAGGGAAAACTAACAAAGGGATTTGCAGCGGTTTCAGTAATTAATTGCGCTGTCACGAGTTATATTAACTTACAGTACAAGTCCATTAGCCCGGCGCTGTCATCTCTGCTCCGCCAACCTCCAAGTAATCAGGCCCACATTAAAGAATAAATTAGTTTTTGGCTTCGAGCCTGGCGCTCCAATGCCTCACTTCTATCTGCTGCAGACATGTGGATCCAATAACGCGGCCAGGAGGGGGTTAACACGTGTGTACGGCAAACTGTCGTACCAAAATATTTTATAACACACCGAACATTGTTTATTAAACCAAATTAATCTCTTTTTGTTTCAAACATGTCTCTTTGCATTGCCCAGCCGTCCTCTCAAATTAAATGTGAAATCCTCGTCGTAATTCATCAAATGAAAAGCATATTTTATTTGCTGGTGGCAGGTTTATTAGCGAAATCCGAACAATGCGCTGCCTGGCGCAGGTTATGGGAGATCTCTGGAGGAATTTTTAAAGGGCACCCCGACTAACTCATGAAATTAGTGCACCGCTAGGGCCGACCAGAAAACACAGTGACTGTGCTAAAGTTGCTTTTACATAAAACGAATCTGTAGGAAAGCTTTTCAGAAAATTAAATCAGTCTCTGCACCAGAAGAGCTTACACTATAATGTCTCACTGCAATTAGCATTATTATATTTACAATACGTTTATGTAGCTCTGACATATTCCACAGTGCTGTACAGAGAACACTGAGACATTCGACTCTGCCCCAGAGGAGCTTGCACTCTAATGCCCCACAATAGTTATACACTACTAATATTATACATTTTATATAGCTCTGACATATTCTGCACTGCTGTTTAGAGAACACTGAGCCAGTTACATTAGTCTCTGCACCAGAGGAGCTTGCACTCTATTGTTCCACCATAGTTGCACACTGCTATTCTATACATTTATATACTGTAGCTCTGGCATATTCCACAGTGGTGTACAAACAAAAACACCGTGTCATTCTTATTACTCTTCACAAAGAGCTTACACTCTAATATCAGTCTCACCACAAACACATTATTTTATACAGTTATATGTCTGACATATTCCACATATATGTTCCATAGCTGTACAGTGCTTTACAGCACTGCATCAGTGGAACTTACACTCTAATGTCCTACCACAGTCACACAATATTATTAGACATTTCTATAGCTCTGACATATTTCAAAGTGCTGTACAGAGAACATTGAGCCAGTCACATTGATCTTCGCGCCAGAGGAGCTTATACTTTATTGCCCCTGCCACACTCTATTATTATTATACATTTATATACTTACTATACTGTATATACATATACTATATATACTATATATCAGGGATATGCAATTAGCGGACCTCCAGCTATTGCAAAACTACAAGTCCTATCATGCCTCTGCCTCTAGGTGTTATGCTTGTGGCTTCTGCAACAGCTAATTGCATATCCCCGCTATATATATATTATATCAGTCTTTGCATCAGAGGATCTTACAATCTTAGGTATAAATAGGTAGGAAGAGTGGCTCCCCAAGATCCCTTTCACACTGGGGCACTTTGCAGGCGCTACAGCGCTAAAAATAGCGCATGCAAAGTGCCCTGAAAGAGGGCTTTCACACTGGAACGGTGCGCTGGCAGGATGGTAAAAAAAGTCCTGCTAGCAGCATCTTTAGTGCTCCTGCCCATTGAAATTAATGTGGCAGCGCGGCTATACCGCCTGGCAAAGCTCAGCTGCAACAGCGTTTTGCGGTAGTTTTAACCCTTTTTTGGCCGCTAGCATGGGGGTAAAACCGCCCCTGCTAGGGGCCGAATACCACCGCTAAAATGACGGTAAAGCGGCGCTAAAAATATCGCTGTTTTACCGCTAGCACCCGCACCGCCTCAGTGTGAAAGGGGCCTTAGAATAATATTAAAATAGTAGACAGGCCAAACGGAATGCATGCAGATAGAGCCCTGCTGGGAATGATACCTGGAGCCCCAGTGCTGGAAAGTCTTAATACCATAAGCAAATAACCTCTGCAGCCTGTTAGCACTTGTGCCTAAGTTCCTAGAATTTATATACTTAAACTTCTATTTAGTGGAATAAATGAGATTATTCTGCGCTATAGAGACTTGATAATTGTTCTGAAATCCTTTATCGTTCAAGAGTTCCGCTTCTCCTTTTCTAGAGAGGGAACATCATTAAACTGCACATTGTTCAGATTAAACACTGTACAAAATAATTATACAAATATTATTATTCTTCCATTCCTAGGATAATACACTCCACATATTGGAGGTTTTAATTTGTTTTTATCTCTGCAAATAGAAGTGACTCCACATTGTCTAATGCATAAATTATACAGTTACCGATCTCTTAATTATGAGGAAAGAAAGGCGGACTCTATACAAAATTATGTGCGTTTTATTGCTGTTGTATCATATATAGTATATTATGTGCCCGGGAGCAGCGAGAAAAAGAACATGAAATGTCGGAAGCGTTTAATTATTGTATGAGCCAAACTCATTATTGTCATCTATGGACTCCTGGCGCAGTGGGAGGAGTTTGTGTACTGAATGGCTACCATCATATAGGAAGTGATCAGGGTGGTGCCATAAAGGTATAAAAAGGGATGTTCTCTGTACAGCACTGCAGAATAGGACAGAGCTATGTATAATAAGTTTGACTGTGGTGGGACATTAGAGCGTAAGCTCCTCTTGTACAGAGACTGATGTGACTGGCTCAGTGTTTTCTATACAGCACTGGGGAATATGTCAGAGCTTTACAAATGTATAATAATAATAGTGTGTGACTTTAGAGGGAAATTACAGTGTAAGCTCCTCTGGTGCATGGACTGATGTGACTGGCTCAGTGATCTCTGTACAGCACTGCAGAATATGTCAGAGCTATATAAATGTATAATAATGATAGTGTGTGACTGTGGTGGGGAAATTAGAGTGTAAGCTCCTTTGGTGTACGGATTGATGTGGCTCAGCATAACTTACTTTGTTGCCTTTTCCCAACAACGAGTCTTCTCCTCAAATAACAGTTTAATCCTTAAAATACGGTCTGACCTTTCTGCATTCATGGCTGCTCACTTTGATTTGTTCTAACATTTCTTATTTGAACTTAAAATGATTTGTGTTGCGTCGTTTCTGTGTAGAGCGCGTTGTGAATGTGGAGCTACGAGCGGCGATACCACTTTATCAATGTCTAATGGCGAGTGTGGAGAAGTCGTCCACTTAACAATTCATAAATGCGCCCATAAATTCATGTCACTATGACTGTAAAATAATTGTTGGATATGCAGAAATCCCGAACACTCAGGATTAAAATTTTAATTACTGTTGAAATCATTTTTATTGGTGTTTGGAAGCTTGGGGAGAAGGGATCGTTGCTATACATAGTCACCTTTACACCGGTGAGCTTTATAGCGTCACAGGTGAGAATGGTGGGCAGAGAGATTGCTAGTATTAGTAAGGTGTCTTCTGGTATTCAGTCATCCAATTCCTGTAATAATTGTGCTTTATTTTTTGATTATCATATTCAAAACCAAATAATCTTAGTTAAGAAATTGCTGATATCATATCAGCAGACAGAAAACATAAAATGTATTTTAAACACCTGTTTATAGGTAGACTAGGTTCACAGTAGTGCGTCCCGCGTTTGCTCAGGCATGGCAGCCCATTCATTTGAATGGGCTGCTGTGTCGCATGAAATGCACAAAAAAGGTGCTTGAACATTTTTAAAAATGTGGCCACAGAGAAATCGCATGGTCTTTTTGACCATGCGGTTCCTGCACCCATGATCGCGATGCGGGCTGAGATACGCGGCGGTGCCATTTAGAATGAATGGCAGCCCTGCACGTCTCGCTAGAGCAGTACCATTCAGCTGCGGATATCGATGCAACAGGACAGTGCAGGCTAGTGTGAACCAAGCCATTCACAGCAGTCTCTGCTCCAGAGGAGCTTACACTCTAAAAACTCTCCCACAGTCACACACTATTATTATAAATTGATATAGCTCTGGGATATTCTGCAATGCTGTAAAGAGAACACTTAACAAGTCACACCAGTCTCTGCACCAGAAGAGCTTACACTTTAATTTCCCAGTACATTAACTTAGCTCTGACATATTTCATGGTGCTATACAGAGAGCATGTCACATGAGTCCCTGTATCAGAGAAGCTTACATTCTAATTTCCCAACACAATCACACACTATACACTATAAAATTATAAAATTATTATACATTTTCATATATATATATATATATATATATATATATATATATATATATATATATATATATATATATATATATATATATTAGGGCTGTTACTGATTAAAATTTTCGTGTTCGATTAATCAAAATTTTTTTAATCGACTAATTTCTATTACTTATAATGCACATACAGATCCAACTACTTTTAGCCGATCTCCTTGCATTGCAACTCTGCATTAGTCAGTGGTAAATGTGGTATACACTATATACAATCACCCGACACTAGTTAGTTTCCACAATCCATGACTTAACTTCACAGTTCACACAAATACGCTTTAAATTCAAACTGTAGCACTGACGTGATCTTTTTTATTAAACTTTAAGAAAAACGTAGAAAGTTATTTTAACTTTAATTATAAAATGTATATAGTACATTGACTGTCAGTCACTTTATAGTAAGTATCAC
Source organism: Lithobates pipiens (assembly GCF_037356315.1). NCBI lineage: Eukaryota > Metazoa > Chordata > Amphibia > Anura > Ranidae > Lithobates > Lithobates pipiens. The sequence goes on from NW_027507903.1 coordinate 475,567,391, forward strand.
TTTAGCCAGTCACGCAGACATACCAGAGTGTTTAGATTTTGTTTTGTTTTTTACAACAATGTTAAAAACAGAGGTTACCAAATTTGCCTACACTTAACTCATTGAATGATCCCAGTTAACCACATTCATATTTACCATCACTGTCCAGGCTGTCCGGTGACGTCACGGAATTCAACGTCACCGGACTCCTCCCCCATTCCCTTTGTTAGCAGATGAGGCACTTGGGGAAGGGGGGAGGAGTCCGGTGACGTTGACATCACCGGATCTCCGACAGAACTACCCTGAAGACCCAGAAGCTGGCAGAGAGGTGAGTACCGATCAAAACAGTTTTGATTGATCAAAAAAATGAATGATTAATCGAGGAAATAATCTTTAATTTTCCCAGCCCTAATACATACATACATATACATTCATACATTTATACAGCTCTTAAAAATTCTGCAATGTTGTACAGAGAACACTGAGCCAGTCACATTAGTCTGTCCACAAGAGGAGCTACCATTTTTAATGCTCAACCACACTATTAGTATTATAAATTTACAAAGCTCTGACACATACCACAGTGACGTATAGAGAACACTGAGCATTGGCAATTTTCATGCACCAGAGAAAAACACACTCCAATGTCCCACCACATTCACACACTACTATTATTATTAAAGTTATGCTGAGCCACATCAATCTGTACACCAAAGGAGCTTACACTCTAATTTCTACACCACAGTCACACACTATCATTATTATACATTTATATAGCTCTGGCATATTTTGCAGTGCTGTACAGAAAACATTCAGCCAGTCACATTAGTCTCTCTGCTGGAGGAGCTTACACTCTTTTGCCCCCACCACAGTCATACACTATTTTTATGTATATACATTTATAAAGCTCTGACATATTCCACAGTGCTGTACAGAGAACACTAAGGCCGCGTACACACGCGCGGACTGTTCGCCCAACCTTGTCCGCTGAACAGTGTTTGGGCGGACAGTCCGCTCGTGTGTGGGGCTTCAGCGGACAGTTTCAGCGGACAGTTGGACGAACAAGGTCTTACGGAAATTCCGAAAAACTGTCCGCTGAAACAAGGTTTCAGCGGACTGTTCGCTCGTGTGTAGGCTTGTTCGGCCAACTAAGTCTCGCGCATGCTCAGAAAGGATTTCCACGTCGGAAGGTTGCATTGCAGTGTATAGGACGTCGTATTTTTCGTCCCGTCGTACGTGCCGTTCACGTCATCGCGCACGGTTTCAGCAAACTGTTCGTCCGTCGTGTGTGGCCATGTCCGTCCATGCTAAGTTTGAGCGGACTGTTTGCCGAAACTGTTGGACGGACAAAGTTGGGCGAACAGTCCGCGCGTGTGTACGCGGCCTGAGCCAGACACAATGTTCTATATATTATGATTTAGAGGAGAAGAGAGATGTTCTGCAGTCCTGTCCTAGGATAACAGCGCTGTTTCTTTACAGTTACAGTATGGTAGGCAGGAAGTGTGTTACTGGCAGGATTACCAGGTTTAAATAAAGGAAAAACTCTGAAAAAGAAGACTAATGTAGCCACCACATCTAAGGACTGCTGCAATGTTAAAATTAACATTGTTGTTTTTGAGTACATTTTTAGTTTACAGTTGTTTACAGTCGCCCAAAGAAGTATAGAACAGATAAAGTCCAAAAGAAACTGAACCCAAAACCCCAGAACTGCTCAAAAACAATATCTTCTACCTGTGCTGGAATGTACCTTTAAGAAATAAAAGCCCATAAGTGCTGCAATCATTTTAATCTGCCCTCATCTTCTTCGTTTTGCTCCATCTTGCCAAAGGCTAATGGCCGCCTGATCTCCTAATACTTATTGACTTAGTTTTACTGATATTTATGGAGGTTTCTGTGCGTTCAAGGTAACCTTGATGATGTCGTTATTCAGCGCAGTCATTTTTATTCTGGGTCTTCCATTGATTTGACTGCGTCAGGAAGACCAATAAATTTTATGTGACTGTAGTGCCGGCGTTGTCCTCATTTGTGTTGCCCTAACTAAAGTCAGGTGACTCCCGGGGATGCATTAGTGAGACACTTTGAGGTGTTTTTTTTGAGAGCGGTGTTAAATTTTAGGTGAGATTGTTGGAGGCTGCGAGCTCATTACGGACACCGCATTCCGTGGATTGTAGTAATGATTTGTCTGAAGGTGACAGTTGGCACGCAGCGGTGGCGTGCACCCACATTTCACCGTGACCCCGGACACAGCCACAATTCAAGCACAATCACTGCGCTCCAGACACAAATGGCTCTTTAAATAGGTGATTAAATCACACAGAGGTGTCCCCGGTCAGTGATCATTCCGTTCTGTAATATTCAGGAAGGGAAATATTATACAAAGTTTAACAACAGATATTTTTGGACCACAGTTTCCACCCCGTTCTACGTAAAAGAAGCAAAAGTAGAATTTTTGTATTCTAACATTTCACCTAAATAATTCTTCACTTTATCTCTGTGCTTTCATAGTTACATAGTTGGTGAGGTTGAAAAAAAACACAAGTCCATCAAGTCCAAGCTATGGCCCCTTTCACACATGCGGACCATTCAGATCCGCCTGTCAGTTTTTTAGGCGGAATCTGAACGGTCGCTCCATCCAGCTCTATGGAGTGACGGATGTCAGTGGTGACATGTCTGCTGACATCCGATCCGCTCCGCAAAATCCAGATGGATGGAAACCCTATTTTCCATCCGCCTGGCCAATCAGATCAGATGAAAATGGACAGGCGGTCCATAATCATCCGATCCCCCCATAGGGGAGAGCGGACTCTCTGACAGGTCCGTCCCTGCACAGAGTGCAGAGACAGACTTGTTATCCGCTGGTTCAGCAGGGATCAACAGAGCGATCCCCGCTGAGCAAGCGGATACTAAATACGGACAGCCCCTCGTGAAAGGGGCCTATTTGTGTGATTATATGTCAGTATTACATTGTATATTCCTGTATGTTGTGGTCATTCAGGTGTTTATCTAAAAGTTTCTTGAAACTATCGATGCCCCCCCCCCCCCCCCCCCCCACTGAGACCACCGCCTGTTGCCGCTCTTACAGTAAAGAACCCTTTACGTAGATTAAGGGAAAACCTCTTTTCTTCATATTTTGACCATGAGTCTTGTTGCGCAAAAAAGTTTTATCCCTATTGTGGGGTCACCAGTACGGTATTTGTAAATAGAAATCATATCCCCTCTCAAGTGTCTCTTCTCCAGAGAGAATAAGTTCAGTGCTCACAACCTTTCCTCATGACTAATATCCTCCAGACCCTTTATTAGCTTTGTTGCCCTTCTTTGTACTCACTCCATTTCCAGCACATCCTTCCTGAGGACCGGTGCCCAGAACTGGACGGTATATTCTAGTTGCGGCCGGACCAGAGTATTGTAGAGCGGGAGAATTATCATTTTATCTCTGGAATGAATCCCCTTTTTAATGCATGCCAATATTCTGTTTGCTTTGTAGGAAGCAGTTTGGCATTGCCTGCCATTGCTGAGCCTATCATCTACTAGGACCCCCAGGTTCTTTTCCATCCTAGAGGTTCTCCCCCCAGTGTATAGAATACATTCATATTTTTGCCACCTAAATGCATTATTTAAAATTTTTCTACATTAAACCTCATTTGCCATGTAGTTGCCCACCCCCTTTCGCAACTTTCCCTGCATGACAGAATTGCTTGCTGTCAGAAGGGACATTGTCTGCACATTTTAAATCAATTGGGTAAAAATGAGTCATAAACTGAATCTAGAACTCCAAAATGTTTCTATTTGTACCATTGGTCAGAAAATGATGAGAGCTTCTGTCAGGTCATTACTGTTCAAGGACATTTCCCTTTGCTTTCTGTCCTGGAGACCATGCAGCATGTGAGGCAGATTTCCTAAATGGGGACAGGACCTGTTAGAGGATACTAGCTATGAAAAAGTTTGTCTGGAGTTCCCCTTTATGGTATCCATAGACTAGAGCAGTAGTTCTTAACCACCACGCGTTATCCTCCCTTCTCCCAGACCACCAGCCAGCTGCAAATCCCTTAACTAAAGGCAACACTTTTGTTTTGATCATTTGGATAGAATAAGACAGGCCATACTGCCAACCACGGGAGTAAGGCAGGACAACCATGGGTTGCAGGTAAGAAAACCACTTGATTCCACCCATCAACACAATCAGCGTTGATGAGGGAACCTCTCCCGAGGAGCTGTTCTGCTCTCCATTGGTGGGGGGGAGAGGCGAGGGGAGCTTTCCCCACGAGGAGAACACAGTGATTATTTCTAGTGGCTATAGCTGTTGGCAATAATTGCACGCTACAAATGACAGATTAACTTGGGAGCAATCAGCTTGCCCAGAGTTGGTTCAAATCTTGGCCGGTCCCTGCTGAACTGTCCGAATCATCTATGGCAGGCTTAAGGGAGGGTTACAATCCTTGTCAGTTTTTTGCCATTTGTGTACCATCAGGTAGATTTCCCTTCACTTCCCATCCCATAGCCAAAACAGGAAATGTTCAAAGTGAGGAAATCCCTGGTTGTCACCAGGGTTAGCAGAACTGGTGTCCCCATTAGTATATTTGCCCTCTATTGACCCAAAATTTGAAATTTTCTTTCACTTTCACTCTCTTTGTGATAATGGTCACTGGGATGAATAAAGAGGGTTAATCTCTCAAATAGGGGCACAAACAGATATAAAAACCTGACAGTTGTTCTACTCCTTCTCCACTCTTTTCAAAAGGAAGAAAAAGCTTCCTACAAACATCTCATCCTATACATGGCCACCAAGTATGTCCCAGAGTCTCCCAACCCACTTCTCAACTAGACATGTGCGGTTAGTTTCGTTCTGTATTAAAATTTGGAAGAATTTCCGAATTACAATAGTACCAAATTTAAACGAATCTGAAATAACGAAAAAAAATATCATGAATTTTAAATAGTTTTCTAATTAGAATTTCCAAAGACAATAAAATAGAATAGAAAATAAAGCAATAAAATAGAAAAAAATAGACTAGAAACGAATAGAACAGACAATAAAAGAATAGAATCTAATAGAGTAAAACAGAACAAAATAGAATAGAAAACAAAAGAACATAATAGATTAGAATATTAACAAATAGAATAGAATAACATAGAATATATCTTCTGAAATTCATATTTCAAATAGAATACATTTGAATTTAAATACATAAGAATAGAATAGAATAGAAAAGAATAGAATAGAAAAAAATGAAAAAAAAAACAATAGAATAGATTTGTATAGAAAGAATATAACCATTTCCCAAAATTTAAATAGAATCAATTTCCGAAAATTTTTCTACGCACAACACATTTCCTAGGACCCACAGGCTGGATACATACAGAAAACTTGATAGCAGGACAGGCACCCACCTCGTTGGATAGCTGGAGAGCAGGGCAGCTCTCCCACTTCCTCAGCTCTCTGCCCAAACATACACCCTTTTCTAGACTACTCCATTCCTTCGAAGAACTATGCCTGAGTAATGGCCCAATCAGAGGTTCCCTTTCTAGGTCTTACAGAACTCTGGTGGACAAACAAGCTTTCACAGACCCTCCCTTCTTAGCCAAGTGGGAAAGACATCTACAAACCACATTTACCATCCCACAGAAGGAACGCATACTCTTCTTTGCCCATAAAACGTCACTTTGCAGCAAATATCAGGAAATTTCATATAAGTTGACCACACTCTAGTATCGCACCCCGGCTGTTTTGGCCAATATATCTGACCGTTGCTGGCGTTGCGAGCAAAAAGCTGGCACTATTCTACACGTTTTTTGGGAGTGCCCCAAACTACAAACTTTCTGGCAACCTGTCCTCAGACTCATCCACAAACTCACAGACATTTCCTTAACCAATGATCCTGCTGCTTTGCTCCTTAACCTCACGCCCATGTCAAGAAAGCGTTACCGTACCTCAAACACCTCCTCAATGCTGCCCAAGCCTGCATCCCAAGCCAGGTGGTTTTATTGGACCCAGTTCCGCTTCTCAGAGGTATACCTCTGCGACACATAGTCAGGCCATGATGAATGCCAGAGGCTCTCGCTCCAAACCATGGCCTTCAGATGGCCTGGAGAGCTGAGCGCGGTCCTTGCTCTTTAGGTGGACTTCTACCCCCTCTACTTTACCATCACATCCTCTCCATCCCTCCCTCTTTCCCTTTACTCCATTTCCCTCGCCCACTCTCTCTCTCTTCTTTTCTTTCTTCTCCTTTACTCACTCTCCCTCATTTGAAGCGGGTCTGTACTGGGGAAAAAAATATTAAAAGCCAGCAGCTATAAATACTACAGCTGCTGACTTTTAATAAATGGACACTCGCATGTCCCGGGGTCCAGCGATGCCGGCAGCCGAGGCCGATCGTTCGCTTGGCTCTCGGCTGCTGCCGCCACCATTCTAGGTGAGGGAATCAGGAAGTGAAGCGAATCGGCTTCACTTCCCGGTTCCCTACTGCGCATGCGGGAGTCGCGCAGCGCAATAGGAATTGTCTGCGCTGTCTCTGGGACCGTGTGTGTCCCAGCAGACAGCGCGGCAGGACAGGAAGAGGCATAGACTCCCACAGGAGTCTATGCCCGGAAGTGGGTGTAAATACCTGTCTTTGACAGGTATCTCCACCCCTCTCCCCCCTGAAAGGTGCCAATTGTGACACCGGAGGGGGGGAGGGTTCCGATCAGTGGAAGTTCCACTTTAGGGTGGAACCCTGCTTTAACTCTAAATAAAAAAATATAATCAGTTTGAATCTGAATAGAATTAGAATAGGAAGATAGTTATATTCATTCTATTATATTGTTTTTTTCCTATACTATTGTGCTATTTTCTATTCTACTCTATTCTATTCTTTTCTTTTCTATTCTATTTATTCATTTTATCTAATTTATTCTATTTGATTTTTGGAAAATGGTGATATTCTTTCTATTCTAATCTATTCTATTCTGTTGTTTTTTTTTTATTCTATTATTTTCTATTCTATTTGAATTTCAGAAGATGATTATAATCTATTTTATTATATTTTTTAAATTATTTTCTATTCCTTTTTATTCTATTCTATTGCTTTCTATTATTTTATTTTCCATCCTATTTTGTTCTGTTTTACTTTCTTATATTCTATTCTTTTCTATTCTATTAATTTTTTTCTATTCTATGTCTTTATTTTCTATTCTATTTTATTCTCTTTGGAAATTGGAAAGCGATTCAAATTCAAAAACGTTTTGAATTGATCTGAAAATGAATAAATTAAACTAATTCCGAAAATGAATGAAACAGATTTAACTAATCAAATTTAGGTAAATAACGAAACAAAACAATTTTTTCGGTCTGCTGCACATGTCTATTCTCAACCTCCATCACCACTACAGTGACGCCCATCCCCAGCCTTTCAGCCTTTCAATACACTTTTTGTACGCCCATTTATTTATTGTGAAAGTATAAGCTTTATTTTTTACCGGTGGGACATGGAATGTTTTTGAGGAATTTGCTAGAGAAAGGGGTTGGAGGTATAGACATGATCTGAGCGTCCACAGGCAAAATTTTCAACCAGCCGCCATATACTGCTTTTACGCACAGAGGTCGCTGATGGCCTAGAGGAAATGCAGCCGATATGTTCCCTGGTTCACCTTCTCATTGCAGCCCCAGCCGCACATACTGGATCATGAGCAGCAAACTAAACACTGCAGATAGAAGAGGCTGCAGTGGCCCTGAAGCACTGTATGTAAATTCTGCTAAATCCAGATGTTATGAACTTCATAAAGCTTAAAGTAAAATGAGAAACTATCTTAAATTTGTCCGTTTTATTGTTTACTGGACAGTGTTCTCGGTTCATTGACTAATCTAACTTCCTGCTTTATGAGTTCGCCGAGGAAAAAACTTCCTAAGTGGTCCCCGGGTGGTGTCTGTGTGGTCCGCCAATCTTTCTGTCATTTGTTGACCATTTAGGAATAATGTGCAACATCTGCATCTAATTTACACAATAAACTGTCATGTCTGTGCGGATCTCAACTGTCACATCAAAATCTGTCAAGGCGGGTACAATAATGGAGAAGACAAAGGTTTGTTTGTCACAATCTATAACAACATTATCGTTTTTCAGAAAAGCTCCACCTTTAAAGATGAAATCTGGGATAAGCAAATATTGTCTGCACTCTCTGGAATCCCACTTTAAATAAACGTGTCTGTGCTTAAATTTAAAGTGGTTGGTAAGGCACAAGATGTTTTAACTCAATGCATTTTTTGCATTAAGGTAAAAAACCTTCCATGATCAGCCCCCCTGCCCCTTAAATACTTACTTGACTCCAGCAGTGAAGTAAAGAAAGTCATACGCTTGGGCGAGCATACACATGTATATAATATAAGTGTGTTTTTGTATATATATAATTTTATCATTACATCAGGGTTCCCAGAACCTCCCTCTTACATCAGGGTCCCCAGAGAACCCCCCCCCCCCCCGCATTAGGGTCCCCAGAGAGCCTCCCCTTACATCAGGGTCCCCAGAGAGCCCCCTTCCTTACACCAGGGTCCCCAGAGAGCCCCCTTCCTTACATCAGGGTCCCCAGAGAGCCCCCTTCCTTACATCAGGGTCCCCAGAGAGCCTCCCCCTTGCATCAGGGTCCCCAGAGAGGCGCTCCTTAAATCAGGGTCCCCAGAGAGCCCCCTCCCTTACATCAGAATCCCCAGAGAGTCCCCCACATACATCACGTACATCAGGGTCCCTAGAGAGCCCCCTTCCACTTTCATCAGGGTCCCCAGAGAGCCCCCCCACTTACATCAGGGTCCCCAGAGAGTCCCTCCTTACCTCAGAGTCCCCAGAGAGCTGTTCCTTACCTCAGAGTCCCCAAAGAGCCCCTCCTTACATCGGAGTCTCCAGCGATCCTCCCCCTTGCATCAGGGTCCCCAGAGAGCCCCCCCCCTTACATCAGGATCCCTAGAGAGCCCCTCCCTTACATCTCTTTGCTCTCTCATCTGCCCGGCTCTCCCGTACTGCCTGCCCCACTCTCTGATGTTGCCTGCCGCACTCGAGGCCCGGCTGCAGAGAGGCCATGACCACAGCTGTCTCAGAGAGACTCGGGCTATGGGCCCCAGGTTTGGGGCTATAGCCCCAAAAGCCACCCCCTAGCAATGCCCATGCTTCACTCCTATGCCCATCTGCAGCAGCAGTCCTCACTGGACTCAGAGACAGCAGTGGGAGCCAATGCCTCCTGCTGCCATCAATCAAATCCTGTGAGCCGGGAGCATGATGTGCGGCCAAGTTGCTTTGTGTGTCTATGGACACACGGAAGCGCACCCACATGAGTGTACACATACCAAGCAGATTGCTATGGGGGCACACAGAGAAGAGGAACTCCACTCCAAACAGTGCCAGCGGGGGACGCCAGAAAAGGAGGTTTAGGGCCACTCTGTGCAATATTATTAGGTGAGCAGGTAAGTATGATATGTTTATTATTTAAAGTTGTATACACTTTTTTTTATTTTTACCTACAGGTAATCCTATAATAGGGCTTACCTGTAGGTAAAATTAATATCTCCTAAACCTGTACGGTTTAGGAGATATTGATTTTCCATGCAGCCATTGATGTCAGCGGCGCATGCGCTGTGAAGGCCCGGCTGATGGTCCGGCAGACGCTGCCGGACCTTGCCGGAAAGAAGACTCGCATGCGCAGGAATGACGTAATCGTGGCTCTGGCCACTCATAGTGCCAGGGCCGCAAACCCAGAAGAGATGCTGAGGGCAAAATGTGAGCTCTCTCGGCGTGGACAGGAATCAGATGCCAGAGCTTCGTTCTAAGGTGAATATTTCATAATGAGCCAGTATGCACTGCATACTAGCTCATTATGCCTTTGGCTTACAGTTTTATTTATTTTATTAAATTTCTGTGCGGGTATACAACCGCTTTAAGAAAAAAACATTGACGCCTTTACAACCGCTTCAATTATTAAAAAGTCTTCCTTCAGCTCCAGTCGGTGACTTAGTCTAGATTAAGATGATGTCATCAGTCAGCTGCAGGCATTTCCTCAGTCTCCCTTCCCCCAGTGATTAGACTGTACCATTGTAACTTTGTAGAGGCTGGATTCACACTATAATGATGTCAGACATCGCATGTGATTAGCACCGAACTGCTGTGCAGATCACATGCGATATCTGTGCGATGCAAATTCAGCCATACACATTGTATGCCTGAATTTGCATCGCATTTGGACCAAAATGGTGCAGGACCCTTTTTTTTGGTCTGCACTGGAATCACACCCATGAGATCCAATTCCTGTTCGAATTCACAGTTCACACTGCGATCTGCAAACTGGGCTAGGGGTGTAATTAACTTTGTATTGACACCCGCAGCGGTTCGCAGAGGGCAGTGTGAACCGCACTGGATTCGCAGGGTTTGCAGCATCGCACCAATGTGAACTGAATCAGAAAGTCACAAGGTGTGACGCTGCAGCAGGAGTTGTTCTGAGTCAGACATGTGTACACAGCCATGAACTATCTCTGAGGCCGCGTACACACGGGCGGATTGTCTGCCCAACTAAGTTCGGCAGACAATCCGACAGACAGTCCGTTCAAAATTTGCATGAACGGACTTGACCACACACGATGAGCAGACAGTCCGCTGAAAGCTTGCGTGATGACGTGTACAGCACGTACGACGGGACTAGAAAAACAAAGTCCTATACACTGCAATGCAACCTTCGGCCGTGTAAACCCTTTCTGAGCATGCGCCATACTTAGTCCGTCCAACTTGCCTACACACGAGCGGACTGTCCGCTGAAACCAAGTTTGGACGGACAAAACCAAGTTTGAACGGACTGTCTTACGGAAATTCCGTAAGACTTTGTTCGTCAGACTGTCCGCTGAAAAAGTCCGCTGAAGCCCACACACGAGCGGATTGTCCGCTGAAACACTGTTCAGCGGATTAAGTTGGACAGACAATCCGCCCGTGTGTATGCGGCCTGAGCTAGTATCTCAGTCCAAGAAGTAGATGGTGACCCTGGAGAGAAAAGCATATAAATACATTGTAAGGGGAAAGTGTTGTGATCTCTGTGATCAAACTGACATATCACTGAGCTTGCTGCACTTTACATAAATACATACTGTATATCTAATGACAGGTCCACTTTAATGTCGTCAGATGTTTAGAAGAGTATTAAGCCCCATACACACTATCAGATTTTCTGCAGATTTTTGTCAGATTTATCAAACCCATGTAGTGCAAGGGCCTGCCTGATTGCATACACATTGAAACGCCTAAGGTTTGACCTCATAATAATCTGCAGAAAATCAGATAGTGTGTATGGGGCTTTACATTTACAGACTGACAACACTGTTAACAGAAAACCACCAGGACATGAAATTCTCATCTTTACTCATTCATCACCTGAACTCCAGATGATTGATTAATCCTGAAGTCATAATGCAGTAAAGGAGAAGTAATGTGGGGCATGGGGCGCGGAGCTGACAGATAGAATCTTAGCCGACCCTCCAGGGGCCCCACAGCTGGATGGCATCTTCAATAATGCTGTTATTGTGGGTCTTCATAATGTAATAATAACTGAATGGCATATTGTTTCTTGTGATTGTCATCATGAGTATCATTCCCAGTGAGCGATTGTGAAGTAACTTTGTAGGAACAAGTGAGGACAGAAGATCTTTTTACATTTCCTCCAGTTTTGCTGTTATTGAGCATTTATGAGAAACATTTGTGAGAGTGAAGAAAAATGATAGCGACGAGCTGCGGTCATGGTGAGGTTTGTTCTTCCTTAAATATATTAAAAACAAATGAGGGAGACCATAGAGAAGGTTCAAGAGTTGGTTGGATGGGATGGGGTTCAGTAGTTCATAAGGTAATGATGGGTTCCCAGATGGTCCCGTTTCTTTTGTGGCTGGTAGCCACTTGAAAAACACTGGAGGAAAACATAGATGCGGCAGGTGGGAAACTTGTGTAAATCCCAATTGTTCTACCCAGTGGCGGCTGGTGCTTTTCTTTTGCGGGCGGTAGACATTGCACCCACAGCCACTCGCATCCGGTCAAGCGGGTCACCCGCACCCGCACTACACCCATCAGTTGGTTGGGTTAATCGCACCCACCCCCCGTCAGTCAGACGGTCAGCCCCGCACTTACCCCAGCAGCGCTTCCCTCCGTAAGACAGGTGGTGGCTTTCCGTGCATCTCCTCACAGCGGCCATACGTCTCCTCCCTCCTCCTCTTAGGTGGCAAATATGATCGCTTGTCCTTTCAGCCAATCAGGTGATGGATCTCAGGACCCGATTCCTGATTGGCCAACAGGAGAATCAGTGCGACAATAGCAAATATTCATTCGCTATTGTCACACAACTGGGTGGGCTCACGGCGCAGTGCTGTGCACCCCGAGCCCATCCTTTTTTAAAGCCTATTAAAGCCTCTGGCTCTAATCACGTGCTTAAAAATAAAAACCCCATTGGAATCCATGCATCTGGCGCCTCGCATGTATATTAGGGGGCTGGATGCGTGGATTGGGGGTGCGGCGCCCGTCCGCACCCAATGGATGGGCCACCACTGCTTCTACCTCAAGATTTGCTGCACTGACTGCAGATACCTGCACCACTCCCTTGTTTACCCTCAACACTTCTCCCTGTTCTCTTCTCATCCCCTCTATTCCCCTCCTCTCCTCTTCACTCCACCTCTCACCTCATCTCCCCACCCATTTGTCCCTCCTCCACTCCTCCCCAAGCCCTCTCTGGTTTCTTTCCTTTGTCCCCTCCTCCTCCTGCTGTTTTTGTTCCCTCCTCTCTCAGTCACTGCTACAACCCCCCCCCCCCCCGCTTATCTCTTCCTCCCTCTGCCATCGTCCTCCCCTGCTTATCTCCCCTCTCTCTGCCAGTATCCTCCCCCGCTTATCTCCCTTTTCCAAACCATTGCCCTGCCCTGCTTATCTCTTCCTCTCTCAGCTGCTGTCCTCCTCCAATTATCTCCTTCTCTCTCAGCCTTTGTTCTCCCCGCTAATCTCCTCCTCTCTCAACTGCTGTCCTCCCCCAATTATCTCCTTCTCTTTCAGCCATTGTTCTTGCCACTGATCTCCTCCTCTCTCAGCTGCTGTCCTACCATGCTCATCTCCTTTTTTCTCAGCTGCTGTCCTCCCTGCTTATCTCCCCCTCTTTCAGCCACTGTCCTCCCCGCTTATCTCCCTTTTCCCGACTATTGCCGTATCCCACTTATGTCCTCCTGTCTCAGCCAATGTCCTCCTTGCTTATCTCCTCTTTTCTCAGCCACTGTCTCCCTCCCGCTAATTTCCTCCTTTCACAGCCTCTGTCCTCCCCCACTCTTATCTTCTCCTCTGGATGCTGTCCTCCCTGCTTATCTCCTCCTCTCACAGCTGTTCTGCTCCCCCGCTTATCTTGTCCTGTCAACTGCTGTCCTCCCACGCTTTTTTCCTTCTTTTTCAGCCATTGCCCCCCCTGCTAATTTCCTCCTCTATCAACCGCTGTCCTCCCTCCGCTTATCACCTTCTTTTTCAGCCATTGCTCTTCCCGCTCATCCTCTGTCAGCCGCTGTCCTTCCCTGCTTATCTTCCCTTCTCTCAGCCGTTGTCCCTTCGCCTATCTCCACCTCCCTCAACTGCTGTCCTCCCCCGCGTATCTCCTCCTTTACTGCCCCCCACTTATTGCTTCCTTACTCAGTTGTTGTCCCCTTGCTTATATCCTCCTCTCTCAGTCACCGTCCTTCCCTGCTTATCTCATCCTCTCTCAGTTGCTGTCCATCTCTGCTTATCTCCTACTCTCTCAATCGCTGTCCTCCCCCGCTTATCTCCTACTGTCTCAACCGCTGTCCTGGAATATAGGCCGGGAGGCCTGGTTCCCACACCAGACCTACTGAAGACAAAAACGAGCTAGCGGACTATTGCGGTACATGTGGTTAGGCCAGAGTTAAAAAGCAGGCAAAGTTTATTCAAATAATAAAATAATTTAACAATATACAAACTGGTACAGGTGGTGACGTATTTCTACTAGTTTCGCTCTAAATGAGCTTCTTCAGGAAATACATACATCTGTAAAGAAGTATAAGTATACATAATAAGATGACAGAAAAAATCATTTAGGGTACAAAATAAAGATAAAGGGGAGAAATTAACAACACAAGATACGTCTAAGGTTCTTACCCCACTCGCTGTACCACCGCAGCGCCCAAAGGACCCCGGGAGAATCAACCGTTGTCCTCCCCTGCTTATCTCCTCCTCTCCCAGCAGGCTTTTCACAGTGCCACTTGACAGACATACAGGTTCTTATACGATTTTGTACACTGCAACCACTGCAAGAGGGTAGAGCTGGAACAAGGTAAACGCTCAGGTTAAGGACCATTTACTAGCAGCAGAGTATCAGAGGGGGCCATGTCTCTAGAATGGGAGAGGGTAGAATTATTTCAAAGCTGGCATTGATCTGTGCTGATCAGCAGTGTATTCTGGTGGATGAAGATTATATATATGTGCAGTGTAAATACAAATCCTTGACATTATCCACTGTGTTCCCCTCTTGGCAACTGGAAAGAGAAGAGTTTTTAGTCCTCTCTTGAAGTTTGTTTTACACATCAGGATGGCTATAAAACTGGAAGACAAAAAAGCTGGAAGACAGTTTTCCCTGTGCGTGCAAACGCTGCAATATAAAGAGCTGTCTGAGTGCCGCCTGTTATTAAATGTCATCGCTGTATAACATCACCGACAAACCGTCTGTATAGACCATCTGTGTAACAATGTGGCTGAAACACCCACCGGTATACCACTCCTGCTCCAAGTAAAAAAGGAGAATGCCACACACCTTATCGTGCCGCTCGGGGACCGGGACCCAGATCGCTGGAGTAGCGGGGCCTACCACAGTGACCTACAACTTTCACAGAGATGCCAGAGATATGGCACATACTTACATACTTACCGGTTCAAACTAGACCAATGTAACTATGTAAAAAATAAAAATGACCATACCTAAACTTCAGATTTTAGCTGTGTCCCATTGGGGAGACTTCCCTTCTCTTTCTGTCTTGGGACCACAAAAAATTAGAGGTATTTTCCCCTAAGGAAGGGAAAACTCATCTTGGACAGTTGTTACTAAAACAGCTGTCCCCATTGAAGGATTTCCCCTCCATCCCTGTTCTGGTGACAACTCAAAATTTTGGGTTTCCCATCACGTTCTGTGCACTTTCTATCAGGATATATAGAGAGGGTTAATCTCCCCAGTGCGAATCAGCAATAACAACCTGACAGAGGGTCTAACCCTTACCTGCTCTATCCAAAACAAGAACAAAAAGGTTTTGCTTTACATACATTATCCCACTTGGTGTCATTTATGCACCACATGATGAAGAAAAAGTCAAATGACACATGTCAGAAGACCCTGAGCCCTATAATCCTCGGCAGAGAGAATATACTGCATCCTACAGTGTACAGGTCTGCGGGGTCTGGAAACAATCAGCGGGGGGCTCCCGTTCCCCATCTCCAAGCCTTTTATGAGCACCCGTCCTGTGCAGTTTACCTTTAGCTGCCTTCTTTGTTTTATGAAAGTAAAAATGTGAAAATCTACTGATAAGCCAGGAGAATAAAATCTTAATAGAATGTCAGTGCTTTTCCCCCGACCGCGCCGCGCTCGCCCAGCGGCGGCTGTAATGCCGAACATATGTATCCCTGGCCCTAATCACCTTGTCGAGTTAAACTGTATATTCAAATTCATTTCGCTGACACATGATCTAATGGCCGAGAACAACAATTCTATTGTCACGTTAATTGAAAAGTCAGAGCGGAGCGCGGGTCTGATTGCTGAGGGTCTCGGGGAGGGGGGCTCGTGTTCCCACACCTGCAGCGAGACCATAACACAGACATTGTGAGCAGCATCTGGATTCAATCAGGATAAAGACATTGATATTTGGCTCCTGTGGCACATAAATTCAGCATTACATTCCCTTTAAAAGCTCCCCCTTTCATTCTTACGGACAAGATAGATTTGTGGCTCCAGCGAGTCTAACAAAGTCGAAACCGCAAAATGGAAAGGAGTTCCTTTCGTACCTACCGATTGTGTTCTCCATGTTACCTAAACAAAGGATGGCGCACAGCCCCGGGACGCTGAGTTAATGCCGCAGACAGACAAGGCCCCGTCTCTGGATTCGCCATGCAGAACCTAACCGGCCCCATAAATCTGCTTTGACTTTTCTGGGCCAAACTGTTGCACATATGTGAAGGCTGGAGGCACGGCGGGCGTACAGAGGGCATGCGGGATGATGCTTATGCGCTGTTTATATTGTTTCCAGCAGCGTAAGCATAGGAAAAGTCATAAATGACATTAATGATGTAGTCTGTCATTAGCATTAACACAGTCGTTTTTGTTTTACAGAGTCCCCCCTGTAATGCTTTTACTACCTGTTGATCTGCCATTTTTTTCACTTCCTGTGCCAGGGTGACAACGATGTTTGTACTGCAGGTGAAATCACAAAGTAGTGTTGTCACCCTCTATACAGGGGAGTTGTAGATAAGCAGGTACTTTTACTATTTGCTTTAATTTTGTTGCCCATCCCAACTTACCTTTTATGCTGGGTTGACCATAATAAATTAGTTTACACATCCATCAAATTCACAGTTGATTTGTTGTGTTCATTAGCTCCGTGCTACATACTAGTTCCTGCATTGCCATGTTCTCCTCTGATATCATTGGTTCTTCCAGGTTCTTGCAGCCACCCCCTGAAGACACATGGTTGGGTCCTTTCTCCTTCCTCGCTGTGTATGCTTTTGCTTATACCTCCTGGGGTAACTGATGTAGATATCCCAGGAGGATGGAGGGCTAGGCTGATGTCATTCTCACCTAGTGAGATTTAAGGCAGATGACAGGGTGAACCATGAAACAAAACAAACAAACAAAAAAAACGGATTAAAGTGTCACTAAACCCACATCATAAAAAACTATAATAAATAAATGGTGTATTACATGCTAAATGCGTACTTATTCAGTCACTATGCTGCTGTTCTCTATTTCCCCCTTATGTCCATGTCCCTAATGCAGTTGGGGATTTTGCAGAGCAGTGGTTGCAGCTCTGTACATGCTCAGTATTCAGTGAATTTCTATGCTGAGCATTTCCTCCCCTATCGCATCTGAGCAGCTCATGTGACTATATTGTCTCACATGTGGGCATCTACACAGTAGTAAATGACAGCCCAATCCCTCCCTCTTCCTCCATGCCCACTTACCAGATAAACATGATGGGATATTACATGTAGATTGATGGAGGCTTCAGCTCCCTCTTATTTTAAAACACAGGCTGGAGGGGTGTCACACAGCCTGTGACTGGTAGAAATGCTCCCACACCATGTTATGTCCACAAAATAATAAAAACTTGATTTGAAATATATATTTGTATGCCAGTTTATTGGTATTAATTATTTATTTTTATGTTATTTCAAAGACTGATTTTTTTATTTTGAACGTCTGACCAGCAGTAGAGGACTAGAAGCTCCTCATGCTTATGTTTCCCTGCAGACAGGCTGGGAAAGATCTGGGTCATGTGACAGCTGTATATCGATTAGGAAAACATTTCTTAGATTTTTTTTTTGTATTTAAATAATTATAGTGCCATCATCCACATACAGAAATGGAAGGGACAACGTAACGTAAACAGTGTTTGTTTAGTATCACTTTAACTGCTTGCTGCCCACCGTTAAATGATGGAGAGACGGCGCGGCTCTCATTCTGGGTGGACGTCATATGACGCACACCCGAATGGCCATTCCCACGCGACCGCAGCTCTTTAACCATGTGATCACATGTAAACACGGAAGCAGTGATCTGCTCTCATCACCTCACACTGACAGAGGAGAGCTGATCATCGGCATCTTCTCGCAGGGGACATCAAGACATGTAATCAGGGCACTGATAATCAGTGCCCTAATTACAATAAAGTGCCACCAGTGCCAGCAATCAGTGCTCACCAGTGCCAGCAATCAATGCCCACAAGTGCCACCAATTAGTGCCGCCAATCAGTGCAGCCCATCATTGCTACCTATCATTGCCCATCAGTGCCACCTGTCAATGCCCATCAGTGCCATCTATCTGTGCCGCCTATCAGTGCCCACCAGTGCCATCTATCAGTGCCCATCAGTGCCCACCATTTCCACCCATCAGTGTCACCTATCAGTGCCACATACCAGTGCCACCTATCAGTGCCCATAAGTGCGGCATATTAGTGCCTCCTCATCAGTGCCCATAAGTGCCACCTCATCAGTGTCCATCAGTGCAACCTATTAGTGCTAATTAGTGCTGCCTCATTAGTGCACATCAGTAAATAAGAAAAATTACTTATTTACAAAATAAAAAATAAATAAAAAACCCAGCAGTGATTAAATAAATACATAGTTAAATAGTTACATTGTGGTTCGGTTGAAAAAAGATACAAGTCCATCAAGCCCAACCTATGTGTGTAATTATATGTCAGTATTACATTTTATATCTCTGTATGTTGCGGTCATTCAGGTGCTTATCTAATAGTTGGTTTTTTTTTGTATTCCAAGCTATAAACATTTTTATTTACTGTCTGTAATAGTGATGGCCGAACGGTTCGCCCGGCGGTCGTTTCGCGGCGAATTTCCGACATTCGCGGTCCGCACGTTCGAACGCCTTTTTCCGTCGTTCGCCGCGGCGGACTTACGTGTTTAATGTATACAAGAACTTTAACCTTTGGTGACACGTTTATCATGTGATACAGGACAGCCAATTGAGACATGACAGCACATGGACACTTGTACATTCCCCCTAACCTATAAATACACCCGATCCGGTGGCCATTTTACATTCTTTCTTCTGTTAAGATAGGGACAGGTTCCTGTGTGGAGTAGGGAGAGATAAACCACTAGCTATTTGGTACACAAAAGTTCTTTTCAGGACTGGTATAGGTGTTAGGTGTTGATAGGTTTGCTGTGCTGCTGATTCTTGCAGCAGCCTGAGTGTCTTTTGTTAGTTTAGAGAAAGGGAAAGGACGGTGTATGCTACAGGGACAGCCAGATTAGTCTTTCATCATCATCATCATCATCATCATCATTAGCTGTTACTATCAAGGTCCACAAAAGAGCTGTTCCAGTAACCACTAATCGTTCTCTTTTTTTGCCAATTTGTATAGGGACAGGAAGGAAGCAGTGTTGTCAGGCAGTGAGGGTAATTTTAAAGACTTGCTGTTATTATTAGTTCCACAAAGGTTCTTTTCAGGACTGGTATCAGTGGTACAGTAATAGGCTTGTACATGTATAATATTCTTTCTTCCAAATATAGAAAGGATATTATACTTGACTGCTGCCCTTCTGCTGCAGTCTGCTAAACATTCACAACTCACTTGTTCCACAAAAGTTCTTATAAGGACTGGTAACTTGGTATAGGGTGCTACGGTACATAGGCTTGAGTGCGGTACAGTCTGCTGTTCTGTAAGGACCGCTATCGGTCCACAATAGATAGGGTTGACGTGCACCACTGCTGACCGCTGCCCTATACTGCAGCAGTCCTTCAGCGGTATAGGGACTGACGTACAGTCTGCTAATCACTAACACACAACCTGCTTGTTCCACAAAAGTTCTTATAAGGACTGGTAACTTGGTATAGGGTGCTACGGTACATAGGCTTGAGTGCGGTACAGTCTGCTGTTCTGTAAGGACCGCTATCGGTCCACAATAGATAGGGTTGACGTGCACCACTGCTGACCGCTGCCCTATACTGCAGCAGTCCTTCAGCGGTATAGGGACTGACGTACAGTCTGCTAAACACTAATACACAACCTGCTTGGTCCACAAAAGTTCTTATAAGGACTGGTAACTTGGTATAGGGTGCTACGGTACATAGGCTTGAGTGCGGTACAGTCTGCTGTTCTGTAAGGACCGCTATCGGTCCACAATAGATAGGGTTGACGTGCACCACTGCTGACCGCTGCCCTATACTGCAGCAGTCCTTCAGCGGTATAGGGACTGACGTACAGTCTGCTAAACACTAATACACAACCTGCTTGGTCCACAAAAGTTCTTATAAGGACTGGTAACTTGGTATAGGGTGCTACGGTACATAGGCTTGAGTGCGGTACAGTCTGCTGTTCTGTAAGGACCGCTATCGGTCCACAATAGATAGGGTTGACGTGCACCACTGCTGACCGCTCACCTATACTGCAGCAGTCCTTCAGCGGTATAGGGACTGACGTACAGTCTGCTAATCACTAACACACAACCTGCTTGTTCCACAAAAGTTCTTATAAGGACTGGTAACTTGGTATAGGGTGCTACGGTACATAGGCTTGAGTGCGGTACAGTCTGCTGTTCTGTAAGGACCGCTATCGGTCCACAATAGATAGGGTTGACGTGCACCACTGCTGACCGCTGCCCTATACTGCAGCAGTCCTTCAGCGGTATAGGGACTGACGTACAGTCTGCTAATCACTAACACACAACCTGCTTGTTCCACAAAAGTTCTTATAAGGACTGGTAACTTGGTATAGGGTGCTACGGTACATAGGCTTGAGTGCGGTACAGTCTGCTGTTCTGTAAGGACCGCTATCGGTCCACAATAGATAGGGTTGACGTGCACCACTGCTGACCGCTGCCCTATACTGCAGCAGTCCTTCAGCGGTATAGGGACTGACGTACAGTCTGCTAAACACTAATACACAACCTGCTTGGTCCACAAAAGTTCTTATAAGGACTGGTAACTTGGTATAGGGTGCTACGGTACATAGGCTTGAGTGCGGTACAGTCTGCTGTTCTGTAAGGACCGCTATCGGTCCACAATAGATAGGGTTGACGTGCACCACTGCTGACCGCTGCCCTATACTGCAGCAGTCCTTCAGCGGTATAGGGACTGACGTACAGTCTGCTAAACACTAATACACAACCTGCTTGGTCCACAAAAGTTCTTATAAGGACTGGTAACTTGGTATAGGGTGCTACGGTACATAGGCTTGAGTGCGGTACAGTCTGCTGTTCTGTAAGGACCGCTATCGGTCCACAATAGATAGGGTTGACGTGCACCACTGCTGACCGCTGCCCTATACTGCAGCAGTCCTTCAGCGGTATAGGGACTGACGTACAGTCTGCTAAACACTAATACACAACCTGCTTGGTCCACAAAAGTTCTTATAAGGACTGGTAACTTGGTATAGGGTGCTACGGTACATAGGCTTGAGTGCGGTACAGTCTGCTGTTCTGTAAGGACCGCTATCGGTCCACAATAGATAGGGTTGACGTGCACCACTGCTGACCGCTCACCTATACTGCAGCAGTCCTTCAGCGGTATAGGGACTGACGTACAGTCTGCTAATCACTAACACACAACCTGCTTGTTCCACAAAAGTTCTTATAAGGACTGGTAACTTGGTATAGGGTGCTACGGTACATAGGCTTGAGTGCGGTACAGTCTGCTGTTCTGTAAGGACCGCTATCGGTCCACAATAGATAGGGTTGACGTGCACCACTGCTGACCGCTGCCCTATACTGCAGCAGTCCTTCAGCGGTATAGGGACTGACGTACAGTCTGCTAATCACTAACACACAACCTGCTTGTTCCACAAAAGTTCTTATAAGGACTGGTAACTTGGTATAGGGTGCTACGGTACATAGGCTTGAGTGCGGTACAGTCTGCTGTTCTGTAAGGACCGCTATCGGTCCACAATAGATAGGGTTGACGTGCACCACTGCTGACCGCTGCCCTATACTGCAGCAGTCCTTCAGCGGTATAGGGACTGACGTACAGTCTGCTAAACACTAATACACAACCTGCTTGGTCCACAAAAGTTCTTATAAGGACTGGTAACTTGGTATAGGGTGCTACGGTACATAGGCTTGAGTGCGGTACAGTCTGCTGTTCTGTAAGGACCGCTATCGGTCCACAATAGATAGGGTTGACGTGCACCACTGCTGACCGCTGCCCTATACTGCAGCAGTCCTTCAGCGGTATAGGGACTGACGTACAGTCTGCTAAACACTAATACACAACCTGCTTGGTCCACAAAAGTTCTTATAAGGACTGGTAACTTGGTATAGGGTGCTACGGTACATAGGCTTGAGTGCGGTACAGTCTGCTGTTCTGTAAGGACCGCTATCGGTCCACAATAGATAGGGTTGACGTGCACCACTGCTGACCGCTCACCTATACTGCAGCAGTCCTTCAGCGGTATAGGGACTGACGTACAGTCTGCTAAACACTAACACACAACCTGCTTGTTCCACAAAAGTTCTTATAAGGACTGGTAACTTGGTATAGGGTGCTACGGTACATAGGCTTGAGTGCGGTACAGTCTGCTGTTCTGTAAGGACCGCTATCGGTCCACAATAGATAGGGTTGACGTGCACCACTGCTGACCGCTGCCCTATACTGCAGCAGTCCTTCAGCGGTATAGGGACTGACGTACAGTCTGCTAAACACTAATACACAACCTGCTTGGTCCACAAAAGTTCTTATAAGGACTGGTAACTTGGTATAGGGTGCTACGGTACATAGGCTTGAGTGCGGTACAGTCTGCTGTTCTGTAAGGACCGCTATCGGTCCACAATAGATAGGGTTGACGTGCACCACTGCTGACCGCTCACCTATACTGCAGCAGTCCTTCAGCGGTATAGGGACTGACGTACAGTCTGCTAATCACTAACACACAACCTGCTTGTTCCACAAAAGTTCTTATAAGGACTGGTAACTTGGTATAGGGTGCTACGGTACATAGGCTTGAGTGCGGTACAGTCTGCTGTTCTGTAAGGACCGCTATAGGTCCACAATAGATAGGGTTGACGTGCACCACTGCTGACCGCTCACCTATACTGCAGCAGTCCTTCAGCGGTATAGGGACTAAGAGTTTTGTCACAGGGTCATTTAAAAAATGACATGCAGAGGAAGAGGCAGGCCCTTCCGCAGGGGTGGTAGGGGTAGGGCAGGAGCAACAGGCTTGAGCCAAAGTGGGAAGTTGCAGAAGGTGCGTTCAATTACTTTAAAGGATGCACCAGACTTGGTTGAGTGGCTCGCTCAGCCTTACTCTTCTGCACCCTCCTCATCCTCTCGATCTGCACCCTCTTCTTCACTCTCTGCTATGTGCACCCCCAAAGACACTACCACCAACAACACGACCACCACCACCACCACCACATACCTTCCGCTTGAGTCACTGGAATTATTTTCCGATCCATATCAAGAGGACATTTCTGATGCGCAGCCACTCTTGGTATTGGATCAGGAAGAGGAGGTAGCAACAAGCGCTACTCAGCAGTCTGACGCCAGTACCCAGATCAGCCCAAGGAGGAGGTTGGTCCCCGGTGTTGCTGCCTACTCTACTTATAGCGGTGGGGAAGGTGACGTTGATGATGACGTGTCTAGTGATGTCACGTGGGTGCCCACAAGAGAGGAAGAGGAGGGGAGTTCAGAGGGAGATATGGACCAGCAGATAGGGAGGAGAAGCAGCAATGACTTACATTGCACAGCAGGGACAAAGCAGACTGCAAATGTATCAGGAGCGAGTCATCGACCATGTACGGTCACATCTGGCGCTCCCAGGACACCGGCACATGGCTCCGCAGTGTGGGCTTTTTTTAACGTGTCCGCTGCTGACAATAGCGTTGCCATCTGCAATCTTTGCAGTCAACGCGTTAGTCGCGGTAAGCCCAATACTCACCTAGGGACGACCGCCTTAAGAAGGCACATGAGCAGCCATCACCGAGCCCAGTGGGAGCAACGGAACACACAAAGCCACACTGCAGGCTCTCACCGTCCAGCCTCGTCTTCTACTTCTCCTTCTCCTCTCTCCTCACAATTGTCCTCCACTCCACCTTCCATCACGCCAAGCTCACATTTTTCTGCAAAAAGGCAGGCTTCCGTGGGCCTAATGTTTGAGCGTAAAAAAATGATGACGCCGGATAACCCTCTTGCCCAACGGTTGGCGGCTGGCTTGTCAGAACTCATAGCCCGCCAACTACTGCCATATAAACTGGTGGACTCGGAGGCCTTTCGCAAATTTGTGGCCATTGGAACACCACAATGGAAGGTCCCAGGAAGGAAGTATTTCTCAGAGAAGGGCATCCCAGAGCTATATGGCCATGTTCAGCGGCAAGTGAATGTATCTCTGGCACACAGTGTCGGTGCCAAGATACATCTGACCACAGACACGTGGTCTAGCAAACACGGGCAGGGAAGGTATATCAGTTTTACTGCCCACTGGGTGAACCTTCTGACGGCCGTCAAGCATGTAACCCGTGGCACCCGTGTAGATTTGGTTTTACCGCCACGGATTGCATGCAGGCCTGACTCTTCTTCTCCTCCTCCTACTCCATCCTCCTCCCTCTCCTCCTCAGCTGCCTCCTCCTTTTCCGCTGCTAGCGTCTCTTCCACTGCACCGCCCAAGCTCCCCAGAACCTATTCCACATGCCAGGTGAGACGTTGCCATGCCGTGCTGCGTCTGTTGTGCCTGGAAGCAAAGAGCCACACTGGCCCGGCACTCCTTTCAGCTTTGCGTTCACAGGCAGATGAGTGGCTAACACCGCTCAATTTGACAGTTGGTAAAGTGGTGTGTGACAACGGTGCCAATCTGCTTAGCGCATTGAAACAGGGCAAAATCACGCACGTGCCGTGCATGGCACACGTCTTAAACTTGGTCGTGCAGCGATTCCTTGTCAAATACCCTGGGGTCCAGGACATCTTGCGGCAGGCAAGGAAAATCTCGGCCCATTTCAGAAGATCTTACACGGCCATGGCTCGCCTTGCTGACATTCAGCGGCGACACCATCTGCCGGTCAGACGTCTTATTTGCGATTGCCCGACGCGATGGAACTCAACCTTCTATATGCTTGATAGGCTGCTCCAGCAGAAACGTGCAGTTAACGTCTACCTGTATGAACTCTGCGAAAGAAACGGTTCTGGGGAGCTGGGTTTTTTTTCACCGCGCCAGTGGCTGCTCATGCGCGACACATGCAGACTTCTGCGGCCATTTGAGGAGATCACCAAACTGGTCAGTCGCAGCCATGGCGCCATCAGTGACATGGTACCTTATGCCTTCTTTCTGGAGCGTGCATTGCGTCGTGTCATTGATCAGGCTGTGGAGGAGCAGGAGCGGGAAGATGAGGAAGTCGCAATGCTGGATGAATTCCCAGGGGGGGCTACTCTATCTGAGACAAGTCAACAACAGGAGTCTGATGAGGAGTCAGAGGAGGATGGTGCCGGGGCGGATGAGCAGGAGCAAGAAGAGCATGCTTTAAACCTTTCTGGGATCCCTGTTGTGCGAGGATGGGGAGAGGAGAATGAAGAGGACGACATTATCCTGGATGATGAGCAGGAGCCAGGCCACCACACCGCTTCCACTTTAGTGCAAATGGGGGCCTTCATGCTCCAGTGTTTTAATAGGGACCCCCGTATAAAAAGCATGAGGGTCAAGGACCAGTACTGGGTGGCAACGTACTTAGACCCCCGGTACAAACACAAAATGGCGGAAATGTTACCGCCGTCGCAGAGGGCTGTCAGAATGCAGCACTTCCAGGCCTTGCTTCGAGAAATGCTGCATTCTGCTTTTGCGTGCGCTGGCAGAGGAGCAATTCCCACTCCCAGAGAAGGATTTGCGGGTACCAATCCAACAGCGCCTGCAAGAAGAGGCCGGTTTGAAGATGTGTTGGTGACTTCGGATATGAGGTCATTCTTTCAGCCGACCCATCGACAGGTGTCATCCGGATCCAGCATCAGGGAACGCCTAGACCGTCAGGTGTCCGACTACATTGGGTTAACGGCCGATGTGGACGCTCTGAGGAGTGATGAACCCCTAGACTACTGGGTGGGCAGGCTTGACCTCTGGCCAGAGCTTGCCCAATTTGCAATCGAACTGTTGGCTTGCCCCTCATCCAGTGTCCTGTCCGAAAGGACGTTCAGCGCAGCAGGGGGGATTGTGACCGATAAGCGTACTCGCCTAGCTCACCACAGTGTTAACTACCTCACATTTCTAAAAATGAATGAGGCATGGATCTCGGAGGAATTCAACACATGTGATCAGTAGACCATGTATATGTCTATAAACAATTTTTGGAATCAAGCACACAGACCTTCTTAATTCATTTGGCTCACTTCCCTGACCCAAAAAAGCACACCGTACTATATGCCCCTACCCTCCTCTTTGAAGAGGTTGAGCGGTGTCATATTTCTACTGGGGCTGCTTATTATGAGGGGTTCCCACCATCCCTGTGCTGTGCTGACTTCCTCCTGGGTGTTCTTATTATGAGGGGCTCCCACCATCCCTGTGCTGTGCTGACTTCCTCCTGGGGGTTCTTATTATGAGGGGATCACACCATCCCTGTGCTGTGCTGACTTCCTCCTGGGGCTGCTTACGGTGCTGCTGTCAGCGCTGTATGTCACGGAGCTGCTGTCAGCGCTGTATGTCACGGAGCTGCTGTCAGCGCTGTATGTCACGGAGCTGCTGTCAGCGCTGTATGTCACGGAGCTGCTGTCAGCGCTGTATGTCACGGAGCTGCTGTCAGCGCTGTATGTCACGGAGCTGCTGTCAGCGCTGTATGTCACGGAGCTGCTGTCAGCGCTGTATGTCACGGAGCTGCTGTCAGCGCTGTATGTCACGGTGCTGCTGTCAGCGCTGTATGTCACGGAGCTGCTGTCAGCGCTGTATGTCACGGAGCTGCTGTCAGTGCTGTATGTCACGGAGCTGCTGTCAGCGCTGTATGTCACGGAGCTGCTGTCAGCGCTGTATGTCACGGAGCTGCTGTCAGCGCTGTATGTCACGGTGCTGCTGTCAGCGCTGTATGTCACGGAGCTGCTGTCAGCGCTGTATGTCACGGAGCTGCTGTCAGCGCTGTATGTCACGGAGCTGCTGTCAGCGCTGTATGTCACGGAGCTGCTGTCAGCGCTGTATGTCACGGAGCTGCTGTCAGCGCTGTATGTCACGGTGCTGATGTCAGTGCTCTGTATTACGGTGCTGCTGTCAGTGCTCTGTATCTCCTGCACCCTCTTGTTTGCCTACCCTGGTCCCTGACCTTCCCTCTCCTCCATTGCCTTCATTAGCTCCATAGTCCTGAATTGTCAGAACAATTTCCCAAATAAAAAAAAAATGCTTGTAGTTATCGATCCCAAATTCACCTCATACATGTATTATGCTATTGTCCAGGTGGTGGGACTACGTGCTACCCCCTAATAATTACCCCGTGGCCGCAAATTCGACCTAAAGGTTTGCGAAATTCGCCTCCCATTGAAGTCAATGGAGCCCGCGGCGAACGGTCGTTTTCGCGAACGTTTGTGTCCGTTCGCGTTTCGCGTTCGCGAAACGTCCCGTCGGAAGTTCGTCCATCACTAGTCTGTAAATGTAAATAGTCATACTGCAAGGAGGCAACTGACAAGTCTAGAGTATCCAGTACATGGTCATCTTTATTAGTATTACAATTAAAGTATGCATTGGAATCAGTGTAGTTTTTTTTTTGTTTTTGTTTTTTTTTTTTTTTTTTTTTATAGCAGGAAATGGGTCCAAATGGACCAACAGGTTACATACTTTCCACATGGCTTACAGGTATAAAGGCATTATAGGGAATACAACATCACTTCCCTGCCAGCATTAACATCCGGAACAATAAACAGCAGCATGTGGATTTAGAAAGTCTCATCGTCCCGTGGTCCCACTTTCCAGTTTTCTTTTTAACTAACTAGGTATCTACGTCGATACCACTTCCAGTATGTGGAGGAAGAGAAGCAAAGAAAGAGGAAAAACAGAGGGGCAAAGAGAAAGAAAAGGGGATATCCAATATAGGGGGTACGGGGGGAGGGATATAGAGAGAGAGAAAGAAAAAAAAGGGGAGGGGCGAAGGGGGGAGCCAGGTGTGTTACCCAATCATGGATTGCGTGGTGATCAATCGGAATTTCAGATACGGGGCCTCTATCTATGGCCCCCAGACTCAACATATCATTGTCACTGCATGCGGTACTACGTGGCTGTGTCAGACCCTCTCAGGGCTTGGCCCTCAGCCGAGTATATGAACACATTCCAACCCTGCCAGGTTTTAGTAAAAGTCTCCCCTCTATTTTGCGCTGTGAGGATAAGATCCTCCATTTTCCTGATTTCCTCCACTTTACCAAGCCAGAGGTCAATGGTCGGTGGGAGGGACGATTTCCAACGGAGTGGTATGCAGGCCTTAGCTGCATCAAGTAGGTGGGGGATCACTGATTTCTGGTACTTCCTGTCAGGGATATCGGAGGCATGTAAGAGAAAGAATGCTGGGTCGTCTGTAAGGGGCCGGGCCGTAAATTGTTGTATTGTCTCACGCACCACCTTCCAGAAGTGCGTGAGTTTCGGGTAGGACCAAAAGATATGCAGCATGGTCCCTTTATCTGCGAGACAACGCCAACACAGGTCTGACGTAGTCGGGTACAGCCGGTGGAGTTGCGAAGGGGTCCTATACCACCGTGAGAGAATTTTGTAGTTTGTTTCCTGGATCTTGGCACAGATAGAGGATTTGTGTGTAAATCGGAGAATACACTGTCTCTTGGTGTTGTTAAATTGGCAAGCTAACTTTTTTTCCCAATTAAGTAGTCCCGGGGGAGTAAAGTCTGCTGCAGGAGCATTTAAAAGATTGTAGGTCAGTGAAAGTGTGTGTGGGAGTGCACCTGCGTCCGTGCAGAGCACCTCCAGGGCTGTAAGCGACTGGGCGTCCTCCCTGGGGGGCGGGATCGTAGAGAGAAAATGTGTAAGTTGGAGTGTCCTCAGGAAGTCTAGACAGAACGGGCCTGTAGGATCCAGGAAATTCTCCATAGTTTTCCAGCGCCCCCCGGAGCTAAAGTGGGAGGCTTGGTGTAGGCCCGCCTCCCCCAGGTTCCGAAAGCTCCCATCATAAAGACCTGGAATAAACAAGGGGTTGCCTATGATAGGGTAAAGGGGCGAGTTCGGGGAAGAGAGGAACGTTTGCAAAATTATCCGAGGGCAGACCCTCGCCGAGTTCCCAATCAGTGGGTGACGTTTGATCGCGATTGGCAATGCCGAGTAGCACCATGGCGCCCCCCGGAGCGGAATCACACTTTGGGATTGTTCCATCTGGGCCCACAGCTTGGTACCCTGATGGCGGCACCAATCTATGAGTCTTCCCAGATGAACAGCCTGGTAGTAGGCTCGGATATTCGGTAGGGCTAGCCCACCGTTCGATTTGGGGAGCACCATAATAGTTTTTTTTTAAACCACCGATGCTCCCTGCTGAGACCACCACCTGTGGAAGTGAATTGCACATCCTTGCCGCTCTTACAGTAAAGAACCCTCTACGCAGTTTAAGGTTAAACCTCTTTTCTTCTAATCTTAATGAGTGGCCACAAGTCTTATTAAACTCCCTTCTGCAATAAAGTTTTATCCCTATTGTGGGGTCACCAGTATGGTATTTGTAAATTAAAATCATATCCCCTCTCAAGCGTCTCTTCTCCAGATATAATAGGTTCAGTGCTCGTAACTTTTCTTCATAACTAATATCCTCCATTACTTTTATTAGCGTTGGTGCCCTTCTCTGTACTAGCTTCATTTTCAGTACATCCTTCCTAAGGACTGGTGCCCAGAACTGGACAGCATACTCCAGGTGCGGCCGGACCAGAGTCTTGTAGAGCGGGAGAATTATTGTTTTATCTCTGGAGTTAATCCCCTTTTTAATACATGCCAATATTCTGTTAGCTTTGTTTGCAGCAGCTTGGCATTGCATGTATCATCTACTAGAACTCCCAGGTCCTTTTGCCTTCCTTGATTCCCCCAGAGGTTCTCCCCCCAGTTGAGAAGATTGCATTCATATTTTTGCCACCCAAATTGATTATTTTACATTTTTCCACATTAAACACATTTTGCCATGTAGTTGCAGATCCCATTCATTTGTTCAGATCTTCCTGCAAGGTTTCATCCTGAGGAGAAGTTATTGCTGTGCTTAGCTCAGTATCATCCACAAATACAGAGATTGAACTGTTTACCCCATCCTCCAGGTCGTTTATTAACAAATTAAATAGGATTGGTTCCAGGGCAGAACCCCTGATTATTCAGAGTACTCCCCATTTATCACCACCCTCTGAACTTGCCCTTGTAGCCAGTTTTCAATCCATGTACTCGCCCTATAGTCCATGCCAATGGACCTTATTTTATACAGTAAAGGTTTATAGGGAACTGTGTCAAATGCTTTTGCAAAATCCAGATACACCACTAGTGATGGACGAACTTCCGACGGGACGTTTCGCGAACGCGAAACGCGAACGGACACAAACGTTCGCGAAAACGACCGTTCGCCGCGGGCTCCATTGACTTCAATGGGAGGCGAATTTCGCAAACCTTTAGGTCGAATTTGCGGCCACGGGGTAATTATTAGGGGGTAGCACGTAGTCCCACCACCTGGACAATAGCATAATACATGTATGAGGTGAATTTGGGATCGATAACTACAAGCATTTTTTTTTTATTTGGGAAATTGTTCTGACAATTCAGGACTATGGAGCTAATGAAGGCAATGGAGGAGAGGGAAGGTCAGGGACCAGGGTAGGCAAACAAGAGGGTGCAGGAGATACAGAGCACTGACAGCAGCACCGTAATACAGAGCACTGACATCAGCACCGTGACATACAGCGCTGACAGCAGCTCCGTGACATACAGCGCTGACAGCAGCTCCGTGACATACAGCGCTGACAGCAGCTCCGTGACATACAGCGCTGACAGCAGCTCCGTGACATACAGCGCTGACAGCAGCTCCGTGACATACAGCGCTGACAGCAGCACCGTGACATACAGCGCTGACAGCAGCTCCGTGACATACAGCGCTGACAGCAGCTCCGTGACATACAGCGCTGACAGCAGCTCCGTGACATACAGCACTGACAGCAGCTCCGTGACATACAGCGCTGACAGCAGCTCCGTGACATACAGCGCTGACAGCAGCACCGTGACATACAGCGCTGACAGCAGCTCCGTGACATACAGCGCTGACAGCAGCTCCGTGACATACAGCGCTGACAGCAGCTCCGTGACATACAGCGCTGACAGCAGCTCCGTGACATACAGCGCTGACAGCAGCACCGTGACATACAGCGCTGACAGCAGCTCCGTGACATACAGCGCTGACAGCAGCTCCGTGACATACAGCGCTGACAGCAGCTCCGTGACATACAGCGCTGACAGCAGCTCCGTGACATACAGCGCTGACAGCAGCTCCGTGACATACAGCGCTGACAGCAGCTCCGTGACATACAGCGCTGACAGCAGCACCGTGACATACAGCGCTGACAGCAGCTCCGTGACATACAGCGCTGACAGCAGCTCCGTGACATACAGCGCTGACAGCAGCTCCGTGACATACAGCACTGACAGCAGCTCCGTGACATACAGCGCTGACAGCAGCTCCGTGACATACAGCGCTGACAGCAGCACCGTGACATACAGCGCTGACAGCAGCTCCGTGACATACAGCGCTGACAGCAGCTCCGTGACATACAGCGCTGACAGCAGCTCCGTGACATACAGCGCTGACAGCAGCTCCGTGACATACAGCGCTGACAGCAGCTCCGTGACATACAGCGCTGACAGCAGCTCCGTGACATACAGCGCTGACAGCAGCACCGTAAGCAGCCCCAGGAGGAAGTCAGCACAGCACAGGGATGGTGTGATCCCCTCATAATAAGAACCCCCAGGAGGAAGTCAGCACAGCACAGGGATGGTGGGAGCCCCTCATAATAAGAACACCCAGGAGGAAGTCAGCACAGCACAGGGATGGTGGGAACCCCTCATAATAAGCAGCCCCAGTAGAAATATGACACCGCTCAACCTCTTCAAAGAGGAGGGTAGGGGCATATAGTACGGTGTGCTTTTTTGGGTCAGGGAAGTGAGCCAAATGAATTAAGAAGGTCTGTGTGCTTGATTCCAAAAATTGTTTATAGACATATACATGGTCTACTGATCACATGTGTTGAATTCCTCCGAGATCCATGCCTCATTCATTTTTAGAAATGTGAGGTAGTTAACACTGTGGTGAGCTAGGCGAGTACGCTTATCGGTCACAATCCCCCCTGCTGCGCTGAACGTCCTTTCGGACAGGACACTGGATGAGGGGCAAGCCAACAGTTCGATTGCAAATTGGGCAAGCTCTGGCCAGAGGTCAAGCCTGCCCACCCAGTAGTCTAGGGGTTCATCACTCCTCAGAGCGTCCACATCGGCCGTTAACCCAATGTAGTCGGACACCTGACGGTCTAGGCGTTCCCTGATGCTGGATCCGGATGACACCTGTCGATGGGTCGGCTGAAAGAATGACCTCATATCCGAAGTCACCAACACATCTTCAAACCGGCCTCTTCTTGCAGGCGCTGTTGGATTGGTACCCGCAAATCCTTCTCTGGGAGTGGGAATTGCTCCTCTGCCAGCGCACGCAAAAGCAGAATGCAGCATTTCTCGAAGCAAGGCCTGGAAGTGCTGCATTCTGACAGCCCTCTGCGACGGCGGTAACATTTCCGCCATTTTGTGTTTGTACCGGGGGTCTAAGTACGTTGCCACCCAGTACTGGTCCTTGACCCTCATGCTTTTTATACGGGGGTCCCTATTAAAACACTGGAGCATGAAGGCCCCCATTTGCACTAAAGTGGAAGCGGTGTGGTGGCCTGGCTCCTGCTCATCATCCAGGATAATGTCGTCCTCTTCATTCTCCTCTCCCCATCCTCGCACAACAGGGATCCCAGAAAGGTTTAAAGCATGCTCTTCTTGCTCCTGCTCATCCGCCCCGGCACCATCCTCCTCTGACTCCTCATCAGACTCCTGTTGTTGACTTGTCTCAGATAGAGTAGCCCCCCCTGGGAATTCATCCAGCATTGCGACTTCCTCATCTTCCCGCTCCTGCTCCTCCACAGCCTGATCAATGACACGACGCAATGCACGCTCCAGAAAGAAGGCATAAGGTACCATGTCACTGATGGCGCCATGGCTGCGACTGACCAGTTTGGTGATCTCCTCAAATGGCCGCAGAAGTCTGCATGTGTCGCGCATGAGCAGCCACTGGCGCGGTGAAAAAAAACCCAGCTCCCCAGAACCGTTTCTTTCGCAGAGTTCATACAGGTAGACGTTAACTGCACGTTTCTGCTGGAGCAGCCTATCAAGCATATAGAAGGTTGAGTTCCATCGCGTCGGGCAATCGCAAATAAGACGTCTGACCGGCAGATGGTGTCGCCGCTGAATGTCAGCAAGGCGAGCCATGGCCGTGTAAGATCTTCTGAAATGGGCCGAGATTTTCCTTGCCTGCCGCAAGATGTCCTGGACCCCAGGGTATTTGACAAGGAATCGCTGCACGACCAAGTTTAAGACGTGTGCCATGCACGGCACGTGCGTGATTTTGCCCTGTTTCAATGCGCTAAGCAGATTGGCACCGTTGTCACACACCACTTTACCAACTGTCAAATTGAGCGGTGTTAGCCACTCATCTGCCTGTGAACGCAAAGCTGAAAGGAGTGCCGGGCCAGTGTGGCTCTTTGCTTCCAGGCACAACAGACGCAGCACGGCATGGCAACGTCTCACCTGGCATGTGGAATAGGTTCTGGGGAGCTTGGGCGGTGCAGTGGAAGAGACGCTAGCAGCGGAAAAGGAGGAGGCAGCTGAGGAGGAGAGGGAGGAGGATGGAGTAGGAGGAGGAGAAGAAGAGTCAGGCCTGCATGCAATCCGTGGCGGTAAAACCAAATCTACACGGGTGCCACGGGTTACATGCTTGACGGCCGTCAGAAGGTTCACCCAGTGGGCAGTAAAACTGATATACCTTCCCTGCCCGTGTTTGCTAGACCACGTGTCTGTGGTCAGATGTATCTTGGCACCGACACTGTGTGCCAGAGATACATTCACTTGCCGCTGAACATGGCCATATAGCTCTGGGATGCCCTTCTCTGAGAAATACTTCCTTCCTGGGACCTTCCATTGTGGTGTTCCAATGGCCACAAATTTGCGAAAGGCCTCCGAGTCCACCAGTTTATATGGCAGTAGTTGGCGGGCTATGAGTTCTGACAAGCCAGCCGCCAACCGTTGGGCAAGAGGGTTATCCGGCGTCATCATTTTTTTACGCTCAAACATTAGGCCCACGGAAGCCTGCCTTTTTGCAGAAAAATGTGAGCTTGGCGTGATGGAAGGTGGAGTGGAGGACAATTGTGAGGAGAGAGGAGAAGGAGAAGTAGAAGACGAGGCTGGACGGTGAGAGCCTGCAGTGTGGCTTTGTGTGTTCCGTTGCTCCCACTGGGCTCGGTGATGGCTGCTCATGTGCCTTCTTAAGGCGGTCGTCCCTAGGTGAGTATTGGGCTTACCGCGACTAACGCGTTGACTGCAAAGATTGCAGATGGCAACGCTATTGTCAGCAGCGGACACGTTAAAAAAAGCCCACACTGCGGAGCCATGTGCCGGTGTCCTGGGAGCGCCAGATGTGACCGTACATGGTCGATGACTCGCTCCTGATACATTTGCAGTCTGCTTTGTCCCTGCTGTGCAATGTAAGTCATTGCTGCTTCTCCTCCCTATCTGCTGGTCCATATCTCCCTCTGAACTCCCCTCCTCTTCCTCTCTTGTGGGCACCCACGTGACATCACTAGACACGTCATCATCAACGTCACCTTCCCCACCGCTATAAGTAGAGTAGGCAGCAACACCGGGGACCAACCTCCTCCTTGGGCTGATCTGGGTACTGGCGTCAGACTGCTGAGTAGCGCTTGTTGCTACCTCCTCTTCCTGATCCAATACCAAGAGTGGCTGCGCATCAGAAATGTCCTCTTGATATGGATCGGAAAATAATTCCAGTGACTCAAGCGGAAGGTATGTGGTGGTGGTGGTGGTGGTCGTGTTGTTGGTGGTAGTGTCTTTGGGGGTGCACATAGCAGAGAGTGAAGAAGAGGGTGCAGATCGAGAGGATGAGGAGGGTGCAGAAGAGTAAGGCTGAGCGAGCCACTCAACCAAGTCTGGTGCATCCTTTAAAGTAATTGAACGCACCTTCTGCAACTTCCCACTTTGGCTCAAGCCTGTTGCTCCTGCCCTACCCCTACCACCCCTGCGGAAGGGCCTGCCTCTTCCTCTGCATGTCATTTTTTAAATGACCCTGTGACAAAACTCTTAGTCCCTATACCGCTGAAGGACTGCTGCAGTATAGGTGAGCGGTCAGCAGTGGTGCACGTCAACCCTATCTATTGTGGACCTATAGCGGTCCTTACAGAACAGCAGACTGTACCGCACTCAAGCCTATGTACCGTAGCACCCTATACCAAGTTACCAGTCCTTATAAGAACTTTTGTGGACCAAGCAGGTTGTGTATTAGTGTTTAGCAGACTGTACGTCAGTCCCTATACCGCTGAAGGACTGCTGCAGTATAGGGCAGCGGTCAGCAGTGGTGCACGTCAACCCTATCTATTGTGGACCGATAGCGGTCCTTACAGAACAGCAGACTGTACCGCACTCAAGCCTATGTACCGTAGCACCCTATACCAAGTTACCAGTCCTTATAAGAACTTTTGTGGACCAAGCAGGTTGTGTATTAGTGTTTAGCAGACTGTACGTCAGTCCCTATACCGCTGAAGGACTGCTGCAGTATAGGGCAGCGGTCAGCAGTGGTGCACGTCAACCCTATCTATTGTGGACCGATAGCGGTCCTTACAGAACAGCAGACTGTACCGCACTCAAGCCTATGTACCGTAGCACCCTATACCAAGTTACCAGTCCTTATAAGAACTTTTGTGGAACAAGCAGGTTGTGTGTTAGTGATTAGCAGACTGTACGTCAGTCCCTATACCAATGAAGGACTGCTGCAGTATAGGGCAGCGGTCAGCAGTAGTGCACGGCAACCCTATGTATTGTGGACCGATAGCGGTCCTTACAGAACAGCAGACTGTACTGCACTCAGGCCTATGTACCGTAGCACCCTATACCAAGTTACCAGTCCTTATAAGAACTTTTGTGGACCAAGCAGGTTGTGTGTTAGTGTTTAGCAGACTGTGCGTCAGTCCCTATACCGCTGAAGGACTGCTGCAGTATAGGGCAGCGGTCAGCAGTAGTGCACGGCAACCCTATGTATTGTGGACCGATAGCGGTCCTTACAGAACAGCAGACTGTAACGCACTCAGGCCTATGTACCGTAGCACCCTATACCAAGTTACCAGTCCTTATAAGAACTTTTGTGGACCAAGCAGGTTGTGTGTTAGTGATTAGCAGACTGTACGTCAGTCCCTATACCAATGAAGGACTGCTGCAGTATAGGGCAGCGGTCAGCAGTAGTGCACGGCAACCCTATGTATTGTGGACCGATAGCGGTCCTTACAGAACAGCAGACTGTAACGCACTCAGGCCTATGTACCGTAGCACCCTATACCAAGTTACCAGTCCTTATAAAAACTTTTGTGGACCAAGCAGGTTGTGTGTTAGTGTTTAGCAGACTGTGCGTCAGTCCCTATACCGCTGAAGGACTGCTGCAGTATAGGGCAGCGGTCAGCAGTGGTGCACGTCAACCCTATCTATTGTGGACCGATAGCGGTCCTTACAGAACAGCAGACTGTACCGCACTCAAGCCTATGTACCGTAGCACCCTATACCAAGTTACCAGTCCTTATAAGAACTTTTGTGGACCAAGCAGGTTGTGTATTAGTGTTTAGCAGACTGTACGTCAGTCCCTATACCGCTGAAGGACTGCTGCAGTATAGGGCAGCGGTCAGCAGTGGTGCACGTCAACCCTATCTATTGTGGACCGATAGCGGTCCTTACAGAACAGCAGACTGTACCGCACTCAAGCCTATGTACCGTAGCACCCTATACCAAGTTACCAGTCCTTATAAGAACTTTTGTGGAACAAGCAGGTTGTGTGTTAGTGATTAGCAGACTGTACGTCAGTCCCTATACCAATGAAGGACTGCTGCAGTATAGGGCAGCGGTCAGCAGTAGTGCACGGCAACCCTATGTATTGTGGACCGATAGCGGTCCTTACAGAACAGCAGACTGTACTGCACTCAGGCCTATGTACCGTAGCACCCTATACCAAGTTACCAGTCCTTATAAGAACTTTTGTGGACCAAGCAGGTTGTGTGTTAGTGTTTAGCAGACTGTGCGTCAGTCCCTATACCGCTGAAGGACTGCTGCAGTATAGGGCAGCGGTCAGCAGTAGTGCACGGCAACCCTATGTATTGTGGACCGATAGCGGTCCTTACAGAACAGCAGACTGTAACGCACTCAGGCCTATGTACCGTAGCACCCTATACCAAGTTACCAGTCCTTATAAGAACTTTTGTGGACCAAGCAGGTTGTGTGTTAGTGATTAGCAGACTGTACGTCAGTCCCTATACCAATGAAGGACTGCTGCAGTATAGGGCAGCGGTCAGCAGTAGTGCACGGCAACCCTATGTATTGTGGACCGATAGCGGTCCTTACAGAACAGCAGACTGTAACGCACTCAGGCCTATGTACCGTAGCACCCTATACCAAGTTACCAGTCCTTATAAAAACTTTTGTGGACCAAGCAGGTTGTGTGTTAGTGTTTAGCAGACTGTGCGTCAGTCCCTATACCGCTGAAGGACTGCTGCAGTATAGGGCAGCGGTCAGCAGTGGTGCACGTCAACCCTATCTATTGTGGACCGATAGCGGTCCTTACAGAACAGCAGACTGTACCGCACTCAAGCCTATGTACCGTAGCACCCTATACCAAGTTACCAGTCCTTATAAGAACTTTTGTGGACCAAGCAGGTTGTGTATTAGTGTTTAGCAGACTGTACGTCAGTCCCTATACCGCTGAAGGACTGCTGCAGTATAGGGCAGCGGTCAGCAGTGGTGCACGTCAACCCTATCTATTGTGGACCGATAGCGGTCCTTACAGAACAGCAGACTGTACCGCACTCAAGCCTATGTACCGTAGCACCCTATACCAAGTTACCAGTCCTTATAAGAACTTTTGTGGAACAAGCAGGTTGTGTGTTAGTGATTAGCAGACTGTACGTCAGTCCCTATACCAATGAAGGACTGCTGCAGTATAGGGCAGCGGTCAGCAGTAGTGCACGGCAACCCTATGTATTGTGGACCGATAGCGGTCCTTACAGAACAGCAGACTGTACTGCACTCAGGCCTATGTACCGTAGCACCCTATACCAAGTTACCAGTCCTTATAAGAACTTTTGTGGACCAAGCAGGTTGTGTGTTAGTGTTTAGCAGACTGTGCGTCAGTCCCTATACCGCTGAAGGACTGCTGCAGTATAGGGCAGCGGTCAGCAGTAGTGCACGGCAACCCTATGTATTGTGGACCGATAGCGGTCCTTACAGAACAGCAGACTGTAACGCACTCAGGCCTATGTACCGTAGCACCCTATACCAAGTTACCAGTCCTTATAAGAACTTTTGTGGACCAAGCAGGTTGTGTGTTAGTGATTAGCAGACTGTACGTCAGTCCCTATACCAATGAAGGACTGCTGCAGTATAGGGCAGCGGTCAGCAGTAGTGCACGGCAACCCTATGTATTGTGGACCGATAGCGGTCCTTACAGAACAGCAGACTGTAACGCACTCAGGCCTATGTACCGTAGCACCCTATACCAAGTTACCAGTCCTTATAAAAACTTTTGTGGACCAAGCAGGTTGTGTGTTAGTGTTTAGCAGACTGTGCGTCAGTCCCTATACCGCTGAAGGACTGCTGCAGTATAGGGCAGCGGTCAGCAGTGGTGCACGTCAACCCTATCTATTGTGGACCGATAGCGGTCCTTACAGAACAGCAGACTGTACCGCACTCAAGCCTATGTACCGTAGCACCCTATACCAAGTTACCAGTCCTTATAAGAACTTTTGTGGACCAAGCAGGTTGTGTATTAGTGTTTAGCAGACTGTACGTCAGTCCCTATACCGCTGAAGGACTGCTGCAGTATAGGGCAGCGGTCAGCAGTGGTGCACGTCAACCCTATCTATTGTGGACCGATAGCGGTCCTTACAGAACAGCAGACTGTACCGCACTCAAGCCTATGTACCGTAGCACCCTATACCAAGTTACCAGTCCTTATAAGAACTTTTGTGGAACAAGCAGGTTGTGTGTTAGTGATTAGCAGACTGTACGTCAGTCCCTATACCAATGAAGGACTGCTGCAGTATAGGGCAGCGGTCAGCAGTAGTGCACGGCAACCCTATGTATTGTGGACCGATAGCGGTCCTTACAGAACAGCAGACTGTAACGCACTCAGGCCTATGTACCGTAGCACCCTATACCAAGTTACCAGTCCTTATAAGAACTTTTGTGGACCAAGCAGGTTGTGTGTTAGTGATTAGCAGACTGTACGTCAGTCCCTATACCAATGAAGGACTGCTGCAGTATAGGGCAGCGGTCAGCAGTAGTGCACGGCAACCCTATGTATTGTGGACCGATAGCGGTCCTTACAGAACAGCAGACTGTACTGCACTCAGGCCTATGTACCGTAGCACCCTATACCAAGTTACCAGTCCTTATAAAAACTTTTGTGGACCAAGCAGGTTGTGTGTTAGTGTTTAGCAGACTGTGCGTCAGTCCCTATACCGCTGAAGGACTGCTGCAGTATAGGGCAGCGGTCAGCAGTAGTGCACGGCAACCCTATGTATTGTGGACCGATAGCGGTCCTTACAGAACAGCAGACTGTAACGCACTCAGGCCTATGTACCGTAGCACCCTATACCAAGTTACCAGTCCTTATAAGAACTTTTGTGGACCAAGCAGGTTGTGTGTTAGTGATTAGCAGACTGTACGTCAGTCCCTATACCAATGAAGGACTGCTGCAGTATAGGGCAGCGGTCAGCAGTAGTGCACGGCAACCCTATGTATTGTGGACCGATAGCGGTCCTTACAGAACAGCAGACTGTACCGCACCCAAGCCTATGTACCGTAGCACCCTAGACAGACCAAGTTACCAGTCCTGATAAAGAGCTTTGTGGAACAAGTGAGTTGTGAATGATTAGCAGACTGCAGCAGAAGGGCAGCAGTCAAGTATAATATTCTTTCTATATTTGGAAGAAAGAATATTATACGTGTACAAGCCTATTACCGTACCACTGATACCAGTCCTGAAAAGAACCTTTGTGGAACTAATAGTAACAGCAAGTCTTTAAAATTATCCTCACTGCCTGACACACTGCTTCCTGCCTGTCCCTATACAAATTGGCAAAAAAGAGTAGGCTGGAACGATTAGCTGGAACAGCTCTTTTGTGGACCTGATAGTAACAGCTAATGATGATGATGATGATGATGATGAAGAAAGACTAATCTGGCTGAGCTGTCCCTAAAATAGCAGCATACAGCGCTCTGTCCCTTTATCTAAACTGACAAAAGAAACTCAGGCTGCTGACCTAACACCTATACCAGTCCTGAAAAGAACTTTTGTGTACCAAATAGCTAGCGTTTTCTCTGTCCCTACTCCACACAGGATCCTTTCCCTACAGTGACAGAAGAAAGAATGTAAAATGGCCACCGGATCGGGTGTATTTATAGGTTAGGGGGAATGTCCAAGTGTCCATGAGCTGTCATGTCTCAATTGGTTGTCCTGTAACACATGATAAACGTGTCACGAAAGGTTAAAGTTCTTGTATACATTAAACACGTAAGTCCGCCGGGGCGAACGACGGAAAAAGGCGTTCGAACCCGCGGACGGCGAAAGTCGGAAATTCGCCGCGAAACGACCGCCGGGCGAACCGTTCGGCCATCACTATACACCACCTCTATGGGCATTCCTTTATCTAGATGGCAGCTCACCTCCTCATAAAAGGTTAATAGATTGGTTTGGCAAGAATGATTCTTCATTAATCCATGCTGATTACTGCTAATGATACCATTCTCATTACTAAAATCTTGTATATAGTCCCTTATCATCCCCTCCAAGAGTTTGCATACTATTGATGTTAGGCTAACTGGTCTGTAATTCCCAGGAATGTATTTTGGCCCTTTTTTAAATATTGGAGCTATATTGGCTTTTCTCTAATCAGCTGGTACCATTCCAGTCAGTAGACTGTCAGTAAAAATTAGGAACAATGGTCTGGCAATTACTTGACTGAGTTCCCCCAGGAGCCTTGGGTGCAAGCAATCTGGTCCTGGTGACTTATTAATGTTTTCAAAGTCTATTTCTAATTCTGTCCTCTGTTAGCCATGAGGGTGCTTCCCATAATATGTGATGAGGATAAACACTGCAGTTGTGGTTACTGAAGCCCCCTGATTCCCTTCGTAAAGACTGAGGCCGCGTACACACGGGCGGACTGTTCGCCCAACCTTGTCCGCTGAACAGTGTTTGGGCGGACAGTCCGCTCGTGTGTGGGCTTTCAGCGGACAGTTTCAGCGGACAGTTGGACGGACAAAGTCTTTCGGAAATTCCGAAAAACTGTCCGCTGAAACTGTGTTTGAGCGAACAGTCCGCCCGTGTGTGGGCCTGTCCGCTGTACTTTCGAAATGAGCGGACTGTTCCCGCTCGGAAAGTCCGCCCATTTCGAGCGCGTGTACAGGTAGGCGGGGCCCGCGAAGGAGATGTCGCGGGCTCCGCCGCCTGGAATGGGCTTAAAGGGGAACCCCAACTCCGAAAAAAATCGGCGTGGGGGTACCCCCAAAGTCCACACCAGACCCTTGTCCGAGCACGCTACCCGGCCGGCCAGGAAAGGGGGGCGAGCGAGCGCGCCCCCCCTTCCTGAGCCGTACCAGGCCGCGTGCCCTCAACATGGGGGGGTGTCACATGGGGACTATGACATCGTAAGGGGGCGGGGTCACCATGTGACCAACCCATGTGACATATACCATGTGACACCGCCCCATTGTCACTATATAAGTGACCGCACAGCGCGGCTCTGGCATTCCGGCCGGAGAGCTCGTCGAGTCAACATCTCCAGGAGAAGAAGCAGAAGAACAAGAAGATGAACAAGAACGGAAGGCGGCGGCGACGACAGCGGCGACAGCGGCGACAGAAGACCGGGCCACCGCCTGCAAAAGAGCTACAAGAAGGCGCGGTGGCCCGGCAGAAGAACCGAAGAGGGGGACAAGACCCCCGAAGTCGGGAGAAGAGGCCGGCGGCGGGGAGGAAGAAAGCCGGACTCCTCCGCTAGTAAAAGAGCTACACACACATAGCGGAGGAGTCCGGCGAGAAGACCCCCGAAGACGGAAGACCCCCGGAGCTGTGCAATAAAATATTTTTTCCCCTGTGTTGTGTTTTTTTTTGTACTTTATTTCACAGGTGAATGGGTAGGGGTACATTGTACCCCATACTCATTCACATAGGGTGGGGGGCCGGTATCCGGGGGCCCCCTTCTTAAAGGGGGCTCCCGGATTCCGATAAGCCCCCCGCCCGCAGACCCCGACAACCAACGGCCAGGGTTGTCGGGAAGAGGCCCTTGTCCTCATCAACATGGGGACAAGGTGCTTTGGGGTGGGGGGGCCGCGCGGCCCCCCCTTCCCCAAGGCACCCCCCCATGTTGAGGGCACGCGGCCTGGTACGGCTCAGGAGGGGGGGCGCGCTCGCTCGCCCCCCTTTCCTGGCCGGCCGGGTAGCGTGCTCGGACAAGGGTCTGGTGTGGACTTTGGGGGAACCCCCACGCCGATTTTTTTCGGCGTTGGGGTTCCCCTTTAAGCCCATTCCAGGCGGCGGAGCCCGCGACGTCTCCTTCGCGGGCCCCGCCTACCTGTACACGCGCTCGAAATGGGCGGATTTGCCTCCGCCTTACGTGGGCGAGTCCGTTCATTTCAAAAGTTGAGCGGACTGTTTGGCAAACAGTTCGTTGAAACAGTCCGCTCGTGTGTGGGCAAGTCCGCTCATGCAAATTTTGAGCGGACTGTTTGCCGAAACTGTTTGACGAACAAGGTTGGGCAAACAGTCCGCGCGTGTGTACGCGGCCTGAGGGGAATAATAAATTCAATACCTTCGCCATCTCCCTATCCTTTGTAACCAGATGTTTTTCCTCATTCTTTATGGGGGCAATATGGTCTGTCCTCCCTTTTATACTGTTTATATATTTTTTTTTTTTTGCTCTCCTCCACTATGTGTCTTTCGTATTCTATCTTAGCCGCCCTACTAGCACTTACATTTCTTGTTGCAAAATAAAGCTCTATTTGTGTGAAGAAAATTATAAAAAATGCACATGGTTGCAGTGTAGCATGACCACGCAATTGTCATTCAAAGTGTGACAGCGCTGAAAGCTGAAAATTGGCCCTGGCAGGAAAAGGGTGAAAGTGCCCTGTAAGTGGTTAAATAAAAAACCAAAAAAGTCACTTTTTGTATTTTGTATTAGGGAGATGGGAGAAATATAGCGAGACAAAATTTTGACCAAACTCAATTAATTAAAGCCCAACTAAAGCTAATAGTTTCAACCATTACTGTAACTTTCTTTTGGGAAAAATGGGTATAAACCATATAAAAAAACTTTATATATTATATATATTATCATGACATCAGAGAGCACCCACTTACATCATGGTCCTCAGAGAGCCCCTCCTTACATCAGAGTCCCCAGAGAGAGGGCAGGCACAGTGAGAACGGAACAGCAGTAAAGCTCTCCCATGCTGCCCCCCACACTCGCAGCCCGACTGCAGAGAGGCCACAGCCATGGCCATCTCTGAGAGACTCTGGGCTATGGGCCCCAGATTCGGGGCTGTAGCCCCAAAAGCCACCCCCTAGTGCCTCCCCTGCTGGTGGGATAAACTGATAATAAAACTATGTTACAAGGAGGACTCAGAAAAAAAACCCTTCTTTAGCATGGTAATGCTAAAGACAGACTGCATCATATTTGTCATGTCTGAATGTTATGTCTGAGGCTGCCCAAAGATAGCTGAACTGTGGCCGGTAAAATACCCGTCATATCA
Organism: Lithobates pipiens; assembly: GCF_037356315.1. Lineage (NCBI taxonomy): Eukaryota > Metazoa > Chordata > Amphibia > Anura > Ranidae > Lithobates > Lithobates pipiens. Next base: position 475,611,120 of record NW_027507903.1, read on the forward strand.
ATCACCAGCAATAGGCAGGTGGTGTGGGGAAAATCCAACAAACTTAGAGCCACATACGCTGTGGGTTGTGGAGAGTCAGAGGGACTCTTATCCCGCTGTTGCTTTTCTTACTTAGCAGTGAAATGCAGATAATAACATCCGCACTCTTCCAGAGTTCAACAGCAGGTGGCGCTGTAAGTAAAGTATGAAATTGCAGCCTAGTGTCTCAAGGTAATTGAGGCAGGAGTTCTGCTTTAGGATAAGTCTGCACTATACCAGCAATTTGAAAGTTTTTTTTTTCTTTTATGTAAAATGGAGCCCTATTTTACATTAAAAATGCTACTGGCTGTCCTCTACAGACCCCCAATCCAGAGATGTCCTCTGCAGGGTCTCTTCTTTACCAGCATTTGCTGATTTAAATCTTATCTCCAATCTTCCCTTTAGTCTTGCACAGCTGTACAGGCTCCTCTTGTACTGAAATTGCTTACTCTGACTTCACTGCACACTGTGAGCTTCTCATAATGTGCAATGGAAGCTACAGCAGACAGAGCCCAACTAATTTCCTGGCTAGAGGACATCCAGCACCAGCTAACGCTTCCTCTCCCAGCCTGACTGTCCCTTTCAGTCAATGGATTTCAGCTGTTTCAATCGTGGAGGCCCAGCATCACATTTGGGCATTACCTAGGGTGGTCGGCATGTAAATACAGCCTGCCTAGGTTCACCCATTCATGCAGAACGACATCCACCCATTAAGGCATTTTGATATTTGTTTTACTCCTCCCAAGAGCCAGCCCACTGCTTGTACTAGGTATTGTGACATGTTCAGGAAGCTATGTACAGCACCTTGTCAGTCTCTCCCACCAGTCATAATCTTCCTCCACTGGACAACGTCAGACTTGTGACGAAACACATCGGTGGAGTGACGTGTTGATGTCACTGTGCTGTTCAATGTCCCGGAAGGACAGGTGTTTGTATCGTAACCGACTGGCTAACTGTATCCATGCTTGATTTACTCTACCTAGATGTAATTGCATACCATTTCATAACATTTATTAAATTACTAGTCTAGTTTACACTATGGTGAGCCTTTCCTTTTTTTGGCTTGCTATGTGTACGGGAATCGAGTGAGGACTCTGGATCCTTGAGCCCCCGTGGAAAGGATAAGACCATCCACTTTGATAGAGATGTTTGGAGGCTTCTTCTGGTTTGATCAACCATCTACTTGCCATCCCTGGAGATAAAGGCCTTGGCTGGGTATTAGCCACAAGTGAGTCAGCTTGTGTATTCTGGTTAGCGCGCACTTTATGTAGTGGTGGATTTACACTTTGCATACCAGTGTGAACATATCTACACGAGGAGGAAATCAAACACCGATTGTTTGCTTGTGAGATGCACTGCTCATCAGTATCATCTGTGAAGGATCCATCTGTCCAAGTTTCTCATTTGTTTCTTGGGACTGATTAACTGATACTATTGATAGTTTATACCTTCTCACTTTGATACCATTGATACTGTTTACACCTTCTCACTTTGATACCATTGATACTGTTTATACCTTCTCACTTTGATACCATTGATACTGTTTATACCTTCTCACTTTGATACCATTGATACTGTTTATACCTTCTCACTTTGATACCATTAATACTGTTTATACCTTCTCACTTTGATACCATTGATACTGTTTATACCTTCTCACTTAATACCATTAATACTGTTTATTACTTCTCACTTTGATACCATTAATACTGTTTATTCCTTCTCCCTTTGATACCATTAATACTGTTTATACCTTCTCCCTTTGATACCATTTATACTGTTTATACCTTCTCACTTTGTTATGAATAGTTCATATTGTCACTTTATTAGGTTTGGTGGTATAAGAGAGGCAACTTTTATTTTTATTGCATAGAGAAGAACAGAGAGCCAATGATGACATCGCTGGATTTAAAATAAAGAATGAAAATAGAAAGGTTTTGTGTAAAAATATCATATCATTAGCATGTTGATGAAGGGGGAGGGCAGAACCAAGGAACCCAAAATAAATAAAATAAAGTACACCTGCCAGTGCCTAACACTAGTACATTCATTGGCACCAGGAATAATATGCAGGTTTCTTAATGTATTCTTTATTTTTCAGTCTCCTCTCAGTCTGTGTTGTATTTGCTGCACACTGGCAGAGGTTCAGCTTCCTTACCAAGTCTGTTATTTGTTCCCCTTTAACATTTCCCTTTTACCTGGTGTACTGTATTTCTTCAGTCAGGGCTGTCCTATGAGTCTCTATTCATCTGTTTGTGTAAGCTGACCATACACTATACAATCTGGTTATTCGTTGGGTGTCAATCACAGTAAAAACTCCTGAACAGAATCGCGGGATGCCTGTCGCCCAAAAGAAATACAGGAGCTTCCTTTGGGCGATGGGCGTCCCCTGATTCTTTTTGCACATTTTTACCGTTATTGTCACCCCCATACGTGGAGAAGTTCCATGTTATTGGAACTGCATTGACCTTCTCTCCTATCTGTCTTGCTTTAACTGATCTTGTTTCAGCATTGATTTATCAGAGATGCTGACTATACTGCCTAAGACAAAGCCACGCTAGGCAGAATCTACAAACCTGTATTTTAAATACAGTCAGAAAGAAATATGTAACAGCAAACTTGTAAGACCTAAAAAGGTTTGTTTTTTTCCAGGAAATGTTACAATAATAGCCACAAATGTGATTCAGTTAAAGGCCTCTCTAGGCTCCCTCCACCTCTTCTTTAAGTAAATTAGTTCAAAGTGAACCTGTTGATCAGTGGAATCGATTTTGTACAACCAGGGCACTCATCCATGGATCGAAATTAGTCTGGTCCCTGCTAAACCAGCCAAATTTCATACCATGTAAGGCGACATAAAGTAATACTAAAGGTTTGAGGTTTTTTTGTTTTAAAATTACAAACGTGACCTACTTACCTGTTCTGTGTTTTGCACAGAACAGCCCCGATCCTCCTCTTCTTGGGGTCCCCTGACTGCGCTCCTGACTCCACCCCCCCGCCGAGTGCCCCCATAGCAAGTCACTTGTTTTGGGGGCACTCGTGCATGCTCGCTTCCAAGCCCCCGCTCTGTGTATCCATAAGGCACACAGAGCGGGACTTGCGCCCCTCCCCTCCAGCTCCCTCCTTAGTGGCTCTGATTGATGGCAGCGGGAGCCAATGGCCAGAAAGTCCGGTCGTGTGTACGCGGCAAAAGCCACACTAGGCAGAATCTACAAACCTGTATTTTAAATACAGTCAGAAAGAAATATGTAACAGCAAACTGGTAAGACCTGTTTTTTTCCAGGAATTTTTACAATAATAGCCACAAATGTGATTCAGTTAAAGGCCTTTCTAGCCTCCCTCCACCGCTTCTTTAAGTAAATTAGTTCAGTGTCACGTAATTGATCCCCCCCATGTAGTTATTAACAGACCATCCACCCCAAAACCTGCTTCCAGAACATAACGGCCGTGCCCTTCCCTTCACCCAACTGTACAGAAAATAAATCAGATTTTCTGAATGTGAACAATCTTCTCTCATTGCTCGGCGTACACATAAAATACATCATACGGCACAAATAGAGAGAAAACAGAAACATTGTTCCTTATTTTCCCTCATCCTGAGAAACTTGGCCTATAACGCATTCGCATTTGTTCGAAAATAAAAAGGCATTTGGCTTTATTATTTTAACCTGTATGGGCCGAGATATAAATTAGAGCGGCGGAATGGTGAGATTTCCCATCGCAGACGTTTATTTGCTTTCATTTGTGAAGCTTTTAAAAAGAGAACGTTGGATCTCGGCTGGTGGAAGTAGCTGGCGCTGTGATGGACGCACGTCTGCGCGATATAGAAGCTGGATCAATCAAAAACACTTTGTTTTATGAACCCTGTGAGGAAATGTTGGGCTTCCTCCAAGTCTGATGGAGGACAGTCAATATTTCACTTAAGTATAATAGATAAAGCCAGGGGAAAGAACGGGAGTTTGGTAATGGACTGAGTGTAACAAGGCACTTAAAAACGAACTTTCTCTGTTTTATTGAAACAATTATTACCCTACCTGGCTAAGCAGAGCAATGCCGATTACCTGGCCTGGTACAACCACTGCAAATGGAAAGAACAAATTGCTGAATGCTACTATAGAGGAATACTCTATAAAATGTAACAAGTAATAAAGTTTTATATATTCTATATACAGTATACAATGTTACATCTTATGATCTCTTTTTTTTTTTCATCTGAAATGCGTCGGGGTCACATATAATACCTGCGGCATGTTTCTAACAAAATTATATTCATTTGGGAGTGCTTCATTTGTCTCATTTAGTTTTCCTATTATGTTGTAAAATTGGGCAACGTATAAAAAAACACCTTTATATTATTTATCAATAATTGATCCTTGCTTTGTAGCAACAACATCAATTTAATTTGATTTGATAAACGGGATGGGCAGTGGAATTAAGTTTGATCCTTTTATAGCCAGTAAGGCTAGGTTCACACCTCTGCGTTTTGTGCGTTTGCGTGGGGACAGCAGCATGTTCATTTGAATGGGCTGCTATACCTGCACAAAACATGGGGGGGAAAAGTCCCAAATCCTTTTCCGAAACGCACTCGCAGGGCAGCCATGCGGTTTTCTGCACTTGAAAATGCACAGCGTTTATAAATAGATGGGGGTGCCATTAAAGTGGAACTTCAGTCATATTTTTTTCATCTTTCCATCAATTGAATCTTCTGCCCTTGTGGATTAAACTTTGGATAGTAAAACATATTTTTTTTCTGCCAGTAAATGCCTTATACAATCCACTTACTGTTTCTTGTCTGGTAAAAAGCCTAGGCTTATGACATGATGTACAGCTGTCTCTCTCACTCTCCTGAGAGTGTGCCAGGAATGAGTCATAAGAGGGCCAATGAGAGATGCAGAGCTGGAGGTGTTCATCTGTCTAAATTCAGGAAGTGAACAGGCAGCAGCTTCAGCTGCCCACAGTTAAAATGGATGCAGCCAGACTCAGTGGAGGGAGATTTCTGCATTATATTTGGCAAGTACAGAATCGCAGTGTATAAAAAATAATATGCAAAGCGGTTGGAGGGAAGCTTCAGAATGGCAAATATGTTTTTATTACAAATTATGTCAGCAGACTGCAGTTCCTCTTTAACCACTTCCCGACCAGCGCATGCCAATTTACGGCGGCAGAATGGCACTGCCAGGAAAGAGTCATAAGAGGGCAAATGAGAGCTGCAGAGCTGGAGGTGTACCTCCTGTGTGTCTGTCTAAATTCAGGAAGTGAACAGGCAGCAGCTTCAGCTGCCCACAGTTAAAATGGATGCAGCAGACTGCAGTTCCTCTTTAACCGCTTCCCGACCAGCACATGCTGATTTACATAGACAGAATGGCACTGGTGGGCAAAAGGGCGTACAGGTACGTCCACTTTAAGAAGCGGCACTCCATGACACCGATGTCCACCGGGTGCCCGCGATCTTGTCACGGAGAGGTAGAACGGGGAGATGCTTTTGTAAATAAGGCATTTCCCCGTTCTGCCTAGTGACAGGACAGAGATCACTGCTCTCTGTCAATGAGAGCAGTGATTGCTGTCATGTGTGTTGTAGCCCCTCTCCCCCACAGTTAGAATCACTCCCCAGGACACACTTAACCCCTTCATTGCCCCCTAGTGGTTAACCCCTTCCCTGCCAGTGTCATTTACACAGTAATCAGTGCATTTTTATAGCATTGATCGCTGTATATTTGACAATGGTCCCAAAATAGTGTCAAAAGTGTCCGCTGTTGCAGTCCTGATAAAAATCGCAGATCGCCGCCATTATAAAAATACCATAAAGCTATCCCCTAAAACCAATCACTATACACTTATTGCAAATTTATTTTTACCAAAAATATGTAGAAGAATACGTACTGGGTGAAACTGAGGAAAAAAATTGTTTTTTAATATATTTTTGGGAAATATTTATTATAGCAAAAAGTAAAAAATAATGCTTTACTTTTTTTCTAAATTGTCGTTCTTTTTCTTTTTATAGCGCAAAAATTTGTGGGGAAAAAAGGACATCAATTTTATTTGGCTACAATGTCGCACGACCGTGCAATTGTCTGTTAAAACGACGCAGTGCCGAATCGCAAAAAGTGCTCTGGTCAGAAAGGGGGTAAATCCTCCCGGGGCTGAAGTGGTTAAGATTCTATAGGCATTGGGCTTAAAAATACGCCAGTTCTTTTGGCAGAAAAAAAAACGCTCCCATAGAATGTTTTTTTTACAGGAGTTTAGGAGCTTTTAGGAGAGTTTAGGAGCATTCAGCGTTTTTTCTACTAGTGAACTTGTCTCAAAAACTCAAACCAGAAGTGTTTTCTTTTCTGCCTCTAAACGCTGAGCTTAAAATATGTTCCTAAACATCCTGATGTGCATAGGCACATAGGATAACATTGAGCTGCTTCTACAGGCAAAACACAAAACTCCTGTACAAGCAGCGTTTTTTCAAGCCCAGTATACATGGCCCCAAAGAATTACTGGCACCCTGCAGGGTCTGCTAAAGAGCAATGCATTTTGTCTGCGAGTCACGAGCAGGTACGATTGTGCACTGGTTCCTGACCTGCATATGTGTGAACTAGAGCTGCACGATTAATTGTTAAAAAAAAATCACAATATTCTTTCAACCCCCCCCCCCCCCCTCATGATCTTAATCCAGCATTTTCACGATTCATACATCGCAGAGCCATTTTCTGCTCACTCACAGCGGTCAAAAAAAAAAAACTTCAAATGTTTATCAACATCGTCAGCACTGGGAGATAACTATAAACAAAGTATCTTTTGGTTTGTTTAAATCAAAGGAATGAACTTCAGTCTGTAAATGAAATCAGTTCAGCCTCTTAAAGACTAAGGCTGGGTTCACACTGCAGAGGGTCACAGATTGCACCAGGGGTCTGGTGCGTCCCTGTCCTGCGTTTCAGGGACAAATCTTTGCCTGAATTCGACCCTGAAACAGAGCCAAAGACGCACAGGACTCCTGTGCAAGCCGCTCCGCAGCCGCCCCGAAGATATGTGAATGGGCTCCATATAGAGACGGTCACAATCTCCTGTCATGCAAATTGGATGAGGGGTTACCCACATCCAATTTGCATAGATGTGAACCCAGCCTAAACCTTTTTCTGACACTTGTTGCTTACAAGTTAAAATCAGTATTGTTTGCTAGAAAAATACTTAGAACCTCCAAACATTGTATATATTTTTTAGCAGAGAACCTAGAGAATAAAATGGTGATTGTTGCAATATTTTATGTCACACTGTATTTGCGCCACTGTCTTTCAAACGCAATTTTTTGGGAAAACATACACTTCAATTAATTAAAAAAAAAAATGAAACAGTAAAGTTAGCCCAATTTTTTTATATAATGTGACAGATGTTACGCCATGAGAATCGTGATTTTTATTCTAAGAAAAAAAATAGTGATTCTCATTTTAGCCAGAATCATGCAGCTCCAGTGTGAACCTAGCCTAAGGGCCCCCTTAATTCTGGGTTCATGGCACTGTGCTGGAGTTTTTACATGCATTGTGGTGTAGAGGTAGTGTTTTTAACACATTGGGGTTGATTTACTAAAACTGGAGAGTGCAAAATCTGGTGCAGCTGTGTATGGTAGCCAATCAGCTTCTAACGTTAGCTTGTTCATTTAAGTTTTGACAAAAAAACCTGGAAGCCGATTGGTATGTCCCTGGAGCCGATGCGCCTGTCCGGCAGGCGCGATGACTCCTAGGCACACGTGATTGCTTGTGATTGCTCGTGATAGAACGAGAACTGGTATCTGTGTGTGTAAATACACAAATCCCTGTTCTATCAGGGGAAAGGAGACAGATTGTGTGTTCCTATCAAGTAGGAACAACGATCTCTCTCCTCCTCTAGTCAGCCACATTCCTCCCACAGTTAGAACACACATAGGGAACACATTTAACCCCTTGATCACCCCCTAGTGTTAACCCCTTCCCTGCCAGTGACATTTATACAGTAATCAGTGGCTATTTATAGCACTGATCGCTGTATAAATGTCAATTGTCCCAAAAAGTGTCAGATTTATCAGCCTCAATTTCTCAGTCCTGTTAAAAATAGCATATCACCGCCATTACTAGTAAAAAAATAAATAAAAACACCATAAATCTATCCCCTATTTTGTAGACGCTATAACTTTTTCATGAACCAATCAATATACGCTTATTGCGATTTTTTTTTTTTACCAAAAGTATGTAGAGGAATAAACCGGTGAAGTTTTTTTCAAAATTGTCACATATTTTTTGTTTATAGCGCAAAAAATAAAAACCGCAGAAGTGATCAAATACCATCAAAAGAAAGCTCTATTTGTGGAAAAAAAGGGACATCAATTTTGTTTGGGTACAACATCGCATGACCGCGCAATTGTCAGTTAAAGAGACTCAGTGTCGTATTGCAGGAAAATGGCCTGCTCAGGAAGGGGGCAAATCCTTCCGGGGCTGAAGTGGTTAAATTGCAATTGAACAAGCTGATCGTGCACAGCTGCACCAGATATCGCACTGTCCAGTTTTAGTAAATCAACCCCAAATGTGATTTCCTGGCACACCTCACGTCAGCACAGGATGGCATAAACGCATGTGAGCCGGTGCCACATGGGGTGCTTGGCCAATTTTTTGGGATCCTGTCCCTTTACATGTTTTGTAAAAGAGTGCTCAAGGAAATTATGGAAATTACGGTATTTTGCATTATATTAGGAGCAGAAACCCTAAACGCAAATGCTCCAAAAACATAAGACCCGCCAACGATAATCTTATCCTGACCAGGATGATGACACCTATCAGGTTGTCACATTCATTAGGTATGTGGTCAATACACTCTAAAGGAGTCGTTTCCACTTACCCCATGAAGGGACAGGATCCCAAAAAATTGGCCAAGCACCCCATGTGGCACGGGCTCACATGCGTTTATGCTGTGCTGACGTGAGGATGGGCCAGGAAAGGAAAATTATGGTAAGTATTTGCTAACAATTTTCTGTTTTCCATTGTCGTGCGATTCTGTGCCTGGAACCCAAATGTGTGACATTAGAGAATTAATATTCATTAATCTCTTCTTGTTTCCCCTCCTGGCTAGTCCGGAAGCGGTTCTTAAGACCTGATTGGCCATGAGTCCTAAGACCCGATTGGCTGCGAGTTCTAAGTCCTCATTGGCTGCGAGTCCTAAATCCTGGTTGGCTGGGAGGAGAAGCGACTGCCGGGACTCAGGGAGGAGATGCAGGGGGGAAGCCGTGACCTGGATGGGGTAAGTGCGGGGCTGCGATGGAAGGGCAAGCGATGCGGTGAACGATCAAGCAAGCTATCACCTGGGGGGGAGTTGGGCCATGGGGCACCACCCCCCCTGAAGGAAATTGAGCACCAACTGCCACTGATCAGGAAGGACATTTTTTCCCCTGCTGAAGCAAATTAGTTCTTTTTTTGGCCTTCCTCTGGATCACCTGTGGATATAGCATTGTATTTTTTTTCCTTTTATTGGTTGAACTAGTGTCTTTTTTCCGTCAGAATAACAACGTAACTATCTATTCTAATGATAAAACAAAAGTTATCCTTGTCATTACTTCTGCCTTCCAGGTGTTGTTGACTGCCCGTCGCCGATATGAGGAGCAATGTGTTACGGATGGAAGTGATGATGTCTATACATTGCTCCACCTGTCCCTATGAGAGCTACTGAAGAATTGCTTTGTATTTCTATAAGCTTCTTCTGAGACATCACCGATCCAGATGTTTTGTGATAGGACTACGAGACATTAGGCTCAATTCACATAGCTTTACTCAAAGGATATTACTAAAGGAGATCTTTATTTTCAGCTGTGTGACTATAATTTTAAAATTTCTCTGTACTAAGCTGAAAATAGCTGTCACTTTTTGATAATTAGGATCCTTATCCCCAGTGTTTTAGCTTTGTGAAAGGGGCCTATTGAGTGAAAAGCCAGGTGTATGAGTTCCATCTGTGAAAGTGGAATTACATTGTGAGCTTAGACAATTTTTCCATTTTCAAGTGAAGTTCAGAGGTTCATGGCAGAGTCCCACCATCTCAACTGGGGATCCTGGGGAAAAAAAACTCTGATGTAGCAGTTATTTGGGTTGTTGCATGCTTATACAGTCCACAGTCCCCACCCATTATAGTCTCTGGTCAAGGCAGAACTCTCCAAAACTATTAAAAAACGATGCAATTCACAGTTGTGGCATTTACCTTGTATCTGGGCACTGATGAACGTAAAGTGCAGCAAGAGGATTGGATATGTCCTGCTTCAGGAGGACTGAAGTCCAAGGTTTGGCCCTTGTTCACACTGCTGCAACTTTTACTCCAACACCCCTGTGTGACTTTATTGCAGCTTGAATACGACTTCTTTAAAGGAAGTCAATGCATGTCATGTTGAAGTCACACCAAAGTAGTGCAGGAACTGTTTTCTAAGTCAGAGCGACTTGAGACGCACCGATTAAAACGTTACCACTGCTGTTAATAGGGCGCAACTTGTCATGCGACTTTGAACTCTCAAATCACATGACAAGTTGCAGCAGTGTGAATTGGGGAGTAGCTATGATGAAGAAAGTCTGGTAGAGGGGGACAGCTAGTGAGCAAAATTTGTACCAGCAGCGAGCCATTACAGCCACAGATATCAATCACAGCCAGTAAGGATAAAGCGGTGGGAGGGGCTGAGCCGTGCTCTGTGTGTCTATGGACACACAGAGCCTGCGAGGGAAACATAACCCACCGCTCAAAAGCAAATCCTGAGGACTCTGAGATAATTTCTCCAGGTGAAGGGATCTGGGTGCGAGCCACAGCATGCAGACAATGTGGATAATGACAAAACTCTGGACGGCCGCACTCCAAAGCTAAAAACGGTGTCTTTATTCAGAAAATTATCAGGATAACAGCAATGACATCACAGCTCTGGACGGCCGCACTCCAAAGCTAAAAATGGTGTCTTTATTCAGAAAATTATCAGGAACACAGCAATGACATCACAGCAATGACATCACAGCTAAAGATGCTAACACTAACGCGTTTCGCACTAAAACTAGTGCTTATTCATAGCTGCTAGTTTTAGTGTGAAACGCGTCAGCTGTTAGCATCTTTTGCTGTGATGTCATTGCTGTGATGTCATTGCTGTGTTCCTGATAATTTTCTGAATAAAGACACCATTTTTAGCTTTGGAGTGCGGCCGCCCAGAGTTTTGTCATTATCCACACACACAGAGCCTGCTTGGGAGCGAGCACACACTGAGTGGGAGGGGACCCAAGAACTCCAACAAGAGGAGCATCAGGGCTGCTCTGTTCAAAAACCACTGCATAGACCAGGTAAGTATAACATGTTTGTTATTTAAAAAAAATAACTAATAATTTATTTAGAATCACTAAAGCAGTAATAAATACAAAACCAAAAATGTTCTATTTTGCAGCTTACCAATTATTAAATGTGATGGCTGCTTTAGTTTACTTGCTTTTTCACCTGGTGATCTGGCTGGTAACACACGTCCTATATTATACCACAGAGGATGAAGGTGCAACAGAGACCTTTGGACAGCAACAATGTCAGTCTGGTGGGAGGGAAGTGTTAGCTGTACTAGCAGATTTAGATAAACTAAGCAAGTGGACTATGCCTGTTTAATGAAATGGCAAATGGTAGCCTCCAAAATAAGCAGACACATTTTGCAATTGACCTCACCTAACGTCTGAAGGTAAAGTCGTTTTCACACAGTTTCACAGCTGCAATCTATAGATTTTTGGAGAGTACCAGAGGGAGCAACAAAAACCATAAAACAGCTTCTAAACACAAGGGGGGGGGGGGGGGGGGTGGTATTTACTAAAGGCAAATCCACTTTGCACTGCAAGTGCACTGTAAGTGCACTTGGAAGTGCAATGACTGTAAATCCGAGGAGGACATGCAAAGGAAATAAAAAACAGCATTGTAGCTTGCACATGATTGGATGATAAAATCAGCAGAGCTTCCCCTCATTTCCGATCTACCCCTTAGATTTACAGCGACTGCACTTCCAAGTGCACTTGCAGTGCAAAGTAAATTTGCCTTTGCCTTTCGTAAATAACCCCCAAGGTGTGTTTTATAGACATGTTTACTGCAGAAAAATTACTTTGTTTTAATTTCACTTGTTTTTTTTTCCTAAATTCCTAAATTCTGAAATTGGAAAATTTGGAATTCTGAAATTCGAAAATTCAGAAATTCTGAAATTCGAAAATTTGAAAATCCGAAAATAAGAAAGAAAATCCGAAAATTTCAAACAATAACTAACTAACTAATAATAACTAACTATTAAATTATAGGTATTGGAATTTCCATTCAAATTTGGCTGTTAGTGAACGTAACAAATGTGAATTTATCTGAAGTTACGAATTATCCGAAATAACGAATGCCGCATCTAAACAAATGGAAAGGAACTAATTAATAATAAAAAGTAATAATAATAATACAAAGTAATTTACGTCCCATTCGTTTAAATACGGCATTCATTATTTAGAATAATTTGTAACTTTGGATAAATTTGTATTTGTTATGGTCACATCCAACAGCCAAATTTTAAAGGAAATTACAATACCTATAATTTAACCACTTACGGACTACCGCACGCCGATATACGTCCTAAATTTGATGTGGGATATCGTTATAGCAGCAGCTAGCTGCCATAATCCCGGTATGCTCGTGTTCGGGTCTCTGTGGCGGATTCGCTGCCCTCTGCCGCTTATTGGATCTTCACCCTGACTGGGCATGGCATTGAGTGAGGGGAAGATGGCCCCCACCCGTCTCCATAACGATGCAGGGTGGAAGCGACGTCAAAACTTCACTTCCGCCCACAGTTTTTAAAGGGACATTTTTTTTTCATTTTTTTTTTAAATGACAATTTTTTTTATTTTTATTGCAGTTAAGTGTAAATATGAGATCTGAGGTCTTTTTGACCCCAGATCTCATATTTAACCACTTGCCTACTGGGCACTTAAACACCCCTCCTGCCCAGACCAATTTTCAGCTTTCGGTGCTCTCACACTTTGAATGAAATTACTCAGTCATGCAACACTGTACCCCAATTAAATTTTTGTCCTTTTTTTCCCACAAATAGAGATTTCTTTTGGTGGTATTTGATCACCTCTGTGTTTTATATATTTTGCGCTATAAATTAAAAAAGACCGAAAATTTTGAAAAAAAACACATTTTTCTTTTCTTAATTTTTCTTCATAAATTTTGGCCACAATTTATACTGCTACATATCTTTGGTAAAAATAACCCAAATTAGTGGATATTATTTGGTCTTTGTGAAAGTTAGAGAGTCTACAAGCTGTGGTGCGAATCGCACAAAATTGATCACATCTGATGTACTGGTGGTCTATCTCATTTCTTGTGACCCGAACAAGCCAGGAAAGTAAAAATACCCCCCAAATGACCCCTTTTTTGAAAGTATACATTCCAAGGTATTTAGTAAGAGGCATAGTGAGGTTTTTGATGTTATCATTTTTTCCCACAATTCTTTGCAAAATTAAGATTTTTTATTTTATTTAAATTTTTTCCACAAAATTGTCATTGTAATAGGTTATTTCTCTCATGTGGCATGTGTATACCACAAATAATGCCTCAAAATAAATTCTGCTACTCCTCCTGAGTATTACGATACCACATGTGTGGGACTTTTCCACAGCCTGACCACATAGAGAGGCCCAACATGCAGGGAGCACCGTCACATGTTCTAGGAGCATAAATTACACATCTAACTTGTTGACTACCTATTACACTTTTCAAGGCCCTGGAGCACCAGGACAATGACACGTGACACCGACGTGGCACAGATGACAGATGGCACTGATACGTGGCACTAATACATGGCACTGATGACAGATGCCACTAATACGTGGCACTGATGACACGTGACACTGACAGATGGCACTAATATGTGGCACTGATGACAGATGGCACTTATACGTGGCACTGATGACACGTGGCACTAATACGTGGCACTGATGACAGATGGCACTAATACGTGGCACTGATGACATGTGACACTGATGACAGATGGCACTGATACCTGGCATTGATGACACGTTACACTGATAACAGATGGCACGTGACACTGACAGGTGGCACTGATGACAGATGGCACTGATATGTGGCACTGATGACAGATGGCACTAATATGTGGCACTGATGACACATGACACTGATATGGCACTAATGACAGATGGCACTATGTGGCACTGATGACACATGCCACTGATGACAGATGGCACTATGTGGCACTGATGGCATGTGGCCCTGATGACAGGTGGCACTTATATGTGGCACTGGGGACAGATGGCACTGGGGACAGGTGGCACTGGGGACAGATGGCACTGGGGACAGGTGGCACTGGGGACAGGTGGCACTGATGACAGGTGGCACTGATGACAGATGGCACTGATGACAGGTGGCAGTGGGGGCAGATGGCACTGACAGGTGGCAGTGGGGGCAGATGACAGTGGGGGCAGTGGGGACAGATGGGCACTTTATTTTCCTTTTTTTATTTATTTATTTTTATTTTATTTTTACACTAACCACTCACAGCGGTTCATCTCTCCCTCCTCACACAGACAGCGGCGATGAGAGATGATCTCATATGTTTACATATGAGATCATCTCTCATTGGGCACGCCGATCGTGCTGTAAGCGGCCGCTGTGATTGGCCGTTTACAGCGATCTGTGACTGGCTATGTCCGGGGGACACGGCCAGCACAGAACTTCCCCAATGCACACCCGTGGCAGCGCGCAGATTGGAAGTAAACAGGAGGACGTCCAGGGACGGTCTCCCGGCAGTTAGAGTCTGCTTTGTAGCCGTCTTTCGGCTATAGGGCGGGCGCCAAGTGGTTAAGAGGTCCTGTCCTGCTTTTTCTCTATTACAAGGGATATTTACATTCCTTGTAATAGGAATAAAAGTGACACTTTTTTTTTTTTAAACAGTGTAAAAAAAAAGATAAAATAAATAAGAAAATGTTTTTTTTAAACGTGCCCCGTCCCGCTGAGCTCGCATGCAGAAGCGAATGCATACGTGAGTAGCGCCCGCATATGAAAACGGTGTTCAAACCACACATGTGAGGTATTGCCGCGATCGGTAGAGCGAGAACAATAATTATAGCTCTAGACCTTCTCTGTTGCTTAAACGTCGCCTATGGAAATTTTTAAGGGTAAAAGTTTGTTGCCATTCCACGAGCGGGCGCAATTTTGAAGCGTGACAAGTTGGGCATCAATTTACTTGGTGTAACATTATATTTCACAATCTAAAAAAAAATTGGGCTAACTTTAATGTTGTCTTATTTTTAATTAAAAAAAAAATTTTTTTCCAAAAAAAGTGCGCTTGTAAGACCGCTGTGCAAATACGGTGTGACAGAAATTATTGCAACAACGCCATTTTATTCTCTAGGGTGTTACAAAAAAATGTATAATGTTTGGGGGTTCTAAGTAGTTTTCTTGCAAACAACAAATCTCAAAAAGAGGCTCAGTCATTAAGTGGTTAATAGTTTAGTAATAGTTAAGTTATTATTAGTTAGTATGTATTTTAGATTTTCAAATTTTTCTTTAGAATTTTCGGATTTTCATTCCTATTTTTGAATTTCCGGATTTTCGAATTTTCTAAATGTCAAACTTTCGAATATTCTGAAAAATTTGTTAAATGGGTTTTCATTAATTCGGATATTTCAGAATTAACTAATTTGTCGAAATTCGTGAAAAAAACGAATTCGGAACAAAACAAATTGCACATGTTTAGTGTTTTATGTGGAAGCATATGCAACAGTATGAATCACTTCAAACAGTCGATTTTAATATCCTTCTTCTGAGTAATTTAACCCCTTTTTGAAGGATATTTCAAGATCAATGTGTTTGCAATGAGGTCATTCTTAGTAATTAGCACAAAAGAAGCAGCTAACAAATAAAAAAAAACAAAAAAACAAAAAAAAAACTGTTGAAAGAGAATTCCTTTACTGACCAAAGGATTTCTGTTCGG
Organism: Lithobates pipiens; assembly: GCF_037356315.1. Classification (NCBI taxonomy): domain Eukaryota; kingdom Metazoa; phylum Chordata; class Amphibia; order Anura; family Ranidae; genus Lithobates; species Lithobates pipiens. The sequence continues at coordinate 475,627,120 of NW_027507903.1, forward strand.
CCAGTCATGTGATTCCCACACATCTGCCACACAGCACAGCCAGGCAGGTGACATACTTTCCTGCTTTTGCAGCTTACTGCAAATTTAAAAAGATTTTCTAATCTTTTAGACCCCTTTCACACCACACCGCTGATAGCGTGGGCTGTAAAACGCCGCTATTTTTAGCGGCGTTTTACCGCTGGATTTGCGGCGCATTTCGGCCGCTAGCGGGGTGCTTTTACCCCCTGCTAGCGGCAGCGAAAGGGTTAAAACCGCCGGCAATACGCCGCAATAGCGGCGTTTTGCCGGCGGGATTACGGCGCTGCCCCATTGATTTCAATGGGGAGCAGCAGTGGAGGAGCGGTAAACACATCGCTCCTTCACCGCTCCAAAGAAGCTGCTGGCAGGACTTTTTTCTGACGTCCTGCCAGCGCACCGCTGTAGTGTGAAAGCCCTCTGGTCTTTCACACTACAAACAATGGTGCAGCTTCTTTAGGGTGTTTTGCAGGCGCTATTTCTAACGCTATAGCGCCTGCAAAACGCCCTGGTGTGAAAGGGGTCTTAAAGTGTAAGAAACCAATTGATTTCCTAAGCCCTGTCTTTGTGAAGTACAGTGGAATCTTGGATTACGAGCATAATTCGTTCCAGAAGAATGCTTTTAATCCAAAACACTCGTATAGCAACAGTGAGTTTCCCCATAGAAGTCAATGGAAACTCAGATAATTCGTACCACAGTGACTTCTATTGTATGCAGTAACACATGTGGCCAGAGGTTGGGGGAGGGATGCCGGAGACAATCGACAACCGCACGGAGCCGCTCGGAAGCACTAGGAGAGTCTCATAAACATTTAGAACAGAGTGTTTCTGAGTGACTTCAAATGCATCCGAGCGGCTCCGAGTGTCACAGTTTCCCCCCACACCTCTGGCCAAATGCGGTACTGCATACCACAGAGGTTTGAATCCTGCTTGTTTTACGAGATAATGGGGGTTATTTACGAAAGACAAATCCACTTTGCACTGAAAGTGCACTTGGAAGTGCAGTCCCTCTAAATCTAAGGGGTAGATCTGAAATGAGGTGAAGCTCTGCTGATTTTATCATCCAATCATATGCAAGCTAAAATGCTGTTTTTTATTTACCTTGCATGTCCGCCTCGGATCTACAGCAACTTTACTTCCAAGTGCACTTGCAGTGCAAAGTGTATTTTCCTTTAGTAACTAACCCCCAATGTTTGCAAACTGAGTCAGGATTTTTTTAAAACAATAGCTCGTGTTGCGAAACACTCGTTAACCGCATTACTCCTACAATTCGAGTGAGGGAACATGGAAGAAACGGGAAGGGTTTAGCTGGGACTGAACTAACTAGCATTAAAAAGAAGGGGAGGTTAGGGGGAGATACCAAACCACATAAGTCAACAAACTGTAGTGGCCCTAAACTGTCATTAGATGTCATCATACATAACCCGATATAGTTCAATACAACAAAAGAAAAATTACAACAATACTGCTGCTAATTGTTTAACTCCCCAATGGAGCTGGAGATTCAATTGGCCGAACACCCATTCTTGTGTTGCCGAACAGATGAACCTTCAGCTGATCCCTAGAGTGTTTCTCCATATACTTTGTACAGAGTGCAGAAGTCGGCTTTATATTACTTTTTCTTCTGGTTGAACGTTCTTAGCCCATAGTGTTAGGCATTTTTCTATATTGGTCGAATGTTCTTAAGACTATTTTATCTAAGAATCGATTCTTAGGAAATGTTACATTTGCTCTGCAAAGGGCAACAAATAGAAACTGACATTACAGTCAAATTACCAACATTACATGTGTTATTTGCGGCTATTTTTGCACATTACATGTATTGTATATGACTTTTTTTGCAAATGCAGCTACAATAATAATACATCATTTGCAAAGAACAAGATTTTACACATAGGGGGTCTATTTATAAAAATTTGCATAACTATTTAACCAGCATAATGCATGAACATTCTCTCTGTACAAATTAACCATCTGTTGTGAGAATAGGAATGTTGTTATACATTCAGCCAAAAGAGAAAATAGCCTAAACATTAGCTCAAATACATTCAACCAAAAATAACCTAAAACAAGAACTTAAAGTGGTGTTGCACACACATAAAAACAAATATTAGAATTCCTAAAAAAATGTAAAGAAAAAATTTGGATTTTTTTATTTAACTTACCTCTAAATGCCTGTTTCTAGGGGTTCCCACGTAGTCTGCCTCTTTCAGTGCCTGGGCTGGTGACATCACTACCCCTCGGCCCAGGAAGGGCTCAGCTCTACCCCCTCCCTCCTGTCAGTCATCTGGGACACATGACAGGTCCCAGATGACCGCGCGTCCAATCGCCGCTCGCGCATGCGCAGTGGGTGCCCGGCTGTGAAGCCACAGCCGGGTGCCCACAGTTACAAGCGAGCGGAGGGAGAGACGAGCGGAGCTTTGACCCCCCATAACGCTGGACCCTGGAACAGGTAAGTGTCCGATTATTAAAAGTCAGCAGCAGCAGTATTTGTAGCTGCTGACTTTTAATTTTTTTTTCAAATGGAAACTCCTCTTTAAGTGGCTGTATACATCTAAAATGAAAAATGAAAAGCAGATAAACAGGTACAACTTATGCAGGAATATTTAATTCATTACTGTTTATCACCTGAGGCCAGTCATTTCACTAGGCTTATGTAAGTTATTAAAAAAAAAGAGCCTAAAACAATAGTCTAAATACTTTTATATTGTAAAGAACTGCACAAACTGTTGAGACTTTATACAACCCCGATTACAAAAAAGTTGGGACGCTGTTTAAAATTTACATAAAAACTAAATGCAAACCCATATGTTATTCACAATAGAAAATAGAAAACATATCAAATGTTTAAACTATGAAAATGTACAATTTTAAGAAAAAAATTGAAAGAATGTAATTTTGAAATTGATGGCAGCAACACATCTCAAAAAAGTTGCATTTCCTCTTCTTTGAACAACACTTTGTAATGCCCCATACACACGATCAGAAAAACGGACGGAAAATACCGCTTTCAAAGCGATCATACGATAATCGGATCATTAGTACAGAGCTTTCGAGAGTCGATCATGACAGTTCATCCAATATTATTCTATCGGACGTGCACTAAAATATTTGTCGTATGATGCCAGATTGTACAATTTTTTTTTAATCAGTACAGCTATCGTTCGAAAATGCAGTACAAATGCATTACAACACAGGTTGTACATCAAATTTTTTTTCTGTCGTACGGGAATTTTCGTGACTTTAATAAACTCATCAGATTTGGGGGGAAAAACACTTGGTTAGGGACGTAGTTATTTATTTGAGCTGATAATGTACTACTGGGCAAGCTTACTGAAGGCTTGTAATGTTTCTGCTTGTGGATTCGGAATGTGTCGGGCAAAGCAAGCGGAATTTCCAACTGCCCATTCTCTTGATGACATGGTCTGGTACTCTGTGTTGTGATGCTGCTGACGCTGCTCCAATCTGAAAGGAATATCCAGATTATCAGCCGGGTCAAGGCCTAAGTTAAGCAAGAGGATCCTAATGTGTCCAGTGAACTGGCTACCACTCAGAAGGTTGGTAAGGAAAGGTAGCAATGGGCTAGACTCCGACAGGAGATAATGACTGGTCTGGAATGGCCACTGGGCACCAGGTGTTGTGAGTCTGGAATAGCTTGAAACCTAGCCCAGGAACGGACTGTTGCGTTTTTGAACACTACGAGGTGCAGGATGACGTGATTCTGATGGTGTGTTAGATGGCATCTGTACTCGCTCTGACGTAAGAAGCCATAAAAGGCCATGTAGATGGCTGCTTGGAGGACCAGGCTGGGCAGTAACCCGAAGGGGGAACGTGACAGGATGGTAGACATGCCTCTGAAGCTAGTGCCGTGTAAGCACTTTCTTCTAGTTTTAGGATTGCTGCCTGTGGATACCACGTAGGATGGTTTTGACTGCGTGGGCTGAGAACAAGGATGGCTTGGTAGGGTCTTGTAAGGAGACAAAATGCTGAATGCCAGCTAAGTAGAGTCTGATGGTATTATGTAATAGAGCCAGCTGCGTGTGGCAGTTTGATATGAAAGTCAGGATGTGTTTAAGATCTCCCGACACTGCCATAGGAATTCCAGGCTGTACGATAGGCTGGGTCGCATGGCATAGGTGTTGCTTTAATCCAGTGTCATCTGTGACCAAGGTGGGATAAAAGAGATGTGATCGGGTCAGTTCCAGGTTCCTACGAGAAGAATGATGCAAAGGTAAAGCGGGATAGTGCATCGACCAAGTCTTTGCATTTGCCAAGGATATAGATGCAGTGCAATTTTAAATGATGCTGCAGGGATAGTTGCACCAGCCTGCGCCGGAAGGATATGATGGCTAGCGATTTGGACCTGCCTATATTTATGATATTAGCTGTGGCCTGATTGTCTGTGGCAAATGTCATTGTTTGCCCTGCCCGAGTGTTGCCCCAGACTTGAGCTGCAGCCACAACGATGTAGAGTTCAAATAGCGAGAAGGACTGAGTGAACCCAAAGATCAGAAGGATTTCTGGTTGCCATGGCCCTATAAGCAATGATGGCCAAAAATTGCGGCAAGGCCTGTAGAGGCTGCGGCGTATGTGGCTACCCGAGGTGACGGAGAGGATGCAGACAGGATGAACATTGATATGCAATTACAGTTTGTGAGAAATTCGTCCCACACTGACAAATTTGCTATTGCTGCTGTGTCTAGCCTAGTAATTTGGTTGGGATCTTGGGCCTGCGAGAGGAAACTAAGAGGAGTGAGTTGATCCTCATGGCAAAATCGAGCATGCCCAGCAAGGATTGTAGGTGTCTCTCGGTACACCCATGAGTAAGAGTAAAGGTGTGAATGAACGTCCTGATGCAGGTCAACTTGTCGGGAGGCAGGCTGGCCTGCACAGTCCGTGTGTTGAGCGTGACACCCAAGAAGATGATGGCCTGTGCCGGGCATTCCACTTTATTCTCTGCTATGAGCACATTAAATCACCAAATACCTCTCTTAAGCTGTCAGCGTCTACTGGGGGCTCACCGGGTATTTCGATGCACAGGAAGTCATTGAGATAGTGGATGACTTTTCTGGCAACGTGCTTGATATGACGGGGTCCAGGAAATGGACTGAGCAAAAGTATCGAACAGCCACGGGCTGTTTTTTTTTTTCTAGTACCAAATGACAATTTGGTGGCAAAATAATATACGCCTTTCCATTTGATCCCTGTGCCATTGCTAGAGGAATGGCTTGATGACCAGTAATTTGAAAGCATCTGAGATGTAGACCGCCAAGCGCCTACTCCTATACTAACAACGGCTTGAATGGCTGATAAATGCTTAAGGAAAAATTCTTCTGAGGGTATTAGGGAATTCAAACTTGGGATGTGAGAACAATGAGGCACGGACAAATCATACACTAACGAAGTTTATTAGAACACATGCCCTCGGCAAGTCCAATAGGGCTGACTCTCCAGATGATTAAAGGTGACTTGGAAAAGGGACGCTCATGTACCCCCCAGTCCAGTTTGGTTTGTAACAAGATGCCGAAGGCTGACTCAAGTAGGTTCTTGCAGTCATGTGGGGCAGCGTGATTAGGCCGGTGTGGAATCCTGAGGTGCATCCCTGCACGAGAAAGGCGGCCAGGGAGGGAGTCGAGTGGGAGGATAGGTAGAACCCGAGCCACCTGACACACATGTGGCCTAGTCATGATTTAGTTGCTTAATGCTGCCTGTGAAATCGATAGTCGAGGATATAGACTGCAGTGATGCCTGGTGCCTGGTAGGGCTGTTGCTGGCGGTGGGAATAGCAGCCTAAAAAGCTTGGCTTTCCCTTCTGTGGCAGGAAGGAAAATACCCCTGCTTTGAGCTTGGGAATGGTCCAAGCTCTAGGAGATTGAGTGCCGCCGCTTCCCAAACCCGCAGACCTTGGGGCGGAGGCAAAGTCTTCACTGTCCAAAGACATGCAGGTAGGCTAATTGGCTTCTGTCCAAAATTGGCCAGAGTATATGAATGGGGACCTTGGATTGTGGGCTCCTTGACGGTAGGGACCGATGTGAGTGTGCAATGTACAGGGATAGGGACAATTGTAGACACTCACTCAGGTTGAACTGGATGGACTGGTGTCTTTATTCAACCTTACTAACTATGAAACTATGAAACTATGAAACTGTCAGCCTGTGACATGGCTTTAGCTAAAAGACAAGGAGGGGAGAATGCATATGTTTTACATAAGTTGCAAAGGTCAGAGGAGACAGATGCATTGGGTAGGTAAGATAGAAAAGAAGGAGGACAGGAAAAGGAATGACAGGCATAGTGAAGAAGCCGGTTTGCGTACAAGTGTTGTTGCGTGGAAATTTTGAAAACTCAAAAGAATGCGTGGCAACCAAGGCGAGCCAGGAGGTGACTGGCCAGGTTACCGATAGCTCGGGTGCCCGTCTGTACTCGGCACAAACTAATGAGCCAGAGCTCCCCAGGGCGTACTGGGGCGGGGAGCTGCAGTCTGGTATTCTAAATAGGAATGTTGCGATCTGTAGCTTATTGATGGATGTTCAGCCTGCTAACGCTTGCACTGCCAGCAAGCTGGGCGTTGAACGACCTTATCTGCATGGTGAAGGATCTCCCTTTGAAAACAGAGTGAAGTGCACTGAAGTATGTGACAGTTACCCATACCTTCCAACATTTTGAGATGGGAAAGAGGGACACCTACTAACAAATGTATGTAGGCATAGGACAAGCGCCTCCCACATCCCCTTAAAGGAGAATTAGCCAAAAAAGGTTAATTAAATCCACAAGGACTTTTTGTTCCCACTACTATTCCTTTATATTGGCTTTTAAAATGTACAAATGCAGCAATTTAGAAATTGGATGAAAGGTTTAGCAATGGGAAACACTTTTTGAAAGATGAAAAGTGCATTTTATATACAACTATATAGATCAGACCAAAATGAGGGACAAATGAGGTGGAATGAGGGACAGAGGGACATTGCTCCAAATGCTGTTATCCTGTCTCTCACTGTTAAAATAAACCTACCATTAAAATTATAGACTGATCATTTCTTTGTCAATGGGCAAAAGTAAAAAATCAGCAGGGGTTCAAATACCTTTTTTCCTTACTGTACATTGGCCCGAGCTGAATCAATGTAACAATGCAAAAATATCCATAACTAAACTTAAAGTGGATGTAAACCCTCACATATACTGAGTGAAGTGAACAGCCTCAGATGATACACAAAGATAAAACAAATCTCCCTACATAACTTTTACATGTATATCTGCCCTCTTCAAGCTTTATATACTCTTTAGAATATTCACATAGTTAGAGATTTTCTCGTCTGGTTCAGCACTGTGTGTGAATTTTGGGTGTACAACAAAGACAGATGATTGGAGGAAAGGCACACACCCCTCCCCTCATAGGGAGAGACTCCCAGAGCTGTTCTGTGAATATTTTAGCTCTCTGCTAATCTATTTATAGTAACCTCCTCGACAAAAAATTGAGCATGGTTTTATCTCCTGTGATGGAGAATTTGTCCGAAATTATCATGCTGATAACAGAAGAATGGAGCAGGAGAAAGCCACAGAACTTAGTGCTTTGAAGAGAGATAAGAAACCACTACAGATATATTTGCCCAGCTCAAATTTCATAATTCGGGTTTACATCAACTTTAAAGAAGAGTTCAGCCACTCCTAGTAAAAAAAATTAAAGTCAGCAGCTACATATACTGTAGCTGCTGACTTTTAATATTAGGACACTTACCTGTCCTGGAATCCGGCGATGTCGGCACCTCAGCTGATATTTCCTTCTGCTCTTGGGTGCTGTGACATCATAATGGGCGGGGACATCATCCGGTGATGTCGCTATATAAGTCGCTGCACGCCACGTCTTTGCCATTGTGACCGGAGGCAACATCTTCAGAAGAGAAGAACAGAAGAAGAGAAGAACAGAAGATGGCGATAGTGGCGACAGCGGCGACAGAAGACCGGGCCACCGCTTGTAAAAGAGCTAGAAGAAGGCGCGGTGGCCCGGCAAGAAGAACCGAAGAGGGGGACAAGACTCCCGTTGTCGGAAGAAGAGGGCGGCGGCGAAGAAGAAAGCCGGGCTCCTCTGCCAATGAAAGAGCTAGCAAAAGAGCAGAAGAAAGCGGAGGAGTCCAGCGAGAAGACCCCCGAAGACGGAAGAAGACCCCCGGAGCTGTGCAATAAACTGTTTTAACCCTTGTGTGTTGTTTTTTTTTTTACTTTTTTTCACAGGTGAATGGGTAGGGGTACATTGTACTCCATACTCATTCACATAGGGTGGGGGCCGGTATCCGGGAGCCCCCTTTAATAATAATTCCGATAAGCCCCCCGCCCGCAGACCCCGACAACCAAAGGCCAGGGTTGTCGGGAAGAGGCCCTTGTGCTCATCAACATGGGGACAAGGTGCTTTGGGGTGGGGGGGCCGCGCGCCCCCCCCTTCCCAAAGGCACCCCCCATGTTGAGGGCACGCTGCCTGGTACGGCTCAGGATGGGGGGCGCTCACTCGTCCCCACCCCCTTTCCTGGCTGGCCGGGTAGTGTGCTCGGATAAGGGTCTGATATGGACCTGGGGGGGACCCCCACGCAGATTTTTCGGCGTAGGGGTTCCCCTTTAAGTCCATACCAGGTGACGGGGCCAGCGGCGCCTCCTTCGCTGGCCTCGGCTACCTGGAGACGTGCTCAAAATGAGCAGACTTTTTTCCGGGCGGGAAAAGTCTGTTCATTTCAAAAGTACGGCGGACTGGCACACACACGGCCGGATTGTCCGCCGAAATGCGAGTCCGGTGGACAGATTGGAGTGCAAAAATACTTTCTTAGTCCGCCGGACTTTTGGGTAAAAAAAGTCAGTCGGGGCCCACACACGGTGGGATTGTTTGGCGGACTTGAGTCCGCTGGACTTTTCCACCGGATTGTTTGATCGTGTGTACGAGGCATTAGGCTTCATGTACATTACAGGTCCTAAATTTGAGTTTAGGAGCTTTAGGTATTTTTTTGTCAAAGCTCCTAAACTCAACTCCATAAAAGCCAATGTTTCAATGTACACATAGGCTTTTACCAGAGTTTAGGAGCTGCTGTAGTTAGGGGAGCTTAACCTCCCTGTTTTGAATGCATAAGAATCACGTTCAGGATATGAACATTTTGATCACCGTTTTTTGGCAAAGTAGGCTATGCAGGGCCAGTGCAGGGTGCCTGGCCACTGGTGTTTCTACTCTCTTCTTCTCTCTGCAGCAAGCAACTAACTCTCAGCATCAGCAGGCAGCCGCCGCTCCGTTCACACATAGTGTCAGAGGTGCTTCATCGGCGGAGGACTGTGACTGTGTCCTGACTTCCGAATGAATGGAAGCAAGCAAACATTCATTGATGGGAACTGGTAAGTGACATTAAAGCTTAATTTTTTTATGTTTTTTTTAAATAAACATGTTATACTTACCTGCTCTATGCAGTGGTTTTGCACAAAGCAGCCCTGATCTTCTTCTCCTTGCGTCCCCCGGTGGCACTCCAAGCCCCTCCCTTCTGCCTAGCGCTCACATAACAAGCAGCTTGCTATGGGGGCACCCGGGCAGGCTCACTCCCGAGCCATTGCTCCCTGTACCCATTCCACACAAGAAGCGCGGCTCAGCCCCACCTCCACTTTCTCCTCATTGGCTCACTGGCAGTAGGAGGAATGTCCTTTCATGGTTTAGTCAGAGCCCAGACGTAAACCACATTGAAAATCTGTGGTATGACTTGAAGACTGCAGTCCACAAAAGGTCACCATCAAATTTAACTGAACTTGGGCAGTTCTGCAAAGAAGAGTGGGCAAATATTGCAAAGTTAGTAGAGACATATCCCAACAGACTAATTAAAGCAAAAAATGGTTTAACAAAATAGTGACACAAGGGGTCGATCCTTTTTCCAACTCCGTGATTCTGTTTTTTATTTATTTAATTTTTTCCTGACATGTTGGTGTTATATCTTTTAATTGGATGTTATAAGTTGCAAGTAAATACAACTGGATAAAAAAAAACTGTGTCTGTCTTCATTTCCAACTGCAAAGCAACATGTGCTTATTTTAAAGAGGAGCACAGCCCTCCAAATGCGAGGCACCAATTCCTAGTCCTGAGTAAGGCAAAGAAAAAACACAAGATGCCTATGGAAGCCAGTGTTCATGAGGCCTAAAGTCAACACGTAGCTGTAAATATTTCCAGAGATACAACCATGCCCCCACCCTGTACAAGTCATCTGAAACAAGTCAGACGAGATTCTCAGCATTCAAGACTTTCATTTCCCTGTTTCTGCTGTCAGCAATGGCGCCTGCCAGTCTGAAGAAGGAGCTTGAATGTTCTGTCTGCTTGAATGTTTATACAGATCCCGTAACTCTGAGATGTGGACACAGCTTCTGCCGGGTCTGTATTGATCACGTTCTGAAGGCACAGGTGGGGTCTGGAGGTTATTCCTGTCCTGAATGTAGACAGGAGTTTCATGATCAGCCTGCACTGCTGAGGAACATAACTGTAACATAGTGGAGAATGTCCTGTCTGCTCAGCCAGATCTGGAGGAGTTTGGAGTCCACTGTACTTATTGTTCTAATGCTCCTGTACCTACTATTAGATCCTGTCTGCTCTGCGAAGCTTCTCTGTGTGAAAATCACCTGAGTGTCCACAGCAAGTCACCAGAACACGTCCTATGTGACCTCACCACCACCATTAATGACAGGAAATGCTCCATCCACAGGAAGATCCTGGAATATTACTGCATGGAGGACTCTGCTTGTATCTGTGGGTCCTGCTGTCTCGTTGGAGAACACAAAGGACATCAAATGGAGTCGATGGATGTGGCTTCTGAGGAAAAGAAGAAGAAACTGAGAAATATTCTGCAGAAACTGATGATAAAGAGAGATGAGACAGAGAAGAGCATTCAGAGTTTGCAGGAATGTAGGCAAAAAGTACAGGAAAATTGGCATAGTGAAGCAAAGGGAATCGCTGCCCTGTTCAAAGACCTCAGGAGACAGCTGGAAGACTTGGAGAAAAAGTCCAGACTGAGATCTCCAGGCAGGCAGAGCTGATCTCATTATCGGTGTCTGACTTGATCCAAAATGATCAAAGAAGGATGAGCTGTCCAGGAAGATGCATCACATTGAGGAGCTGTGCAACATGATGGATCCAATGACCATCCTGCAGGAATCAAACACAGGTGACTTCCTCTGTGTGATTTTGAGGATGAAGATAATGAAGACAGAGATAGACACACTGAGCTCCTCCATAATGGAGGAAATCTGGATGTATTTCAGATCTCACACACATTACACACAGGGCTATCTGATATAATAACAGTTATAAATGGGGGGATCTACATACCAAAAGCTGTAGATATATTATTAGATGTAAACACAGCTCATACTCATCTATTTATAACAGATAATCGAAAAAGGTGCATGTGGACCAGAACATTATGAAGTCTATCCACAATCGCCAGAGAGATTTCAAAGTTTCCAAGTGTTAAGCAGTCAGAGTTTCTCCTCAGGAAGACATTACTGGGAAATAGAGGACTCTCAATCAGAATTTTGGAGTGTTGGGGTGTGTTATCCCAGTATAGACAGCAATGAACCCAGTCATCATTTGGAAATAATAACAAATCTTGGTGTTTGAGCATGTATGATGATGAATATTCAGTGTCGCATGACAGTAAATTGATTAATTTACCTGGCAAGACCTCTGCTAAGAGAATCAGAATATATCAGGATTACGAGGTGGGTCAGCTCTCTTTTTATGTCTTGTGTGACTCAATCCGCCACCTCTACACCTTCACTGACACATTCACTGAGCCCCTCCATATTGCATTGGGTGTGCAGGAAGGCTTTATAAAAATATGTAGTGGAGAATCTGGGGAGGTGAGGGGCAATTAAATATGGAAAATCCACCCAGGCACATCTCAAAGTGTGGAATTTGATTTGTTCAAATAAAGTTAAATGAGATAACATAGTACAAATAGGAGATATCCCTTCTTTGCACCATGAACCAGCCGTGGCTTTATCCTATTTTCCTGCTTGTTAGATTAAACTTTTATTTAATAAATCTGAACTGCGGCCCCCCCACCCCAAAGCACCTTGTCCCCATGTTGATGAGGACAAGGGCCTCTTCCCGACAACCCTGGCCGTTGGTTGTCGGGGTCTGCAGGCGGGGGGCTTATTGGAATATGGGAGCCCCCAGATACTGGCCCCCCACCCTATGTGAATGAGTATTGGGGTACCATGTACCCCTACCCATTCACCTGGTGAAAAAAAGTGTAAAGAAAAAACAGAACATATGTTTTTAAAATAATTTATTGCACAGCTCCGGTGGTCTTCCATCTTGGGGGGTCTTCTCGCCGGACTCCTCCGCTATCTTCTGCTAGCTCTTTTACTAGTGGAGGAGCCTGGCTTTCTTCTTTGTTGTCGCCGCCGCCGTCCGGGAGTCTTCTTCCGACTTCGGGGGTCTTGTCCCCCTCTTCGGTTCATCTTGCCGGGCCTCCGCTATCTTCTTCCAGCTCTTTTACTAGCCGTGGCCCGGTCTTCTGTCGCCGCCATCTTTTCTTCCGACTTCGGGGGTCTTGCCCCCCTTCGGTTCTTCTTGCCGCCACTGCCACCTTCTCTCTTCCTTAAGATGTTGACTCAACGCTCTCTCTGGCCGCAATGAGAGGGACGCGTTGTGCGACGACTTATATAGGGAGAAGGGGCGGGGTCACCAGGTGATGTCACGTGGTGACCCCGCCCCCTTATGATGTCACATTCCCAGCATCCTCTGGAACTGTGACATCATGTTGAGGGAATGCATCATGTTGAGGGCACACGGCCTGGTACAGCTCAGGAGGGGGCGCTCGCTCGTCCCCACCCCCTTTCCTGACCGGCCAGGCTGCGTGATCGGATAAGGGTCTTATATGGACCCTGGGGGGGGACCCCCACACTGTTTTTTCGGCGTAGGGCTTCCCCTTTAAGTCCATAGCAGGTGACGGGGCCAGCGAGCTAGTCCCGTCTACTTGGAGCCGCGTTCAAAATTAACTGACTTTTCTCCGTGTGTGGGCAAGTCCGTTCATTTCAAAAGTCCGGCGGACTCCCGCCATAGTCTGCCGGAAAAGTCCAGTCGTGTGTGGGCAGGTCCGCTCGTTTGGAAAGTCTGGCGGACCTCCGCTACAAAGTCCGGCGGTTTGTCCGCCGTATAGTCCGATCATGTGTACACGGCATAACAGGTCTTGTCCTTACCCCAACCAGTGATTTGGGTGTGATACAATGATATACTTGCAGTTGTAGGGCAGGGAATGCCTCCTATGATTGGCACAGCACTGGTGACATGTTCCTGGTAGGTTCATTCACATGGGTTACACACCTGAGCTCATGCCTACTCTGCAGTTATACAGTCTCTCTGCTCTAACTTTCTGATCCCTGCCAGAAGAGTAAAGCAGACCATAGACGGAGTGAATTTGTTTCCTGCAACCTATTCCCTATCAGAACAGACAGTGTTGACAGGGCAATCCCTCCTGCGGAACCAATGTGTTCTCCGGGCAGGGGAGTAGGGGAAGCCATCCCTGCTAAGAGAACACAGTGATTATTGCTAGCAGCTAGAACAATAATAGCATGTAAAATCCGGCAGGCTGATTGTACTCAAGTTGATCGATCCATCAATTTGGGTACAATCAACCTGCTCATACATGGTTCAAGATGCAAACCATCTATGGCCGGCTTAAGGGAACTGTTAGGAGTACTCCCCAAAATCCATACCAGACACTTATCCAAGCATGCAGCACGGTAGGTCAGGAAAGGGGGGGGGTGTGTCCACATCTCCTGGACCATACCAGGCCACACACCTTCAACATGGGCGGTTGGGTGCTTTGGAGCAGGGGGGTCTCTGTGTGAATGAGTTTGGAGTACATTGTACCCCTACCCATTTACCCCAAAAAAGGCAGTGTAGTGTAAATAAAAACAAGATATAGTTTTGACAAGTCCTTTATTAAAAAATCTTCCTCGGGTCTTATTCCTTTGGTCTACTCCCTCCAATCTTCTCCCTCCGGTCTTCTCCCTCTGGTTTTCTTCCTCAGGACTTCTCTGTTGCAGACCCGGTCCTCCTCCGACGCCATCTCCCATCGTTATGCCAGCTCCGCTCTCTGCTGGTTCTTATATAGCCATGGGGCCATTAGGCCATCATTAGACCACGCCCCTTGGGACATCACGCGGGCTGAAAATCTGATCAGTAAAGACAGCTTTCATAGGTAACCATTGATTTTCACATAAAAAAAAAAAACGCTTCATGTGGCTTTCACACTCTATCCAGCGTTAAGCTGTTTTTAAAAGTTTGAAAAATGCCTATGCCACTTACAGCTCTTAAAAGCCTGTATATGCATGAAGCAGTAAAATAACTAGGATATGCGGTTTTAAGCTGCAAAAAAAATAAAAATTCTGATGCTGGTAAAAGCAGCTGTAAAAATGCCCTGTGTGCATGGGGACTTAGACTGCAACTTTGTACATTTGTAGTAAGTCGCAAGGTGAGAGGCTGTAGCAGAGGCTGATCTGTATAAGATATTTGTGAACACAGACAAAAACTACAGTTTCACTCATCCATATTTGCTATATGTCCGTAAAATCAATATGTTAATATTTTTTCATCATGACAACAAACACGATGACATATAACAACCTGATGAGGATTATGTGATTTATTTTGATTTACGGAACCTTGTTTAAATGTGAACTCTTTTTTTTTCTTTTTATATTATGTGCCTTATATCATATAGGCACCTGAAAGTACTGTAAATCCTGGAGGTTGTCAATATAGGTAAAATGAATCAATAAACTGTTATACATTTGTGCTGTCTGATATGCTTAAAAGTTATATTAATAGCTAGAAATGACAAAGAGCCATTCACCTAGACTGACTTTTGTTTTTTTCCCGTGCCCATAATGATGCCAATGTCACCCAAGTGATGTCATGTATACACTTTACTATCATATCACATCCCTGAGATACTGTATTATAAGGATTATCATACTTTAAATGGACTGTGGGTAGAAAATGTGGAGTGCCACAAAATCACGAAATCTCATTCTATAACAACTTAAAGCGGGAGTCCGCCGGGACTCCGCGTTTTTTTTTTTTTTAAAAGCCAGCAGCTACAAATACTGCAGCTGCTGACTTTTAAAATAGTGACACTTACCTGTCCAGCGTGCCCGCGATGTCGGCACCCGAAGCCGATCTTTAGATCGTCACTCGGGTGCTGCCGCCTCCATCTTGGGTATGGGAATCAGAAAATGGAGCCTTTCGGCTTCATTTCCCGGTTCCCTACTGCGCATGCGCGAGTTCCGCTGCGCAATAAGGACGGTCCTACGCACCTTTCCGCAGAGAGCTATCCCGGAAGTGGGTGCAGTTACCTGGATTATCCAGGTAACTGCACCCCCCTCCCCCCTGAAAGGTGCCAATTGTGGTGCCGGAGGGGGGGAGGATTCCGATGAGCGGAAGGTCCATTTTAGGGTAGACCTCCGCTTTAATAGAGCCTAGGAAAACACTTTGGGATCTAAATGTTATAGAGTTATCTTGGAATATTTACATCAATTGCAAACAATGTGGACATTAAAGGTGTTGTAAAGTCAGAAGGTTTTTTATCTTAATGCATTCTATGCATATCAACTGCTGTGCCTATTTTGTGGGGTTCCCACCATCCCTGCACTGAGTTTTCACATCTGTACACCTGCTATGCCTATTATAAGGGGTTCCTACAATTTGTACACACAGGGGGTTATTTACGAAAGGCAAATCCACTTTGCACTACAAGCAAAGTGCACTTGAAATTGCACTGAAAGTGCACTTGCAAGTACAGTCGCTGTAGATCTGAAATGAGGGGAAGCTCTGCTGATTTTATTATCCAATCATCTGCAAGCTAAAATGCTGTTTTTTATTTTCCTTGCATGTCCCCCTTGGATCTACAGCGACTGCACTTCCAAGTGCACCTTCAGTGCAATTTCAAGTGCACTTTGCACTTGTAGTTTGCACTTGTAGTGCAAAGTGGATTTGCCTTTAGTAACCACTTTGCGCCCGCGCTATAGCCAAAAGACGGCTGCAATCATATGTAAACATATGAGATCATCTCTCATCGCCGGCTCTCCCTCCTCACACAGACAGCGTGTGAGGAGGGAGAGATGAACCGCTGCAGAGATGCAGCGGTTAGTGTAAAAAAATAAAATAAAAAAATAAAACGAAAATAAAGTGCCCATCTGTCCCCACTGCCATCTGCCCCCACTGCCACCTGTCATCAGTGCCATCTGTCACCAGTGCCATCTGTCACCAGTACCATCTGTCATCAGTGCCATCTGTCCCCAGTGCCACCTGTCCTCAGTGCCATCTGTCCCCAGTTACACGTATAAGTGCCATCTGTTATCAGTGCCACGTGTCATCAGTGCCACATAGTGCCATCTGTCATCAGTGCCATATCAGTGTCACGTGTCATCAGTGCCACATATTAGTGCCATCTGTCATCTGTGCCACGTATCAGTGCCATCTGTCATCAGTACCACCTGTCAGTGTCACGTGCCATCTGTTATCAGTGTCACATGTCATCAATGCCAGGTGTCAGTGCCATCTGTCATCAGTGCCATGTATAAGTGCCATCTGTCATCAGTGCCACATATTAGTGCCATCTGTCAGTATCACGTGTCATCAGTGCCACGTATTAGTGGCATCTGTCATCAGTGCCACGTATCAGTGCATCTGTCATCAGTGCCACGTCGGTGTCACGTGTCATTGTCCTGGTGCTCCAGGGCCTTCAAAAGTGTAATAGTCAACAAGTCAGATGTGTAATTTATGCTCCTAGAACACGTGATGGCGCTCCCTGCATGTTGGGCCTCTCTAAGTGGCCAGGCTGGGGAAAAGTCCCACACATGTGGTATCGTAATACTCAGGAGGAGTAGCAGAATTTATTTTGGGGCATTATTTGTGGTATACACATGCCATGTGAGAGAACTAACCTATTACAATGACAATTTTGTGGAAAAAATTAAAATAAAATAAAAAATCTTCATTTTGCAAAGAATTGTGGGAAAAAATGACAACATCAAAAAGCTCACCATTCCTCTTACTAAATACCTTGAAATGTCTACTTTCAAAAAAGGGGTCATTTGGGGGGTATTTGTACTTTACTGGCTTGTTAGGGTCGCAAGAAATGAGATCGGCCACCAGTACATCAGGTGTGATCAATTTTGTGTGATTTGCACCACAGCTTGTGGACTCTCTAACTTTCACAAAGACCAAATAATATCCACTAATTTGGGTTATTTTTACCAAAGATATGTAGCAGTATAAATTGTGGCCAAAATTTATGAAGAAAAATTAATAATTTGCAAAATGTTATCACAGAAACAAAGAAAAATGCGTTTTTTTCAAATTTTCAGTATTTTTAAATTTATAGCACAAAAAAAAAAAAACCCAGAGGTGATCAAATACCACCAAAAGAAAGCTCTATTTGTGGGAAAAAAAGGACAAAAAATTCATTTGGATACAGTGTTGCATGACTGAGTAATTGTCATTCAAAGTGTGAGAGCACTGAAAGCGGAAAATTGGTCTGGGCAGGGGGGTGTTTAAGTGCCCAGTAGGCAAGTGGGTAAATAACCCCCTAAGTTCCCAGTTCTGCACACTTGCTGTGCCCATTATAAGGGGATCCCATCATACCTTCACACTGAGATCACTTTAGTAGTAGCAGTAAAGTGAGGAGCTAGTGCGCATTCAGTAGTCATCACAGCTTGGATTGGCTAGACACCGGACATTTTAATTGCATTGTCCACAGTAAAGGGAATCATCACTTATTCATTTTGGACACTGTTTTATGAAATTTTCTGCATTTTTATACTAGTTCATTTGGGACTGCCAAATACAGTTTATTACTGATCACCCAAGTTTGAGATGCTTCCTTGAACATTTATTCCTAATTTCCTTTGGATTACCATTGTTATTTTTTATGTATGCACAGGCACTGTTTTGCACTTTAGCCTTAATATGTGTCACTGTTTTTTGGGATGATATTTCAGATTCATCTGCATGTACACTTTATCACATATCATATTGTGTTTTTATTAGATTTTAATAATACTTTATTTGTATCTTTGCACATTATATTTATTCCTAGTAATTATCAGTGAGCCCACAGCGCAGCATTATTACTACCTGGTCAGCAGACATTGCTTGGCTCTCCAATATCTCAACACCAGTTCTACCCCCAAAAAGCCTCAGCCGGCGGTGTCAGGGGTATCTGAGGTCATTGCCTTATCTGGCTGTTTTCATGACTGCATCTATGGCTACCTTTTACTTGAACAATGGCA
The DNA here is from genome assembly GCF_037356315.1 of Lithobates pipiens. Taxonomy (NCBI): domain Eukaryota; kingdom Metazoa; phylum Chordata; class Amphibia; order Anura; family Ranidae; genus Lithobates; species Lithobates pipiens. The sequence continues at coordinate 475,645,441 of NW_027507903.1, forward strand.
TAAGAGATGAATTATCTTGAAGGAAGAATCTAAACTCTGCAGGGAGGACAGATCTCGGCTGTGCAAAGGGAAGTGACTTAGTATCACAGTCAGATCCTTGTTTCAGGTATAATGAACTTCGATGACATTCAGCTGCAGGAATATATCAAAGTGGATTTCTTCATTGTGTTTTTTTACCTACAAATCAGTGGGAAAAAAAGGCATCTGAAAAGTAACCTAAAACATGCCTTGTGTCCACAAATGCACCTGAAAGCAGCATGGTTAGGTCAGACAGCCATGTGCTCTGACCCCTAGTGAGGAATGACATTGTGCCTCCAAATCAAAAGTCAAAGGTAGAGCAGCTTCCACGTAAGACTCTAGATTGGTATTGCAATGGTCTTGGTGTTATCATACCGGAGAACCAGGTGATATCTACAGACCACCACTCTTCTCTCCCACCATATTTAAACACTTGGCTTGGTGGAAGGAAAAGGCCAAAGTCCTAGCTGATGTCACTCACAGCCTTTCAATTTCATTAGATTTTTCTGTTGGCTACTGATTGGAGAAAAGAGCTAGAATGGTTCATCAGTCTGCACATTTGTACAGATTCAATAGTGCTGAAATGTGAACACAACCTCTGCCTTGACAGTATTGATTGCAATACCTGGGAACTTTTTAAAATCTAACTTCCTGAGAATGGGGGCAGGGAAAATAGTGGCAAATGATGAGTTTAGCAAATTTACACTAACAGGGAAGAGGCTTAAAGGGGTTGTAAAGGTTCATTTTTTTATTTTCTACATAGGTTCCTCTAAGCTAGTGCATTGTTGGTTCACTTACCTTTTCCTTTGATTTCCCTTCTAAATGTTTTTTTTTCTTTGTCTGAATATCTCACTTCCTGTTTCTCCTCAATAAACTTCTCACCATCATCCGAGCTGGTGGTTAGTCAGCCAGAACAGCTTACTGAACAGCTTACTGAGGAGGAACAGGAAGTGGGAAAATCAGACAAAGAAAACAAAGAAAAAAAACATTTAGAAGGGAAATCGAAGGAAAAGGTAAGTGAACCAACAATGCACTAGCTTAGAGGAACCTATTTAGAAAATAAAAAACGAACCTTTACAACCCCTTTAAAACATGAGCCTACATACAAAGTGCGGAAGTATGTAATGTACATAGTGCAGGGGTCCAGTTTTGGTAACTTACATAGTCAGGGTTAGATGTGTAATGTACAACCTATGGAGTGTGGAGAAGTGTTGTCAACCGTCAGTATTTTAACTGGCAGTCAGTAAAAAAGGGACACTTTTCTCCTGCCAGTAAATGCCAGTGACTGGAAAAGGTTGCCAGTACAAAATATGGCTGTGACGCTCGGCTTGAGAACTGCCCATGCGCCCTTTCAGTCCAGAGCTGGCCGAGCCCATTTGAGTGCCTGCTACAGTGTGTTTGGGTAGCGGGTCTGGCAGAAGCAGTGCTTGAGCATGTTGTGTGATGTCATGGTGCAAGAGAACCAAGCAGAGCGGCCGAAGCCTCATGTGTGAGTCTGAGGATAGGAGCAAGGCAAGCCGAGGTTGGGACTGTCAGTGCTGTTTAGACCGGAGTGGACTGAAGGGACCACCTGGTGTGTAGAGAGAGACTGTCACTGTGACTTAGGAGGGGACGTGCCATGTTGGTAAGGTGTTATCATCCTCTGTATTGCTGCACACTGCTGTCAGTGTCACTGTGAGAGTCAATTTCATGTGTGTGTGTCTGGCCATTCTAATTTCTTGTCCTCCTGAGTCCTGTCCCTGAGCTACTTACTTACTATATCAAAAATAAAATAGGAAACCTGTTTTTTGCCATAATATCTACCTTAAATCACATTGCTTATTGCATATTGTACTTGTTTTTAGCCTAAATACTGAATTTTGCACTTTTTTCTGTAATTTTGTAACTTTTGGAAATGCCGGTACAACCGTGGCTGTGCCAGTAAATTTTGGGTGTCGAGTCAGTAAATTTCAATCTGGTAGGTTGGCAACACTGGTGTGGAGGTCATGTGTGTATAACTTACATGGTTTAGGAGTCAGAGTTAATATATATAAAACTCAGCGCACAGCACCCCCTGTGATTGTTTTTACTGACACCCTCTTATGCACAGCGGTATCACAGTCTCAGTGTGATAACAGGGTCCCCAGCAAGTCACCAGAACATGTAGCTACTGCTTTCTGGAGAACAGGACCTACTCCATCCACAAGGACATTTTAAAATACTACTGCACTTAGGACTTTTCCTGTATGTGTGTGTCCTGTCTAACTGAGGAACACAAAGGACATCAGATGGAGTCCCTACTCCATAAATGAAGCCTCCGTGAAGAGAAAAAAGAAACTGTAGCACTCCCAAAGGTGCCGCTGGATGTATTAGCTCCCCTGTTCCTGTGCACACAACTCTGCAAATGGCAGTGTTAATTTTGGCAGCAAATTTTGATTTGGTGTTAGTCTTCGAACTAAAATGGCATTTTAGTTTTAGTCCTATTTTAGTCTTCTGTAAGTGTCTTCGTTTTAGCCATATTTAGTCAACTAAATCTCCAGTATATTTTAGTTGACTAAAACTAATTTTGGTTGTCTAAAATCAAATGGGTGTAGTTAAATTGTAATGCATTATTTAAGCATTTCTCTACAGTTTCCAAAATCATTATATACTACTGCTGGAGTGAAAAATTGAATATGTTGTTGTTATTAATGGTTAGGTTTGAACATGCACTACAGACACAGATTTAGTCATTATATAACGTCTTTATTTAAGTAAAACCGTTTCATCAAGAATATTACTGTTTTGACAAAAGGGTAATGTAAAAATACAAAAAAACAAAAAACAAAAAATAAGAACTCTTTGCGTGACACATGGTGTCCTGTCCATGTCGATCTGTTAGCACCTAACAAGTGGAACACACAGCCAAGTAAGCATAAAGTATAGAAAAGTTTTCTGTTCCATTTGATTATTTTAACACTTAATATCTTATGGGAATACTTTTTACAGTACACAAGACTACAAATAAAGTGGAAAAATAACAAATGTGCACCTGTAGAGTAGCGCAGATAGCCCCCCCCCCCCCCATATCAATCATCTCATATCCATGTGATAATTGACTGGTATCAACCATGTATCATGTAAAAGAATAGTAAAAATGTCTCACTGCAGATCATCAATTTCGGTCTCAGAGTCAGTTTCTGTCATCGGGGTGTCTTCCTCACTAGAGCTGGGTGGTTCTTCTGCTGCTGTTGTGGTTTGTTTAAATGCTGCCACCATATTTCTCCCATTGTCTGTTATCACTGTAAGGATCTTCCTCTTTGGTATGTCCCACTCTTGCAAGAATTTGTCCACATAAGATTTGACTGACTGTGCAGTGTGTGGGTGGGATACTTGTTCAAGGGCCAACAATATGTGTTTAGGTTTATGTTGTTCAACACAAAAGTAGCATGGCAAGGAATGAAGATGAAAGTCTTTTTTTGGTCCACAAATCAGTGCAAATAGATACTCTCTGAGCAGCAGCCACTCCCTTTTGAATTTTTGTTTTTCATCTTAATACTGTTTGTCAATGAAAGTGGTTGTGCACTGCCACTGGCTTGACTTGACCCATCATTTGAGGTTTTCTGTATATGTGGGGTTGAATTAGGGGGAAAAATGTAAGTTATTCTGATTTTATGTTCTCTCTCACCCCACACAGTCAGCTCCAAGTTGTCTCTCTACAATATACTACATGTATAGCCCTTCCCAGGGACGGCCTTAGGCCTTTAGGTGCCTGTGCTGTGCCAAAATTTACAAATCCCCAGCTACTCCCAGTGACCGCTGACCACATCTTTCTACATATATTTTAGTGAGATACTTAAATTCGGGGAAAGCAGCAACTGACAGATATTATGAAATCAAATCACTCGCTCACATTAAAATTCAGTGACTAAAGTGTACAACTTAGACAGGCAAACAAACAGCTTTAACTTCATAATAACAAAAGGTATGAAATCTGCAAGAAAGTTTGTAAAAAAAGATCTCTGCAATGCCAATCTACATAAGACTGTTCCCAAAAAGTGGAGTTAAGTGTTGCTGTGCTTATCTTTGTATGAATTTCAGGATGAGTTGTCTGCAAATGACGCTTCAAGTTTGTTGTAATTTTACCAGCAAGTGTCGTTCCACATGGTTTGCAAAGAGTCTTGTTGTCCTTAACATCAAATGTAAAAAACATCCATAGATCTTCTCTTCTCTTTCTACCAGTGTCAGTCACAGAAGCTGACATTTACAGTATAGTTTGGAGTCTTGGACGGATGGTGGGGAGGAACTGGAAGCCTGTATGCAGCAGTGCAGCGTGCACAGTGCTCTCGACGGTGGTCTGAGTAGAGTAGGCCTGTAAAATTTGGAATGCACATTTTCCTGCTCTCACTCACACTCTCTGGCACTCTTGGAGTCCTCACAGTGGCACTGTGCTTGCTGGGCGCAGATTGCGGAAGTAGGCAGAGCAGAAGTTGGTAAATGTCCCTCCTTGCCATTGTTATCTCGTAGTTCAATAAAGAAAACAAATCAGATTTTCGTCATAGATTTCGTCAGTAATGAACGAAAATGTGCAGTACTTTTCATTTTGTTTTCATCACTTTGACGAAAACATTTTCATTGACAAAATTAACGCTGGCAAACAACACCGGACACTCTGACCTGGCTTGATGGCAGCAAACAGTTAAACTGTAGCAAAGAAAATCTTGCAATTAGGTCAACAGGAGAAAGAAATGTACTGTAAAAATAAGCAATGTGTGTAGAGACCAACTTCTTCTGAACCATGTACTGGGGCAATCCTAACTAAGGAGAATTATACCACTCTAACAGCTGAACAGTCTTTAATATACTCTCTTCAGCTGGCCAGCTCATTTGGACCCAAGGGGTATGTTACAAAACATTCAGGATAATGTCCCTTTAAAGTAATTATAAAGTCTCATTTAAAAAAAAAAAAAACATTTTATACTTACCTCCTCTGTGCAGTTGGTTTTGCACAGAGCAGCCCGGATTCCTCCTCTTCTCAGATCCCTCTTTGCTGCTCCTAGCCCTCCCCTCCTATCGAGTGCCCCCATAGTCAGCAGCTTTCTATGGGGGTACTGGAGCCGAGTCACAGCTCCATGTATCAATTCATCCCCTCTCTCCCCTGATTAGCGACTGAATTTGATTAACAGCTGCGGGAGCCAGTGGTGCCGCTGCTGTGTCTTAGCCAATCAGGAGAAGTGTCCTGGACGGCTCAGACATTTGTGGACATCGCTGGAGAGAGATGGAGCTCAGGTAAGTAATTAGTGGGATGTTGAGGTGGCTCCTATACACAAAAGTTTTTTTTTTATCTGAATGCATAGAATGCATTAAGATAAAAGACCTTCTGCCTTTACAATTCATTTAAGGGCTGATGATGGCACTTAATATAGTCTCTTTAAGCACTGATAATGTCACTGGCTCTGTGATAATCGTAGGCAACACTTTCCCTTTTTCGTCAAAGTGTAATGTGGATTTGGCCAGCGGCCTCTCACCAACTTCTTGTGTTAGCAAATGGTCTGCCTCTGTATACTGGGTGAAACACAGTAGGTTTGTGATGGCAGTGTCCTTTCCCCTTAGTCAGGCTGCAGGCTCCATCCACAACCATGGCTTTTTCCAATATACTCAGATGTCTGTCGCTGTGACAGACTTTTCTTGTCCCATGCTACAGCCTGGGTTACAAAACTATGAAATGTTTTAATGAAACTAACTACAAAAAAGGATGAGATGAAAGAAAGAGTCTATAGTCTGAAGTAACCCTGGAGGAAAGTACAGAAAAAAGCAAATGGTGAAGCTTAGAGAGCCACTACCTTGTGTAGAGACTCCAGGAGACATCTGCATGACCTAGAGAAAAGAATCCCGAGTAAGATCTGGGACACTATGTGGCAAATGAGGTTTAACCACTTTAACCCCAGAAGATTTGGCTGCTCAATGACCAGGCCATTTATTGGCGATACAGCACTGCATCGCTTTAACTGACAATTATGATGTTGTACACAAACAAATTTAACGTCCTTTTTTTCCCACAAATAGAGATTTCCTTTGGTGGTATTTGATCAAGTGGTCCATACAGTGAACTTGGTGTTGAGTTATTCATTTTAATATCATCACAGAGGACACAGGGGCACTCTTTACGCCTGGAGGAAAAAAGATTTCATCTCCAAATACAGAAAGGTTACTTCACAGTAAGCCCTTGTACACACGGTCGGACATTCTGCCAACCAAATCTGTTGGAATTTGTCCGACGGATTGTGTCCAAAACTGTTGCATACACACGATCGGACCAAGTTGTCGGAATTTGCCGTTGCCAAGAACGCGGTGACGTAAGCCGTGTACGGCAGGACTAGAAAAGGGAAGTTCAGCACCACGTCCGGCACTCTTTGGGCTCCTTCTGCTGATCTCGTGTTAGTAGAAATTTGGTGAGAGACGATTCGCGCTTTCCAGATTAGTGATTCAGATCGCTACTGCTCTTCGGTTTGTGCTTGTCTTTGCGTATCTGATAATCAGTGCGTGCAGTCAGTAAGTATTTGTTGATCATTGTGGACTATATCTTGGTATAGTACGCTTTGAAAGGCATTTTTTATTGTCTGCTTGCTTCTGCTATTAAGGTCGTTCTTTCAGGCCTTGCTGTTTATCAGTGCTTTCTGGTGTCCGTTCTGACGAGCCGACCGTTTTCAAACCATGTTTTGTCTACGTACTCATCGTAGAGTTTGTGCTGTGCAGGGGCTTCGTGTTGGGGTTCTTACTTTGACACAAGCCCGGTCTATGAACAGGGAGGGGAGGCGTTTGTGGACCAAGAATTGGTTGTGCCAGCGTGACCAGTTCTCGCACATGCCTTTGCTCCGTGAGATCCGCCAGAATAATCCTGATGATTTCAGGAATTATCTCCGGATGACAGACCCCGTTTTTCACCGTCTGCTGGCTTTGCTGACCCCTTATATCACCAGGCAGGATACCTGCATGCTGCAAGCCATCACTCCGGAGCAGAGGCTCATCGCCACGTTGCGCTACTTGGCGACTGGGAGAAGCCTTCAGGGCCTCAAGTTCTCTACAGGCATCTCCCCCCAGGCTCTGGGGATCATTATTCCAGATACCTGTTCTGCCATCATTCAGGTCCTGCAGAAGGACTATATGAAGGTAAGTTTTATCCTTTAACATCACATTCTATGTATTTCATGATTGCTAATGTCTTGCCTTTCTTTCCTCATTCCCTAATTACCATCATTGCAATATGTTCTAATTCATATGCTCTGCCCTTTTGTCTTCATGCATATTTGCCTCACTAACTTCACCACCATGCTCTTCTTGGCCCATAAAACTATAGTCTAGTCACTTACCAATGTCTTTTGTCAGCTCCATAGTATTGCTTTCCCCTAAACACCCCCTAAAATGTCTACAAATGTGATGTGTGTGCTTCAATTCATGCATAGTGACATTTTTTTTTTTTGAGGTTGTACCAAACTCATTAAGAACCCCCCTCCCCCCAACTGCTAGCTCAGCTGATAACAATCCTCTATCTGATGACTTGACCAAACCCAAAACACACTATACCTACCTTTTTGATGCTCACATTTATGGACAAATTCACCAAAGCATGTAGTGCAAGGGCCTGCCTCAATACTTTCAAATGCAATTTTTTTTTTAACCTATTAATTATCTTGATATGTAATAGTATAATGTCAAAATGTGCTTCCATTTTGTTTTTTTTGGGGTATTATGACACTTCTTACCTGTCCGGTGAGCTGCCAATAGTGTAACTAAGGAGGGGCTTCCCAAAGTAGCACACATTATTTAGCCATTCAGCTCTCAATCAAGTGGATAGGGTTACTTGTCCTAAACATCCCCCCCTCATTTTTTAGCAAGTGCCCATCAGATGGGTGATATGGGGGGTGGGGGAGGGATGGGGGGGTGATGACTCTCATAAGGGGACCTTAGACTTTAGGCTTTAAATACTCAGTTCCCAAAATGTTATACTAATTTTGACCAAAAATGTTGGTGTCTAATCTGCTTGCAATGTTGATTTGTCAAATTAGAAATTTTTGTTCTTGTTTCACTCCACAGTGTCCTTCAATGCCACAGGAATGGCAGACTGTGGCCTCCCACTTTGCCAGTCGTTGGGACTTTCCCAATTGTGGAGGAGCAATAGATGGGAAGCACACCCGCATCATCCCACCACCCAACTCGGGGTCATACTATTATAATTATAAGGGGTTTCATAGTATTGTGATGTTGGCGGTGGTGTCTGCGACATATGACTTTTTGTATGTGGACGTGGGGCAAAATGGAAGGATGTCGGATGGTGGAGTCTTCGCACGGACGGAGTTCTGGCGTCTCCAGAGTGGCAGTCTGGGCTTGCCACCCCCAGAGGAGAATCAGGAAGGACTCCAGTTCGTCTTTGTCATGGATGAGGCGTTTGCCCTGGCGAACCATCTGATGCGGCCTTTCCCCATGAGGACCCTCAACCCAGAGCAGAGGATTTTTCATTTCCGCCTGTCCAGAGCCCGAAGAGTGGTGGAGAACACTTTTGGTATACTGGCCAGCCGGTTCCGCCTTTTTCTTACGCCTATTCACATGGCGGAATACAAACTGAATCACATAGTGCTGGCGTGCTGTGTTCTGCACAATTTTATGAAAAAAGTTTCTGTGAACTATGCGGTCTCAGTTGGCCAACAAGAAGCAGACTTGCTGGAAAATAAAGATAACCTCACGGGCCTTGAACCTGCTCATCCTGGCTTGCCCCCCCCCCCTAAAGCACCCGTGAGGTTAGAACCCAATACATGGACTACTTTGTGGGTAAGGGGGCCATTGATATGCCAGACAACGTCTGAGTGGCATTTTAATAATAAATTTTTCTCTGAAACTCCTTCATTTACTGCTTGGCTTGGTTTTAGGTGTCTCCTAGGTATATTTATGTTTTTTCAAGTTGTGCCTTTTTCAACAACAGTGCAAACCCAAGTTCAGAGCGAGATGAGGGGACAGTCTCTTCTACAGATAATCTTATTATGTTGTGGGTCTGCTACACACATACCTTGTTTTTGTAACTAATGTATGTAGTGCATACAATAGAGGGGAGTTGGGACTTTGAATGAAGCACCCAAAGGTGCCTCCATCCCGGTAATGGATAAAAAAGCGAGAGGGAAATTGGGACTTTGAATGAAGCAATTGAATAGTGGAGGTAAGTTATAATATAACGTATTTTATTTATTGAATAATCTCAAAGCATTAAATCATTGTTAATATCGTATATATACACATGAAGTGTACACAAATACTGAACAAAGTAGATAAAAAAAAGTACATACATACAACACATGATTGGAGTAATGAATATGCAGATTGATACAAGGGGGCGTGTACGTGCCAATAGCACCATGCCCGATGCTGGCATATACGTCCACATGGTATATGTACATCTGTCAAAAAATATAAAAACATCATCAAGAGTCTAGTAGTAGTGAATAGATAAATATCAGTTCGTATGAGGTATAACTGCAGCATCAAGTAAATCTCTACGCGTTTCATGGGTATTCCCAATCGTCAGGAGCAGATGCGGCAGACATTCCTATGGAATATATATAAAAAGGGATGTAAAGAGCTGAATTCTAAGTAGACATACTCAAAATAATTATATAAGTATGAATAGTTGACCAACAACACTCACCAAACCTGACAACAACCGCAGCTAGGAGTGTGTATGTAGTGCATTACTGACTAAAATCGTGCTCATTTTCTGCACCATGGCAGGAAAATGGCATGATTGTTCAAATTTACACCTCACTGTGGGTGTTTTTTACTAAAGGCACATCCACTATGCACTACAAGTGCACTGCAAAAGTGCACCTGAAACTGCACTTGGAGTGCAAAGTGGAGTTGCCTTTATTAAATCACACTCCTTCTCAGCACAAACAAAAATTTTACTCCAAATACATTTTTGGTGCAATGAAAAAGGAAGCCACACATTGTTGATAATTAAAATTTTTAATACAAGCACATTCACATGTGCGTTTCAAAAAAGTTTTTACAACAAACCAAGAAATTGTGTGTATCAAAAACAAAGTTTAATCAAAATTTGGTTTACTTGGTGTTTTTATGTAAACAGGCATGTATCAAACCGTAAAATACAGAACACAGGAACTTAAAAAGTTCAACTTTGAAAAGTGAAGACAATATCAGACATGACTATGTACAAACTGGGCTGATATTGCCTTAATCACATGGGGTGTCACCCCTGAAAAATCCAAATTTGGAAGATGCACACAGTGTGTCAACATGTGCTATCTCCCATCATGGGGGATCAATGTACATGCTTTGGGGCTGCAACCCCTTCCTCGCAGACACTTTACACAAAACACGTACATTGATCCCCCATTATGGGAGATAGCGCATGTTTACACACGCTGTGCATCTTCCAAATTTGTAATTTAGAGAAATACACATTTTTTTGAGGAAAATATCAAAAATAAAACCCTATCTAGTTTTGTGTGTTTCACACTCTCCACAAAAAAATCAATGATGTTCTTCATTTTATTTTTAACATCATTAATGTTTTGCTGTATATTTTCCAAATCCCGATTGCACCCCATTATCTCCCCAATCAGAATCTGGGCACTTTCACTGGTAAAATGGGAATCTTCTTCCACATCACCTACAAAACAAAGCAAAAAATAAACACCATGTAATAAAAATATGGTGACATACATTGATGAGCTTACCGGAAGCTGTGTTCTCCGACACTCACCTGTTGTGGTGACAATTTGCCCAACCTCCACGATCTCTCCTTCCTCCTCCTCCTCCTGCTCCTCTGTTTCTGCTTTTGGAAGTTGCCCTTCTTTGGGAGGGGTGTGGTCCCTGGTGTCCTCATACTTGCCAAGTCTTCTCTCCCCTATGAGAATGGAAAAAAAGAAAGAATTAGCACACAGAGGGCAGAATTAACAATATGAAACATTGTTTGGAAGTGTTGTACAATTGTTTATTTTGGCCGAGCTTCAAGGTCATAACATTATTGGGGACACTGTGTTCAGCTGGAATACTTACCTGCAGAACGATCTTTCCTACAAACGAATGAAACCATGAACTTGAAAGTGGCCATTTTAAACTGCACAACATGAAATCAAAGCACATGGAGCAGGATGCAAGCAATAATAATCATATGAACACACGACAACTACTTACTTTTGTCAAGAACACGCTTGATCATTATGTACTGCTCGTGCTCCCTCAGTTTCAGGTCTGACCAGCGTTTTCTCAGTTGATCCTTGAATCAGTGTACCCCAAAATATTTATGAAGACTCTTCACAACTTTATTCATGATCTTGGCCTTTCTGATATTTGAGTTTGGGTAAGGTCCATACTTCCCATCATAGTGGGTCCTGTTCAATATGTCCACCATCTCCAACATCTCTCCAAAAGACATATTTGAGGCCTTAAATCTTCTCTTCCTGGATCGGGACGTTTCAGGCTCCGGGCTTTCCTCACCCTCCTCCTCGTTAGTGGAACTATTATTAGTGCGCACCTGCGTTCTCTCCGCCATGTGCTCTCCCCACTGTGCTGGAAGCGAAGGGGCGGGGAATAGTCTAGAAAGAACGTCAGGGTCGGGCGGAGTTTCACGCATGCGCACTGTATATAAAACGCAACACGCGTGTGTCGTCCGTACGATCGGTGAACAGAGGGAGAAGCTGATGTGACGAACGTGCAAACGAAGGTAAAATTTTGAACTTGGTACATCACTAGGCTACACTGCTTCTAGATTGAGGCCTGCATTAGTCTTGTGTTGTGTCTTGCAGACATTATGGACGGCTTCAACGACCATAGCTTCCTCCCTCTGTTCATCGATAAATACAGAGACATGCCCTTCCTGTGGCAAGCAACACACCCACTATATAGTAACAAACAAAAGAGGCAGGCAGCAATGTTGCAACTGGTTGAGTTTGTGAAGCCGGTGGTCCCCAGGGCAGACGTCAACTATTTAAAAAAGAAAATTGGTAGCCTCAGGAGTACATATATGAGGGAGAGGAGCAAAGTGCTGAAGTCCATGCAATCTGGAGCTTCAGCAGATGACGTTTATGTCCCCACCCTGTGGTATTATGACAGGATGCATTTTCTGGCAGACCAGGCTGAGGTCAGAGAATCCCTCTCTACTCTTCCTTCCACGCGTCCTTCTATGCTCCATTCCACACCCGATGAGTCTTCCGACGCCCAACCTGGGCCTTCCACTCAGGAAGAACTGGGAGAGCCCAGCTTGAGACAGGTATAGTATTGTTGTACATATTTGTGGAGTAAAAATGAATGATGTTAACTTGATTTTTGCTCACTAATTGCTGAGTTTTGAAAGTGTTTCACATATCAATAGACAGTAGTGGCCAAAACCTTTGGGACAAGAAAGAAAAATGTGGGACACAGAATGATAGTCTTTTCCCCTAGTGTTTGATGAACCAAAAACTCAAACTATGTCCCTTTTTCATACACAGGAAGAACTCAGCCAGGAACAGAAGGGTGTGGAATGCAGCAGCCAGGAGATGGCTGTGGAAAGTGGCAGCCAGGAGGAGGCGGGGGTAAGCGGCAGCCATGCGGTGGGCAGCCAAAGGAGCCTCACTGAATGCCAGGTCCCTCCCCTCCGCCTTCCATGAAAAGGGTGAGAAAGGGGGGGAATGTCGAGGAGTCGGCCCTGAGGCTGATTGGTGAGGCTTCTGCGGCCCTCCAAGCAAAACCCACCTACCAAGAGGCCTTTGCCGCCTTGGTTGTGTGCAAACTTGATAAAATGGAGCAGGGGCAACAGATCTTGTGTGAGGAGGTTATTATACACACCCTCAACAGTGGCGGAATTATAGGGGTCGCCAAGATCGCCATGGCGACCGAGCCCCTTGCTGCAGGGGGCCCTCAGGCCCCCTGTACTCTTCCGTAGGAGGGGAGGCTGAGAGGAGCTCCTCTATCATCAGCCGAACTGAAATGGGCACTGTGCGGGAGCTCCTCACATTAGGGTAAAGTGTGTGCTCTTTGTCTCCCCCTACAGTGCAGTACCCGGCAGGAAGAGCCAAGGTACTGTAAATGTCTGCCGTTTTTTTTTATAAGACTAGCTACTGCATTTGTGTTTATATGTGTGTGTGTGAGCATGCTTGTATGTGTGTGTGTGTGTGTGTGTGTGTGTGTGAGCATGCTTGTATTTGTGTGTGTGTGAGCATGCTTGTATGTATGTGTGTGTGTGTGTGTGAGAGCATGCTTGTATGTGTGTGTGTGAGCATGCTTGTATGTGCGTGTGTGAGCATGCTTGTATGTGTGAGCATGCTTGTATGTGCGTGTGTGAGCATGCTTGTATGTGTGTGTGTGTGTGTGAGAGAGCCTGCTTGTATGTGTGTGTGTGAGCATGCTTGTATGTATGTGTGTGTGAGCATGCTTGTATGTGCGTGTGTGAGCATGCATGTATGTGTGTGAGCATGCTTGTATGTGTGTGTGTGTGAGCATGCTTGTATGTGCGTGTGTGTGTGAGCATGCTTGTATGTGCGTGTGTGTGTGAGCATGCTTGTATGTATGTGCGTGTGAGCAAGCATGCTTGTATGTATGTGTGTGAGCATGCTTGTATGTGTGCCTGTGAGCATGCTTGTATGTGAGTGTGTGAGCATGCTTGTATGTGCGTGTGTGAGCATGCTTGTATGTGCGTGTGTGAGCATGCATGTATGTGTGTGTGTGAGCATGCTTGTATGTGTGTATGTGTGTGTGAGCATGCTTATATGTGCGTGTGTGAGCATGCATGTATGTGTGTGTGTGTGAGCATGCTTGTATGTGTGTGTGTGTGTGAGCATGCATGTGTGTGAGCATGCATGTATTTGTGTGTGTGTGTGAGCATGCATGTGTGTGTGTGTGTAAGCATGTATGTGTGTGTGTGTTCATATATGTATGTGTATGTATGCATGTGTGTGTGCGGATGTATGTGAGTGTGCATGTATGCATATGTATGTATGTGAATTTGCATGTGTTTATCAGTGGCGGTGCATCCAAAAGGGTGCACAGGTGCCACCCCCTCTCTCCAGCCACACCCTCTATGACCAATGGATAGATTCATGCATAGCATAGCATGAATCTATCCATAGCCACCGCTGGCACCCCCATATTTAGGTGTCTGGTCCCTTTTGGGGTGTCGGGCGCCTGAATTACAGCGGCGGGGGGTGTTTTTGCAGCACCTGATTAGAGCCATGGGCTCTAATAGGCTTCAAAATAGGTGAACTGTGAGCGCCATGCTTGACGCTCACAGTCTACCCAGGTGTGTTAGAAAAGTGAATTAATATTCACTTTCCTAACACTGAACCGCCTCTCCACCAATCAGGTGTGCGGGTCTGTTACCCATCACCTGATTGGCTGAAACGATAGGCGCAGCTATTGGACGCCTATCAGGAGGAGAGGACAGGAGATGAGGATGGCAGGAGATGCATGGAGGACCCCGCTCATGGCCGTTACCCGCTGCCCCACCCACACAGGGCAAGTGGCGGGCAGACAGCGAGCGGGTGGTGGGGATTCACAGTGGCAGCATTTGATGGGCACACCAACAGCATTTGATGTGCACAGTGGCGGCATTTGATGGGCACAGTGGCAGCATTTGATGGGCACAGCGGTGGCATTTGATGATGGGCACAGCGGCAGAGTTTGATGGGCACAGCGGCAGAGTTTGATGAGCACAGCGGCAGAGTTTGATGGGCACAGTGGCAGAGTTTGATGGGCACAGTGGTGACATTTGATGGTACACTGGTGGCGCTTGATGGTACAGTGGTGGCGTTTGATGGGCACAGTGGCTTTAATTGATGTTTTTTAAATCGGTACCTTTATATGCGGCCACCCACTTGGGACTGGGCCCTGGTGTTCCACCATCGGGCTCGGAGAAAAGAGCCCTGTCCGGAGGTCGGGGGGGGGGGGCCTCCAAGGTTTCCTGCATCGGGGCCCTGAAGGTTCTAGTTACGCCACTGACCCTCAACAAGGGTCTGTTGGGCCAAATGACACAAGAAACACACTTGTGTGGTTTGGCCCATGCCCCTGCTCCTCCTCCTCCTTCTGCCACAGCTCAAGCACCACAGCCACAGCCTGGAAGGAAGCGTGGAAGGAAGACCAGAGAGTGATGACCTGGGTTCAGTCTGGTCTGACAGAAGATGCAGCCTGTTGTAGTACCACAGCCTGGGAACATAGATGTCATCTGCTGCTGTTCCGGGTTTCATGGACTTCAGGACCAGACTTCTCTCCCTCACACCTGTACTCCTCAGGCCACCAATTTTTTCATTTAAATAGTTGTTGTGTGCCCTGGGGGCCAAAGGCTTCGCTATTCTCCCCAGTTTCAACATCGCTGCCTCCCACTTTATTTGTTACTGACACCGAAATAAAGGTTTTTTTTTTTTTAAGAAATACTTGCGTATGTGTTTTCCTTCCAAAAGGCCAGTTTATTTGTGAGCAGGCAGGTACATTTCAAAAATACAAAGTGACATGAATAACAAGGGGCACCAACACCAAACAACCTCCTGTAGATTAAAAAAGAAAAACAAAATATCAAAAATAGAATAATGTTGTTGTGGTAAGTTTACACACAAAAAAAAAACCCAAAAAAGGAGAAATTAGCAAACTTTTTCCCTGCTGTAGCAAATTGGATCATGCTTTGCTGGGGTTTTTCGCCTTCCTCTGGATCAACTGTGAGTGAAGGATTGTGCATATGTGATTGTATTTTTTTTGGTTGAATTAGATGGACTTGTGTCTTTTTTTCAACCTGACTAACTATATAACAAATAGAAGCTGAACTCCAGCTAATACTTTATAATCAGTTACAGCGACCAGTTTTTTTCCGTTTTGGATAAAGGTTTTACATAAATAAATAAAAGCTGATCATTTTAAGCACCCCCATCAGTGTTAAATGGTTTGTTTCATCCCAGTAACTGCAAGAGAGCTTTTCTGTTGAAAAACAACAGACTTACTGGTTGGATCACCAGATGAAAATAGAAGAAAGAAAGCCTAAAAAAGCAAACTACTGCAGCCATCACTTATAAAAGTTGGTAAGCTGCAATATAAAAAAGGTTTGTTTTGGGGTTTAGTACTGCTTTAATGCCAGATCTGATCCAGCAACTGTAAGTAAAGAATATGAGCTGTCCAGGAAGATGGGTCACATTGAGGAGCTGTGTAACATTGATGGATCTACTGACTGCCCTACAGGAATCAGACACAGGTGACTTAGGTGATACTGAGAATGGAGGTCATAAGGACAGAGATAGCCGATGTAAACACGGCTGATAATTGTCTACCTATATTAGACTACAGAAAAATGGCATCCTGGTCTCCATTTCAAGATCTTGCTGAAACACCAGAGAGAATTAGAGATTATTCTCAGGTGTTGAACAAAGTTTATCATCAGTTTGACATTACTTGTAAATTGATGTTGGGAGGGGATCAGAGAGATGGAGAATAAGAATGTATTACCCTAATATAGACATGACAGGAAAGCAGTCAAAAGATGGGATTTACTAAAACGTCTTGAGAATTGTGCAGAGGCAATGATTACTATTCAGCATTGCTCCTGCTACTCCTGTAGAACACTCTCTGACCATTTCCTCTAGTAAGATTTTAGTCTATATCCTCTGTAGCATTATATATAATACATATTATGTGAACCTTTGCAAATATCAGGGGCCGCATTTGTGGTGCACTACAGCTTGTAAGGTGACATCCACTGATTTAATGGGTCAGAACTTACCTTTGTCCTTGTAATTCCAGTGACATCACCTGAGATCCTAAAAAAAAAAAAAAAAGCCTTTATTGGGACTTTGTAGGCAACAACCACACGAAAATAGATTAGAAAATATATTTATTGTGTATACATAAAATTGTTACAACATCAGAAAAGAAACACAGAAGAGACAAAATACACACAACAGGTTACATGATTTGCATGACATAAAAAAATTAGTCTCCGGTACAAAGTGATCTCCGATCAAGCACCTTCGTCAGGGGTATTTGCTAAGAGTATATACAGTCATAATTTGGTCTTACATGCAGAATGTTCCATCATGCAAATTGAACAGATAAATGAGGCACTGCCAGCGGGGGTGCTGATAGGTACCCATCAAGAACACCAGTATCACACGGAAGGTTTTTAGCAGAAGCAGCAGCCTGCAGGTAATGAAATACTAATGTGTTTGGTGCTCTATCACCCCCCCCCCCCCCCAATAAAAACTACTAAACTACAAATTTAAATGAAAGGCACTGTGAAAATAATGCAGTTGGAGCAGCCTTGATGGCTTTGTCCAGGTTTGTTAATTCACTCCGCAGCCCCATCTTTATGTTTCCAGTAACGGGATTACCATATGAAGTGGCAACCATAAAGCTGCATTCACACCTGAGCGTTTTCAGCTCATAAAACGCTCGTAAAATGCCCCAAAAAAAAGCCTGAAAACGTCCAACAACCAAAATCCCATTCATTTCAATAGCACCTGTTCACATCTGAGCGTTTTGTCACCTGAAGCAAAATGCCTGAAACACGCTTTAAGCTCAAAAAAGAACATGAGCTTCTTTGGGCAGATTACAGGCGTTTTTCTGCTTTTTACATTGGTAACCTGTACAAAATCGGAGCAAAAACGCAGCAAAGATCACGGTAAAATTGCGAGACTTTGAAATGCTCAGGTGTGAATGTAGCCTTAAGGCCTGATTCACACCTATGCAATTTAGTGCTTTTTGCATTTTGCAGATTTGCACTGCAGACCATTTAACCTGGCTTCCTATGGAACACGTTCTGTAGTGCAAACCTGCAAAATGCAAAAAGCACTAAAAATGCATAGGTGTGAATCAGGCCTAAATGTTTATCCTTGTGTAGGAATGAGGGGGAGGGTGCCAAGTCAGCATCAGCACCACCATTTTAGATGCAGGGGAAAGAGCATATTCCATTTGGAATCATGAGTCAAATATAAAAATAGAATTATCTGTGTCACTGTAAAACAGAATTTACAGAGCAGCTGGCAATACCATCAAACAATGAAACCAAAGATACTGACAAACAATATATTAAAAGACTTCATATGAATACAATCTTGATCTGACACAATATGTGCAACGTCACAAGCTTACTACATGAATCCCATTTAACAACTTTAATACAAAGAGCAGGCCATGTCGAGATGACCGACGTCTGGAAACAGAATGTAATATCTGTATAAATAGAAGTTTCATTATCGCTACATTGTAACCATGACATTCCACTCCGCCTAAATATAAAACCAAGTATATCCATAAAGCAAGCTTTCTGGCGAATGTAACAACCACCTCAGGCTGGTCTATAAATTAATTCAATAAACAATTACTAAATTATTTAATAAAGCTCAACTGTCTATTCATCCTACATAAGCATCTTGTAAGGAAGGTCCAATGTGTTCCAGTATGAGAACACTAGTAAAGGTGTTTGCAGGGCTGTATCTGGCACGAGGCAAACAGGTATAAGGGGGTCCTCCACCATTTTGAGCCTCTGGGCTTTCAGCCACCTTCGGCCCTTCTCGTGGCTTTTGGCCGCCTTCGGCCCTTCTCGGCGGCTTTCGGCCGCATTTGTTCATTTCCGTCAGCTTTTGGCCACCTTCGGCCGTTCTTATCGTAAGCCGCCCAGAACGGCTGAGAGCAGGCGAAAGCTGTCGAGAACGGCCGACAGCTGACGAGAATTTCCGAAGACGGCCGAGAACTACCAAGTGCCGCTGAGAATTTCCCTCCTAAAAGTTTTTTCCCTTAACATTCCCTCCTAAACTGGGGGTGCGTGTTATACGCCAGCGTGTGTTATACGCCGATAAATACGGTAATTAAATTTGGATTTTTTTATTTTCTGCCAATATAATATCGGCTGAAAGTGAGGATTATAATTTCCTGCTTAATTCCAGAAATTCGGGTGAAAATGCATCCGGACGATAATGAATACACATGTCTATTAGTAAGACGTGTGTTATGGGATATGTGTAAGCATAGGCGCCTCCGCATATTTGCCAATGAATGAATTTTGTTACTGGACGGGTGAAGGGTTAATTTCCCTCATTCAGAAGTGTATTAATTAGATGTGCTGCACTGTGTGGCCACGCCCTCTGACAAAGTGATGATGAAACGCGTTAGAATGTGACCATGCAACAATCTAGTCTGTCGATCAGCTGGACCCAGGTACGCCATCCTGTGAGAGATCCATTAGGCGGTGAGAGTTCGTTGCTCCCTGAATGGATAATAACACATGCACATTCCTACTGTTTATCCAGTGAGTTCACTACCTTAAGGGAGAGCTCTCACGTGGTGTGGTGATGGTGGTGGTGGTCAAACATTTTAACTACATTTGAGCGCTGCTAATGGATTTATTAAGAATATATGTGTATGATTTTGTTTGTCTATTGTAGCTGCTAGTATATCCTTTTGGAATTTGGTTCATAAGGGAGTGGGGTGCTCTGTTAACAACTGTTCACTGATTATTCCACACGTTTTGAGTTATGCTACAAGATGAATTTGACTGAAGGGAAAAAGCTTCTGACTTGATCTATCAGTTCAACCACACATGTCAACATGGGAATTAATCACTAAAAATAACAGGTGGCAGAATAAGATACTGTTCCAAATTGTCTTTAAGAAAGGGATGGAACCTGCAGCTATAGATTTAGCCCAGAAGAAGCAGATTCTGAAAGATGCTTTAAATTCTGACCAGGTCTGGATTCAGCTGAAGACGTCAGAGAATGGCATATACAACTAAAATATCCTGAACTCATTAAGGTAGCAAGAATAGAAGAAGCCATGTTTGAAGACAAGAAAGCCATGGATCTTAGACAATATCCCATGCTGAAGTTGGATTGGTGGGTGCAGTAGAAGACGATGCAGAGACAGCAACCTTAAAGTCACCGATGTCACTAGTGATGGCAATAATGACCTTACTGACAACTAAAATCACCACAATCGCTCAATGAGAGTGTTCCAGGGCCCAACCAATTTTCAACCTCTAAGCCCCTGTACACACGGTCGGAGATTCTGCCAACCAAATCCGTCAGAGTTTGTCCGTCGGATTTAGTCCGACGGATTGTGTCCGAAACTGTTGCATACACACGGTCGGACTAAGTTGTCGAAAAATCCGATCTTTCAGAACGTGATGACGTAATTTCGTTACGATGGGCCTACATTCAGGCTAGTAGCCAATAGCTTTGATGTAGGAATTTGATCTGAGCATGCGTGGCACTTGGTCCGATCAAAATTCGCTACACATGATCAGAGTATGTCCGATCGAACCAGTTGGTCGGGAAATATTTCCAACATGTTGGAAAATTCGGTCCGACGGATATTCGGACGGAATCAGTCCGATGCATACCACACACAGTCGGATTATCCGACGATACGGTCCAATAGGACACATTCCGACGGATTCTCCGACCGTGTGTACAAGGGCTTAGGCTGTCCCTGTTGAGAAGCCGGTGAGTCAAGTGATCTGTTTTTTTTTTTTTTTTTTTATATATAATCATACATAATATTTTATTGTTTATCAAAGAATGTCAAGGTGTCCATCATTATTACATCATCACCATCATTATTACAGGAAAATATGTGATGTATAAAGCAAGTTTCAACATTATGTTGTAGATACACATATGAAAAATATCAAAATATCATAACATAACAGATTCGGCATCCATACAGGCAGGTCAAGCGACCCTAATCATCTACAAGCACTTTTTAACACCTCATTATATTATCACATATCAGCAAGATGACAGACGTTGAGAACCACCAATAAATAAAAATAGATAAGGAAAAAAAAGAGAGAAAAAAATACCAGAATAAATATAAACCATTGAGTAAATATATACAAGATGCAGAGCAAGTAAATCAGGTGGGTGTCTGGGTTTTCAGCAAGTTTTTACATATCATCATCTTGGTATTATGACAGTGTTTTCTTGGTGCAAGGGTAAGAAAAAGCAAAATTTCAGCATAGAAAAGTTACCTCCTAATTTAATCAGGTGGCACTTTATCTGAATTGCTTGGAATTAACTTTAAAAAAAAATTGTAGGAAAAGAATTAATCACAGATAGTGGTATCATTCAAATAATATAGCCATCCCAACCAACTGTCTCAATTTTTTTTTAGCTTATCTTGTGACTTGAATACTTAAGTCTCCGCCTCCATTATCTTAGCCACTTCCGCCTTCCACTCAAGAATAGCAGGACACCTCCTCATCTATTTTCTAAAAATCTTGAAATAAGGCTTTTTGCTGCATTTAACAAACAAGGTGTGGCACTATTCTTGTATGTGTAGTGCCCTCTCCAACCTCCAGAGGCCAGGTGGTGACCCCCAAAGACAGAGAGGCTGACATTCTTCCTCAGGGTGCAGGTTACTAGGCATGGTGGATGATGTGCAAAGTAGAAAGATGAGCATCAGTCACTTTTAGAAATGAACAAAGTCTATTTCTCCTAACAGGAAAACTGTAAGAGAGAGGGGTGCAGGGCACTGGACACCCTTAGTCAACTACAATAGCAGACTAGCAGACCGGCAGACTACTCAGACAAAATTTTGAAAAAGGCAGGCCGCAGAACAGAAAAAGTGCCTTTAAACTGAATACAGCAATCTGTACCTTGTAGAAACAGCTGTCTCGTATAGCAACAAACTTAACTCACAGCATCTCACTGAATTTCCTCAGATGAGTTCTCTCCTGAAGCTTTCCCAGCCACTTCATAGTCCCCAGCTTATGAAGAGTCTCCTCTGATACTTCCTCAGAACTCCATCCCTCTCTGCATGCCACAGGCAACAAGAGGTGTTGGCCCTCTGGCAACTCCCTCTCCCATGCCTCCAGGCATCGACCCGGCTCCCTGAACACACGGCTAGGCCTCAGGCCTACACCTCAGCAGCTGTTCCTCAAACATTCACCCAGACTGCAGTCTCGGTGGAAAAGACCCAGATCATCTGGCCTCCTCCAAATAAATACCTTCTCCCAGCATGCTCAGCGACCAGTTTGACTGGCTGGAAAAAGTATACATATCCTTTAGGCTTGTGCAATTCGTTTCGTAATGAATTGAAATTGGCCCAATTTTGCATCTTTCAGACATTCGGAAGTAGTGATGGCCGAACGGTTCGCCCGGCGGTCGTTTCGCGGCGAATTTCCGACTTTCGCCGTCCGCGGGTTCGAACGCCTTTTTCCGTCGTTCGCCCCGGCGGACTTACGTGTTTAATGTATACAAGAACTTTAACCTTTCGTGACACGTTTATCATGTGTTACAGGACAACCAATTGAGACATGACAGCTCATGGACACTTGGACATTCCCCCTAACCTATAAATACACCCGATCCGGTGGCCATTTTACATTCTTTCTTCTGTCACTGTAGGGAAAGGATCCTGTGTGGAGTAGGGACAGAGAAAACGCTAGCTATTTGGTACACAAAAGTTCTTTTCAGGACTGGTATAGGTGTTAGGTCAGCAGCCTGAGTTTCTTTTGTCAGTTTAGATAAAGGGACAGAGCGCTGTATGCTGCTATTTTAGGGACAGCTCAGCCAGATTAGTCTTTCTTCATCATCATCATCATCATCATCATTAGCTGTTACTATCAGGTCCACAAAAGAGCTGTTCCAGCTAATCGTTCCAGCCTACTCTTTTTTGCCAATTTGTATAGGGACAGGCAGGAAGCAGTGTGTCAGGCAGTGAGGATAATTTTAAAGACTTGCTGTTACTATTAGTTCCACAAAGGTTCTTTTCAGGACTGGTATCAGTGGTACGGTAATAGGCTTGTACACGTATAATATTCTTTCTTCCAAATATAGAAAGAATATTATACTTGACTGCTGCCCTTCTGCTGCAGTCTGCTAATCATTCACAACTCACTTGTTCCACAAAGCTCTTTATCAGGACTGGTAACTTGGTCTGTCTAGGGTGCTACGGTACATAGGCTTGGGTGCGGTACAGTCTGCTGTTCTGTAAGGACCGCTATCGGTCCACAATACATAGGGTTGCCGTGCACTACTGCTGACCGCTGCCCTATACTGCAGCAGTCCTTCATTGGTATAGGGACTGACGTACAGTCTGCTAATCACTAACACACAACCTGCTTGGTCCACAAAAGTTCTTATAAGGACTGGTAACTTGGTATAGGGTGCTACGGTACATAGGCCTGAGTGCGTTACAGTCTGCTGTTCTGTAAGGACCGCTATCGGTCCACAATACATAGGGTTGCCGTGCACTACTGCTGACCGCTGCCCTATACTGCAGCAGTCCTTCAGCGGTATAGGGACTGACGCACAGTCTGCTAAACACTAACACACAACCTGCTTGGTCCACAAAAGTTTTTATAAGGACTGGTAACTTGGTATAGGGTGCTACGGTACATAGGCCTGAGTGCAGTACAGTCTGCTGTTCTGTAAGGACCGCTATCGGTCCACAATACATAGGGTTGCCGTGCACTACTGCTGACCGCTGCCCTATACTGCAGCAGTCCTTCATTGGTATAGGGACTGACGTACAGTCTGCTAATCACTAACACACAACCTGCTTGGTCCACAAAAGTTCTTATAAGGACTGGTAACTTGGTATAGGGTGCTACGGTACATAGGCCTGAGTGCGTTACAGTCTGCTGTTCTGTAAGGACCGCTATCGGTCCACAATACATAGGGTTGCCGTGCACTACTGCTGACCGCTGCCCTATACTGCAGCAGTCCTTCATTGGTATAGGGACTGACGTACAGTCTGCTAATCACTAACACACAACCTGCTTGTTCCACAAAAGTTCTTATAAGGACTGGTAACTTGGTATAGGGTGCTACGGTACATAGGCCTGAGTGCGTTACAGTCTGCTGTTCTGTAAGGACCGCTATCGGTCCACAATACATAGGGTTGCCGTGCACTACTGCTGACCGCTGCCCTATACTGCAGCAGTCCTTCATTGGTATAGGGACTGACGTACAGTCTGCTAATCACTAACACACAACCTGCTTGGTCCACAAAAGTTCTTATAAGGACTGGTAACTTGGTATAGGGTGCTACGGTACATAGGCCTGAGTGCGTTACAGTCTGCTGTTCTGTAAGGACCGCTATCGGTCCACAATACATAGGGTTGCCGTGCACTACTGCTGACCGCTGCCCTATACTGCAGCAGTCCTTCAGCGGTATAGGGACTGACGCACAGTCTGCTAAACACTAACACACAACCTGCTTGGTCCACAAAAGTTTTTATAAGGACTGGTAACTTGGTATAGGGTGCTACGGTACATAGGCCTGAGTGCGTTACAGTCTGCTGTTCTGTAAGGACCGCTATCGGTCCACAATACATAGGGTTGCCGTGCACTACTGCTGACCGCTGCCCTATACTGCAGCAGTCCTTCATTGGTATAGGGACTGACGTACAGTCTGCTAATCACTAACACACAACCTGCTTGGTCCACAAAAGTTCTTATAAGGACTGGTAACTTGGTATAGGGTGCTACGGTACATAGGCCTGAGTGCGTTACAGTCTGCTGTTCTGTAAGGACCGCTATCGGTCCACAATACATAGGGTTGCCGTGCACTACTGCTGACCGCTGCCCTATACTGCAGCAGTCCTTCAGCGGTATAGGGACTGACGCACAGTCTGCTAAACACTAACACACAACCTGCTTGGTCCACAAAAGTTTTTATAAGGACTGGTAACTTGGTATAGGGTGCTACGGTACATAGGCCTGAGTGCAGTACAGTCTGCTGTTCTGTAAGGACCGCTATCGGTCCACAATACATAGGGTTGCCGTGCACTACTGCTGACCGCTGCCCTATACTGCAGCAGTCCTTCATTGGTATAGGGACTGACGTACAGTCTGCTAATCACTAACACACAACCTGCTTGGTCCACAAAAGTTCTTATAAGGACTGGTAACTTGGTATAGGGTGCTACGGTACATAGGCCTGAGTGCGTTACAGTCTGCTGTTCTGTAAGGACCGCTATCGGTCCACAATACATAGGGTTGCCGTGCACTACTGCTGACCGCTGCCCTATACTGCAGCAGTCCTTCATTGGTATAGGGACTGACGTACAGTCTGCTAATCACTAACACACAACCTGCTTGTTCCACAAAAGTTCTTATAAGGACTGGTAACTTGGTATAGGGTGCTACGGTACATAGGCTTGAGTGCGGTACAGTCTGCTGTTCTGTAAGGACCGCTATCGGTCCACAATAGATAGGGTTGACGTGCACCACTGCTGACCGCTGCCCTATACTGCAGCAGTCCTTCAGCGGTATAGGGACTGACGTACAGTCTGCTAAACACTAATACACAACCTGCTTGGTCCACAAAAGTTCTTATAAGGACTGGTAACTTGGTATAGGGTGCTACGGTACATAGGCTTGAGTGCGGTACAGTCTGCTGTTCTGTAAGGACCGCTATCGGTCCACAATAGATAGGGTTGACGTGCACCACTGCTGACCGCTGCCCTATACTGCAGCAGTCCTTCAGCGGTATAGGGACTGACGCACAGTCTGCTAAACACTAACACACAACCTGCTTGGTCCACAAAAGTTTTTATAAGGACTGGTAACTTGGTATAGGGTGCTACGGTACATAGGCCTGAGTGCGTTACAGTCTGCTGTTCTGTAAGGACCGCTATCGGTCCACAATACATAGGGTTGCCGTGCACTACTGCTGACCGCTGCCCTATACTGCAGCAGTCCTTCATTGGTATAGGGACTGACGTACAGTCTGCTAATCACTAACACACAACCTGCTTGGTCCACAAAAGTTCTTATAAGGACTGGTAACTTGGTATAGGGTGCTACGGTACATAGGCCTGAGTGCGTTACAGTCTGCTGTTCTGTAAGGACCGCTATCGGTCCACAATACATAGGGTTGCCGTGCACTACTGCTGACCGCTGCCCTATACTGCAGCAGTCCTTCAGCGGTATAGGGACTGACGCACAGTCTGCTAAACACTAACACACAACCTGCTTGGTCCACAAAAGTTTTTATAAGGACTGGTAACTTGGTATAGGGTGCTACGGTACATAGGCCTGAGTGCAGTACAGTCTGCTGTTCTGTAAGGACCGCTATCGGTCCACAATACATAGGGTTGCCGTGCACTACTGCTGACCGCTGCCCTATACTGCAGCAGTCCTTCATTGGTATAGGGACTGACGTACAGTCTGCTAATCACTAACACACAACCTGCTTGTTCCACAAAAGTTCTTATAAGGACTGGTAACTTGGTATAGGGTGCTACGGTACATAGGCTTGAGTGCGGTACAGTCTGCTGTTCTGTAAGGACCGCTATCGGTCCACAATAGATAGGGTTGACGTGCACCACTGCTGACCGCTGCCCTATACTGCAGCAGTCCTTCAGCGGTATAGGGACTGACGTACAGTCTGCTAAACACTAATACACAACCTGCTTGGTCCACAAAAGTTCTTATAAGGACTGGTAACTTGGTATAGGGTGCTACGGTACATAGGCTTGAGTGCGGTACAGTCTGCTGTTCTGTAAGGACCGCTATCGGTCCACAATAGATAGGGTTGACGTGCACCACTGCTGACCGCTGCCCTATACTGCAGCAGTCCTTCAGCGGTATAGGGACTGACGTACAGTCTGCTAAACACTAATACACAACCTGCTTGGTCCACAAAAGTTCTTATAAGGACTGGTAACTTGGTATAGGGTGCTACGGTACATAGGCTTGAGTGCGGTACAGTCTGCTGTTCTGTAAGGACCGCTATCGGTCCACAATAGATAGGGTTGACGTGCACCACTGCTGACCGCTGCCCTATACTGCAGCAGTCCTTCAGCGGTATAGGGACTGACGTACAGTCTGCTAAACACTAATACACAACCTGCTTGGTCCACAAAAGTTCTTATAAGGACTGGTAACTTGGTATAGGGTGCTACGGTACATAGGCTTGAGTGCGGTACAGTCTGCTGTTCTGTAAGGACCGCTATCGGTCCACAATAGATAGGGTTGACGTGCACCACTGCTGACCGCTCACCTATACTGCAGCAGTCCTTCAGCGGTATAGGGACTGACGTACAGTCTGCTAATCACTAACACACAACCTGCTTGTTCCACAAAAGTTCTTATAAGGACTGGTAACTTGGTATAGGGTGCTACGGTACATAGGCTTGAGTGCGGTACAGTCTGCTGTTCTGTAAGGACCGCTATCGGTCCACAATAGATAGGGTTGACGTGCACCACTGCTGACCGCTGCCCTATACTGCAGCAGTCCTTCAGCGGTATAGGGACTGACGTACAGTCTGCTAAACACTAATACACAACCTGCTTGGTCCACAAAAGTTCTTATAAGGACTGGTAACTTGGTATAGGGTGCTACGGTACATAGGCTTGAGTGCGGTACAGTCTGCTGTTCTGTAAGGACCGCTATCGGTCCACAATAGATAGGGTTGACGTGCACCACTGCTGACCGCTGCCCTATACTGCAGCAGTCCTTCAGCGGTATAGGGACTGACGTACAGTCTGCTAAACACTAATACACAACCTGCTTGGTCCACAAAAGTTCTTATAAGGACTGGTAACTTGGTATAGGGTGCTACGGTACATAGGCTTGAGTGCGGTACAGTCTGCTGTTCTGTAAGGACCGCTATAGGTCCACAATAGATAGGGTTGACGTGCACCACTGCTGACCGCTCACCTATACTGCAGCAGTCCTTCAGCGGTATAGGGACTAAGAGTTTTGTCACAGGGTCATTTAAAAAATGACATGCAGAGGAAGAGGCAGGCCCTTCCGCAGGGGTGGTAGGGGTAGGGCAGGAGCAACAGGCTTGAGCCAAAGTGGGAAGTTGCAGAAGGTGCGTTCAATTACTTTAAAGGATGCACCAGACTTGGTTGAGTGGCTCGCTCAGCCTTACTCTTCTGCACCCTCCTCATCCTCTCGATCTGCACCCTCTTCTTCACTCTCTGCTATGTGCACCCCCAAAGACACTACCACCAACAACACGACCACCACCACCACCACCACATACCTTCCGCTTGAGTCACTGGAATTATTTTCCGATCCATATCAAGAGGACATTTCTGATGCGCAGCCACTCTTGGTATTGGATCAGGAAGAGGAGGTAGCAACAAGCGCTACTCAGCAGTCTGACGCCAGTACCCAGATCAGCCCAAGGAGGAGGTTGGTCCCCGGTGTTGCTGCCTACTCTACTTATAGCGGTGGGGAAGGTGACGTTGATGATGACGTGTCTAGTGATGTCACGTGGGTGCCCACAAGAGAGGAAGAGGAGGGGAGTTCAGAGGGAGATATGGACCAGCAGATAGGGAGGAGAAGCAGCAATGACTTACATTGCACAGCAGGGACAAAGCAGACTGCAAATGTATCAGGAGCGAGTCATCGACCATGTACGGTCACATCTGGCGCTCCCAGGACACCGGCACATGGCTCCGCAGTGTGGGCTTTTTTTAACGTGTCCGCTGCTGACAATAGCGTTGCCATCTGCAATCTTTGCAGTCAACGCGTTAGTCGCGGTAAGCCCAATACTCACCTAGGGACGACCGCCTTAAGAAGGCACATGAGCAGCCATCACCGAGCCCAGTGGGAGCAACGGAACACACAAAGCCACACTGCAGGCTCTCACCGTCCAGCCTCGTCTTCTACTTCTCCTTCTCCTCTCTCCTCACAATTGTCCTCCACTCCACCTTCCATCACGCCAAGCTCACATTTTTCTGCAAAAAGGCAGGCTTCCGTGGGCCTAATGTTTGAGCGTAAAAAAATGATGACGCCGGATAACCCTCTTGCCCAACGGTTGGCGGCTGGCTTGTCAGAACTCATAGCCCGCCAACTACTGCCATATAAACTGGTGGACTCGGAGGCCTTTCGCAAATTTGTGGCCATTGGAACACCACAATGGAAGGTCCCAGGAAGGAAGTATTTCTCAGAGAAGGGCATCCCAGAGCTATATGGCCATGTTCAGCGGCAAGTGAATGTATCTCTGGCACACAGTGTCGGTGCCAAGATACATCTGACCACAGACACGTGGTCTAGCAAACACGGGCAGGGAAGGTATATCAGTTTTACTGCCCACTGGGTGAACCTTCTGACGGCCGTCAAGCATGTAACCCGTGGCACCCGTGTAGATTTGGTTTTACCGCCACGGATTGCATGCAGGCCTGACTCTTCTTCTCCTCCTCCTACTCCATCCTCCTCCCTCTCCTCCTCAGCTGCCTCCTCCTTTTCCGCTGCTAGCGTCTCTTCCACTGCACCGCCCAAGCTCCCCAGAACCTATTCCACATGCCAGGTGAGACGTTGCCATGCCGTGCTGCGTCTGTTGTGCCTGGAAGCAAAGAGCCACACTGGCCCGGCACTCCTTTCAGCTTTGCGTTCACAGGCAGATGAGTGGCTAACACCGCTCAATTTGACAGTTGGTAAAGTGGTGTGTGACAACGGTGCCAATCTGCTTAGCGCATTGAAACAGGGCAAAATCACGCACGTGCCGTGCATGGCACACGTCTTAAACTTGGTCGTGCAGCGATTCCTTGTCAAATACCCTGGGGTCCAGGACATCTTGCGGCAGGCAAGGAAAATCTCGGCCCATTTCAGAAGATCTTACACGGCCATGGCTCGCCTTGCTGACATTCAGCGGCGACACCATCTGCCGGTCAGACGTCTTATTTGCGATTGCCCGACGCGATGGAACTCAACCTTCTATATGCTTGATAGGCTGCTCCAGCAGAAACGTGCAGTTAACGTCTACCTGTATGAACTCTGCGAAAGAAACGGTTCTGGGGAGCTGGGTTTTTTTTCACCGCGCCAGTGGCTGCTCATGCGCGACACATGCAGACTTCTGCGGCCATTTGAGGAGATCACCAAACTGGTCAGTCGCAGCCATGGCGCCATCAGTGACATGGTACCTTATGCCTTCTTTCTGGAGCGTGCATTGCGTCGTGTCATTGATCAGGCTGTGGAGGAGCAGGAGCGGGAAGATGAGGAAGTCGCAATGCTGGATGAATTCCCAGGGGGGGCTACTCTATCTGAGACAAGTCAACAACAGGAGTCTGATGAGGAGTAAGAGGAGGATGGTGCCGGGGCGGATGAGCAGGAGCAAGAAGAGCATGCTTTAAACCTTTCTGGGATCCCTGTTGTGCGAGGATGGGGAGAGGAGAATGAAGAGGACGACATTATCCTGGATGATGAGCAGGAGCCAGGCCACCACACCGCTTCCACTTTAGTGCAAATGGGGGCCTTCATGCTCCAGTGTTTTAATAGGGACCCCCGTATAAAAAGCATGAGGGTCAAGGACCAGTACTGGGTGGCAACGTACTTAGACCCCCGGTACAAACACAAAATGGCGGAAATGTTACCGCCGTCGCAGAGGGCTGTCAGAATGCAGCACTTCCAGGCCTTGCTTCGAGAAATGCTGCATTCTGCTTTTGCGTGCGCTGGCAGAGGAGCAATTCCCACTCCCAGAGAAGGATTTGCGGGTACCAATCCAACAGCGCCTGCAAGAAGAGGCCGGTTTGAAGATGTGTTGGTGACTTCGGATATGAGGTCATTCTTTCAGCCGACCCATCGACAGGTGTCATCCGGATCCAGCATCAGGGAACGCCTAGACCGTCAGGTGTCCGACTACATTGGGTTAACGGCCGATGTGGACGCTCTG
Organism: Lithobates pipiens; assembly: GCF_037356315.1. Classification (NCBI taxonomy): domain Eukaryota; kingdom Metazoa; phylum Chordata; class Amphibia; order Anura; family Ranidae; genus Lithobates; species Lithobates pipiens. Next base: position 475,676,015 of record NW_027507903.1, read on the forward strand.
AGGAGTGATGAACCCCTAGACTACTGGGTGGGCAGGCTTGACCTCTGGCCAGAGCTTGCCCAATTTGCAATCGAACTGTTGGCTTGCCCCTCATCCAGTGTCCTGTCCGAAAGGACGTTCAGCGCAGCAGGGGGGATTGTGACCGATAAGCGTACTCGCCTAGCTCACCACAGTGTTAACTACCTCACATTTCTAAAAATGAATGAGGCATGGATCTCGGAGGAATTCAACACATGTGATCAGTAGACCATGTATATGTCTATAAACAATTTTTGGAATCAAGCACACAGACCTTCTTAATTCATTTGGCTCACTTCCCTGACCCAAAAAAGCACACCGTACTATATGCCCCTACCCTCCTCTTTGAAGAGGTTGAGCGGTGTCATATTTCTACTGGGGCTGCTTATTATGAGGGGTTCCCACCATCCCTGTGCTGTGCTGACTTCCTCCTGGGTGTTCTTATTATGAGGGGCTCCCACCATCCCTGTGCTGTGCTGACTTCCTCCTGGGGGTTCTTATTATGAGGGGATCACACCATCCCTGTGCTGTGCTGACTTCCTCCTGGGGCTGCTTACGGTGCTGCTGTCAGCGCTGTATGTCACGGAGCTGCTGTCAGCGCTGTATGTCACGGAGCTGCTGTCAGCGCTGTATGTCACGGAGCTGCTGTCAGCGCTGTATGTCACGGAGCTGCTGTCAGCGCTGTATGTCACGGAGCTGCTGTCAGCGCTGTATGTCACGGAGCTGCTGTCAGCGCTGTATGTCACGGAGCTGCTGTCAGCGCTGTATGTCACGGAGCTGCTGTCAGCGCTGTATGTCACGGAGCTGCTGTCAGCGCTGTATGTCACGGAGCTGCTGTCAGCGCTGTATGTCACGGTGCTGCTGTCAGCGCTGTATGTCACGGAGCTGCTGTCAGCGCTGTATGTCACGGAGCTGCTGTCAGTGCTGTATGTCACGGAGCTGCTGTCAGCGCTGTATGTCACGGAGCTGCTGTCAGCGCTGTATGTCACGGAGCTGCTGTCAGCGCTGTATGTCACGGTGCTGCTGTCAGCGCTGTATGTCACGGAGCTGCTGTCAGCGCTGTATGTCACGGAGCTGCTGTCAGCGCTGTATGTCACGGAGCTGCTGTCAGCGCTGTATGTCACGGAGCTGCTGTCAGCGCTGTATGTCACGGAGCTGCTGTCAGCGCTGTATGTCACGGTGCTGATGTCAGTGCTCTGTATTACGGTGCTGCTGTCAGTGCTCTGTATCTCCTGCACCCTCTTGTTTGCCTACCCTGGTCCCTGACCTTCCCTCTCCTCCATTGCCTTCATTAGCTCCATAGTCCTGAATTGTCAGAACAATTTCCCAAATAAAAAAAAAATGCTTGTAGTTATCGATCCCAAATTCACCTCATACATGTATTATGCTATTGTCCAGGTGGTGGGACTACGTGCTACCCCCTAATAATTACCCCGTGGCCGCAAATTCGACCTAAAGGTTTGCGAAATTCGCCTCCCATTGAAGTCAATGGAGCCCGCGGCGAACGGTCGTTTTCGCGAACGTTTGTGTCCGTTCGCGTTTCGCGTTCGCGAAACGTCCCGTCGGAAGTTCGTCCATCACTATTCGGAAGCATCCAAATGTCCGAATAAAAAAATAATGAATTACAACGAATGCAAAAGAAATTATGGCGGCTATAATGAATGAATTCGACATGATTCGGCAATTCTTTAAAGATCTAATGAAACAAAAGGTCAGCTCAAAGTAAATCCTACAGTCCAATCAGCTGGTTAATTTTGTGCTGGAGGCTGGATTACTGACAAACTGCATTCCTGAGAACTGAGTGAGAAGGGTGTTGTATTGTATTTGAGCCGAGGAGAAGATACGTTGTCATTGTGTGAGTTAAAAGATTCAATAAACAAACGACTTTCCAAACTACGAATCATTATCACGAATATATATATATATATATATATATATATATATATATATACATGAATATCGAATTTGAACGAATACAAACTAAATTATAGCGCATATAACAAATGAATTCGACATGATTCGAGATTCAGTATAACGAATATCGGAAAATGTATTAACATAACAGAACGAAATTATGTATTTTACGAATGGCAATGAACCGAAACTAAACAAAAGTTTCCGTTGTGCACAAGTCTAATAACCTAGACTGTAATTCATCACACTAAAGCCAAAGGTAGCACCGCCACCTATTGAAAAAAGGGAGAAACCACAGCTGAAACTGTCTCAGGAGAAAACCCATTTGATCAAAAGACTACAAATTAACCAGGCTAGCTACCACCTAGCACAGCTACATTTATTAGCAGCCCTATATAAGACAAGGGTGCTACATATGATTTAACAGATGCAGGTACATCATGGAAAAGATAGTGAAAGGGCTTATGTTGAATAGGCTTGAGGGTGGTCTTTTGTATCCATGTCAAGATTTCCTCCCAGAACTTCTCAATTTTTGAACAGTACCATCATAGATGGAAGAAGGAGCGCAACCCCTCCAGCAGTTCAGTAAAATTCCTGGAAAGATTTTAGCTAAACACACAGAGGTTGTATACCAACCTGATAGCAACAGGTGGTCTCAGACAATTTCAAGTCACTAGGTCTCAACCACTGCCATCTGCTGAAACAGATCCAGAAGAATATGATAGTGATAAAGACTTGGATGTGGGTTGGATATGGTTTTCTGAGTCTATGGATGCCACTCCATCCACTTCCATTGCAGGAGACAGTGTCAGTGTGCTAAGATCTGAAGCTCCAATGTTCATGCCACAAACTCAAGTAGAAGAAGTGAGGGATTCCGAAGAATAGACATTTGCAGAACTTTCTGAAGAAGAATCAGAATTGCCTTCAGTGCTTTTTCCAGTAACTCATGAGCAAGGGACGGAAACCCCCATCTGAACCCAGGGAACAGTGGGTCAAGAGACCCTTACGACCCCCACGAAGACTTACATAGGACTCACAGGCAATATCTCAGAAGGGATGATTCCAACTGTGCATTGGTCCACGGATGCCTCAGTGTTACCTATAACCACACCAGAGGGTTTTTTCACCCCTGACACAACTTGGAGACAGTTTCTATTACCTAATGTGCTTGTCAGAAAATGTCATAAAGTCAGTTTAATTGCTATGTAATTTGTTTATTAATTAATCCTTAGTTCTTGTTGCCTTATACCACTTTTGGGAGCCAAAGTTTCTTTAGTGGGGGGGAGTGTGTAGCCAAGAATATAGTTGCTGTGGACTTTTGCTTTTCTTCTTACTGAAGCAGCAGCCATCTATAACAGCCATTAGTTGGACATTCAATAATACAGAAATGCGACAACCGTATTTAAGGAAATCACTGGGGGCAGCCATTTTGGTGGTGTCTGGTATTATCTAAAAGAAGAGGAGGAGTGGGACGAGGCAAAGGAGTCAGAATACATGTGATGAGTATGTGCAGTGATCTGCAAGGTACCCCACCTCTGGAGTTACCCCCCTCTCCGAGTCCATTTGGAATTCTGCTGCTGGAGGCAGTAACCAGGTGTCCGTGTTGCCAGTGGATGGGGCCCAAGGACACTTCCAGGAAGCCAGGGGACAAGCTTCTGTTCAGAGGTTTGACTTGGAAATTGTGAGTCTACTCCCTGGATGTGTGTGAGGCATTCGGTGATGAGCTCAAACTTCAGCAATCTGACTTTCTTGACTTTTAGACTGTGGTACTAAGCATAGGCTACCCGTACAGTTGCATATTGCTACAAAAAAGCATTACTAGTGCTTAGCTATTATTCCCTCCATACAAAATATATTGTTTTGTTACTTGTAAACTCTTTGATATACTAATTGTCTTGTCTTACATTGTTCCTGTTCAAATAATGTGTTAAAACACCCAAGGTTTGTCAGTACGTGCTGGGTTAGCCAGTGTGTCACCTTCAATTACACAGAGACATTATATCCAGCAGCTCCTTCAGGGGTGGCGCTACACACGTTCCTGTGCATAAGGTCAGTACCAAACATGTATTATTAGCTCACATGTGCAGACGTTTTAGCATGCACACTGAGCAGAGTATATGCTAGGCTCTGGTATCAGCTCCAAAAGGGATATATAGTTGAAGTGTGACATGGACAGATTGCTAAGTGGTCTTCAGGTTTTTCCTGATTTATCTGTGACCTGACCTGCTACTTCTGCCTTCTGCTGTAAGACCTTGCCTTTGACCTGTCTCTGAATTTTTGTCTGCCTGTTGTGACATTGGCCTGTGTTTTGGACTTTGCTCTCTGTCTACTGATTTTGTATCGTGCTGCCTTCAACTGCCATGCTGTGGGATTTTCCTGATTGTCTTTATATGATACAATCATTTAAGTAAGAGGATTATATACCAGCAAACACCAATAGGTAAGTAGCTGTAATTACATCAGTTGCTCTGGTAACTAGAACAACAGTGGCATCACAAAATCCAAGAAATGCAATTATTATAAATCCATAGTTGTCAAAGATAACCCACACAAGGTCCTTTATTAAATAAATGTGGTGCAATTATGAGATCCTGAGGCCCATTTTTGTGCCATTCATCCACGACCATCACCTCATTTTGCAGTATGATAATGCACGGCACCATGTTGCAAGGATCTGTACACAATTCTTGGAAGCTGAAAACATCCCAGTACTTGCATGTCCAGCATACTCACCGGACATGTCACCCATTGAGCATGTTTAGGATGCTCTGGATCGGCGTATATGACAGCCTGTTCCAGTTCCTGACAATATCCAGCAACTTCAGACAGCCATTGAAGAGGAATGGACCAACACTCCACAGGCCACAATCAACAACCTGATCAACTCTATGCAAAGGAGATGTGTTGCACTGCATGAGGCAAATGGTGTTCACACCAGATACTGACTGGTTTTCTGACCCTCCCTGACCCCCCCAATACAGTAAAACTGCACATTTTAAAGTGGCCTTTTACTGTGGCCAGCCTAAGGCACACTTGTGCAATAATCATGCTGTCTAATCAGCATCTTGATATGCCACACCCACGAGGTGGATGGATTATCTTGGCAAAGGAGACTTGACCACTAACACAGATTTAGACAGATTTGTGAACAAAATTTGAGAGAAATAGGTCTTTTGTGTACATAGGAAAAGTCGTAGATTTTGCGTTCAGCTCATTATAAATAGGGACCAATACAAAAGTGTTGCGTCTATAATTTTGCTCAGTGTATGTGTAGTAAAAAAAATAACCAAAATATATTTTTATATTTAAAAAAAATACTCAAAGAATTATGAAAAAATAAATCATTGTACTATATGCTCATTTTTTTTCTTACTGTGAAAAAAAAACAAAAAATTAGAGCTTAAACAATTTTTTCTAAACGTAAAAAATTTTTTAAGCACATTTTGTCCAAGTTTTTCAGGAAGACAAAATGGGTAATTTTGACAAATTTATCCCACTGATCTCATAGTTTAAAAATATATTAGGACATAAAACCCCCCTACACACATACTGTAAGACAGGGCTCGACAAACCCCAGGCGCCAGGTCGCCAATGCGACCAGAAATCGCGACCTGGCGCCTAAGCTGCCACCAGCCCACTCACTATCGATGCCCCAGACATGCAGCAGCAATAACAATGACTGCCGTCCTCCTCCCTCCTTCACACTCTGCAGCACTGCACTGTGTGTGAAACTGACACGCAATGGAGAGAGGAGGATCTGTCAGCCTGATGTCGGGGTGGGCGGGACCCGGCCGGGGTGGGGGCGGGACCCAGCAAGCTATCAAACACCAGCCAATGGGATCTGGGCGGGCCGCTACGTGTATGTGGCCCGCCCCTTTTCCAATTGTTGGCTGGTGTTTGATAGCTGCTGAGTCCCGCCCACCCCGGCCAGGTCCCGCCCACCCCGGCCGGGTCCCGCCCACCCCGGCCGGGTCCCGCCAACCCAGGCTGAAATCTGACATATCCACCTCTCTGTTACTTGTCAGTTTCACACCCGGCAGGGTCCCGCCAGCTCCTCTGTTACATTTCAGTAACAGAGTGCTCCGTGTGAAACCTACCAGTGCCAATCAGTGCCACCTGCCACCAATCAGTGCCACCTCCAATCAATACCACCTGCAACCAACTAGTGCCACCTGCCAGCGCCAACCAGTGCCACCTGCCATCACCAACCAGTGCCACCGCCAATCAATACCACCTGCCACCACCAACCAGTGCCACCTGCCACCAACCAGTGCCACCGCCAACCAGTGCCACCTGCCAGCGCCAACCAGTGCCACCGCCAACCAGTGCCACCTGCCAGCACCAACCAGTGCCACCGCCAATCAATACCACCTGCCACCACCAACCAGTGCCACCTGCCACCAACCAGTGCCACCGCCAATCAGTGCCACCTGCCACCGCCAATCAGTGCCACTGCCAACCAGTGGCACCTGCCAGTGCCACCACCAATCAGTGCCACCTGCCAGCGGCAACCAGTGCCATCTGCCACCGCCAATCAGTGCCACCTGCCACCACAAATCAGTGCCATCTGCTAGTGCCAACAAGTGCCACCGTCAATCAATACCACATGCAACCACCACCCAGTGCCACCTGCCACCACCCAGTGCCAATCAGTGCCACCTGCCAGTGCCGAGTGCCACCGCCAGTCAGTGCCACCTGCCACCGCCAATCAGTGCCACCGCCAACCAGTGCCACCTACCAGTGCCACCTGCCACCACCTACCAATGCCACCACCAACCAGTGCCACCTGCCACCGCCAATCAGTGCCACCGCCAATCAGTGCCACCTGCCAACACCAACCAGTGCCACCGCCAATCAGTGCCATCTGCCAGTGACAACTAGTGCCATCGCCAACCAGGGCCACCTGCCATCACCAACCAGGGCCACCTGCCATCACCAACCAGGGCCACCTGCCAGTTCCAAACCAGGGCCACCTGCCAGTTCCAAACCAGGGCCACCTGCCAGTTCCAAACCAGTGTCACCTGCCAGGTCCAAACCAGTGTCACCTGCCAATGCCAACTAGTGTCACCTGTCGGTGCCATCTGTCAGTTCCACGTGCCTTCCAATGGCAACCAGTGCCACCTGGCAGTGCCAGCCAGTTCCATCTGTTGCCAGCCTTACTCTTTCTGGTCAGCCCATACCCCTGATGTAACAGCGTTTCAATGGAGTTATTGACTGGGTGCTCCATTGTGAGTTAGGGATAGGGGGTGAAAATGAGTGGCCTTACCCCAGGAGCTGAAAAAAAAAACTAGCTTCTAACTTTTTTAACTGACTCCTAAATTCAAAGCAAATTTGTCAACCCCTTCTGTAAGAGATCATCATGAGACTGATGTTTGTTAGCTCTGGCGAGGGGTCTCAGATACAGACCTGCACTTTCAAAATTACCTTTTGATTTCAACCTGGAGCTATTGTAGTTTTCTAAACCTGACAAAATCTAAAAAAGATTGTTTAATCAAAACCCTGTACTGTACACTGTTTATTTACTGAGCACTCCCAGAAACCTAATTCCTTCTCTTCTGATTGAGTTACTGTTTTTACAGAAATCTGCACAGAGCTGAAAGTCAAATCATAAACATCACCTGCAACAGAGTTACAATTTTTATTAAAATATTTTCTAATGCCGCATACACACGATCAAACTACCTGGCGGACAATCAGCCCGTGTGTGGACTCCGGCGGACTTTTTTTCCCCAAAAGTCCGGCAGACTTAGTAAGTAGCTTTGACTCAAAAATTGTCTGCCGGACTGCGAGTCCGGCGGACAATCCGGCTGTGTGTGTGCTAGTCCGCCGTACTTTTGAAATTAACGGACTTTCCTGCACACGGAGGAAAGCCCGTTCATTTTGAATGCGGCTGCAGGTAGCTGGGACTAGCGAAGGAAGTCAATGTCGCCGCCTTCGGCAGCGAGATTGACACGTTGCTGGCCCCGTCACCTGGTATGGACCTAAAGGGGAAGTCTTACGCCGAAAAAATGGCGCGGGGGTCCCCCCAAGGTCCATATAAGACCCTTATCCGAGTACGCAGCCCGGCCGGTCAGGAAAGGGGGTGGGGACGAGTGAGCGCCCCCCCCCCCTCCTGAGCCGTACCACGCCACGTGCCCTCAACATGGGGACTGTGACATCATAATGGTCGGGGACATCACCCGGTGACCCCGCCCATTGTCCCTATATAAGTCGCCACGCAACACCTCCCTGTCATTACGGCCAGAGACAGCGTCGAGTCAACATCTCAAGGAAGAAGAAGAGAAGAACAGAAGAAGAGAAGGCGGCGAAGACAGCGGTGACAGAAGACCGGGCCACTGCCAGTAAAAGAGCTGGCAAGAAGAAGTGAAGAGGGGGACCAGACCCCCGAAGTCGGAAGAAGACCCCTGGACGGTGGCGGCGATGAAGAAGAAAGCCGGGCTCCTCCGCTAGTGAAAGAGCTAGTAAAAGAGCAGATAGCTGAGGAGTCCGGCGAGAAGACCCCCCAAGATGGAAGAAGACCACTGGAGCTGTGCAATAAATTATTTTAAACCCTTGTGTTGTGTTTTTTTTTACTTTTTTTTTTTTCACCAGGTGAATGGATAGGGGTACATTGTACCCCATACTCATTCACATAGGGTGGGGGGCCGGTATCTGGGGGCCCCCTTATTAAAGGGGGCTCCCAGGTTCCGATAAGCCCCCCGCCCGCAGACCCCGACAACCAACGGCCAGGGTTGTCGGGAAGAGGCCCTTGTCCTCATCAACATGGGGACAATGTGCTTTGGGGTGGGGGGCCGCACGGCCCCCCTTTCCCCAAAGCACCCCCCATGTTGAGGGCACACGGCCTGGTACGGCTTAGGAGGGGGGGCGCTCGCTCATCCCCACCCCCTTTCCTGACCGGCCGGGCTGTTTGCTCAGATAAGGGTCTTATATGGACCTTGGGGGGCACCTCACGCCGTTTTTTCGGCGTAGGGCTTCCCCTTTAAGTCCATACCAGGTGACGGGGCCAGCAACGTGTCAATCTCGCCGCTAAAGGCGGCGACATTGACTTCCTTCGCTAGTCCCGGCTACCTGGAGCCGCATTCAAAATAAACAGACTTTCCTCCGTGTGTGGGCAAGTCCGTTAATTTCAAAAGTACGGCGGACTCCCACCACAATCCAGCGGACCTGGTCCGCCGGAAAAGTCCGGTCATGTGTGGGCAGGTCCGCTCGTTCGGAAAGTCTGGCGGACTTTCCGGCGGTTTGTCCGCCAGACTAAGTCCGCTGGATAGTCTGACCGTGTGTACGCGGCATAAGAGTCTCACATGCCTCATAAGAGGTTCCAGGACTGCAGCTTTTTTTATTCCAGTCTTCAGAACCTAGAAAGGCAAACACCTGTAAGGCTAGATTCGCACCTATGCAGTTTTAGGCCTGATTCACACCTATGCAATTTTAGTGCTTTTTGAATTTTGCAGATTTGCACTACAGTCCATTTAACATGGCTTCCTATGGAACACGTTCTGTAGTGCAAATCTGAAAAATGCAAAAAGCACTAAAAATGCATAGGTGTGAATCAGGCCTTAGTGCTTTTTGCAGATTTGCACTGCAGTCCATTTAACATTGTTTCCTATGGAACACGTTCTGTAGAGCAAATCTGCCAAAGGCAAAAAGCACAAAAAATGCATAGGTGTGAATCCAGCCTAAGGCTAGGTTCACACCTATGCATTTTTTGTGCTTTTTGTATTTTGCAGATTTGCACTACAGATCATATTCCATAGGAAACCAATGTTATATGGACTGTAGTGCAAATCTGCAAAATGCAAAAAGCACTAAAACCGCATAGGTGTGAATCCAGCCTAAGATACCTGCAATGTACTGTATATAGCTCACCTGGAGACCATTGTCTTATTCTTTTATCAAGTTTGTCATGTTTGAATAAACTTTCTTTCTATGTCAGAGCTGGTGGCAAGTTGGGATGACGCTAAACAAAGTATTTCACCTCTAAGCTTTCTATATAGATAATTTGTGACTATTTTTTGTACATTATCATTAGTGCCATATTTTCAGAGACGCACAAAGAATTAATTCCCTGCGAGGAAACAGAGATGACTTCCTGCCGGCCTGCAGAATGTTCTACCTTGGGAAGAATGTATGAAATGACATAAAAGCAGAACATAAAGAAAATCAATTAGACTCTAATAAGACACAAATTACTGACACATCAGATCTCACCTCCAGCTATAGGCAGAGGAAACTTTCTCTAACTCTTCATATTATCTGCCTTTTTCTCTGGAGTGACCTGAGCGCCACAACCATTTACTGACATGTGTATTGTACATGGCAATCATTGCAGATGCATTATGACAAATAAGAGCCTTTCCAGGTGCACTTGTGCCTATATTCTATCATTTTGTACCATTTCTTTACATTATGGGGATATACATTCCTAGTACTACACTGCAACAGCAGCATTCTGCATCCCTCTAATTGTATGAAACAAAAGCGGTGTTCGAATAAAAATATGGCGTTGTTTTGTTATCGTGATGGTGCTTCATTTCTCTGGGAATATAATATCATATTAAACCTCATCTCCAGCCAGAATTTTTTCTGAGGCTCCATTCACACCTAAGCGTACTACAGTGACACCTGCTGCGCCAAGGTTTTTTTTTTTAGCTCTTTTTGCACGTTTTATGTGAATGGGCCTCCTTCCGCTCCAAATACATGCCAAAAAAGCTCATGTACCAAATTTGGGCACAGAAGCAAGCGCGTTTGGTGCCACAATTTTCATGCGTTTTCCACAATTCCAAAACACTCAGGTGTGAATGAAGCCCTTTTCTTGACTAGGGTAGGGAAAGAGGAGATCCCATCAGGTTTTTATTGCTGACAGCTGAGGAAAGACATGAGCGCCACACCAATCATTTTGGTGGAGGTTTCCTCATTCAACCTCGGTTGTATGGATGGAGGAATATATTCATCTTTTTTTTCAGCCTGCTGGCTCAATGATAATAAAAAACAAACTACACATCTATGTGCAGCGATACCGGGACAGTGATAATAATGGGGGATTTTAACTACCCGGAAATTGACTGAAGAAATTGCACTGCAGGAGCAATTAAAGCTAAAATGTATAAACCTTTTACAAGACAATTTTACAGTTCATAAAGGCCCCGACTAGGAATGACGCTCTGCTGGACCTGGTAATCTCAAACCATGCAGAGCTGATTACTAATGTTCATATAAAAGAACATCTGGATAGGCAGTGACCATTACATAATTTCATTTAATGTTAGCAGTAAGCAACAAACACATACTGGAAAAATGAAAGCACTTAACTTTAAGGCCCCTTTCACACTGGGGCGCTTTGCAGCCGCTACAGCTTTAAAAATAGCACCTGCAAAGTGCCCTGAAACAGCCGCTGCTGTCTCTCCAGTGTGAAAGCCAGGGCCGTCTTTAATATTGATTGGACCCTGGGCAAAAATTTTCTTAGGGCCCCCATCCCCCCATGCAATTTTGGTCTCCACCTTCTCTGAGACATACAATAAATAGCAGGTAGACTTAAAATCAGTTTACTGTATCAGATCAGGCAGCAATTGCGATTGGTTGCCAGAGGTTACAGCATATCATTACTGCTTACTGACTGGTTGTTAGAGGTTACAGCACTCCTTAAGGGTCACTGATTAGTTGCTAGAGGTTACAGCACATTTCTGCTTGTTGATTGGCTGCTAGAGATTGCTGTACAGTAATACTGATCACTGGTTGCTATAGGTTACAGCACATATTCTCCTCACTGCAGGGGGGCATGATATACCTATGAATGCTACCTTTATTTGCATATCAATGCAGTTGGCCTCAGCTATTTACATATGCATGTCACTGCTATTTACATATGAATGCCAGTATTTACATGTAAACACAGGTCTGCAGGTGAGTCATCTGTACACAACAATAGGGCAGAGCTGGGCAGCATTAGTAGAAGCACAGGACTAAAACTTCAAGGGACAAGGGAATGTAAACTGGGATAGTTGGCAAGTAACCTGCGCTTTTTGGGCGGTTTTAACCCTTTTTCGGCCGCTAGCGGGAGTTAAAACTGCCCCGCTAGTGACCGCATAGCGCCGCTAAAATGACTGTAAATCGCTGCTAAATATAGCGACGCTTTACTGCCAGCACCCGCAACGCCCCGGTGTGAAAGAGAGCACATTTTCCAAGGATGAGGATTGCTCTCTAAGGTCCCTTTTACACTGAGGCAGTTCTAAACTGCCAGTAAAACATTTGAGCATTTTTGAAGAGCTTTTCAGGTGCTTTTGAAGAGCTTTCCATTCATTCCAATGGAGAGGTTTGTTTTTTCACCGCCCTGCCAGTCCACTGCCCCAGTATGAAAGCATTCATTGATTTTAATGGAAATAGGTTTTCGTGATCTTTTCAGGCACTTTTTTTAGCGTGAAAGCACCTGAAAAGCTCCTCAGTGTGAAAGGGATCTAATGCCCTGTACACATGACTGGACTTTCCGGCAGAAAAGGTCAGATGGAATAATTCTGTCGGACATTCCGATCATGTGTGGGCTTCAGTGGACTTTTTCTTTCTAAAATTCTGACGGACCTAGAAATAGAACATGTTTTAAATCTTTCCGCCGGAACCAGTTCCTATAGAAAAAAACGCTCGTCTGTATGCTGTTCCGACGGACCAAAAACGACGCAAGGGCAGCTATTGGCTACTAGCTATTGAACTTCCTTTCTCTAGTCCCGTCTTACGTCATTGTGTTCTGAACAATCGGACTTTGGTGCGATCGTGTATAGGCAAGTCAGTTTCGGCTGAACCCCGTTGTAAAGTCTTTCGGAGTTCCAACAAGAAGTCCGCTCGTGTATATGTGGCATTAGGATCATACTGGGAGGGAATTTTGGCATCGATGAACACAGAACAGAAATGGGAACTCTTCAAAAAGACTATGTGAGCACACTGCAAAATATATTCCCAAGGACAATAATAATAAAAGGCTAAAAATAAAACTTGTGTAGCTCATGGCCAAAGTTAAAAAGGTATAAATAATAAGAAAAGAGCATTAAAAAATATAAAAATGAAGGAACGCTATCATGTATCATAGTATTACAAAGAATATAACAGAATATGTAAAGAGGAAATTAAGGCCGCAATAATTCAAAACGATAGTAGGACAAACCCCCAAAAATTCTTCAAATATAATAATAGTAAAAAGGTCAGGTCTGAGCATGTAAGCCCTTTACAAAATAATCTGGGGACAAAAAGAAGGCAAATTTATTAAATACTTTCTTCGGCTCTGTGAATAAAAAGGAGCATGGGAGAGCTTGTGTCCATAACGACACATATTGACACAACCCGAGTGATCCACAATGACTCAAAATTGATATGGTCCAGAAATATTTTTGGAAGAATAAAGGTGAATAAAGCACCTGGACCAGATGGCATCCACCCACCCATGGATCCTAAAAGAATTGAGCTCAGTCATTTCAAAGCCATGGTTTCTAATTTTTAGGGGATCCTAAATGACTGGAATAGTACTGCTGGATTGGCCAAATTGATGTCTATATTTAAAAATGGATCAAAGTCTTTACCACGTAACTATAGACCTGTTCGTTTAACTTCTATATTTGGGAAGATACTGGAGAGTTTAATAAAAGACCACATAGATTGAGTCTTGTTGGAAAACAATATTTTAAGCAACAGACAGCATGGAAGACAGAAGTTGTCAGACAAATCTGATTTCTTTTTATCGGGTGGTAAGTAAAACCTTGGACAGAGGTGTGGCTGTTTATGTGGTATACTTGGATTTTGCAAAAGCATTTGACACAGTTCCCCACACAGGGCTTATAAGGTAAGGACCAAAAGAAGCACAGGACTCCTGTGTAATTCGAATTGGAACCATACCGGAGATGTGTGAACCGACTCCATAGAGAGCCAGTCACAATCTCCTGCTATGCGAATTGGATGTGGAGTGACCGGGGTTTTTTTTTTGCTTTCCTCTGGATAAACTGTGGGTATAGGATTGTGTATATAAGATTGTATACATTTTTTTTCACTCTAGCCCCATACACACTGTCAGTTTTTCTGCTGAGTTTTTCAGTCAGGTTTACCAAAATCATGTAGTGCAAGGACCTGCCTGATTGTATACAAATTGAAACTCCTAAGGTTTGACCTCATATTATATTATTTTGGTAAATCTGAAGGAAAAACTCAGCAGAAAAACTTCACTGTCCAACATCAGACGTGATTCACACTGCAGTGCAAATCACATGCGATGTCTGTGCGATGCAAACTCTGAATTTGCATCGCATTTGGATCAAACTGGACAGTTCACACAGCAATATGCAAACTGATTTGGGGGTGTCATTAACTTTCTATTGAGACTCCCAGCAGTTCGCATATAGCAGTGTGAACTGCCTGCGAGTGGGCTGCGATGTGGGGAACCTGCAGTGGACTCGCAGGGTTCTCGCATCGCACCAATGTGAAATGAGCCTTCTTGGTTGAACTAGATGAACTTGTTTTTTTTTTTTTCAACCAGACTATATAACTATGTAAGAAAATAAACCAGCCCATAATCTGCATAAAGTTATTTTTATGATTCTTATTCCCTAAAAGAAAATTTAAATATAAGAAATTAATATTTGTGTTCATTGCATGGGGTAGCCAAATGAATTTGACCCAGGAAAGATAGCGCTGGTGGAGGTCAGTGTCCAGCTGTCCATCTTTATAAACAGCAAAGTTTGTTTGAAGCTGTTTGAAGGATGACATGTTGCAGCTACAAGGATGTGCAGTTTTAGGAGACATCTCTGGATTGCTCACTGTCCCCTTCAGCTGGGCTGTCCATCAGCCGCTGATGAGTTACAATTCTCTGGCTACTGACCCCGAGGACTCTTCTTACAACGCCGCACAGTGGTCAGCATGTCACTCTAACACAAAATGACACCACAGATGAGGGTGACGTGTGACATCTTGCTGGACACAACCTGATTCTTCACCCCAAACCTACATCTTCGAGGCAGACAGAGAAATTAATTTATAGCCTCATTAATGACACAGAGGTGAAATTCACAAGAAGAAATAACAACTTGTGACAGCTGAACATTACGGATTTCTGGTAATTAACAGCAGGGAATCTCTAGAGAATAAAGTTTATGAGAATAAAGTTTAAGAAAAAACAAATGTATATTTTCTGGATGAACTCGGGTGGCTCATATCATTGAGCTACTTCTGCTCTGAAAATAACGAGGTAACTCGTGCGCCTAGTGAATTGATCCTCTTCTGGGTTATTGTGTTAACATTATTAAGAAAGATATTCTTTAGTGCGGTCATGAACGCATTAATGTATGTTGCATTAAAGTGGTTGTAAACCCTTTACAACCACTTTTTGCTACAAGTAAGCCTATAATTAGGCTTACTTGTAGCTACACTGGATAGCTCCTAAACCTGCAAGGTTTAGGAGATATCCCCTGTATTTGCATGTGCCAACGTCATCGGCACATGCACACTGAAGCAATGGCAGTACGCGCTGTTGCTTAAGTTGTCGTTAGCGGTGGGACTGACATCATTGCGGCTCCGGCAAAATCACAGGGGTATGAGAATGGCTGCAGGGGCTTCGATCTCAGGTAAGTAATTCATAATGAGCTAGTATGCTATGCATACTAGCTCATTATGCCTTTGTCTTGCAGGTTTTTTTCCCTAGGGTTTACAACCACTTTAAAGTGCTTGTAAAGTCTTACACACTGTATATCCAATGAAGTAACTTGGCTGTAGGTTGTACCTGTTTACAGCGTCTTTCCCCTACAGCCATTTAAATTGCAGAATGTATAGAGGATCTCTCAGCTCTGAAAAGCAGGGGGTGGAGAGCTGAAGTTACATCAGTGAGGAGAGCTCTGAGCGCTGATTGGAGAGAAGTGACACCCCCCCTTTACACAGCACATAATAACAGAGCTGAGGCTGTCAGTCACAGGTTATGCCCTACCCTGTCACCATTTTTCTCTTGGTAAAACTTGTCAGAAGTGACCCATGCTAATAGCATAGTACACAATAGAGGGATATACTTTGTTTATATTTCATGTCTGAGGTTTACAACCACTTTAAGGCATCAAATTCATTTTAAATGGGCTGAGATTCCATTGCAATGACTGAAAAATGTACATAACCTTTTATTGGTAATGCAGCACTCCACAACACATGGCTCATTTGCACAGTGTCAATAAGCCCTTAATATGTCTTTAACCACTTTCAGACCGGACCATTTTGCTGGTAAATGACCAGAGGTCTTTTTACACTTTGGCACTGCGCTGCTTTAACTGGTAATTGCGCGGTCATGCAATGTTGTACCCAAACAAAATTTGCGTCCTTTTCTTCCCACAAATAGAGCTTTCTTTTGATGGTATTTGATTGCCTCTGCGATTTTTATTTTTTGCGATATAAACGTAAAAAGACCGCAAATTTTGAAAAAAAATGATATTTTCTACTTTTTGTTATTAGAAAAATCCAATAAACTCAATTTTAGTCATACATTTAGGCCAAAATGTATTCAGCCACATGTCTTTGGTAAAAAAAAAGTCAATAATTGTATATTTATTGGTTTGCGCAAAAGTTGTCACATCTACAAACTAAGGTACGTTTTCTGGAATTTACGCAGCTTTTAGTTTACGACTGCCTATCTCATTTCTTGAGGTGCTAAAATGGCAGGGCAGTACAAAACCCCCCCAAATGACCCCATTTTGGAAAGTAGACCCCCTAAGGAAATTGATAAGAGGCATGTTGAGCCCATTGAATATTTTATTTTTTTGCCTCAAGCGATTGAATAATGACAAAAAAAAAATTTTTTTTTTTTTTTTACACAAAGTTGTCACTAAATGATATATTGCTCACACATGCTATGGGCGTATGTGAAATGACACCCCAAAATAAATTCTGCTGCTTCTCCTGAGTACGGGGATACCACATATGTGGGACTTTTTGGGAGCCTAGCCGCGTACGGGGCCCCGAAAACCAAGCACCGCCTTCAGGCTTTCTAAGGGCGTAAATTTTTGAGTTCACTTCTCACTACCTATTACAGTTTTGAAGGCCATAAAATGCCAAGATGGCACAAAACCCCCACAAATGACCCCATTTTAGAAAGTAGACACCCCAAGCTATTTGCTGAGAGGCATGTTGAGTTCATGGAATATTTTATATTTTGCCACAAGTTGCGGGAAAATTACAAACTTTTTTTTTTTTTTTTTTTTTTCACAAAGTTGTCACTAAATGATATATTGCTCACACATGCCATGGGCATATGTGAAATGACACCCCAAAATAAATTCTGCTGCTTCTCCTGAGTACGGGGATACCACATATGTGGGACTTTTTGGGAGCCTAGCCGCGTACGGGGCCCCGAAAACCAAGCACCGCCTTCAGGCTTTCTAAGGGCGTAAATATTTGACTTCACTCCTCACTACCTATTACAGTTTTGAAGGCCATAAAATGCCAAGATGGCACAAAACCCCCACAAATGACCCCATTTTAGAAAGTAGACACCCCAAGCTATTTGCTGAGAGGCATGTTGAGTCCATGGAATATTTTATATTTTGCCACAAGTTGCGGGAAAATTACAAACTTTTTTTTTTTTTTTTTTTTTTTCACAAAGTTGTCACTAAATGATATATTGCTCACGCATGCCATGGGCATATGTGAAATGACACCCCAAAATAAATTCTGCTGCTTCTCCTGAGTACGGGGATACCACATATGTGGGACTTTTTGGGAGCCTAGCCGCGTACGGGGCCCCGAAAACCAAGCACCGCCTTCAGGCTTTCTAAGGGCGTTACAGTTTTGAAGGCCATAAAATGCCAAGATGGCACAAACCCCCCCCAAATGACCCCATTTTGGAAAGTAGACACCCCTAAATTTAGGGGTACACTAGTGAGACTAGGTAATAAATGGCGGGTGCCCTGAAACTATAAAAAAATAACTAACCAACCAGCGTCACCTGTAACAGTTATATGGTGATCACTGGTGAAAGGGTTAACTAGGGGGCAATCAGGGGGCTTTATGCGGTAGTATATGGGGGTCCCTGGCGCTATAAAAAGCTGCGGCGAACCTAAATACCTACTTGCCTAACTAGCGTCACCTGTGACACTAATACAGCGATCAGAAAAACGATCGCTTATTAGGCTGGGTTCACACTGGAGCGATGCGGGAACGCCACGAATGCGCGGCGGGTTCCCGCATCGCATGCCTCCCGGCGGCAGTTCACACTGCCCTATGCGAACTGCTGGGAGTGTCAGTGAAATGTTACTGACACCCCCAGATCAGTTCGCATATCGCAGTGCGATCTGCAAACTCGGATCGCATGGTGTGAACACCCATGCGATCCGATTCTGCTGCGGGCCAAAAAAAGGGTCCCGTGCGAATTTGCGGCGGGTGCGGCGGGTGTGGCGGGTGCGGCGAATGGCTGAACTCGAATCGCACAGAGATCGGATGTGATTTGCACTGCAGTGCGAATCACATCCGTTCTCAAACCGCTGCAATCTGAACCCAGCCTTAGTGACACTGGCGACGGGGGGTGATCACGGGGTTAAACCTTTATTGGGGGGGTTAGGGGGGTACCTTAGAACTAAAGGGGGCTAACCCTAACTGCCCTAACAGTTATTAGTCACAAATGACACCCGCCGGGTGATCAGGGGGTTAAACCTTTATTAGGTAATAAATGGCGGGTGCCCTGAAACTATAAAAAAATAACTAACCAACCAGCGTCACCTGTAACAGTTATATGGTGATCACTGGTGAAAGGGTTAACTAGGGGGCAATCAGGGGGCTTTATGCGGTAGTATATGGGGGTCCCTGGCGCTATAAAAAGCTGCGGCGAACCTAAATACCTACCTGCCTAACTAGCGTCACCTGGGACACTAATACGGCGATCAGAAAAATGATCGCTTATTAGGCTGGGTTCACACTGGAGCGATGCGGAAACGCCGCGAATCCGCGGCGGGTTCCCGCATCGCATGCCTCCCGGCGGCAGTTCACACTGCCCTATGCGAACTGCTGGGAGTGTCAGTGAAATGTTACTGACACCCCCAGATCAGTTCGCATATCGCAGTGCGATCTGCAAACTCGGATCGCATGGTGTGAACACCCATGCGATCCGATTCTGCTGCGGGCCAAAAAAAGGGTCCCGTGCGAATTTGCGGCGGGTGCGGCGGGTGTGGCGGGTGCGGCGGGTGCGGCGAATGGCTGAACTCGAATCGCACAGAGATCGGATGTGATTTGCACTGCAGTGCGGTGCGAATCACATTCGTTCTCATAAACCGCTGCAATGTGAACCCAGCCTTAGTGACACTGGCGACGGGGGGTGATCACGGGGTTAAACCTTTATTGGGGGGGTTAGGGGGGTACATTAGAACTAAAGGGGGCTAACTCTAACTGCCCTAACAGTTATTACAGTCACAAATGACACCAATGCAAAAAAAAAAAAAAAAAAAATGACATTGGTGTCACTGTGACTGGGGGGCAGGGGTAATTGGGGGGGTGATCGGGGGGTAAAGGGGGGGTGTGAGTGTGCCTGGCATGTTCTACTGTGTGTGGGATGTGTTGGTGCAACTCACTGATCCGCTCTCCTCCGTGTCGGAACGAAAAATACCGACACGGAGGAGAGAATACATCACTTCCTCTCCTGTGTTTACATTACAGGAGAGGAAGTGATGTCACCGGGGATTTCTATTCGTCGGGAGCGATCGCGAGGGGGTGGCCATGAATGAATGGCCGTCCCCTCGTCCGGGATCGCTCCCGAACGAAAACCGACCGCCGCAGGCACCGGGCGGGGGCCCGATCGGGCCCCCGACCCGCGGGAGGCAAATCACGTACATGTACGTGCTTATGCCTGCCCGTGCCATTCTGCCGACGTACATCGGCGTTAGGCGGTCGGCAAGTGGTTAACACATTTCAAGCTTTGTAGATTCTCCCTGTAGTGCTGCCCAAAGATTGAATTTCATAAAGTTCCAACAAACATAAGATTAGGGCAGCCATTTTCATTTGTATCAGGTGCCCTGGTGCCCACAGTCTAACCAAGATTTACTTAAGAAAGTGAATGTAAACCCCATTCATGAAATGTGACCTGAGCACATATATCTGTAGTGTTTTCTTATCTCTCTCCAAAGCACCTCTGTGTTTCTGCTGTTTTATTTCTCTGTTAACTTCTGACAAGTTCGCCATCAACCAAGATAAAATAAGATTGAACAAGGAACACTCATTGCTCCAGGGGAGATATAGAAGCCTAATGAAACTGGTGGCCACCTCAGCTCCACAGACAATGAATAACAAGTGTAGCACTGACTCCCGAAGGAGGGGGTGATTTTAATGGGCTTACCATTACCTTTTTCACCTCAATTTGCGTCAAGGGGTTTCTGGTGGTAGATGGCCCAGAAACTATAGAGACTGACAACAGATCCGCTTAACCACTTTCAGACCGGACCATTTTGCTGGTAAATGACCAGAGGTCTTTTTACACTTTGGCACTGCGCTGCTTTAACTGGTAATTGCGCGGTCATGCAATGTTGTACCCAAACAAAATTTGCGTCCTTTTCTTCCCACAAATAGAGCTTTCTTTTGATGGTATTTGATTGCCTCTGCGATTTTTATTTTTTGCGATATAAACGTAAAAAGACCGCAAATTTTGAAAAAAAATGATATTTTCTACTTTTTGTTATTAGAAAAATCCAATAAACTCAATTTTAGTCATACATTTAGGACAAAATGTATTCAGCCACATGTCTTTGGTAAAAAAAAAGTCAATAATTGTATATTTATTGGTTTGCGCAAAAGTTGTCACATCTACAAACTAAGGTACGTTTTCTGGAATTTACGCAGCTTTTAGTTTACGACTGCCTATCTCATTTCTTGAGGTGCTAAAATGACAGGGCAGTACAAAACCCCCCCAAATGACCCCATTTTGGAAAGTAGACCCCCTAAGGAAATTGATAAGAGGCATGTTGAGCCCATTGAATATTTTATTTTTTTGCCTCAAGCGATTGAATAATGACAAAAAAAAAATTTTTTTTTTTTTTTTACACAAAGTTGTCACTAAATGATATATTGCTCACACATGCTATGGGCGTATGTGAAATGACACCCCAAAATAAATTCTGCTGCTTCTCCTGAGTACGGGGATACCACATATGTGGGACTTTTTGGGAGCCTAGCCGCGTACAGGGCCCCGAAAACCAAGCACCGCCTTCAGGCTTTCTAAGGGCGTAAATTTTTGATTTCACGCCTCACTACCTATTACAGTTTTGAAGGCCATAAAATGCCAAGATGGCACAAAACCCCCACAAATGACCCCATTTTAGAAAGTAGACACCCCAAGCTATTTGCTGAGAGGCATGTTGAGTCCATGGAATATTTTATATTTTGCCACAAGTTGCGGGAAAATTACAAACTTTTTTTTTTTTTTTTTTTTTTTCACAAAGTTGTCACTAAATGATATATTGCTCATGCATGCCATGGGCATATGTGAAATGACACCCCAAAATAAATTCTGCTGCTTCTCCTGAGTACGGGGATACCACATATGTGGGACTTTTTGGGAGCCTAGCCGCGTACGGGGCCCCGAAAACCAAGCACCGCCTTCAGGCTTTCTAAGGGCGTAATTTTTTGAGTTCACTTCTCACTACCTATTACAGTTTTGAAGGCCATAAAATGCCAAGATGGCACAAAACCCCCACAAATGACCCCATTTTAGAAAGTAGACACCCCAAGCTATTTGCTGAGAGGCATGTTGAGTCCATGGAATATTTTATATTTTGCCACAAGTTGCGGGAAAATTACAAACTTTTTTTTTTTTTCACAAAGTTGTCACTAAATGATATATTGCTCACGCATGCCATGGGCATATGTGAAATGACACCCCAAAATAAATTCTGCTGCTTCTCCTGAGTACGGGGATACCACATATGTGGGACTTTTTGGGAGCCTAGCCGCGTACGGGGCCCCAAAAACCAAGCACCGCCTTCAGGCTTTCTAAGGGCGTTACAGTTTTGAAGGCCATAAAATGCCAAGATGGCACAAACCCCCCCCCCCCAAATGACCCCATTTTAGAAAGTAGACACCCCTAAATTTAGGGATACACTAGTGAGACTAGGTAATAAATGGCGGGTGCCCTGAAACTATAAAAAAATAACTAACCAACCAGCGTCACCTGTAACAGTTATATGGTGATCACTGGTGAAAGGGTTAACTAGGGGGCAATCAGGGGGCTTTATGCGGTAGTATATGGGGGTCCCTGGCGCTATAAAAAGCTGCGGCGAACCTAAATACCTACCTGCCTAACTAGCGTCACCTGTGACACTAATACAGCGATCAGAAAAACGATCGCTTATTAGGCTGGGTTCACACTGGAGCGATGCGGGAACGCCACGAATGCGCGGCGGGTTCCCGCATCGCATGCCTCCCGGCGGCAGTTCACACTGCCCTATGCGAACTGCTGGGAGTGTCAGTGAAATGTTAATGACACCCCCAGATCAGTTCGCATATCGCAGTGCGATCTGCAAACTTGGATCGCATGGTGTGAACACCCATGCGATCCGATTCTGCTGCGGACCAAAAAAAGGGTCCCGTGCGAGTTTGCGGCGGGTGCGACACGAATTCAGCCATACTATCTGTATAGCTGAACTCGAATCGCACAGAGATCGGATGTGATTTGCACTGCAGTGCGGTGCGAATCACATCCGTTCTCATAAACCGCTGCAATGTGAACCCAGCCTTAGTGACACTGGCGACGGGGGGTGATCACGGGGTTAAACCTTTATTGGGGGGGTTAGGGGGGTACCTTAGAACTAAAGGGGGCTAACCCTAACTGCCCTAACAGTTATTAGTCACAAATGACACCTGCCGGGTGATCAGGGGGTTAAACCTTTATTAGGTAATAAATGGCGGGTGCCCTGAAACTATAAAAAAATAACTAACCAACCAGCGTCACCTGTAACAGTTATATGGTGATCACTGGTGAAAGGGTTAACTAGGGGGCAATCAGGGGGCTTTATGCGGTAGTATATGGGGGTCCCTAGCGCTATAAAAAGCTGCGGCGAACCTAAATACCTACCTGCCTAACTAGCGTCACCTGTGACACTAATACGGCGATCAGAAAAATGATCGCTTATTAGGCTGGGTTCACACTGGAGCGATGCGGAAACGCCGCGAATCCGCGGCGGGTTCCCGCATCGCATGCCTCCCGGCGGCAGTTCACACTGCCCTATGCGAACTGCTGGGAGTGTCAGTGAAATGTTACTGACACCCCCAGATCAGTTCGCATATCGCAGTGCGATCTGCAAACTCGGATCGCATGGTGTGAACACCCATGCGATCCGATTCTGCTGCGGGCCAAAAAAAGGGTCCCGTGCGAATTTGCGGCGGGTGCGGCGGGTGTGGCGGGTGCGGCGGGTGCGGCGAATGGCTGAACTCGAATCGCACAGAGATCGGATGTGATTTGCACTGCAGTGCGGTGCGAATCACATTCGTTCTCATAAACCGCTGCAATGTGAACCCAGCCTTAGTGACACTGGCGACGGGGGGTGATCACGGGGTTAAACCTTTATTGGGGGGTTAGGGGGGTACATTAGAACTAAAGGGGGCTAACCCTAACTGCCCTAACAGTTATTACAGTCACAAATGACACCAATGCAAAAAAAAAAAAAAAAAAAAAAAAAAAGACATTGGTGTCACTGTGACTGGGGGGCAGGGGTAATTGGGGGGGTGATCGGGGGGTAAAGGGGGGGTGTGAGTGTGCCTGGCATGTTCTACTGTGTGTGGGATGTGTTGGTGCAACTCACTGATCCGCTCTCCTCCGTGTCGGAACGAAAAATACCGACACGGAGGAGAGAATACATCACTTCCTCTCCTGTGTTTACATTACAGGAGAGGAAGTGATGTCACCGGGGATTTCCATTCGTCGGGAGCGATCGCGAGGGGGTGGCCATGAATGAATGGCCGTCCCCTCGTCCGGGATCGCTCCCGAACGAAAACCGACCGCCGCAGGCACCGGGCGGGGGCCCGATCGGGCCCCCGACCCGCGGGAGGCAAAGGACGTACATATATGTGCTTATGCCTGCCCGTGCCATTCTGATGACGTACATCGGCGTGAGGCGGTCGGCAAGTGGTTAAAGGGATTTTTATTTGCAAAAAACATAGTTAACAACAGTCTCTCAGTATAGAATCAGAGGGTTAAGTGAAAAGACTTAGGCCGCGTACACACGGGCGGACTGTTCGCCCAACTTTGTCCGCTGAACAGTGTTTGGGCGGACAGTCCGCTCGTGTGTGGGCTTTCAGCGGACAGTTTCAGCGGACAGTTTGACGAACAAGGTTTTTCGGAAATTCCGTAAAACTGTCCGCTGAAACCTTGTTTGAGCGAACAGTCCGCCCGTGTGTAGGCTTGTTCGACAAACTAAGTTCCGCGCATGCTCAGAAAGGCTTAACACGCCGAAAGTTATAATGCAGTGTATAGGACGTCGTATTTTTCGTCCCGTCGTACGTGCCGTTCACGTCATCGCGCACGGTTTCAGCAAACTGTTCGTTCGTCGTGTGTGGCCATGTCCGTCCATGCTAATTTTGAGCGGACTGTTTGCCGAAACTGTTTGACGGACAAAGTTGGGCGAACAGTCCCCGCGTGTGTACGCGGCCTTAGCCCCTTTACACACGGTCGGAGATTTCGACAACCAAATCTGTCGGATTTTGTCCGTCGGATCTTGTCCGAAACTGTTGCATACACACGGTCGGACTAAGTTGTCGAAAAATCCGATCATTCAGAACGTGATGACGTAATTTCGTTACGATGGGATTACGTTCAGGCTAGTAGCCAATAGCTTTGATGTAAGAATTTGATCTGAGCATGCGTGGCACTTGGTCCGATCAAAATTCTCTACACATGATCGGAGTATGTCCGTTCGAACCAGTTGGTCGGGAAATATTTCCAACAAGTTGGAAAATTGGGTCAGACGGATATTCCGACGGAATCAGTCCGATGCATACCACACACAGTCGGATTATCCGACAACATGGTCCGATAGGACACATTCCGACGGATTCTCCGACCGTGTGTACAAGGGCTTAGGCTGTCCCTGTTGAGAAGCGTCAAAGTCAATATATAAGAATTTTCTTACTTTTAATAAAATCTAGAGAATAGCCATTCACAACTGGATCTTCACCCTAGTTAGATAGTCCCTCTCTGACTTGAGTCAAGAACAAGTCTCTGCCACAGACTTTGTTGTAGTACATGTAGGAATAAGTCTCTGCCACAGACTTTGTTGTAGAACATGAACAGGAAACTAGAAAACTTGTAGAACACTCATGTGGTACCAGTATCTTGCAGCTGGTCCAGCGATACCGCACGAGATTGGATTTGCTTAGGTCCTTCAGCTTTACCAGGCTCTTGCTAAGAAGCCAACGCTTGTGTGGCCTTCTTCTGAAGAGTCCTCCCCTGGATAACTACGATGTTGCTGGGCCTCTCCACAACCTTGCTTTAGTTTCCTTGCCTTGGGCTAGCCAGCCTCGAGACGTAAAGTCGGGTGGATCCGCACCCCAGGCCATAGGCGTCCTGGGGGCTGGTCAGGAGGACCAGGACCATGGAGTCAGAACATACTTCTGGACCGGAACCCCGAAACACGTGACATCTGCATCTTAAGTACCCTCTCCCAGAAAACACAGCAAGAGTGACACTCCCACTGGGCTGACTCAGAGAATGCAACCTTAAAGCACCCAACCAGACTGTGTTTCCATGCCTGCCAGAAGTGACAGCGCCCCCCATGGCCAGGCCGAACATCCTATAGTCCAGTCAGACTGATGCTGAGGTCCAAATTTGAAATAATTATACCCAAACCAAACTGCAGTTTAGGCGTAACTTTAAATTTTAAAAACACATAGCGCATGCTCTTCAGGAGCCTACGCTACACAAGAAATGGCTGCACACCCCAGTAATGATCCAAGATCCTTTATTGGACGTCCCAAGTAACACCACAGGACCAGGATGCCTGGTAGAAGCATTTCACACAGTTCAAATGTGCTTAATCATTACAGAGGTTACAGGTATGTCTTATGCCGCGTACACACGTAGCGGACTATCCGACGGACTTAGTCTGGCAGACTTCCCGCCAGACTGTCCGTCCGACTTTCCGAACGGGCTACTTGCCCACACACAGCACTTTTTCAGCGGACTAATACGGCGTACTAAGTCCACCGTACTATCCGCCCTACTTTTGAAATGAACGGACTGGCCCACACATGCGAAGGAAAGTCCGCTCATTTCGAGCGGGTCTACAGGTAGGCGGGGCCAGCGAAGGAGACGTCGCTGGCCCCGCCACCTGGTATGGACTTAAAGGGGAACCCTAACGCCGAAAAAATCGGCGTGAGGGTTCCCCCCAGGTCCACATCAGACTCTTATCCAAGCACGCTACCCGGCCGGCCAGGAAAGGGGGGGACAAGTGAGCGCCCCCCCCTCCTGAGCCGTACCAGGCCGCGTGCCCTCAACATGGGGGGTGCCTTGGGGAAGGGGGGGCGGGCAGCCAAAGCACCTTGTCCCCATGTTGATGAGGACAAGGACCTGGCCGTTGGTTGTCGGGGTCTGCGGGCGGGGGGCTTATCGGAATCCGGGAGCCCCATTTAATAAGGGGGCCCCCGGATACCGGCTCCCCACCCTATGTGAATGAGTATGGGGTACAATGTACCCCTACCTATTCACCTGTGAAAAAAAGTAAAAAAAAAACACAGGGTAAAAATAGTTTATTGCACAGCTCCGGGGGTCTTCCGTCTTCGGGGGTCTTCTCGCCGGACTCCTCCGCTATCTTCTGCTAGCTCTTTTGCTAGCGGAGGAGCGCGGCTTTCTTCCTCGCCGTCGGCCTCTTCTTCCGACTTCGGGGGTCTTATCCCCCTCTTCTGGGGTCTTGTCCCCCTCTTCGTTTCTTCTGCCGGGCCACCGCGCCTTCTTATAGCTCTTTTACAGGCAGTGGTCGTCTTCTGTCACCACCGCCGCCGCCGCCTTCTGGCCTTCTGTTCTTCTCTTCAGATGTTGACTCGTCGCATCCTTCGCTCACAATGGCTCCGACGCGATGCGCAGCGACTTATATAGGGACATCACCGGATGATGTCCCCGCCTATTATGATGTCACAGTCCCAGCATCCTCTGCTGACCCCGCAGACCCCGACAACCAACGGCCAGGGTTGTCGGGAAGAGGTCCTTGTCATCATCAACATGGGGACAAGGTGCTTTAGCGTGGGGGGGCACGCGGCCCCCCCTTCCCAAAGGCACCCCCCATGTTGAGGGCACGCGGCCTGGTACGGCTCAGGAGGGGGGGGCGCTCGCTCGTCCCCCCCTTTCCTGGCCGGCCGGGTAGCGTGCTCGGACAAGGGTCTGATGTGGACCTGGGGGGAACCCCCACGCCGAATTTTTCGGCGTTGGGGTTCCCCTTTAAGTCCATACCAGGTGGCGGGGCCAGCGACGTCTCCTTCGCGGGCCCCGCCTACCTGGAGACCCGCTTGAAATGAGCGGACTTTTCTCCGGGCGGGAAAAGTTCGTTCATTTCAAAAGTACGGCGGACTGGCATACGCACGGCTGGATTGTCCGCCGAAATGTGAGTCCGGCGGGAAGATTGGAGTGCAAAACTACTTTCTAAGTCCGCCGTACTTTCGGGTCAAGAAAGTATGCCAGAGGCTACACACGGGGGGATTGTCCGGCGGACTTGAGTTTGCCGGACTTTTCCACCCGATTGTTTGATCGTGTGTACGCGGCATTTATGATACTCCTTATATATCCCCACCTTCACCTTCCACAGATGTCTCGGGGCACTAATTACAGACTCCCTGTTACCTTTAACCAACGTGTAGAGAAAACATATGTAGCGATACCTCCAAAGGAGCTGCTTTAGTTAGTTCAGTCTGTTACTCTGCCTCTAACCCTAATAACAGCCTCTGCCCCCTCCGGCACACCTGGAAATAGTGTAGGTGCAATGACCAATGAGAAACACACGTTATAAAACACAGAAATTGTTTTAACTACAATATATATTCAAATAATCAAATAGAGAGCAATAACTGAGATTTAAGAGCAATATAGCTCTCAATACTATATGCAAGCTGCTTTCAGGGATTCCAAACCTGGGATTGTCCCCAAGAGCAGAGGCACACTTAACCCCTTCAGCCCCGGACTATTTGACTGGCCAAAGACCAAAGGACTATTTACAATTTGGCACCACGCTGCTTTAACTGGTAATTGTGCGGTCATGCAATGTTGTACCCAAACAAAATTGCGTCCTTTTTTCCCACAAATAGAGCTTTCTTTTGATGGTATTTGATTGCCTCTGCGATTTAAATTTTTTGCGATATAAACAGAAAAAGGCCGAAAATTTTGAAAAATAAAATATTTTCTAATTTTTGTTATAATCTAATAAACACAATTTTAGTCATACATTTAGGCCAAAATGCAAAATGTATTCAGCCACATGTCTTTGGTAAAAAAAAATGTCAATAAGCGTATATTTATTGGTTTGCGCAAAAGTTATAGCGTCTACAAACTAGGGTACATTTTCTGGAATTACACCCCAAAATACATTCTGCTGCTTCTCCTGAGTACGAGGATACCACATGTGTGGGACTTTTTGGGAGCTTAGCCACGTACGGAGCCACGAAATTCAAGGACCACCTTCAGGATTTCTAATGCCGCGTACACACGATCACACTATCCGCCCGTGTGTGGTCTCCGGCGGACTTTTTTTTCCAAAAAGTCCGGCGGACTTAGAAAGAAGTTTTGACTCAAAATTTTCCGGCCGTCTGTGTGCTAGTCCGCCGGACTTTTGAAATTAATGGACTTGCTCACACGGAGAAAAGTCCGTTCATTTTGAACGTGGCTCCAGGTAGACGGAACTAGCAAAGGAAGTCAATGTCGCCGCATCCATGGGCGAGATTGACACCTCGCTGGCCCCGTCACCTGGTATGGACTTAAAGGGGAAGCCCTACGCCGAAAAAACGTTGTGGGGGTTCCCCCAAGATCCATATCAGACCCTTATCTGAGCACGCAGCCCGGCCGGTCAAGAAAGGGGGTGGGGACGAGCGAGCGCCCCCCCCCTCCTGAGCCATACCAGGTCGAGTGCCCTCAACATGGGGGGTGCTTTGGGGAAGGGAAGCCCTGCGGCCCCCCCACCCCAAAGCACCTTGTCCTTATGCTGAAGAGGACAAGGTCCTCTTCCTGACAACCTTGGCCGTTGGTTTCGGGGTCTGCGGACGTGGGGGCTTATCGGAATCCGAGAGCCCCCTTTAATAAGGGGGCCCCCAGATACTGGCCCCCCACCCTATGTGAATGACTAATGGGGTACCATGTACCCCTACCCATTCACCTGGTGAAAAAAAGCATAAAGAAAAAAACACAACACATGTTTATAAAATAATTTATTGCACAGCTCCGGTGGTCTTCCGTCTTGGGGGGTCTTCTCGCCGGACTCCTCCGCTATCTTCTGCTAGCTCTTTTAGTAGTGGAGGACCCCGGCTTTCTTCTTCGTTGCTGTCCAGGGGTCTTCTTCCGACTTCGGGGGTCTTGTCCCCCTTTTCGGTTTGAAGTAACTGATCAATTCAGTCTAGTACTACTATTATTAGTTATGTATTCCTTTGTCTAGTCCCTATAGTTTAGCTAGTCTATTACGCCAAGCACATGTTATTGTTAATACCACAATGCTACCACCCTTGGCTATGAAATCAATACACGGTCTAATGTCAATTAAATCTCATTTATTTCCCAAGGAAATAAGAAAACGTGCATCAAGTATCAATAGAAGTTACAATAATACATAGCATACAATCAAAGTACAATATAAGCCATACTTATCCGACCTTCGCAGCTACGCCTCATGATGGAATAAAGAGACAGAGGGAGACCTCATGGTTGCAAACCTTTTTGGTAAACATACCTCAGCCATACCACACCCCATAGCCCATCCTACTCTTTCCCGTAGACCAATCAGCGTCTCTGGGGCGTCTCCTCCCCCAGGCTAACAGTCCTGCCATACTTGGCCTCTGGGGGGCAGTGTTTGCCCATGAATTGCAACTGCTCCAACTGGATTGCAATCTTGCGGCTTGATCTCGGACGCCCCACCAGCTGTCCTTTGTTCTTGCAGACAAGCCGGCGCCATACTATCTTTGAAGTCAGTACATTCCAGGTGGGCTGAATAGAACTCATTCTGCTATTCAAATTGTGTCACATTCCTTGCTTTTAAACATGTGAAACTGCCTGGCATCAATAGTGCTGAGTTCGGCTGTACAAACAGCTGTGTAGATGTATAATAATAATTCCTGTCTGATTCCAACATATGCCGCTTTGCGCCTAAAAGGCGCATACCACCCTTCTTCAGACACGGCTCCTTTTGAACAGTCCATAACTGTCTTAACGTGTGTGGTTCCCCAACATGTGCTTCCGAACCAGTACCTGTGGCACAGTCCTTAGCTTGTGTAACGCGTGGTTGTTTCCAACGAGCGCTCCAGAGACATCTCTTATGGAACAGTACACAAGTGTCTTACCACGCTGTGTTTTCAACTTGTGCAGAAACAGGTCCTATGGAGCAGTACATAGTTGTTTTACCATGTGATGTTTCCCAACACGTGCCGCTTTGCCACTGAGTGACACATCTCCACCACTCTTCAGCGACAGCTTCCATGTCACCATTCTGTATCTTGGGTATCTTCAGGACGGCAGTACAGGCAAGGGGTGTCCATTCATTCACCATTCACCAGCACCCATTCAGAGCAACATATCACCCAGCTTTCAGACCCAGAGTCTTGAGGAGGGCCTTTCTTGCCCATATTACTAGCCTACAATACCCATAGGTCACACTCTACCACAAACATAAATCAACTTATTACCATAATATATATATATATATATGTATTACGCACCCCGCTCCCAACCTCCTATAACCTTTTACTGTAACTACGGGTCGGGATTAGGCAGGCTTGCTCGCAGTGGCGTTGCAGGGCTCTGACTTGGCAGCAACGTCTCCAATTTGTACACAGAGAGCTCACCGTCAAATCGTCCCTCAACTTGCATAGACAAATGGGAGACCCTTCTAGATAAATATCGCTTAACTACACATATAAGTTTACAACAATTACCAAACCCACACAATTCCACCCCTGTGCCTGGATTTCAGAGATCATGCCCATTGTATACCATGCACCTCTACCTACGGTTAGGTTCAAGGAACCCTCTAGTCCCTTGACTAACACTACACCGGTATTCTTTAGGACAAAGAAACAAAAACTCGCCTATGTCCTAAATAATACCTGGGTGCCTTCCTCCCAGCAATGACCTCTCCATCCAGAATACAGAGAGAAATAACTTCCCAACATTATTCGTTCCTCCCCATGTATTGACCTGGCCTACAAAGGACGTCATGGTCATGCTTCCGACAAAGGGAAATATCAACCTGCCTCCAGCGTTCATCTTCTCTGATCACATGTGTGATATAACCTCAAATGCAACAAGATAGAGTCCCCAGTCAGTAAGCCCATTGATGCCACCAAATATACAGACCAAGTCTGCACTTCTGTATATGAGAACATACAGCATAACACCTTTCACAATCCAACTTAGCACCACCCATACAGGCATTCGACCACTACTTTGGATTAGTGTAAGCAATGTGTTTTGGCAAAATCTTACTGAGCGGTGATGCTAACTCATCAGGCCACTGCCCCTCATACAGAGACAGTACAATCAGCTTGATGTTGGCTGATATTTCCACCTGCCACAGAGTGCGCGCCAGAGCCAATGACAGGTTTCTGTCCTCCCTACCAACCTCTCAACATGGTTGACAAAATCCGGAGCCACTCTAACCTGAGTGTTTCTGTGACTTCATTGAATGTTATCAAGGATACCACCAATCTCCCGGGGTAACAAAGTCATGCTCCTTCTCTGAAGCTATGGCTGTGAGTTTGTTCCTCAGAAGGCTGATGTCCCCTCCATTAACAACACCCATCCCAGCTATTGTTCCCCCCCCAATATAGTGCTGAATACATCCCTCCTCTTTCGGGTTACTCCTCAGAAATAAGCATCCTGCATGGACCTCATTCTCATCTCTGGGAGTAAGTCACTGGTACAATAACCGCACCTGATTCAGTGTATACTCAGCACATATAGGGTGATAGGTTTTTGTCAACCACCATGAGATGTTGCAGCACCATGTGGTGAAGTCCTACGGTACCCTGGTAGCCAGCGTTTGTTCCCTTTATTTTACCAGAGCATGCTCCTGTGTGTATTCACTGGCATTATCTGTGCAGGGTTTCAACCTCTCAGGTGAGACACCAACCGGGCGTATCTTCCTCATGTCTAGTTCTGGTGTCCCGCATGTCCTGTAACCGAAAGCTTCTCTCTAGGACCGCTAGGATTGAGACACCCCCCCCTACGAGGAAGTTTTCCCCCATTGATGTGTCACCTGGCACCCTTTAGTCTGATCCACAGCTACCTTATTATGCATAAGCGCCAGTATGCCTCCTGGGTACCTGCACCATATTGTCTCCGTTACACCAATACATGTAATACATTAAAACCTTTCTTCTTTCAATTCCTCCTTCCAACAAAAAACCACATATTTCACATTTTCCTGTTTTGACGGATTGGATGTGTCATAACTCTTCCCCAACCTCCAACCCATTGCACATGTATAAATAACATGTTTGCATTCATCAGGAGAGACTTCAGCAAAAATATTTCACAAGTTCTCTTGCTAGGCACAGTCTTTCAGATTCAGCATTAGCACCAAATTGTCCATACGAAAAAAACAGGTATTAATCTGAATCTTTCAGTTTTCCTTCTCTCCTGATGTTTATCGGAACTAATTTGTGGTATGGTGTGGCACAGACAAACTGCCAACCAGATGATCATCTGTCATCCATGTTCCAGAAGCCTCTCCAATTCTCGCTCCACTTGGATTCTGGAAATGAAAAACAAGAGCAGTATCAAATTCTTATCCACAATATCTGATCGCTTACCATGCTTACTTATAGTTCCCTCCTTGGAGCCCAGGACCTCAGTATTCCTGGCTTCTGCAACTCTGACCAAACTATCCAAACAACCATGACCTCTTTAGGCTACACCCACTGTAAAATGGATCCCCATGGTATGATCAAAAAAACGTTTAAAACTGAACGTCAGTGTTGCTTCTCAAAAACTTCAAATTTTACAAACTAAAAAAAACAATGCATCTATCTGTATCTTTACGATGTATGCACTACCCCTTTTCAGGTGACTGGTTCTAACTGAGGGCATTGTCAATTCCCCCCTTTCAGGTGGATTAGACCTACTACTTTTCCACCTGAATAAAAATATAACTAAAATAGAGGACTAAACCAATATCAAAAACAAAAAATTTGAGAAAAAACAAAACAAAATTAACTAATAAAAAAAAAAATGTAAAAAACTTAAAAATCTGGCCATGATCACACAAATAACATGACAAGACAACCATCATACAACAAGACAACCATCATACAACAATGACAAACACTCAACTTTTAGTTGACAACATCCATGGACTTTTCTCCTGCAGAGAGTGCTTATTCCAATCTGAAATACAATTAGTTAATGGGGAAAACGAAAAACACAACAAAGCATATGTATCATCACAACATTTTAGCTTCATTTGTAACTCTTTTTAGTACTATTATTTTTCATTGTTTGCAAACAATTACTAACTAATGAGCTCATGGTACCATGTGATAATCGATTATGCATTTACAATAACCTAACCCATGTTCTGCTATATTTTACCACTGTTGTTTTCACTTTGACAGACCTGCAAACAAATGCAAATGTTAGTATACGAACCAGTTTAACTTCTTCCTGGTCTCTGGAAAAAGGAACACACAAGTGATTACACACAATTCTTATGTTAATCAGCAGTATTGGATATTACTCAGGAAAAGTTTACAAAGACTGACAATAAGAGAAGAGTAAAGAAACACAAGATAAAAAAAACTCATAACAGAAACATCTTTTAACCACACAAAAGAAAAACCACAATACCAATTCAGGGGTTTATCCCTAAAAGTACAAAACAAAAAAATGTATATCTATATCCAGGTCCTCTATCATATTCTGAACTTGAAACTTACATCAAACCTTTTTCATAGCCGGGAAACATTGACCAGAATATTCTTACCATGCTTGCAGCTCACTAAGTTCTGCTAACATTGTTTCCCCCAGTGCTATATTTGAGTAACCATGCGTCTATCTCCATTTTGACTCTAAGCAACTGTCCTACATATTGCTTTTTAGTTTGTAGACCCCGCATTTGCGTTTTACACGGGAAATGGGTTTGATTACTATGGGTTCCATGCTTTGGATGGCTACCCCACCTTGCTGAATAACACACCTGAAGCCTTGGGGTCGTTTTTGGGTATAATTTCCTTTCGATATCATTATTCGCCGCCCGACAATATTTTGAAATGTGACCCCCCCTTTTACACAAAAAACATTTTAGTTCTGGTTTCCCTGCATAGGCCATTTTTTTAGCATATGGCGCTGGAAACCCACATTGCTGGATAATATTACTGCGATTGGAATGCACAGACTTTACACTTTCGTTGTCTGAGGAGTCATCCGAAGTGTCAACTCCTGAGTCAATTTCAAGTGCAGTTATCCCACCTTTATTTGCTTCTTCCACATCGATTTCCATCACAGTACTATCATTTGCAGTGATAATAGCATACGGGTTTTCTTCATATTTCACTTCTAGCTTTTCTATACACTGAGCATGTGTGGAGGGTACCTCCACTATTGCACACTTGGAGGATAATTCCATTATGGCTGCTTGTGCCTTAAGCCTTGTGATAACCTGCAAATTCTCAGCCTCCCTTTGATTCAAAGAGGCAATGCAACTTTCTCTTAATTTACACGTTTGTTCTAATTCATCTAATCTCTGTTGCAATACACATTTCTCAGCCACTAATTGTTTAATCCGACTACAAGCATCCGCATCAGCCTTTTCAATCCTCATTGATATATCACTTACCTGTTCCATCACTTTTTCTCTATCAGCAAACCATTCTAATTCTTTTTGTTCCGCAATTTCTTTCATTCTCATTAACATGCATAAGGCATTGGCCATTCTCTGTTTCCTGCCTTTTTTTGATTTATTAAATATGCGACTGTTATGTGTATTACATTGTTTTAAAAGTTCATTAAACTGATATGTTAATTTACCTTTGTGAGTAAGTTGAAATCTAATCCCACCATGCTTGCTAATGAAACCTTCAATGGCTTCCATTGATATGCTAATTAGCCTATCCACACCAGGTTGCTCCACCAGTTGCTTATACAATAGACAAACAACTATATAACCCCCACAAAGACAGATTCCTACCAACAAACGAACAAAAAAAAAAAAATAGATACGAACCGTTTAAATTTCCAGTGACTTGTGGTTCTACAGCATACAAGACACAAGGCACACTCTTAATCAATGCCTTGGTTTTATTGGACCAGAGCTATTTCACTCTCCCGTGTGTAGAAATAAAAACCTATACTTCCTCCACTTTTCCTTTTTCCTCAAAGATGTATGGTAATTCCTGCCGCTCTCTAACCAACACTGTGCATTAGCAATACACTAAACAATCAGATACCAAACACGCTGTTTAGAAGCTAGCTTTGACCTGTAGTCCCACTCCAAATACAGACCAAAAAAAAACAAATACAAATCCGTTTACCCACGAATTTCTTTAGGAGAACACACTCTTATTCAATGCCCTCCTATACGATAGCAGGTCATAGGGAATTTCTTTTTGGGACAGAAAGCTTTTTCCCAATCACGTGGATATTTACACTTTTCCCTCAAAATTGTATGATTTATCCTGTCAATCAGCGGTTATATCACATAACCAGGGATGATCAGTCCCTTATCTCGCCAGTGCGCCAATTTGCCCTCTGGTTACAAGTTTGCAAACACAACAATACGTACATATATATATATATCAGTCACAGTTCTCACCAGGTTTTACGCGTGCGTTTATACCAGTGAAATATCTCACAGAATTTTCCTGCTCATCCAAGCGTGGTTTCAGAATTCGCGAGCCAGCGCTAATCTTGTCCACACTAAAGATGACTTCCAGTTCTGGGTGGCTTTGAGCATCTGTGCTTACAGGGACTCAAACAAAAATACCTTAGATTTTTGTGGATTCTGTGTAAAAATATGTTTTACACGCCTTCTGGGGTGCCAAATGAAGTAACTGATCAATTCAGTCTAGTACTACTATTATCAGTTATGTATTCCTTTGTCTAGTCCCTATAGTTTAGCTAGTCTATTACGCCAAGCACATGTTATTGTTAATACCACAATGCTACCACCCTTGGCTATGAAATCAATACACGGTCTAATGTCAATTAAATCTCATTTATTTCCCAAGGAAATAAGAAAACGTGCATCAAGTATCAATAGAAGTTACAATAATACATAGCATACAATCAAAGTACAATATAAGCCATACTTATCCGACCTTCGCAGCTACGCCTCATGATGGAATAAAGAGACAGAGGGAGACCTCATGGTTGCAAACCTTTTTGGTAAACATACCTCAGCCATACCACACCCCATAGCCCATCCTACTCTTTCCCGTAGACCAATCAGCGTCTCTGGGGCGTCTCCTCCCCCAGGCTAACAGTCCTGCCATACTTGGCCTCTGGGGGGCAGTGTTTGCCCATGAATTGCAACTGCTCCAACTGGATTGCAATCTTGCGGCTTGATCTCGGACGCCCCACCAGCTGTCCTTTGTTCTTGCAGACAAGCCAGCGCCATACTATCTTTGAAGTCAGTACATTCCAGGTGGGCTGAATAGAACTCATTCTGCTATTCAAATTGTGTCACATTCCTTGCTTTTAAACATGTGAAACTGCCTGGCATCAATAGTGCTGAGTTCGGCTGTACAAACAGCTGTGTAGATGTATAATAATAATTCCTGTCTGATTCCAACACGGTTCTTCTTGCTGGGCCTCTGCTTTATTTTACCAGCTCTTTTACTAGCGGTAGCCCGGTCTTCTGTCACCACCACCTCTTCTTCTGACTTCAGGGGTCTTGTCCCCCTCTTCGGTTCTTCTTGCCGGGCCTCCGCTATCTTCCTATAGCTCTTTTACTAGCGGTGGCCCGGTCTTCTGTTGCCGTCGCCGTCACCGTCGCCTTCTCTTCTTCCCTGAGATGTTGACTCAACGCTCTCTCCGGCCGCAATGACAGGGACGCGTTGTGCGGCGACTTATATAGGGACAATCACCCAATGATATCACCCGGTGACCCCGCCCCCTTGTGATGTCACAGTCTCAGCATCCTCCGGGACTGTGACATCATATGGGTGTGGGACATCACCCAGTGACCCCGCCACCTTGTCCCTATATAAGTTGCCACACAACGCGTCCCTGTCATTGCGGCCGGAGAGAGCTTGAGTCAACATCTCAAGGAAGGAGAAGAGAAGAACAGAAAAAGATAAGAAGAGAAGAAGAGGGACCGAGCCAGGGACTGAGCAGGCCAGTGGGGTGGGGGGCTTGAGGAGTATCTGTGAGTGCCAAGCTAGGGACCCAGCAGGGATGCAGGGGGTAATGCTTGAGGAAGATATTAATGGAGAAGAATGGAAAAGCTCAGGTGATCCAGTGGTAGTGGATCAGCGG
Source organism: Lithobates pipiens (assembly GCF_037356315.1). Classification (NCBI taxonomy): domain Eukaryota; kingdom Metazoa; phylum Chordata; class Amphibia; order Anura; family Ranidae; genus Lithobates; species Lithobates pipiens. Next base: position 475,713,579 of record NW_027507903.1, read on the forward strand.
GTCTAAGTGATAGACAGGGAGCTCAGTTGAGTATAGATCTAAAGAGGAGATTTTGGAGGAAGTGAAAGAGTTCATTACAACCTTTGTTAGAAACTGTTCAAGATTCTTGCCATAGAAGACAGCGTGTCTACACATGCAGATGTGGTGTCCGGATGGGCGCCTTTCCCTGCATGGCTGTCTACTGATAGAAGTCTCGGAGTCTGCTAATTAACATTGCAACTACTAAAGGGTGTCCTGGCCCTAACTCTCTCTCCCCCAGTTCTGTTCAAGAGGAAATTAATCTCTTTTGTGTAGTAGCGGACTCCAGAAGAGCACGCGCTATGTTTTTTAAAGTTAAAGCTTTACCCAAACTACAGTTTGGTTTGGGCCTATTTGACTAAATTTGGCTTCTGTGTTAGTCTGACTGGACTGCAAGATGTTCAGCCTGGCCGCAGGGGGCACTGTCTCTGGTGGCAGATGTGGAACTATGGTCTGCTTAGGCGCTTGAATTATTCCCTCTCGGAGTGAGGTCAATGGGAGTGGCCCTCCTGCTGTGCCCTCTGGGAGAGGGTATTTAAGACACGGATGTCACGTGGTTCTGGGATCCGGTCCAGTATGCTGTGCTGAGTATATGGTCCTGGTCTTCCTGACCAGCCCCCGGGAAGGCTATGGCCTGGGGTGCGGTTCCACCCGACTTGATGCCTCTGGGCTGGCTAGCCTAAGGCAAGGGAACTAAGGAAGAATTCTGAGGTGGATGGGTGCCGTCTTCGGTCCAGGAGAGACCCAGTGTACTTCGAGCATTCCAGGGGAGGACTCTTTAGAAGAACACCACACGTGAGGTTGGTTTTCTTAACAAGAGCCTGGAAGGACTGAAGTAACCGAGAGAATCCGGTCTTGGGGATATCGCCAAGTGGGCTGAAATATCCAGGTATCCTACAAGTGTTCTACCGTTTAATTTCCTTACGTGTTCTGCAACAAGATCAGTGATAAAGACTTTGTTCCTGAGTAAGCACCTTGTTGGCTGGTAGGCCTTGTGAGAGAGGGACTGTCCAACCTGAGTGTTCATCCAGCTGCAAATGGCTATTCTCTGGATGCAGTCAAAGTAAGCAAGTTCCTTAACGTTTATAGACTTTGACATTGAGAGTACCTGAACTTTCCTTTCCAACCCTCTGATCCCAAGTTAAAAGACTGTTCAATGGTTGACGTTTGCAAATAGAATCCATTCAACTGGATCTATTGTCAGTCTCAAGTTACTGGGCCATCTACCACGGGACATCCCCTAGAGGTGTCACAAGGAAAACGAAAGGTAACGGTAAGCAAAAAAATAACCAGCAGCTCCTTCGGGGGTTAGTGCAACATTTTTATTCAAGAAGTGTCTGGTGCCCATGAATCTACCTTACATTGCACCCACCATGCCTCATAACCCACTATATACAGAAAGATGTCATCTGTCCCTGTCTGGAGGTCACCATTAGGTATGTCACCATTAGGCCTGGAGAGGCCCAGAACTTGGCTACAGCAGAATAGCTGCATTTTTTAGTATTTTGTCCGCGTTTTTCAGCTTTTAACAGCATTAGAGCATTATTACAACTGAAAAACTCTCCACTAGTTCTGGGGTATTTTTTCAGCCAGCGAATGCTCCTGCCAAAAAAAACGCTGATATAAGCCTATGTGTGTATTGACACATAGGATAACACGCTGAGGAGTTTACTGGATGCAGAACAAAAAACCCTGAAGCAAAAAACAGCAGCTGTAAAATCGTCCAGTGTGCATGAGGCCTAAGTGGTGAAATAATCTGCAGAATATATCAATATGGCTCTGCCTCTGGGCTGGCTAGCCTAAGGCAAGGGAACTAAGGAAGAATTCTGAGGTGGATGGGTGCCGTCTCCGGTCCAGGAGAGACCCAGTGTACTTCGAGCATTCCAGGGGCAGTGGGGCAGAGCAATGTTCTGCAGATTTATCGAGCTGTTCTGCAGATTTCTGCAGATTTATCGAGCTGTGTTGCTGAATAGTAATGAGCAGTATCCACCGTCTGATCTGCATGTTTTGAACTTCATTTTAACCACTGGACGACCACCTGCGCAACCTGTACAGGCAAAGCAACGACACCCACTGTGATTGTACACTGGGAGTCTGTCTGCAGGTCCCAGCCAATGATTCATGTCCAATCACAGCAAAGAGCCCTGTGTTGACAATTAACACAGGGCTCTGTACAGAGGGAACAATCTCTCTGTTTCTTATCCCTGCAAAGCAGGGATAAGAAACAAATAGGTCTTTAGTAATAAAACCAGCACACTGTTAGGCACACATTTAATGCCTTGATTACCCAGGATATTAACCCTTTCCCAACCAGTGTAATTAGTACAGTGACAGTGTATAATATAAGCACTGCTCACTGTATTGGTGTCACTGGTGATGCAGTGGCAGTTAGTTCCCACTTTCGCAGTCCCATTATAAGTCGCTGATCACTGCCATTAGTAGTAAAAAAATAAAAATTATAAAAATTCCAATATCTCTACCATAGTTGGTAGACACTATAACTTTCATGCAAACCAAATGCAAACCAAACAATATACACTTATGCCGCGTACACACGTAGCCGACTATCCGGCGGACTTAGTCTGGCGGACTTCCCACCGGACTGTCCGCCGGACTTTCCGAACGGGCTACTTGCCCACACACGGCACTTTTTCAGCAGACTAATACGGCGTACTAAGTCTGCCGTACTATCCGCCATACTTTTCAAATGAACAGACTCGCCCACACACGCGGAGGAAAGTCCGCTCATTTTGAGCGAGTCTCCAGTTAAGGTGAATGGGTAGGGGTACATTGTACCCCATACTCATTCACATAGGGTGGGGAGCCGGCATCTGGGGGCCCCCTTATTAAAGGGGGCTCCCGGATTCCGATAAGCCCCCCGCCCGCAGACCCCGATAACCAACGGCCAGGGTTGTCGGAAAGAGGTCCTTGTCATCATCAACATGGGGACAAGGTGCTTTGGGGTGGGGGGGGGCGCACGGCCCCCCTTTCCCCAAAGCACCCCCCATGTTGAGGGCACACGGCCTGGTATGGCTCAGGAGGGGGGGGGGCGCTCGCTCGTCCCCCCCTTTCCTGGCCGGCCGGGTAGCGTGGTCGGACAAGGGTCTGATGTGGACCTGGGGGGGGACCCCCACGCCGATTTATTTTGCTGTTGGGGTTCCCCTTTAAGTCCATACCAGGTGGCGGGGCCAGTGACGTCTCCTTCGCGGGCCCCGCCTACCTGGAGACGCGCTCAAAATGAGCGGACTTTTCTCCGCGCGGGAAAAGTCTGCTTATTTCAAAAGTACGGCGGACTGGCATACCAACGGCCAGATTTTTTTTACCCGAAAGTACGGCGGACTTAGAAAGTATTTTTGCACTCCAATCTTCCCGCCGGACTTGCATTTCGGTGGAAAGATTGGAGTGCAAAAATACTTTCTAAGTCCGCCGTACTTTCGGGTAAAAAAAGTCCGCCGGAGGCTACACACAGGGGGATTGTCCGGCGGACTTGAGTTTGCCGGACTTTTCCACCCGATTGTTTGATCGTGTGTACACAGGTATTTTTATTTTTATTTTTACCAAAAACATGTAGCAGACATTTTGGCCTAAATTTATGAAATTAGATTTTACATTTTTTATGGCATATGTTTTATAGCTGATTCCTCCTGTATTTCATTTTATTGTAACTGGGCTGTTTGACCTTATGTTATAAAGCGCTACGCAAATTGTTGGCGCTATATAAATCCTGTATAATAATAATAATAATAATAATAGCAGAAATTAAAAAAAAAATTCAGACATTTTCAGTCTTATTTTGTTTATATAATAAAAAATAAAAAACCCAGTGGTGATCAAATACCACCAAAAGAAAACTATCTATGTGTCAAAAGAATGTATACATTTTATTTGGGTACATTGTTGCATGACCAAGCAATTACTAGTAAAAGTAGCACAGTGAAGGGGGAAAACCCTTCTGGAGCTTATGTGGTTAAACCTGGCTAAAAAGTTCAGGATTGCAGTAGCTAACAAAGTAAAGTAAACAGGGTCACTTATCTGGTGCTTCAATCTTAGGAATGAGCTTCGTGTTCGAGTCGAACATACGTTCGACTCGAACATCGGCTGTTCGCCCGTTCATCGAATACCGAACGTTATGGGGCGTAAGCGCCAAATTCGTGTGGCGCTCACGGCCCACAATGCACTGCACCATCGCAGTGCATTGCTGGCTCATGATTGGCCAAGCATGGACTGTGACCCCACATGCTTGGCCAATCACAGCGCCGGCAGCGAGGAGAGCCATGATTGGCCACAGGCAGGATGCCTGTGGCCAATCATAGCTCAAGCTGTGTAGTACATGCCCCACACTATATAAGGCCGCCAGCGCGGCGGCCTTGTGTACTTGTGTAGTGTGTTGGTGTCTGTAGGAGTTAGTGGGTGTTCTCTGTGTACCTTCAACACAGTATACACCATTCGTTATAGGCCGATTTAGCGTTCTTGCTCTTCTGTAATTGAGCTTTTAGCAATCTGCAGGAGTTTGTGGGTGTTGTCTGCGTGCCCTGACCGCAGTATACACCATTATATCCACCTATATAGCTAGCTATATTGCTCTTCTGTAATAGAGCTTTCAGTCAGTTGTAGGAGATTGTGCGTGTTGTCTGCATGCCCTGACCGCACTATACACCATTATATCCACCTATATAGCTAGCTATATTGCTCTTCTGTAATAGAGCTTTCAGTCAGTTGTAGGAGATTGTGCGTGTTGTCTGCATGCCCTGACCCCACTATACACCATTATATCCACCTATATAGCTAGCTATATTGCTCTTCTGTAATAGAGCTTTCAGTCAGTTGTAGGCGATTTTTCAGCCCCTGTTTAACAGGGGCGTTTAATTACAATTTTTGATGCAATGCTTTGCAGCCCGGCTCATTCCTGCACTACAACTACAGTATATCGGAGAGGTTGCAGTGTCGTGGCACCAGCACCTAAGGCCAAATTTTTTATCCCCTGTTTAACAGGGGCATGTAATTACAATTCTTGATATAATATTTCACAGCAGGGCCCCTTCCTGCGCCCACCCAGAGTAACGGTGAGGACTTATAGTGTTGTGGCACCAGCACCAACACCACAACCACCAAAGGCCCAATTTTTCTACCACTGTTCAACAATGGCATGTTATTACAAATCTTGATATAATCGTTCACAGCAGGGCGCTCCAACGCCCACCAAGAGTCACTTTGAGGGCTTACAATGTTGTGGCAACACCAACACCTTGTTCTGCCATTTCTCCAGAGCATATAGGGCAGGCCCCTACTTTCAAACATCCAACTTACAAACGTCTCCTACTTGAAAACGGAAGGAGACAACAGGAAGTGAGATGAAAAAAGACAGACGGCAAAACAAATTATACAGGGGTGATAACCCTTCCCTATGTTTTCCAAAAAGCTTAAAAATAGATTTCTTTGACTAGAGCTACACTTTAAAAATGTACCAGTTCAAAATTACAAAAAGATTCTACTTAACACAACAAACCTACACAGTCCCTGTCTTGTTTGCACCGCCTGTATACTGCTGTTCTGAGTATATAGGGCCTGGGGGCCCCACGTCTTTCCTTTTTTTAATATGGGCACGGGGTTCCCCTTAATATCCTTACAAGACCCAAAGGGGCTGGTAATGGGCAGGGGGGGCTACCCATGTCATTTTTCTCAATGATTTTCATCCGTATTGCCGGAACCAGATATTACATTAAAAACGCAAGCAGTTTTAAATGACTTTTTTTCCGTTAAATGTCATTTTGTGCAGGGACTTTTCTAAACACGGGAAACACGTGGCACTTCACAGGCATACTATAGACACCCCCCAGGCACGATATTTAAAGGAATATTTCACTTTTTTTTTACTTTAATCGTCATTAAAATCAGTGCTCCCGCCAAAACTGCAATTTTTAAAAACATTTTAGGCATTGACCCATGTCCCCTGGGCAGGAGCCAGGTCCCCAAACCCTTTTTAGGACAGCATCTTGCATATTAGCCATTAAAATTAGCACTTTTTATTTCGAACGTTCGAGTGCCATAGACTTTAATGGGGTTCTAAAGTTCGTACGAATTTGCGGTCCGTTCGAAAGTTCTGACGGGAACCGAACCGGGGGTGTTCGGCTCATCCCTATTCAATCTAAATGAGGGTTAATTACTCTTAATGAAAGTTGGTGGAACTAGCAGCCACTATATTAATACAATACAATATAATCCATAAAGTTCATTCCGGAAAAAAGTCCTTAACCGCTTTCGAACCAACACACGCCGATTTACGCTGGCAGAATTGCACTGGTGGGCAAAAGGAGCGTGGCTGCAGGCGCGCCTGCATCCGCTGCGGTCTCAGTAACCGTGGCTGTGGTTCAGGTGGCCTCGATGTCCACCAGGTGCCTGCGATCGTGTGACGGAGAGGTAGAACGGGGAGATGCTTTTGTAAACAAAGCATTTCCTCGTTCTGCCTAGTGACAGGACAGAGATCACTGCTCTCTGTCATCGAGAGCAGTGATCAATGTCATGTGAGGTGTAGCCCCCCCCCCACAGTTAGAATCACTCCCTAGGACACACTTAACCCCTTCACTGCCCCTAGTGGTTAACCCCATTCAATGCCAGTGTCATTTACACAGTAATCAATGCATTTTTTATAGCACCTATCGCTGTATAAATGACAATGGTCCCAAAATAGTGTCAAAAGTGTCCGATCTGCCCGACATAATGTCGCAGTCCCGATAAAAATCGCATATCGCTGCCATTACTAATAAAAAAATAATAATAATAAAAATGCTATAAATCTTTCCTCTATTTTGTAGATGCTATAAATTTTGTGCAAACCAATCAATACGCTTATTGCGATTTTTTTACCAAAAATATATAGAATAATACATATTGGCCTAAACTGAGGAAAAAAAATATTTTTTTTAAATATATTTTTGGGGGATATTTATTATAGCAAGAAGTAAAACATTGCTTTTTTTTCAAAATTTACATTTTTTTTTGTTTATATCGCAAAAATACCACCAAAAGAAAGCTCTATTTGTAGGGAAAAAAAGGATGTCAATTTTGTTTCGGTGTAACGTCGCACGGCCGCGTAATTGTCAGTTAAAGAGATGCAGTGCCGAATCATGGGGTTGAAGCGGTTAAGGCAAAGCAGTGCTTTCAAATAATGTTGTACACCGTTAGATGACAATAGTACAAAACACCCAGTGAGACAAATTCAGTCAAGATGCTTGGGCAACAGTTCATAGAAAATCATCAGGTGTATGGAGAAACCACCTTCACCACACCACGTGATTCCACTCCCCCAGGTATTGCACTTACCAGAAATATGTCAAATCATTGCAGTAGCTACATTGCTAAAAATGTATAAACAGTTTTGATTATTGTGTATTTAAAAATACTAAAGATTGTTTTGTTGTTTTTGGTTCCCACCAGTTCTTCAGGTCCTATCTTTTATTCCTGCTCTTGTCCAGCGGTTTGCAGACTATTATCTCCTTTCCTGGTAAGGTCTCTGAGGGGCCATCCCTGGTTCAGGAACCGTCAGCGAGAAGAATGAATGGGACAATTCACAACTCAGCACGTGGCTGCAAAGGTTAAACCCAAACCCATGAATGAGGTTGGAAGTGCAGGGAACAGCTGGCCCTGAAGAGAGGCTCCATTGGATGCCATAAGGAAAAAATTAAATAAGTGACGGGCGAGCGTGCTGTGTGGGTGACAGGAGCTCTAATCAGGAAGTCAGGGCCTGACTGACAACATGAAAGGCAGACTGACATGAAAAATGGAAACAGAATGAACAGCACAGAAATGGGGGCACGCCAGGTCAGCACGCTGACAAAAATAATCAAACACGACAGCCCGTAATCCAGCCGTCCGAGGTTTGACACTGGAACGCAGCATCGAGCATGCGGCCAAAAAACAATTGTCCCCCGTATAACAAAGATGCTGAATAAAATCAGAAGAAGCCATTCAACGAGACCCAGAAAACGCTGCGCTTTCCGATAAACTTTGCGCCTACGGCACAGCGGTGCTACTCGGGGAGGAAATTGATGCCTTGTTTTTGTTTTCACAGCTACCGGTGTTTTTCTTATGTGAAAGAGATTGTTATGGTGTCACACTGTTTTCGTTTTCAGCAGTAAATTGCGCATCGTTGTCTTTGCCACCCGGCGGGCTCTTCCGCAGAACGCAGCTGCGGAAGGTGACCCTCCGCTCAGGTCAGCGTCAAAAATTTTAAAGGCAGAATTATTCATTTCTTCCAGAAATCACTCTCATTGTTTTCACGTTTAACGTTTCTTTGCTGTAACAAAACAGTTTGAAATGAATTACACTACTATGTTTTAGTGATTTGTTCTTGTTTCGTTTTTTTATAGTCATTCTTCTTTCAAAGCAGAACTCCATCCAAAAACAACAAGAAAAAATACATGGGTTATTAACCACTTGACCTCCAAAAGATTTACCCCTCCCCCCCCCCCCTGGCCAGGTCATTTTTTGCATTACGGCACTGCCTTACTTTAACTGACAATGGCTTAGTCTTGCGATGCTATACCCAAATAAAATTTACGTCCTTTTTTTCCCACAAATAGAGCTTTCTTTTGGTGGTATTTGATCACCTTTTTCTTTTTTGTGCTATAAACAAAAAAAGACTGATAATTTTGAAAAAAAAAAACAAAAACAATATTTTTGACTTTCTGCTATAAAACACATCCAATTACAAAAAATCGAATTTCTTAAATTTAGGGCAATGTGTATTCTGCTACATGTTTTTAGTAAAAAAAAATCCCAATAAGCGTATATTGATTGGTTTGTGCAAAAGTTATAGTGTCTATAAACTATGGGATATTTTAATTTATTTTGTTTTTTATTTGATTTTTTTTTACTAGTAATGACTTATAGCGGGACTGCAATATTGTGGCAGACAGTCCGACACTAACTGATGCCTTTGACGCTTTTTGGGGACCAATGACACTAATACAGTGATCATTGCTAAAAATATGCAATGTCACTGTACTAATGACACTGGCTGGGAAGGGGTTAACATCAGGGGCAATCAAAGGGTTAACTGTGTTCCTAGCCAGTGTTTTGGTGTACTGTGGGAGGTGCTTTTACTAGGGAAAGACCTAGATCCATGTCCCTGCTTTGCAGAGACACAGGACACAATTCCTTCCCTACTGACAGAACGATCTGCCTTGTTTACCCGCAGATCAGCTCACGCTGTGCATAATCACAGCGGGAGTGGGCTTCCAGTGGCGTGAATGCACGCCCCCTTTACCGGAAGTGTTAGATCATGTACTGGGCTAGGTACGTTATCCAGTGCATCAGTGCCACCTGGCCAACAAATATGTAAGTTATACTGGCCGGCAAGTGGTTAAAATATACGATAAAAGGTCAAATTTTGCAGCGATAATCACTTTCAATCTGGAGAGTTCCCTGCGGTACTTCTTTTGTGCTACTAGTTTTGCTCAGTCTGATAGCCAGCATCATTTAACCCACTTCCTCTGAGCCCAAATTGTCTTGGAATTGCCCCTGGCCTGTAACCAGGTAGTGACAAGAGAAGCAGCACAGCCATGAGCTCATCCCTCTGTCCTCTTTACAGGACATGAACTGATTGGCTCCTTGTGCTGCTTTTTCCTCTCCTAGTCTGAGCAGGGAAGATAGGAAGTTGATACGGGTTAAATTCAGATACTTACACTGCTTGCATTAAAAAATGTAAATTTAATTATGCAATAGTAATTACGGAGATGCATTAATTTGTGTCTATTATAGCTTCCTAGATTTACTCTTGAGAGTGTATTCAATGGCAAAACGTTTTGCCTAGTTTTGGATAGAGCATGGTTAGAAACACTGATGGGTTTGTTTACCGCTGTCGGTGTCCTGATTGGGGGATATCCCTTTCAAGCAAGAGGACATCTTACCAAAGCATGAGGAATTCCCATCTAGTTGTCTTGGGAACAGGTGTCCCCATAAGAAGATTTCTCCACACTTCCTGTTCCAAATGCAACCATAAAATGTTAAATCTCCCATTACCTAAAGACCACTTCACACCTTTGTCTTGCAGCAATGAGTGTTACTGCAATAGACAATAATGTGTAGCATATGTGCATTGTGGTGCTATATTACATATTCTTTACAGCACCCCAACACTTACTTAGTATTTACAAATATACGTCTGCTATAGCACACAATACAAAGATTCTTCATGTTTTCTGGGGTGCTGTTTTGGCAAAATAGTGCAGGTGTCTTTTTGTCATGCATTGTGGTGCATTGAGAGTCCATCCAAGTGACTAAACTGCCTTAACACAACATGCAATAATGCACAAAGTGTGAGCATACGCTTACATAGGTGTGCAGGGGCCCATAGAATACCAGGCACAAGTGGATCCCTCTATCAGAGCTTAGACATGCTGGTAAAAAAATAGGATGGACCCAGCGTTGAGGCCCAATTCACACTTTGTGTAGTGGTAATTTGTGTTTCCACTTGCAATGTTGCGTGAGCAATTTTCATGCAATTCCATGTGTCATACATAGTGCAGCCCATTCACTTTGATGGGCCACCCTATGCGCACTTGTTGATCAAAAAAAGCTCCTTCTCCTTTTTGGATGACAAGCTTCACATGCTTTTTCAAGTTTTGCCTTGATTGCAGTGTGATTCTGTTCCTCCACAATCACAGCAAAATCACACTGCGTTTGAGGTGCCATTTAGAATAAACGCCACCAAAACACAAATTTTTCACTGATTGCCACGCGGTTGTGAATTGCGGGCAAAATGGCGGCAATTCCCCCTGCGACTCCACATCACCAAGTGTGTAAGCGGCCTTATGCCGCATACACACGACCAGACTTTCCGTCAGAATAAACTCTGACGGTCTTTCCGACTGAGTTTCTGACCGAATGGACTTGACTACACACAATCACACCAAAGTCCGTTCGTTTCGAACGCAATGACGTATGAGCTGCCTTTGTGTCGTATTTGGTCCGTCGGAATATCATACAGATGAACGGTTTTCCCAATAGGAATTGATTCCGTTCTATTTCTAGGTCCGTCAGAATTTTTGAACAAAAAAGTCAGATGAAGCCCACACACGATCAGAATATCCGATGAAATGATTCCGTCTGACCTTTTCTGACCTTTTCTGCCAGAAAGTCCGGTCGTCTGTACATGGATTAGGCTACAGAAGCCAACAACTAAGGGTACTTTCATACGGGTGTTCGGTTTTTTAGTTCAGTTCAGTCACTTTTTTTGGGGTTAAAAAAAAAACGGATCAAAAATGGATACGGATATCAATTTTTACATCCATTTTCATGTCCACTGACATCCATTTTTCATCAGTTTTTTACAAAAAAAAGTGACTGAACTGAACTAAAAAATGAACGCCCATGTTTTTGGGTGAAAAACCGACATCAGTGAATCGGATGTAAGCGGATGTTGTCCCAATATTCACCAGTATTTCTGAGCACTGATGAAGGGAGCCCAGTAGAAACCCCAAAAAAGCATTCGATTATCCTGTTTTAATCTTAGAAGAGGAAATCCATCATGGTCTTTCAGAAATTGGTCTAGCAAATCTGATTTTCTTGTATTTCTTAGCAACAGAGGTTCGACAAAGATTTTGATCCTTATCCAACCCATCCCAAACGAAAAAAAAGTGGGGCCAAAAGTGATATGCCCTGTACACACGGTCGGATTTTCCGACGGAAAATGTGCAAACAGATCATGTTTTCAGAAAATCCGATCGTGTGTGGGCTCCATCTGACTTTTTCCGTCGGAATTTCTGACACACAAAGTTTGAGAGTTGGATCTCAAATTTTCCAACAACAAAATCTGATCGTGTAAATTCCGATGTGTAGACAAGCCCGACACACAAAGTGCCATGCATGCACAGAATAAATTACAAGTTGGAAGTGCTTGGTGCAATGTTAAAAATTGTTTAATGCAGCGCATTCTCTTTTTCTTTATAATGCTAGAAGAATGAAATTGTTTTGCTGCTCATATTCATACAGACTTCTCACAAACTTCTTTTTAAATTATTTCTCCTGATTTCATGAATATAATTGTCACGTACCTGGTTGGAGAGCCCAAACGTGCAGGGAGCGGTGCCTCGTAAGCCTCCGGCTCGAGAGCCCCTGGAGGTGGAGACAGGGATTCAGGAGTCCGGAGGACACAAGTGCCAGGCCGGATAGCAGATGGCAGGCACAGCCGGAACAGGTAGCTGACAGGAACGGTAGGTGCAACTAGCGCTGGAAGCCGGACAGGAACTGCAGGAACAGCTGGCACAGGTAGTCAAGCAGGAACCACAAGGGTAGTAGGTGCTGGCACTCGGGAGGACAGGCTGGCATGGTCAGAGGCGAGCCGGGTCAGTAACTATCGGACAGCAGAGGTACAGAGCAGAAGGCAGAAGCGTGGTCAATCAGGCAAAGGGTCGGAGGCAGGCAGCAAACAGACAAGGTCAAGGAACAGGCCGGGTACAGTATCAGGAACACACAGGAACTGGTAGCAGAAGTCACAGGAACGCTGTAGACAGGACAGCACCGCGGAGCAGAAGCTGATCCCTTAAATAGCCTGTTGGGCGCCAGGAACGGTCGCACGGTACGTTTGCGTACCCCCGCGGGTGACCGTGCTCCCGTTCGTGACCCCGCGTACCCGCGTACGCCCGATCGGATTATCGCGCACCCGCGTGCGCTCGCTCGTATCAACGCGCACCCGCGTGCGCCTGTTAGGGACTACATGCACTCGCGTGCGTTCGTGTGCGCCAACCCACGTCTGAGGGCACCGACGATCCTCTTGTACAGGAAACCTGCGGGTAAGTCTCCTATGTACGATCGGGATGGTGGAACGATCGTGACATTGCCCCCCCCCCCAAGGGGCAACCTCCGGATGCCCAATCGTGTCATCTTTTCCGGATGAGACCTTTTGAAAGCAAGGATCAGTCTCTTTGCATGCAGATTGGACTCTGGTTCCCATGAATTCTCCTCAGGGCCATAGCCCTTCCACTTAACCAGGAACTGAGTTTGATTCCGTCTTCTCCTGCAGTCCAGGATGGACTCGACCTCAAATTCGAATTCCCCGTCAATCATCACAGGTTCTGGGGGGTTGGCACTCCGATCGGCAAAGGGGTCCGGAACCGCAGGTTTGAGTAACGAGGCGTGAAAGACCGGATGGATCCGAAACGACTCCAGGAGTTTTAGCTCAAAGGCCACGTCATTTAGCTTCCTTACAATAGGAAATGGACCCACGAACTTCGGGCCCAGTTTTCTGGATGGGCAAGCTAACTTCAGATTCAGCGTAGACAACCAGACCTGGTCCCCGACCTGGAGGTCGAGCTCCCCTCTTCTCTTCCTGTCAAAGACCTCTTTATAGTGTTCCTGAGTCTTGGCCAGAGTTTCCTGAAGGATCTTATTCTTGCTCTTGAAGAAATTAAGGTCTTCCTGTACTGCCGGCACTGAACATTCAGGGAGATTACCGGGTAGAGAAAGCGGATGGAAGCCAAAGTTTGCAAAGAACGGGGACTGTTTGGTAGCCGAATGGATGGAATCTGCTAATGGCAAGAGCGATACCCAGTCGTCCTGGGAGAAGGAAGAGAAACACCGCAGATATTGCTCTAGTGTTTGGTTGGTTCTCTCGGTCTGGCCGTTGGTTTGCGGGTGATAGGCCGAAGAAAAGCGAAGTTCAATTCACAGGGCCCCACAGAGGGCTTTCCAAAACCTGGACGTAAACTGTACCCCCCTGTCGGAGGTGATGTCAGCAGGGATACCGTGGAGCCTTACCACTTCTTTAATAAAGATCCTAGCCAACTCCGTGGCCGACGGGGTCCCCTTCATAGGTAAAAAGTGGGCCATCTTGGTAAACCTATCTACCACCACCAAGATTGTGGAGAAGTCTTCAGAGGGAGGTAGTTCCACGATGAAGTCCATGGATATCATCTTCCAAGGTCTATCCGGGATGGGCAACGGTCTCAGCAAGCCCCAAACCTTTGATTTGCTACCCTTATTCCTGATACATGTGGTGCATGCCTCCACATATTTCCTGCAGTGCTTTTTCATTTGTGGCCACCAAAACGTGCGTTGGAGCAAGTCCGTGGTTTTGAACACCCCAAAGTGGCAGGCCAGTGGGTGGTCGTGGCAGGAACTGAGAACTGCGGTACGTATTTCTTGGGGAACGTAGATTCTGTCCTGATGCCAGAGAAGACCATCTCTGGGGGTTAAAGAGATGTCAGGTGGAAGAGCGGGATCGCTGGAGGCCTGCTTAATTCGGGAAAGTAGACTCTCCTGAAGCAGAAGAAAGTTTCCTGGGGGGAGAATGGTATCAGGAGTAGGGAGCTCCACTGATTCGTTGTACATCCGAGAGAGAGCATCGGGTTTCACATTCTTTGATCCGGGCCTGTACGTGATGTGGAACACAAATCTAGAAAAGAAGAGTGCCCACCGAGCCTGTCTTGGTTTCAGTCGCTTGGCCGATTTAAGATACTCTAGGTTTTTGTGATCCGTATAGACCAGGATTGGGTGGGAAGCGCCTTCGAGGAGGTAGCGCCATTCCTCTAATGCTGCTTTGATTGCCAGCAGTTCTCGGTCGCCGACGTCATAGTTCCGCTCTGCTTCCGAAAGTTTGCGGGAGAAGAAGGCCACCGGGTGCAAAAGTGACTTAGGTCCCTGTCTCTGGGAGAGCACTGCCCCAACGGCCACTTCCGAAGCATCCACCTCCAGGATATAAGGCAGCGCAGCATCGGGGTGTCTTAGGATTGAGGCAGAGACGAACAGGTCTTTTAGGGTTTTGAAGGCTTCTTGTGCCTTAGGAGTCCATTGAAATCTTTGACCCTGTTTGGTCAGTTCAGTGATGGGGGAGATGATGGAAGAAAATCCTCTGATGAATTTTCTGTCAAAATTAGCGAACCCTACAAACCGTTGGACCCCTTTTCTGTCGGAGGGAGCGGGCTAGTCTAAGATAGCTGAGATCTTCTGGGGATCCATCTCTATTCCCTTTACTGAAATGACTAGTCCGAGGAATTGAATACTTAGCTGTTCAAAGACACATTTTTCTGGTTTGGCGTACAGACCATGGAGGCGGAGTCGAGCCAGGACCTTCTTCACATGTTCCCGATGTTCGGCTAAAGAAGAAGAAAAGATTAAAATATCATCGAGGTATACAATCACAAACAGGTCTAGGTAATCTCTGAAGACATCATTTACAAAATGTTGGAACGTAGCGGGGGCATTACAGAGTCCAAAGGGCATGACTAGATATTCGTAGTGCCCGAAGCGAGTACGAAAGGCGGTCTTCCATTCATCGCCTTCACGAATGCGTACGAGGTTATAAGCACCCCGTAGGTCTAGTTTGGAGAATACCTCGGCCGACCCCAGTCTCTGAAACAGTTCGGGCACTAACGGTGGAGGGTATCGGTTTTTAATTGTAACTTTGTTGAGTGCTCGGTAGTCCACACATGGCCGTAAGGAGTGGTCCTTCTTCTGGACGAAGAAAATCCCTGCACCTGCCAGGGAAGTGGATGGCCTGATAAAACCCTTCTTTAAGTTATCGTCCAGGTAGGTTTTCAGGGTTCCCAGCTCGGTCTCAGATAAGGGGAAGATCCTTCCGAAGGGGATCTCTGCCCCCGGGAGCAATTCGATAGGGCAATCATAAGGTCTGTGGGGAGGTAAAGTCTCAGCGCCCTTTTTACTGAACACATCCACAAATTGGTGATAAGCCTCGGGCACAGCTTGTCGGATTTCGGTGTCTGTTTCCAAGCAGAGCAGTGAAGAAGGGCCCGTATTGATGACTGGGAGGCAGTGCTGACGGCAATAGGCAGACGGAAACTCTACTCCTCCAGTGAACCAATTTATCAGAGGGTTGTGAGCCTTCAACCAGGGCATGCCAAGGATAACGGGAAAAAGTGGAGACTTGATAATGTCCAGACACAGGAGCTCCTGGTGGGCTCCGGCGATGATGGCATGAAGAGGGAACGTCTCCTGGGTCACAGGTCCGGACTTTAGAGTGGAACCATCGGCCAAGTAGATTGAAAGTCCCTTTACCCTAGGCCGAAGGGGGATGTTGTTCTTTAAGGCAAAGGACAAGTCCATAAAGCCGCTGCAGGCCCCAGAATCAATAATCGCGTTGACGCTGATAGTCTTTCCTGAGCACTGTAAAAGAAGAGGCACAGCCAGATGAGAGATGGTACTGGTACTTGGCAAGGTAGAAGGAGAGGCAGGGGGTATAAGAAGGCACTTACGCGACTTGGCAGGGCAAGTGCGAACATAATGTCCTGGTTCTCCGCAGTAGAGGCAAAGGTTACCGGCTCTTCGACGTTGGCGCTCTTCAGGCGTCAGAGATGGGCGAAGTAGACCCAATTGCATAGGTTCTGACGAGTCCGGAGAAGACGGGGCAGGAACAGAAGGAACCGGGGGGTTAGGACTAGGAACCCGTGGCAACATCCAGACTGGGCGAGAAGTAGAGGAGGAACGCTCTAGACGACGCTCTCTCAGGCGCCTATCGATCTGGACTGAGAGATCGATGAGCGCTTCAAGGGTTTCAGGGATTCCCACGCGAGCCAGTTCATCTTTTAATGATTCTGAAAGTCCCATGCGGAACTGGTAGCGGAGGGCTGAGTTATTCCACTCCGTGTCGGCACTCCAGCGCCTAAACTCAGATACATAATCCTCCACTGGCCTGCGACCTTGTTGGAGCACGTGCAGGGCTGCTTCTGCTGTAGCAGCAAGCTGGGGGTCCTCATACAGCCGAGACATTGCTTGGAAGAAGGCGTCTAAAGAGTCCAGAGAAGGGTCTTTACGTTCTAGAAGACGGTGTGCCCAGGCTTGAGGCTCATCGGTTAATAAAGAGATGACGAACCCCACTTTTGTTGCCTCGAGGGAAAAGGTCCGGGGTTGAAGAGCGAAGAAGGGCTCACAGGAGTTCCGAAAGGCCCTGAACTTGTTTCGGTTTCCGGAAAAACGGTCTGGCGTAGGGACCCTTGGTTCAGGCGGCATCATTACCACTGAAGGCGGAACTGAAGGTCCAGGGACAGCTGGGGCTGCGGCAGATAGGGCCTGGACCTGTTCTTCCAGACGGCCGTAGCCTTCTTGCAAGTTCTTCACGGCCTGGGTGAGGCCGGCTAGGTGGCGGCAAAGCTCATCCATTGGGGATGCTCCCTGCGAGGGCTCGGTCATGGCTGTCCTGTACTGTCACGTACCTGGTTGGAGAGCCCAAACGTGCAGGGAGCGGCGCCTCGTAAGCCTCCGGCTCGAGAGCCCCTGGAGGTGGAGACAGGGATTCAGGAGTCCGGAGGACACAAGTGCCAGGCCGGATAGCAGATGGCAGGCACAGCCGGAACAGGTAGCTGACAGGAACGGTAGGTGCAACTAGCGCTGGAAGCCGGACAGGAACTGCAGGAACAGCTGGCACAGGTAGTCAAGCAGGAACCACAAGGGTAGTAGGTGCTGGCACTCGGGAGGACAGGCTGGCGTGGTCAGAGGCGAGCCGGGTCGGTAACTATCGGACAGCAGAGGTACAGAGCAGAAGGCAGAAGCGTGGTCAATCAGGCAAAGGGTCGGAGGCAGGCAGCAAACAGACAAGGTCAAGGAACAGGCCGGGTACAGTATCAGGAACACACAGGAACTGGTAGCAGAAGTCACAGGAACGCTGTAGACAGGACAGCACCGCGGAGCAGAAGCTGATCCCTTAAATAGCCTGTTGGGCGCCAGGAACGGTCGCACGGTACGTTTGCGTACCCCCGCGGGTGACCGTGCTCCCGTTCGTGACCCCGCGTACCCGCGTACGCCCGATCGGATTATCGCGCACCCGCGTGCGCTCGCTCGTATCAACGCGCACCCGCGTGCGCCTGTTAGGGACTACATGCACTCGCGTGCGTTCGTGTGCGCCAACCCGCGTCCGAGGGCACCGACGATCCTCTTGTACAGGAAACCTGCGGGTAAGTCTCCTATGTAGGATCGGGATGGTGGAACGATCGTGACAATAATATTTTTATTTGTCAGATCATTTTTGATTTTTATGTTTTAATATTTTTTTAAACATTTGTGGCAGTTTTTTTAATCAAGATCTCCTTTTTTTTTATTTTGGTGATCTCCATAATTTTTTTTGTGTTTTGTGTGTCAACTTACCACAACACCATTATTATCTTTTTATTTTATTTAGATTTTAGATTTTTTTTAATCTCAAGGAGGTTGTTTGGTGTTGGTGTCCCTTGTTAATTTGACTTTGTATTTTTGAAATGTACCTGCCTACTCACAAATAAACTGTCCTTTTTGAAGTAAAACACATAGGCAATTATTTCTTAAAAAAAAAAAAATTATTAGGGGTCATAACCAAATAAAGAGGAACGTAACGCTGGAGAAACTGGGCACAATTATTTAAAGGTAAAATTGGTGGCCTGAGGAGTCCATATATAAGGGAGTACAATCTGATCCAGAAGTCCAAGAGATCAGGAACGGCAGCAGATGACATATCTGTCCCCAGGCTGTGGTCATACAGGAGCCTGCTGTCACAGTTCAGCTGCGGAGCTGATCTGTGTCTCACCTTTACTGCAGTGGATCGGCTGGCATCTGTTGTCCACTGTCAGGTGTTCAGCTCTGTGCACTCTGCAGCTATGGGCGTCGACACCCTTCCCCTGTTGCCTGATATATGTTTCCTTACTGCTACTTCCTGTCCAGCCCCTCATGTGCTTCTCTATTTAAATTCCTTCTTAACTACCTACCATTGCTTGAGCAACGTTTGTTTCTGAAGCTCCCCTGTGTAACCTGTTTTACCTGACTTCTCGTGAACTGATCTTCTGTGTACCGACCCGGCTTGTTCTGATTACGTTATCTGCAGCCCGCCCTGACCTTGGCTCACTACCCGGCTTTCCTTGCTTCATCCATCCATCCTTGTCTACAGTGTCTTCTGGTACTTCCCAAGCGAGCAGGGTGAACCCGGGGGTTGTGACCTGGGGTCAGCACGCAGCTAAGTTCAAACCTTCGTGAGAGGGTCACTGGCGGAACACCGGCTGACTCTTAGATTCCACACCCTGGGGGATCCCGTGTCACCTGCTCGCCTGTGGGTTCGCTGTAAGTAGTACCATGACACCTGCATCTTTTGTCAGACCAGACTAAACCCAGGCCATCACACTCTGGTCTTCCTTCCATGCTTCCTTCCAGGCTGTGGGTGTGGTGTTGGAGGTGTGGCAGAAGGAGGAGGAGGAGGATAGTCCAACTCACACAGGTGGGTTTTGTTGGTGAGTTGTCCCCTCAACCCCTTATTTAGTGTGATATAAATTAGTTCCTCACACAAGAGGCGTTGCCCCTCCTCCATTTTCTGCATTTTGCATGCACCCAAGGAGGCAAAGGCCTCTTGAAGAGTGGGGGTGGTTTTGAGGGCCGCAGAAGCCTCCCCAATCAGCCTGAACGCTGACTCCTCCACGTTCCTCCCCTTCCTGGGCCTTTTGGTTGGAAGGCAGAGGGGAGGGACCTGGGATTTTGTGAGGCTCCTAGGCCTGCCCACCTCCTGGCTGCCACTAACCCCTGCCTCCTCCTGGCTGCCACATTCCACAGCCACCTCCTGGCTGCCATATTCCACGCCCTCCTCCTGGCTGAAGTCTTCCTGTGTATGAAAAAGGGACATACTTTTAGTTTTTGGTTCATCAATCACAAATTAATTTTCAGCTCATGACTGTTGCAAATTGAATGTTAACAAATAGAAAACAAGGTAACAAATAGTGTAGCACTGCAATAAGTGAAAAGATGTCAGCAGTGAAACTGACCATATATCGCACGCAAAAAATGCAAAATGCAGTACATGAAAGAAATCAAGTGTTAATTCACTAGAGGAATATAAAAATAAAATATGAAATGTAAAATAAAAATGTAAGTACTCAAAAGTATCAATGACTAAAGTGTGAGTCCCAGTGAAATAGTCCACATATATTAAATAATAAACAGATGTTGTGGTTAATCTTCCCAACAAGGAGATCAGACGATCAGTAAATCAGATACAACCAGAGGTGACGGCTTGTCTGAAGTGGCTTCACAAAAAGGTTAAATACTCTTACCAGAGAGGGTGGACTCATCTGTCATACGACGGTTGAGTCAACAGCGCTTAAGGTCCAGAAATGGAACCAATGGTGAGTTGATGATAGTCAGAACTGGTGGCTCAGCTGTTTCCAGATTAGGAGGACTTCCAATGTTGAAAAGCTGTGGTATACGTCTCCCAGGACGATGAGCTCCAGTTAGTCGCGTTGGGGTGCCAACCCCAAATGCAGGGGATGGTCCGCAAATAGAAATTTTACATTTTATATTTTATTTTTATATTCCTCTAGTGAATTAACACTTGATTTCTTTCATGTACTGCATTTTGCATTTTTTACGTGCGATATAAGGTCAGTTTCACTGCTGACATCTTTTCACTTATTGCAGCGCTACACTATTTGTTACCTTGTTTTCACTGAACTTTGTTTGTTTGAGTGTCAGCTGCTGTCTCACATTTAGTGATGGACGAACTTCCGACGGGACGTTTCGCGAACGCGAAACGCGAACGGACACAAACGTTCGCGAAAACGACCGTTCGCCGCGGGCTCCATTGACTTCAATGGGAGGCGAATTTCGCAAACCTTTAGGTCGAATTTGCGGCCACGGGGTAATTATTAGGGGGTAGCACGTAGTCCCACCACCTGGACAATAGCATAATACATGTATGAGGTGAATTTGGGATCGATAACTACAAGCATTTTTTTTTTATTTGGGAAATTGTTCTGACAATTCAGGACTATGGAGCTAATGAAGGCAATGGAGGAGAGGGAAGGTCAGGGACCAGGGTAGGCAAACAAGAGGGTGCAGGAGATACAGAGCACTGACAGCAGCACCGTAATACAGAGCACTGACATCAGCACCGTGACATACAGCGCTGACAGCAGCTCCGTGACATACAGCGCTGACAGCAGCTCCGTGACATACAGCGCTGACAGCAGCTCCGTGACATACAGCGCTGACAGCAGCTCCGTGACATACAGCGCTGACAGCAGCACCGTGACATACAGCGCTGACAGCAGCTCCGTGACATACAGCGCTGACAGCAGCTCCGTGACATACAGCGCTGACAGCAGCTCCGTGACATACAGCACTGACAGCAGCTCCGTGACATACAGCGCTGACAGCAGCTCCGTGACATACAGCGCTGACAGCAGCACCGTGACATACAGCGCTGACAGCAGCTCCGTGACATACAGCGCTGACAGCAGCTCCGTGACATACAGCGCTGACAGCAGCTCCGTGACATACAGCGCTGACAGCAGCTCCGTGACATACAGCGCTGACAGCAGCTCCGTGACATACAGCGCTGACAGCAGCTCCGTGACATACAGCGCTGACAGCAGCTCCGTGACATACAGCGCTGACAGCAGCTCCGTGACATACAGCGCTGACAGCAGCTCCGTGACATACAGCGCTGACAGCAGCTCCGTGACATACAGCGCTGACAGCAGCACCGTAAGCAGCCCCAGGAGGAAGTCAGCACAGCACAGGGATGGTGTGATCCCCTCATAATAAGAACCCCCAGGAGGAAGTCAGCACAGCACAGGGATGGTGGGAGCCCCTCATAATAAGAACACCCAGGAGGAAGTCAGCACAGCACAGGGATGGTGGGAACCCCTCATAATAAGCAGCCCCAGTAGAAATATGACACCGCTCAACCTCTTCAAAGAGGAGGGTAGGGGCATATAGTACGGTGTGCTTTTTTGGGTCAGGGAAGTGAGCCAAATGAATTAAGAAGGTCTGTGTGCTTGATTCCAAAAATTGTTTATAGACATATACATGGTCTACTGATCACATGTGTTGAATTCCTCCGAGATCCATGCCTCATTCATTTTTAGAAATGTGAGGTAGTTAACACTGTGGTGAGCTAGGCGAGTACGCTTATCGGTCACAATCCCCCCTGCTGCGCTGAACGTCCTTTCGGACAGGACACTGGATGAGGGGCAAGCCAACAGTTCGATTGCAAATTGGGCAAGCTCTGGCCAGAGGTCAAGCCTGCCCACCCAGTAGTCTAGGGGTTCATCACTCCTCAGAGCGTCCACATCGGCCGTTAACCCAATGTAGTCGGACACCTGACGGTCTAGGCGTTCCCTGATGCTGGATCCGGATGACACCTGTCGATGGGTCGGCTGAAAGAATGACCTCATATCCGAAGTCACCAACACATCTTCAAACCGGCCTCTTCTTGCAGGCGCTGTTGGATTGGTACCCGCAAATCCTTCTCTGGGAGTGGGAATTGCTCCTCTGCCAGCGCACGCAAAAGCAGAATGCAGCATTTCTCGAAGCAAGGCCTGGAAGTGCTGCATTCTGACAGCCCTCTGCGACGGCGGTAACATTTCCGCCATTTTGTGTTTGTACCGGGGGTCTAAGTACGTTGCCACCCAGTACTGGTCCTTGACCCTCATGCTTTTTATACGGGGGTCCCTATTAAAACACTGGAGCATGAAGGCCCCCATTTGCACTAAAGTGGAAGCGGTGTGGTGGCCTGGCTCCTGCTCATCATCCAGGATAATGTCGTCCTCTTCATTCTCCTCTCCCCATCCTCGCACAACAGGGATCCCAGAAAGGTTTAAAGCATGCTCTTCTTGCTCCTGCTCATCCGCCCCGGCACCATCCTCCTCTGACTCCTCATCAGACTCCTGTTGTTGACTTGTCTCAGATAGAGTAGCCCCCCCTGGGAATTCATCCAGCATTGCGACTTCCTCATCTTCCCGCTCCTGCTCCTCCACAGCCTGATCAATGACACGACGCAATGCACGCTCCAGAAAGAAGGCATAAGGTACCATGTCACTGATGGCGCCATGGCTGCGACTGACCAGTTTGGTGATCTCCTCAAATGGCCGCAGAAGTCTGCATGTGTCGCGCATGAGCAGCCACTGGCGCGGTGAAAAAAAACCCAGCTCCCCAGAACCGTTTCTTTCGCAGAGTTCATACAGGTAGACGTTAACTGCACGTTTCTGCTGGAGCAGCCTATCAAGCATATAGAAGGTTGAGTTCCATCGCGTCGGGCAATCGCAAATAAGACGTCTGACCGGCAGATGGTGTCGCCGCTGAATGTCAGCAAGGCGAGCCATGGCCGTGTAAGATCTTCTGAAATGGGCCGAGATTTTCCTTGCCTGCCGCAAGATGTCCTGGACCCCAGGGTATTTGACAAGGAATCGCTGCACGACCAAGTTTAAGACGTGTGCCATGCACGGCACGTGCGTGATTTTGCCCTGTTTCAATGCGCTAAGCAGATTGGCACCGTTGTCACACACCACTTTACCAACTGTCAAATTGAGCGGTGTTAGCCACTCATCTGCCTGTGAACGCAAAGCTGAAAGGAGTGCCGGGCCAGTGTGGCTCTTTGCTTCCAGGCACAACAGACGCAGCACGGCATGGCAACGTCTCACCTGGCATGTGGAATAGGTTCTGGGGAGCTTGGGCGGTGCAGTGGAAGAGACGCTAGCAGCGGAAAAGGAGGAGGCAGCTGAGGAGGAGAGGGAGGAGGATGGAGTAGGAGGAGGAGAAGAAGAGTCAGGCCTGCATGCAATCCGTGGCGGTAAAACCAAATCTACACGGGTGCCACGGGTTACATGCTTGACGGCCGTCAGAAGGTTCACCCAGTGGGCAGTAAAACTGATATACCTTCCCTGCCCGTGTTTGCTAGACCACGTGTCTGTGGTCAGATGTATCTTGGCACCGACACTGTGTGCCAGAGATACATTCACTTGCCGCTGAACATGGCCATATAGCTCTGGGATGCCCTTCTCTGAGAAATACTTCCTTCCTGGGACCTTCCATTGTGGTGTTCCAATGGCCACAAATTTGCGAAAGGCCTCCGAGTCCACCAGTTTATATGGCAGTAGTTGGCGGGCTATGAGTTCTGACAAGCCAGCCGCCAACCGTTGGGCAAGAGGGTTATCCGGCGTCATCATTTTTTTACGCTCAAACATTAGGCCCACGGAAGCCTGCCTTTTTGCAGAAAAATGTGAGCTTGGCGTGATGGAAGGTGGAGTGGAGGACAATTGTGAGGAGAGAGGAGAAGGAGAAGTAGAAGACGAGGCTGGACGGTGAGAGCCTGCAGTGTGGCTTTGTGTGTTCCGTTGCTCCCACTGGGCTCGGTGATGGCTGCTCATGTGCCTTCTTAAGGCGGTCGTCCCTAGGTGAGTATTGGGCTTACCGCGACTAACGCGTTGACTGCAAAGATTGCAGATGGCAACGCTATTGTCAGCAGCGGACACGTTAAAAAAAGCCCACACTGCGGAGCCATGTGCCGGTGTCCTGGGAGCGCCAGATGTGACCGTACATGGTCGATGACTCGCTCCTGATACATTTGCAGTCTGCTTTGTCCCTGCTGTGCAATGTAAGTCATTGCTGCTTCTCCTCCCTATCTGCTGGTCCATATCTCCCTCTGAACTCCCCTCCTCTTCCTCTCTTGTGGGCACCCACGTGACATCACTAGACACGTCATCATCAACGTCACCTTCCCCACCGCTATAAGTAGAGTAGGCAGCAACACCGGGGACCAACCTCCTCCTTGGGCTGATCTGGGTACTGGCGTCAGACTGCTGAGTAGCGCTTGTTGCTACCTCCTCTTCCTGATCCAATACCAAGAGTGGCTGCGCATCAGAAATGTCCTCTTGATATGGATCGGAAAATAATTCCAGTGACTCAAGCGGAAGGTATGTGGTGGTGGTGGTGGTGGTCGTGTTGTTGGTGGTAGTGTCTTTGGGGGTGCACATAGCAGAGAGTGAAGAAGAGGGTGCAGATCGAGAGGATGAGGAGGGTGCAGAAGAGTAAGGCTGAGCGAGCCACTCAACCAAGTCTGGTGCATCCTTTAAAGTAATTGAACGCACCTTCTGCAACTTCCCACTTTGGCTCAAGCCTGTTGCTCCTGCCCTACCCCTACCACCCCTGCGGAAGGGCCTGCCTCTTCCTCTGCATGTCATTTTTTAAATGACCCTGTGACAAAACTCTTAGTCCCTATACCGCTGAAGGACTGCTGCAGTATAGGTGAGCGGTCAGCAGTGGTGCACGTCAACCCTATCTATTGTGGACCTATAGCGGTCCTTACAGAACAGCAGACTGTACCGCACTCAAGCCTATGTACCGTAGCACCCTATACCAAGTTACCAGTCCTTATAAGAACTTTTGTGGACCAAGCAGGTTGTGTATTAGTGTTTAGCAGACTGTACGTCAGTCCCTATACCGCTGAAGGACTGCTGCAGTATAGGGCAGCGGTCAGCAGTGGTGCACGTCAACCCTATCTATTGTGGACCGATAGCGGTCCTTACAGAACAGCAGACTGTACCGCACTCAAGCCTATGTACCGTAGCACCCTATACCAAGTTACCAGTCCTTATAAGAACTTTTGTGGAACAAGCAGGTTGTGTGTTAGTGATTAGCAGACTGTACGTCAGTCCCTATACCGCTGAAGGACTGCTGCAGTATAGGTGAGCGGTCAGCAGTGGTGCACGTCAACCCTATCTATTGTGGACCGATAGCGGTCCTTACAGAACAGCAGACTGTACCGCACTCAAGCCTATGTACCGTAGCACC
The DNA here is from genome assembly GCF_037356315.1 of Lithobates pipiens. NCBI lineage: Eukaryota > Metazoa > Chordata > Amphibia > Anura > Ranidae > Lithobates > Lithobates pipiens. Next base: position 475,739,130 of record NW_027507903.1, read on the forward strand.
CTATACCAAGTTACCAGTCCTTATAAGAACTTTTGTGGACCAAGCAGGTTGTGTATTAGTGTTTAGCAGACTGTACGTCAGTCCCTATACCGCTGAAGGACTGCTGCAGTATAGGGCAGCGGTCAGCAGTGGTGCACGTCAACCCTATCTATTGTGGACCGATAGCGGTCCTTACAGAACAGCAGACTGTACCGCACTCAAGCCTATGTACCGTAGCACCCTATACCAAGTTACCAGTCCTTATAAGAACTTTTGTGGAACAAGCAGGTTGTGTGTTAGTGATTAGCAGACTGTACGTCAGTCCCTATACCGCTGAAGGACTGCTGCAGTATAGGTGAGCGGTCAGCAGTGGTGCACGTCAACCCTATCTATTGTGGACCGATAGCGGTCCTTACAGAACAGCAGACTGTACCGCACTCAAGCCTATGTACCGTAGCACCCTATACCAAGTTACCAGTCCTTATAAGAACTTTTGTGGACCAAGCAGGTTGTGTATTAGTGTTTAGCAGACTGTACGTCAGTCCCTATACCGCTGAAGGACTGCTGCAGTATAGGGCAGCGGTCAGCAGTGGTGCACGTCAACCCTATCTATTGTGGACCGATAGCGGTCCTTACAGAACAGCAGACTGTACCGCACTCAAGCCTATGTACCGTAGCACCCTATACCAAGTTACCAGTCCTTATAAGAACTTTTGTGGACCAAGCAGGTTGTGTGTTAGTGTTTAGCAGACTGTACGTCAGTCCCTATACCGCTGAAGGACTGCTGCAGTATAGGGCAGCGGTCAGCAGTGGTGCACGTCAACCCTATCTATTGTGGACCGATAGCGGTCCTTACAGAACAGCAGACTGTACCGCACTCAAGCCTATGTACCGTAGCACCCTATACCAAGTTACCAGTCCTTATAAGAACTTTTGTGGAACAAGCAGGTTGTGTGTTAGTGATTAGCAGACTGTACGTCAGTCCCTATACCGCTGAAGGACTGCTGCAGTATAGGGCAGCGGTCAGCAGTGGTGCACGTCAACCCTATCTATTGTGGACCGATAGCGGTCCTTACAGAACAGCAGACTGTACCGCACTCAAGCCTATGTACCGTAGCACCCTATACCAAGTTACCAGTCCTTATAAGAACTTTTGTGGACCAAGCAGGTTGTGTATTAGTGTTTAGCAGACTGTACGTCAGTCCCTATACCGCTGAAGGACTGCTGCAGTATAGGGCAGCGGTCAGCAGTGGTGCACGTCAACCCTATCTATTGTGGACCGATAGCGGTCCTTACAGAACAGCAGACTGTACCGCACTCAAGCCTATGTACCGTAGCACCCTATACCAAGTTACCAGTCCTTATAAGAACTTTTGTGGAACAAGCAGGTTGTGTGTTAGTGATTAGCAGACTGTACGTCAGTCCCTATACCGCTGAAGGACTGCTGCAGTATAGGTGAGCGGTCAGCAGTGGTGCACGTCAACCCTATCTATTGTGGACCGATAGCGGTCCTTACAGAACAGCAGACTGTACCGCACTCAAGCCTATGTACCGTAGCACCCTATACCAAGTTACCAGTCCTTATAAGAACTTTTGTGGACCAAGCAGGTTGTGTATTAGTGTTTAGCAGACTGTACGTCAGTCCCTATACCGCTGAAGGACTGCTGCAGTATAGGGCAGCGGTCAGCAGTGGTGCACGTCAACCCTATCTATTGTGGACCGATAGCGGTCCTTACAGAACAGCAGACTGTACCGCACTCAAGCCTATGTACCGTAGCACCCTATACCAAGTTACCAGTCCTTATAAGAACTTTTGTGGAACAAGCAGGTTGTGTGTTAGTGATTAGCAGACTGTACGTCAGTCCCTATACCGCTGAAGGACTGCTGCAGTATAGGTGAGCGGTCAGCAGTGGTGCACGTCAACCCTATCTATTGTGGACCGATAGCGGTCCTTACAGAACAGCAGACTGTACCGCACTCAAGCCTATGTACCGTAGCACCCTATACCAAGTTACCAGTCCTTATAAGAACTTTTGTGGACCAAGCAGGTTGTGTATTAGTGTTTAGCAGACTGTACGTCAGTCCCTATACCGCTGAAGGACTGCTGCAGTATAGGGCAGCGGTCAGCAGTGGTGCACGTCAACCCTATCTATTGTGGACCGATAGCGGTCCTTACAGAACAGCAGACTGTACCGCACTCAAGCCTATGTACCGTAGCACCCTATACCAAGTTACCAGTCCTTATAAGAACTTTTGTGGAACAAGCAGGTTGTGTGTTAGTGATTAGCAGACTGTACGTCAGTCCCTATACCGCTGAAGGACTGCTGCAGTATAGGTGAGCGGTCAGCAGTGGTGCACGTCAACCCTATCTATTGTGGACCGATAGCGGTCCTTACAGAACAGCAGACTGTACCGCACTCAAGCCTATGTACCGTAGCACCCTATACCAAGTTACCAGTCCTTATAAGAACTTTTGTGGACCAAGCAGGTTGTGTATTAGTGTTTAGCAGACTGTACGTCAGTCCCTATACCGCTGAAGGACTGCTGCAGTATAGGGCAGCGGTCAGCAGTGGTGCACGTCAACCCTATCTATTGTGGACCGATAGCGGTCCTTACAGAACAGCAGACTGTACCGCACTCAAGCCTATGTACCGTAGCACCCTATACCAAGTTACCAGTCCTTATAAGAACTTTTGTGGAACAAGCAGGTTGTGTGTTAGTGATTAGCAGACTGTACGTCAGTCCCTATACCGCTGAAGGACTGCTGCAGTATAGGTGAGCGGTCAGCAGTGGTGCACGTCAACCCTATCTATTGTGGACCGATAGCGGTCCTTACAGAACAGCAGACTGTACCGCACTCAAGCCTATGTACCGTAGCACCCTATACCAAGTTACCAGTCCTTATAAGAACTTTTGTGGACCAAGCAGGTTGTGTATTAGTGTTTAGCAGACTGTACGTCAGTCCCTATACCGCTGAAGGACTGCTGCAGTATAGGGCAGCGGTCAGCAGTGGTGCACGTCAACCCTATCTATTGTGGACCGATAGCGGTCCTTACAGAACAGCAGACTGTACCGCACTCAAGCCTATGTACCGTAGCACCCTATACCAAGTTACCAGTCCTTATAAGAACTTTTGTGGAACAAGCAGGTTGTGTGTTAGTGATTAGCAGACTGTACGTCAGTCCCTATACCGCTGAAGGACTGCTGCAGTATAGGTGAGCGGTCAGCAGTGGTGCACGTCAACCCTATCTATTGTGGACCGATAGCGGTCCTTACAGAACAGCAGACTGTACCGCACTCAAGCCTATGTACCGTAGCACCCTATACCAAGTTACCAGTCCTTATAAGAACTTTTGTGGACCAAGCAGGTTGTGTATTAGTGTTTAGCAGACTGTACGTCAGTCCCTATACCGCTGAAGGACTGCTGCAGTATAGGGCAGCGGTCAGCAGTGGTGCACGTCAACCCTATCTATTGTGGACCGATAGCGGTCCTTACAGAACAGCAGACTGTACCGCACTCAAGCCTATGTACCGTAGCACCCTATACCAAGTTACCAGTCCTTATAAGAACTTTTGTGGACCAAGCAGGTTGTGTGTTAGTGTTTAGCAGACTGTACGTCAGTCCCTATACCGCTGAAGGACTGCTGCAGTATAGGGCAGCGGTCAGCAGTGGTGCACGTCAACCCTATCTATTGTGGACCGATAGCGGTCCTTACAGAACAGCAGACTGTACCGCACTCAAGCCTATGTACCGTAGCACCCTATACCAAGTTACCAGTCCTTATAAGAACTTTTGTGGAACAAGCAGGTTGTGTGTTAGTGATTAGCAGACTGTACGTCAGTCCCTATACCGCTGAAGGACTGCTGCAGTATAGGTGAGCGGTCAGCAGTGGTGCACGTCAACCCTATCTATTGTGGACCGATAGCGGTCCTTACAGAACAGCAGACTGTACCGCACTCAAGCCTATGTACCGTAGCACCCTATACCAAGTTACCAGTCCTTATAAGAACTTTTGTGGACCAAGCAGGTTGTGTATTAGTGTTTAGCAGACTGTACGTCAGTCCCTATACCGCTGAAGGACTGCTGCAGTATAGGGCAGCGGTCAGCAGTGGTGCACGTCAACCCTATCTATTGTGGACCGATAGCGGTCCTTACAGAACAGCAGACTGTACCGCACTCAAGCCTATGTACCGTAGCACCCTATACCAAGTTACCAGTCCTTATAAGAACTTTTGTGGAACAAGCAGGTTGTGTGTTAGTGATTAGCAGACTGTACGTCAGTCCCTATACCGCTGAAGGACTGCTGCAGTATAGGTGAGCGGTCAGCAGTGGTGCACGTCAACCCTATCTATTGTGGACCGATAGCGGTCCTTACAGAACAGCAGACTGTACCGCACTCAAGCCTATGTACCGTAGCACCCTATACCAAGTTACCAGTCCTTATAAGAACTTTTGTGGACCAAGCAGGTTGTGTATTAGTGTTTAGCAGACTGTACGTCAGTCCCTATACCGCTGAAGGACTGCTGCAGTATAGGGCAGCGGTCAGCAGTGGTGCACGTCAACCCTATCTATTGTGGACCGATAGCGGTCCTTACAGAACAGCAGACTGTACCGCACTCAAGCCTATGTACCGTAGCACCCTATACCAAGTTACCAGTCCTTATAAGAACTTTTGTGGACCAAGCAGGTTGTGTGTTAGTGTTTAGCAGACTGTACGTCAGTCCCTATACCGCTGAAGGACTGCTGCAGTATAGGGCAGCGGTCAGCAGTGGTGCACGTCAACCCTATCTATTGTGGACCGATAGCGGTCCTTACAGAACAGCAGACTGTACCGCACTCAAGCCTATGTACCGTAGCACCCTATACCAAGTTACCAGTCCTTATAAGAACTTTTGTGGAACAAGCAGGTTGTGTGTTAGTGATTAGCAGACTGTACGTCAGTCCCTATACCGCTGAAGGACTGCTGCAGTATAGGTGAGCGGTCAGCAGTGGTGCACGTCAACCCTATCTATTGTGGACCGATAGCGGTCCTTACAGAACAGCAGACTGTACCGCACTCAAGCCTATGTACCGTAGCACCCTATACCAAGTTACCAGTCCTTATAAGAACTTTTGTGGACCAAGCAGGTTGTGTATTAGTGTTTAGCAGACTGTACGTCAGTCCCTATACCGCTGAAGGACTGCTGCAGTATAGGGCAGCGGTCAGCAGTGGTGCACGTCAACCCTATCTATTGTGGACCGATAGCGGTCCTTACAGAACAGCAGACTGTACCGCACTCAAGCCTATGTACCGTAGCACCCTATACCAAGTTACCAGTCCTTATAAGAACTTTTGTGGACCAAGCAGGTTGTGTATTAGTGTTTAGCAGACTGTACGTCAGTCCCTATACCGCTGAAGGACTGCTGCAGTATAGGGCAGCGGTCAGCAGTGGTGCACGTCAACCCTATCTATTGTGGACCGATAGCGGTCCTTACAGAACAGCAGACTGTACCGCACTCAAGCCTATGTACCGTAGCACCCTATACCAAGTTACCAGTCCTTATAAGAACTTTTGTGGAACAAGCAGGTTGTGTGTTAGTGATTAGCAGACTGTACGTCAGTCCCTATACCGCTGAAGGACTGCTGCAGTATAGGGCAGCGGTCAGCAGTGGTGCACGTCAACCCTATCTATTGTGGACCGATAGCGGTCCTTACAGAACAGCAGACTGTACCGCACTCAAGCCTATGTACCGTAGCACCCTATACCAAGTTACCAGTCCTTATAAGAACTTTTGTGGAACAAGTGAGTTGTGAATGTTTAGCAGACTGCAGCAGAAGGGCAGCAGTCAAGTATAATATCCTTTCTATATTTGGAAGAAAGAATATTATACATGTACAAGCCTATTACTGTACCACTGATACCAGTCCTGAAAAGAACCTTTGTGGAACTAATAATAACAGCAAGTCTTTAAAATTACCCTCACTGCCTGACAACACTGCTTCCTTCCTGTCCCTATACAAATTGGCAAAAAAAGAGAACGATTAGTGGTTACTGGAACAGCTCTTTTGTGGACCTTGATAGTAACAGCTAATGATGATGATGATGATGATGATGATGAAAGACTAATCTGGCTGTCCCTGTAGCATACACCGTCCTTTCCCTTTCTCTAAACTAACAAAAGACACTCAGGCTGCTGCAAGAATCAGCAGCACAGCAAACCTATCAACACCTAACACCTATACCAGTCCTGAAAAGAACTTTTGTGTACCAAATAGCTAGTGGTTTATCTCTCCCTACTCCACACAGGAACCTGTCCCTATCGTAACAGAAGAAAGAATGTAAAATGGCCACCGGATCGGGTGTATTTATAGGTTAGGGGGAATGTACAAGTGTCCATGTGCTGTCATGTCTCAATTGGCTGTCCTGTATCACATGATAAACGTGTCACCAAAGGTTAAAGTTCTTGTATACATTAAACACGTAAGTCCGCCGCGGCGAACGACGGAAAAAGGCGTTCGAACGTGCGGACCGCGAATGTCGGAAATTCGCCGCGAAACGACCGCCGGGCGAACCGTTCGGCCATCACTACTCACATTTACCTTTAGCTTTCCTCTATCACAGCACAGTGTTTTTCCTTTAAAATAACAAATAGAAAAGACTATCATTCTGACCCCAGCATTTTTCATTCTTGTCCCAATTATTTTTGGCTACTTCTGTCTATTGATATGTTAAGCACTTTATTAAATCAGCAATTAGTGATTAATAATCACATCTAGTTAACATCATTCATTTTTTTTTTTTAATATGTAGAACAATACTATACCTGGCTCAAGCTGGGATCCTCCATTTCTTCCTGGCTAGAAGTCCCAGGTTGGGCATCGGAAGCCTCAGCTGGGGTGGAACGAAGCCTGGAACGAAGTGTGGAAGGAAGGAAGGGTTGAGAGGGATTCCCGGATTTCAGTCTGGTCTAACAGAAAATTCAGTCTCCCATAGTACCACAGCCTGGGGACATAAACGTCATCTGATGCAGCTCCTGATCTCATGGAATCCTGGACCTTCTTGCACTCCCTCTGATATGTACCCCTCAGGCCACCAATTTTGGCTCTTAAATAGGAGATGTTTGCCGTGGGGACCACCGACTTCACCAACTCCAGCAGTTTCCCCAGTGTTTCCTGCCTCTTTAATTTATTATTGTAATGGGGGTGTTTGACCTGCCACAGACAGGGCAGCTCCCTGTAGTTGTCTATGAAAATTGGGAGAAAACTGTGGTCTTTGAACCCAATCCATTTTCTTTGCAAGACAAACCTTAAAGAGGAAGTAAACCCTGATGAGTTTACTTCCTCTTTCATTTCCTGCAAAGGCAAAGCATAATGGACTACTATGCATCGCATAGTAGCCCATTATGTGTCACTTACCTGACACAGGAGCCAGCGAAGTCGCCGCTGTCCCCTGTAGTCCGCCGCATCCATCTTGTTGGTGGGGTCTCGCAGCTCCGCCACTGTCATTCGGCGAAGCCGCGATGATGTCACTCCCGCGCGGCAGCTCCGTCGCTGAGAATGCCGCGCTCAGTGCGCCTGCGCGCCGCTGTCTACGGCGCATGAGTCGTAGGCAGCGGTGCCCGTTTTCGGGCAAATATCTCCTAAACCATATAGGTTTAGGAGATATTGCTTGGACCTACAGGTAAGCCTTAATCTAGGCTTACCTGTAGGTCAAAGTGGTTTGTAAGGGTTTACAACCACTTTAATGCCAGGCTAAACTCTCCTAATCTTGATCCAATATAGGCCTCAATCTATAAGCAGTATAGGCCACTGATGCTCCAAGTTTAAATTGTACCTTCGTTCTAACGATCATCGTTTCCGATACTCCGTCCTCCACTCACAGATCGTACGTACGATGCGCGCGTGTTACGTTTTATATACACTGTGCATGCGTGAAACTCCACCCGCCCCTGTTGTTCTTTCTTTTTTTTAATACAAGAGAAACTTTTATTTCTGGAAAATGGGAGTAGAAACAGGAAAAAAAGAACAAAGAAAACAGAGCAATGCGTGTACATGTTACATATAGGGTCATAGTATACATCATGTATAGTATGATGGTCAATGATAACTTCAAGTACATTATTTGGTGTGTCTGCATATATTAAGCGTACTACATCACATTACATCAATTCTATAGTATGTCTTCTGGGCGTCCATCCAGGATTGCTATGGGCAAACATGTTCAATCCATAAGAGAGTGATGCTGCCAAAACCATATACCAGCATTGCACTAGAGGTCCCCCCTCCAATATTATTAAGCTGGGTCAACCATCTTCAACGCCCATTGCCGTTGATGGCATTTCCAGCCAGCGGTCCCAAATTCTATAATATTTTGTTGGGCACCCCTCTGTTTATAAATAGCACGTTTGTAAGGTAGAGATTGGTTGTCTGTGACAACCCACTCCCGAAATGTCGGTGCATTAGTTCACATCCACTTCCTGGCTATCAATAGTCGGGCTGCGAACAACGTTTCCTGTATAAATATGTGGAGGGATTTATTCTGTTCACCATCATGAAGGGTTCCTAATAAACACTGCTTGGGGCAAAATGTTAATGCAGAGCCCATGTCATCATGGAGGAATTTGACCAGTTGCTCCCAGTATGATTGGGCTGTCTGACAGGGCCAGAGCAAATGGTAGAAGGAGCTATTCTGATCCTTGCATCTTGGGCACCTGGGGTCCCATTGTGGGTTGTATCTGGCCATACGGGCCGGGGTTAGATATGAACGATGGAGTATATATAAGTGGGTAAGTCTTTCAGCCAGCCTGGGAAAAACCAATTTGCCAACCGCTAAAGCTTCAGACCACTCGTCCTCTCCCAGCTCCCCCACGTCCATCTCCCATCTCCCCCTCAGCCTTTCGGAAGATTCCATGCCCGCAGGCAAGCTAAGAACCTAGTAGCATATAGATGTCAACTTTTTTGGGTCCTCCCCAGTCAGCACATCCACCAGCTGTATGGGTTGGAGATCAGGCACAGCCCCCCCAAATTGGGTCTGCAGTGCGTGGCAGAGCTGGAGGAAATGAAAAAACATTGTATCGGGCAAGTTAAAGGCCATCTTAAGCGCCTGGAATGATTTAACCCCCGTGCTATCCATTACCTGGTGAAGGTATAGTATGCCCCGGGTGACCTATGGGTCCGTGTCTGGAATGGTAAGCAGTTCAGGGAGACTACAAGTGTCCCATAGTGGTGTGCAAGTGTGCATGGTGGGAACTCTCAGGCCGCGTACACACGGGCGGATTGTCTGCCCAACTTAGTCCGTGTTTCAGCGGACAATCCGCTCGTGTGTGGGCTTCAGCGGACTTTTTCAGCGGACAGTCTGACGGACTTAGTCTTTCGGAATTTCCGTAATTTTGTCCGTCCAAACTTGGTTTTGTCCGTCCAAACTTGGTTTCAGCGGACAGTCCGCTCGTGTGTAGGCAAGTTGGACGGACTAAGTATGGCGCATGCTCAGAAAGGATTTACACGGCCGAAGGTTGCATTGCAGTGTATTGGACGTCGTTTTTCTAGTCCCTTCGTACGTGCTGTACACGTCATCGCGCAAGCTTTCAGCGGACTGTCTGTTCATCGTGTGTGGTCAAGTCCGTTCATTCAAAAGTTGAACGGACTGTCTGTCGGATTGTCTGACGAACTTAGTTGGGCAGACAATCCGCCCATGTGTATGCGGCCTTAGGCTGTGTAATGCTTGCGCCCAGATCCTACAGTGATGGTGTACCTGTCCCTCATGCCCCCCAGTTTGTGTAAATTGCGTGGATTGCCAAAGATGAGTTGGAAAGGGTGGGCAACTTGAGCAGCTACCACTGGGCATGTCAGGTTTATGTATCTGTTTTTATCCTCCTTCCAAGGTGGAAGAAGTGGGATAACTGGGATGCAATATAGTAAGTGTGGAGGTCAGACAAAGAAGCTCCACCTAATTCTGTAGGCTTTTTTAGGACCTTCCAGGACACCTTGTGGCGGGAAGCGCCCCAGACAAACGAGTTAAGTATTGAGTCCATGGTTTTAAAGATGCGTTGAGGCAGGTAGACCGGAGAGTGTCAGAAAATGTAAAGGAGCTTTGGTAGGAGAATCATTTTAAGTAGGTTTATATGACCCATTACTCTGAGGGGGAGGCGTGCCTAATTTAGTTTTTTCCCTTTTATTAATGTATAGAGGGGTTCTATGTTTAATTTAGTGTATTCACCCAGGAAGCGAGTAATTTGGATCCCCAAATATTTAATTTGGTTAGTCCTTATTAGCGGGAGGTGCGCTTGATCCACGTCTGGGGGCCCTACATCTAGGGGGAGGATCTGTGACTTGTCCCAATTGATTCTGAGGCCTGAAAACCTTCCAAAACGTTCAATGAGTCCCAGGGCTGCCGACAATGAGGGGCCTGCATCCTCTAGATATAACAGCATATCGTCGGCATATAAGCACATTTTTTCGGTCAATGGGCCTGCCATAAGACCTCTTATACCCGGGTGTTGTCTAATGGCTATAGCCACCGCCAGTGCATATAGATGTGTAGATAGTGGGCAGCCCTGGCGTGTGCCCCTGGACAGTGGGAAGGTGTCAGAGGTTATTCCGTTCACAAGGACTCTAGCAACGGGGGACTGGTACAGTAATTTGATCCAGGCCATAAAATTGGGCCCAAACCCGTACCTGCCAAGGCATTCCCATAGATATCCCCATTCCACGGAATTGAATGCCTTGGCGGCATCAAGGCTGATGACAGCGCGGGAACCCACCCAGTCATGGTGGCTCTCAAATTTAAAAATAGGCGTTGTAAATTGAAGGCCGTGTTTTTGTTGGGCATAAAGCCTACCTGGTCTAAATGGATTAGGGTGAGGATGACCTTATTTAAGCGAATTGATAGACTTTTGGCAAGAATTTTAATATCCAATTGGAGTAATGAGATGGGGCGGTATGATTCTGGGAGGGAGAGGTCTTTGCCGGGCTTGGGTATCAAGACTATCAGGGCTTCTCTCATAGATTGTGGGAGTGTGGATGTGTTGAAAATATGTTGAAACAGATCCCACAGTCTGGGCACCGTGACCCCTCCAAACTGAGAGTAAAATTCTAAGGGGAGGCCATCCGTGCCCGGGGACTTAGCTGTGGCCATGCACGAGATGGCCCCCGTGATCTCTTCAGTGGTGATGGGGGCCTCGAGCTTGGTCACCTGCTCCTGAGACAATTTAGGGAAACTCACAGTCTCCATCAAGTCAACCAGTTCATTTTCTGTGTAGTTAGCCGTGGACGAGTATAAAGTGGAGTAGAACTTAAAAAATTATTTGGCCACCGACAGGGTCAGTGACTTGGCACCCCGTAGAGGCAACAAGTGACACCACTGACAGGGTCAGTGATTTGGCGTCCCGTAGAGTCAACATGTGACACCACGACTGGGGGTATATGCTCCAAGTGTGCAAGATAAGCCAACAACCTACCTGCCCACTCCCCGTGTTCAAAAGTTCTTTGTTTACAAAAGAATATTTTCTGATTAGCTTTTTCATAGTGGAGAGTATTGACCAATTGGGACTGTATCCTAATCAGCTTGCATTGTCTGGGGTGGGTTCGGACTGGAACATGTGTTCCAGTGAGTCTAATCTGGCCTCAGCCTGTCTCAGGCACACACAGAGGATCCTTTGTATCTCGATATACACGTCGAAAGTAACGTCTTAGCATGGAGCTTGAAAGACTCCCACACCGACCCATATGGGGCCTACCCCACTTTGGCATCAAAAAAATATGTCAACACGGATTGCATGCTGTCAGTATCCGGGAGGACAGAAAGCCAAAAGGGGTTGAGCCGCCATACCAGGGACAGGAGGAGCCCGCAAGTCAACCATAGCCCAGTATGGATGCGCGTACCGTATCCCACATCCAGCAGCCGCTGCAACAGAAGTGAGGATATAAATATATAATCTATCTGCGACATGGTGGAGTGGGAGGTGGAAAAACAAGATTACCCGGGGAGAGCCGGGCACCGATGCCTCCAGGTATCAATCAGCGCAAATTCATCCATTAACCGGCCGAATCTCGTGATTCCATGAGGCTGTGGTCCAGGGGCACCCGCGACAATTCTATCTAGTTGGGAGTTGATTATCATATTGAAATCACCTAGCCAGACGGCTGGTATAGTGGGGTACTGTGCCATAAACGAAAGTCATGTCTCAGCAGCGATAAGTCCACTTTCACCTCTTCTATTTTGGATGTCAGGGTGGTTTGACACTGTGAGATGGCACCGTGCGCTATAGCATCCATCACCTTGGCGGTATCTCCCGCTCCCTGCTCCGCCTCGGTATTTGGCTTGGCACCATCTTCCCTTCTGGCCTCCTTCTGCTCATGACAGAATCTGTTGAGCTTACTGGCGGCGTTGGTTGCCCCTGTGAAACTTGCACAAAACAGGTAAGTATTCCAGCTTTAGAAAGTGTAAAAAATAATATTTTCAGCTTTGAACTCTGCCAAAAAAGACAATTGTAGGACACTTCCAAGCAATATTCATATTCCTATTTGTGCCCTCAAATATCGGTGTGCTAAGTATTCCTTTTTTACATTCTAATAGGGGAGAGAAGACTCGGGATGTCTGAGGACACCAGGGAGCCCACACCTCCCAAAGAAGGGGAAATACCAACACCAGAAGCAGAGGAGGAGGAGGAATGAGTGGTTGTTGAAATTGTCAACACTCACCACAACAGGTGAGTGTCTGAGACCACAGCTTCAGGTAATAGATGTATGCCTGCATTTTTATAATACATGGTGTGTTTTTTTGTTTATTTTTAGGTGATGTGGATGTTGTGGAAGAAGAATGTCATTTTACCAGTGAAAGTGCCCAGATCCTCATCGGGGAGATAATGGGGTACAGTTGCGATTTAGAAAATCTCAAGAAAAACATCAATGATGTTCAACAAAAAAGGAAGAACATCATTGATGTTTTAGGTAGAATCTAAAACACACAAAACTAGCTAGCATCGATTTGAGATTTTAAAAACCAGTTTTAAATTTTTACAAAAGCCAAATTTGAAAGATGCACACAGTGGGGTTTATTTATTAAAGGCAAATCTGCTTTGCACTGCAAATGCACTTGAAAGTGCACGGAAAGTGCACTTGGAAGTAAAGTCACTGTAGATCCGAGGTGGACATGCAAGGAAAATAAAAAACAGCATTTTAGCTTGCACATGATTGGATGATAAAATCAGCAGAGCTTCCACTCATTTCAGATCTACCCCTTAGATTTAGAGCGACTGCACTTCCAAGTGCACTTGCAGTGCAAAGTGGATTTATCTTTCGTGTCAATATCTGCTATCTCTCATCATGGGGGATCAATCTACGCGTTTTGTGGGTGCAACCACTTCCTCGCTACCAGGACTGGTGCAAGGATTTTTGACACCCTAGGCAAAATCTAATTTTGCTGCCCCCCTGGCTCCGCCCTCTTTACCATGCCCATGTATACCCCAACTTTTTAATGAAGCACCCATCAAATGTAGCCTACCAGCACCCATCAATGCAGCCTCACCAGTGCCCATCAATGAATGTTTGCTTGCTTGCATTCATTCAGGACACAGACACAGTCCTCCACCGCCGCTGTACCTCTGACCCTCTGCGATTGAAACGGCGGCTGCCTGCTGATGCTGAGACTTAGTTGCTTGCTGCAGAGAAGAGAGTAGGAACAACAGCGGATGGGCGCTCTAGGCAGCATTGCGCCCTAGGTGGCTGCCTCTTTTGCCTAGTGGTAGCACCGGCCCTGCTCGCTACTAAAGTGGCTGAGATGAAGGGGTTGCACCCCCAAAACAAGTTCATTGATCCCCCATGATGGGAGTTAGCACAAGTTGACATTAGGCATGGGATCACGAGGAAGATGCCCAGTTTGAATCACAATTTGTGTGAATATTCCAAATTTGGCTTTTACAGGGGTGACACCCCATCTGATGAAGGCAATATCAACAGTTTGGACATACTAATGTCTGATATTGCCTTCACTTTTCAAAGTTGAACTTTGTAAGTTCCTTAGTTGTGTATGTTTTATTATGCTTTGAAACATGCCTGTTTTAACAAAAACGGCTAGTTATATTAATGTTACCAAAAATAATGTTATATACACCATATATGTTGATTTTTTTAAAAACCCTTTTATAAATGCACATTTGAATGTGCTTTGAGTAAAAAGTTGTATTATCAACAACAATGTCTGGCTTCTTCTTTCAATGCTCAAAAGCAGTTTTTGTAGTAAAGTTGTTTTTTCTGTTACAATGGGGGTTATTTACTAAAGGCAAATCCACTTTGCACTTTTGCAGTGCACTTGTAGTGCAAAGTGGATTTGCCTTTAGTAAATAACACCCACAGTGCTTTTTAATTTGCCCCAATCACATCATTTTCATGACTCCACACATTTCTGTCATGGTGCTGAAAATGATGAATATTTTTGTCACTAATGCACTACATACATTAACAACAAAAACAAGGTGTGTGTGTAGCAGACCCACAACATGATAATAATAATAAATATATTTTATATATATATATATATATATATATAATCTGAAGAAGAGACTGTCACCTCTCATGTCTCAAATAAATTTAGTTTGCACTGTTGAAGAAAAAGGCCCCAAAAAATTATAAAAAAAACCCTAGGAGACAGCTAAAAGAAACCCAAGCAGTAAATGAAAACAAATATTATTCCAGTTTCAAATATAAATTTATTTAAAAAATGTCTCTCAGACATTGTCTGGTATATCAATGCCCCCCCTACCCACAAAGTACTCCATGTATCTGCTTCTGACCTTGTGGGCGCTTTGGGGAGGGGAAAGCCAGGACGGCCAGCTTCAAGTGCCATCAGGTTGGAAAGTTCTGGAAAGTTGGCATCAGGCCCAACTAAGGCCACATAGTTTGGTGAATTATTTCGGAGAAAATTGTGCAGAATGCAGCAGGCAAGCACAATATGGTTCAGTTTATATTCTGCCATGTGGATTGGTGTCAAAAATAGGCGGAACTGGCTGGCCATTATCCCAAAAGTATTCTCCACTACTTTTCTGGCTCTGGCCAGCCAGTAATTAAAAACCCTCTGGTCCGTGATGAGGGTCCTCATAGAGAATGGCCGCATAACATGGTCCCCCAGAGTAAAGGTTTTATCTGTGACGAAGACAAAGGGAAGTCCTTCCACATTGTCTTCTGGAGGTGGCAAGCCCAAGCTGCCAGTCTGGAGATGCCAATAGAACTCTGTCTGGGTAATCACTCCACCAATCCGACATCCGGCCATTTTTCCCCACGTCCACATAGAGGAACTCATAAGTAGCTGACACCACCGCCAACATCACTATACTATTATACCCCTTGTAATTATAATAGTATGACCCCGAGTTGGGAGGTGTGATGATGTGGATGTGTTTCCCATTAATTGCACCTCCACAATTGGGAAAGTCCCAACAGGTGGCAGAGTAGGAGGCCACAGTCTGCCATTCCTGTGGCGTTGAAGGAAACTGTGGAGTCAAACAAGAAAAAAAAAAATTCATTTTTGACATAAACATTGCAAGTAGATTAGACACAAACATTTTTAGCCAACATAAGTATAACATTTATTGAAATGAGTATTTAAAGACAAAAGTATAAGGTCCACTTATCAGATTCCTCACCCCATCTGATGGCCCATTGCAAAAATTTAGGGGGGGGGGGATGTTTTGGACAGGTAACCCTCTCCACTTCATTGAGAGCCGAATGCATCAATAATGCGTGTTAACTTTGGCCAGCCCCTCCTTAGTTACACTATTGGCAGCCCACTGGACAGGTAAGAAGTGTCATAATAAAAACCAAAAATTACACACTGAACAAATGGAAGCACATTTTTAGATTCTGCTATTACCTATCAAGATAATAATAGGAGAAACAAACTTTAAACAGTACCATTTGAAAGTTTTCAGGCAGGCCCTTGCACTACATTCTTTGGTGAATTCATTCATAAATCTGACCACAAAAGAGGTAGGTATAGTGTGTATGGGTTGCCAAAGTCAGCAGATAGAGGACTGCTATCAGCTGACTTAGAGGTTGGCGGGGAGGGAGGGTTCCAAATGAATTTGGGCCACCAAAATAAAAGCCTCTGGCCCTCTGCATGAATTTAAGGGCACAAATAACATTGTGACACATTTTAGGGGGTGTTTAGGGGAAAGCACTACTATGGAGCTGACAAAATACATTGCTAAGTGACTAGGCTATAGGTGTATTTGGGCCCAGAAGAGTATGCCAGGGAGGTTAGTGAAGGCAAATATGTATGAAGGACAAAAAACGAACTTTAAAAGCTTCCAGCATGCATGAGGACAAAGGGGCACAGCGTATTACAGCATATTACAATCATGGTAATTAGGGAATGATGAAAGAAATATGATACATTAGCAAACATTAAATACATAGAATGTGATATTAAGGAGAAAACTTACCTTAATATAGTCCTTCTGCAGGACCTGAATAATGGCAGAACAGGTCTCTGGAAAAATGATCCCCAGAGCCTGGGGTGAGATGCCTGTGGAGAACTTGAGGTCCTGCAGGCTTCTCCCAGTCGCCAAGTACCGCAACGTGGCAACTAGCCTCTGCTCCGGAGTGATGGCTTGCCGCACGCAGGTATCCTGCCTGCTGATATAAGGGGACAGCAAAGCCAACAGACAGTGGAAAAACGGGGTCCATCATCCGGAGATAATTCCTGAAATCATCAGGATTATTCTCCCGGATCTCACGAAGCAAAGGCATGAGCGAGAATTGGTCATGCTGGAGCAACTAATTCTTCGTCCATGAACTCCTCCTCGCCCTGTTCATGGACTGAGCTTGTGTCAAAGCTAGAAGCCCAACACCAAGCCCCTGCACAGCACGAAGTCTATGAGGAGTACGTCCACGCAACATGGCTTCAAAACGGTTGGCTGGTCAGAACAGACTAACAGAAAGCACTGAAAAACAGCAAGGCTTGAAAGAACGAACTGAAATTCAGCAACGAGCGGACAAGAACACCAAATATATAAATATCAAATATGGTACTATAAATAACAAGCACTGACAAACAAATGCGAAACTGACTACACGCACTGAAAAGCAGATACGAACCCACAAGCACAAACTGAAGAGCAGTAACGATCTGAAGCACAAGTCTAACATGCGATAAACACGAGATCAGCAGAAGGAGTCAAAAGGGTGGCGCACGTGGTGCTGAACTTCCCTTTTATAGTCCTGTTGTACGTCACCGCGTTCTTGACGATCGGAAATTCTGACAACTTTGTACGACCATGTGTATGCAAGACAAGTTTGAGACAAGTCTGAGCCAACATCCGTCAGAAAAAATCTGATGGATTTTGTTGTCAGAATGTCCGATCGCTTTATATTATTGCTAAAATAGTTAAGGCTCTGTTCACATATGTGTGAATTGGATGCATTTTGAACTGCATATGATTCTCATGACATGTGAGCCAAACATGGAGCTGGTTCACATATCTCTAGGAAAGCCACAGTGCATTTTTCAAAAGATTTCTGTACAATCAGTCAGGTTCAGGTGCGATTTCAAGTGTCATACACTTAACAAATTCGCACCTGAACCAGTGAATGAGACCGCACCAGAGTTCTGCCTTAAGATGCTCAGATTAAGGTAAAACTGCAGTACTTCATTGGTCACAGCACAGAAAAATAGCCCTTGAGACCAACACTCCTGTCTTAGAATTCCTAAGCAGATATCACTGGTAGCAACAGCATCCTTCTTCTACAGGTAAGTCAACCAGCCTCCATGGGACTCAGTGCTGCATTCAGAGAAGGACTGCTGAAAATCCATTTGCTTTCAGGCCCAGTCACTTTCATGTCCCTTTAGGCAGAAGGGCCTAAAGAAACAGCCCCAGCACATACACCCTCTCAGGCTAGACCCTGGGGGGAAAGAGAGATTGCATCAGCCAGACCCAAACATTTATACCCTTTCCCGTGATGCCCCACTGGCAGAACAACTCCTGGTGGTTGGCTGGAAAAATATATGTTTTGCAACATCTAGAGGCAGTTTAGTCACCTCTGAACGCAGCAAACTTACACTGACTGTGTGAGAGAACATTGTAATAAGAGTTTGCTTGGATTGTCCATCCACCAACCACTTCCCGGCTCTTTTCAAAACTAAAGTAAAAAAAAAGTACAGAATTACATACTTTTACTAATCCACTTTCTTTGCACTTTGGAAATGACCTCTAACATTCTTTAAATGTTCAAACGCAGACGGCTACTTGCACATATTACAAGGATAAAAGCGTCATTACTTCCCAGAGAAGAGCCAGAAAAAGAAATCCTTAAATGCATATCAAAAAATTCAGTTCAATGTGATCAGAATGGAAGGGACTCACTGAGGCGTGCACGTCGTAAATCCTGTGAGGGGCAAGTTTAATAAATATCAAGTATTTTATTTTTATTATATTATAGAGATTCTGGCAGGTTCTGACTGTAATAAATCAAAGCTAGTGGAAGAATTGGCGGCCAGGTTTAAAACTTCGATCAATTATTGTTCATTTTGCATCCAGGACGGAGCTGTTAAGCAAACCACCTGCTTAAGAAGCTTTGAAACGCTGCCATGCCCTTAAACAACAGCGAGCAAGAATCGAGACTTGGCAATCGTTCCCGCACCACGCTGTGCCGAGGATGGGTGCCGAGAAGGTGAAGACGGTAGCAGATTAGGCAGACTATTGACTTCTGTTTGCCAATGTGCGATTTCAGCTTGGCATAATCACCATCCAGCATTGGCATAACTGTGTTCAACTACCTATTTAAGATTCTCCCTATTTTTTTTCAGGAGTTTCGGATCTATTTGGGCCTTAAAAAAATCATCTAAAGGTCAGTGATGGGATAATCTGCAGAATACATCAATATGGATCTGTCAGGGAAGAGATGAGACAAGGTAATGTTCTGCAGATCTCTAGGGAGGTTAGTGATGGAGCAATTTGCTGAATATTTCAATATGTATCTGCCAAGGGATAGATCGATTTTCTGCAGATCTCTAGAGAGGTCAGTGATCAAATAATCTGCAGAATACATCAATGTGTATCTGTCAGGGAGTAGATGGGATGGAGCGATGTTCTGCAGATCTCTAGAGAGGTCAGCGTTGGCATAATAGACAATAATAGAGGTCAGTGATGGAATTCTTATGCCCCGTACACACAATCGTATTTTCCGACAACAAATGTTGGATGTGAGCTTGTTGGCTGAAAGTCTGACCGTGTGTATGCTCCATTGAACATTTGTTGTCAGACGTTCTCAAATTTTCCACCAACAAAACTTTGTTGTCGGCATTTACGATCGTGTGTACACAAGTCCGATGCACAAAAGTTCACGCATGCTCGGAATCAAGCAGAATAAGTTGCACTGGCTATTGAACTTCCTTTTTCTTGACTCGTCGTACGTCTTGTACGTCACCATGTTCCCACGTTTGTAATTGTTGACCAATATTTGTGTGACCATGTGTATGCAAGACAAATTGGAGCCAACAACCTTTGAATAAAATTCACGGTTTTGTTGTCGGAAAGTCCAATCGTGTGTACAGGACATTAGGCTTTATTTTCTTGTTTTGTCTTTACATGTATAGATAGATGTGTCCCTCCACTGGCACTAGGTGTCCTGTTGGTGACCTGTCTCCAATTTCTCAGATAAAAGCTGAAAAGCCCCTTCACTACCCAGTCTTTTCTGGGAATTTTATTTTTTTGCAGCTCTCTCTGGTTGCACGTCGGTTCCATTAAGAGGGCATCTCACTACATACTCTCAGGTCTTGGGATCCCCATTATTTTTGTTTCCCACCCAGACTGTCCCAAGATGATAGAAAACATTCCACGATTGTGCCAGTCAGCTTGGCATGGCACCAACTCTATTTTAGGTTATTTTGGACCAGGCGAACAATCTGATGGAATTCTAATGTCTCAGGCCATAAACATTAGTATCACATTGTAGAAGTTGTTTGTCAGTGGGGAATACGTCTGTGAGATCCAGAAAGGACTCCCTACAAGGTCACTAAGCATTCCTGTCTCTTTGTATATCTCTGGAGGTTCAGAGCTGGAGTGATGTCATTATCGAGTACAATAGTCTAACAAAGTGACCTCACTCTATCACAATAAGGACAGAATCAAGCATTCCTTTGGATTTCTTGTGTGATACGCTTTTGTACTAGAGAAATATTTCTATATGAACTGGACTCTTTGGGGGTTATTTACTAAAGGCAAATCCACTTTGCACTACAAGTGCACTTGAAAGTGCACTTGGAAGTAAAGTCGTTGTAGATCTGAAGGGGACATGCAAGGAAAATAAAAAACAGCATTTTAGCTTACACATGATTGGATGATAAAATCAGTAGAGCTTCCACTCATTTCAGATCTACCCCTTACATGGAAAGAGACGCATTAAAAAACATTTTTGTTTCTTATTTATTTTACTTTTTATTCTTTATTTTTACACTCTTCGTTAAAAAAGCAAAAAGTGTCACTTTTATTCCTATTACAAGGAATGTAAACATCTCTTGTAATAGAAAAAAGCATGACAGGACCTCTTAAATATGAGACCTGGGATCAAAAAGACCACAGATCTCATATTTACACTAAAATGCAATTAAAAAAATAAAAATAAAATGTTGTTTGAAAAAAAAAAAGTCCCTTTAAGAGTTATGGGGCGAAGTGACATTTTGACGTCGCTTCGGCCCTGCAATGGTATAGAGCTGGGTGGGGTTCATCTTCCCCTCACTAAGCTCCATTCCAAGCCGGGGACAGGATCAAATCACCTCCTTTGCTCCAGTAAGCGACGGAAGGCACTCGAGCACGGTGGGGGCTCTCTCACCACTGATAAAAGTGATCTCACAGCAAATCTGCCACTGAGACCACTTTTATCTGAAAGCAGACCACCCGCTGAAGAAGTGGATATTGGGGTTATGGCAGCTAACTGCTGCCATAACAATGATATTCCACTTCAAATTGCCGCCACATAATGACGTGGGCGGTCCATAAGTGGTTAAGTTTAGATCCGGTTTAATGGTGATCCAAAGTTTTTGTAGGGTAAAACATTGAATCGTCATTAAACCTGTACATTTACATGTATTTTAATCTTAAACTAGACCTAAAGGTAAAACATATTTATTTATTTTGTATAGAATAATGGAGGGTTATAACCCCTATCAATTTTATTTTTGTTATCTGTGTTCTGTTGGGGAGATTTTTCCTTCACTTCCTGTCCCATAGCCAAAACAGGAAGTGAGGAAATACCAGGGTGTATAGTAATAGCATTCCC
The DNA here is from genome assembly GCF_037356315.1 of Lithobates pipiens. Taxonomy (NCBI): domain Eukaryota; kingdom Metazoa; phylum Chordata; class Amphibia; order Anura; family Ranidae; genus Lithobates; species Lithobates pipiens. The sequence goes on from NW_027507903.1 coordinate 475,760,360, forward strand.
ATTGGAAGATTTCCCTCTTATTACTGTTCTGGTGACAACATAAACTTTGGGATTTAATTTCACTCTCTGTGATAATGGCAAACAGGGCAAATGGAGAGGGTAAAACCCCCTAGAGTTTATGGATGGACGGAGACTCTCTTCTTCTTCTTAGGCATAAACAGTGATTTATGGCACCACCTATTGGAGAAGGACATTAAGCAGAAAACAACTTAGCACTTTCTATGGACAGACCTCTCTAAGCATAAAATCCCCTCTCTGCTATAGACAAGCCAGTTAGATAAAAGCATTGTCACAAAGAAAATTTCCAATAGAGGGGTAGGTGCTGTGTTCATCAATGAACTCAGAGAAAGGGATTTTACAGTGAGTAACAAAAAATCCAGTTTTCTGTTACGTTCATTGACGGACACAGCCTTCTTCAGTCTTGATCAAACAGGAACCAAAGCAGTGCCACAATTAGAGGTGGGCAAGCAAACTCAGGAAACAACAGGTAAATGTACCAACCTCCAAACTATCCTGAGGGGACACCCGAGAACCTTAAACAGCAGCATACAATACTTTGCGGCCAAAACTAGAATCTGCAGATGCCAAAACATCAAGCTTATAACATTTTGTAAAAGCTTGCGCAGACAACCAGGCCACTGCCTTGCAGATCTGAGCAACAGATGCTTAATGTTGGAGCACTCAGGAGTCACTTACCGCCCAGGTGGAATGCGCTGTAACGGGAAAAGGAGGCTGCCGCCTCTTTATGACATAAATAAGCTTGAACAATCATCTGCTGAATTCAATGTAAAATAGTGCCAGATGAGGCCGCCATGCCTGCTCTCGGACTATGTGTAAGCACAAAGCGAGAGTCAGACTTCCTGAAGCCGGCCGTCGTGGAAAGCCACCTCATTAGGATGCAAAGGCCAAGGACACAAGGAAGGAAAGACAATGTCCTCATTCAGATAAAAATCCAACATCGTCTTTGGAACAAAACACAGAAATGGTCAGCCATTTCCATCTTATGCTTGTGCAGAAACAGATAGGGAAGTTTACAAGACAAGGTTACCCGGCAAGCAGAAGTGATAATGACCAGGAAGGACATCTTTTAAAAAAAGTAAACAAGGGAATATCCCAAATACTCCCAGAATGGAGGTTTCTGGAGTATCAATAGAACCAGGTTCAAGTTCCACTGCAGCAATGGAGAATGCATAGGGCGCACGACATGATGAACTCCATGGATAAAAGTGCTCAAGGAGGGTGTGACAAGGGGATGCCGAAAGAAAACTGCAAGGGCAGAGAGCTGATCCTTAATAGTACTCAAAGCAAGCTTTTGGCCAATGCCATTTTGAAGAATGGCCAACACCCGAGCCACAGAGAAGCAGCGAGGATGTAACCCCAAAGCCTCTCACCAAACAATATAGGCCCTCCAAGTATGATGATATATTTTCTAGGAGGTAGACTTACAAGCCTCCAACATTGAAAGGCTCGCTGAAGCAGATAATGCCCTAACAATAATAGTAATAATGTTAATACCTAGTAATAAACATCTTCCTGGCTCTCAATAGCTATGCCATCAAAGCCAGAGACTGTAAAGCACAGTGGTTGGTAGGTCCTGGGGACAGGGGGTCCTAGTGAAGAGGCAACTGCCAGGGAATGTCCATGACCAGCCACACTACGCTGGAGTACCACAGATGAGAAGGCCAGTCCAGAACCACCAGAATGACCAAAATTCTTTCAGCCTCTATACTGCGCAGCAGGTAAGGAATCAGCTTAAGGGGAGGAAAGGTGTAAATGAGATGGTACCAATCCCACGGGGTCACCAGAGTATCCATTGCATCCTCCAGAGGATCCTTCAATCTTGCAACAAACCCCAGAACCTTTTGGTTCTGCTGTCAGCGCCGGCAGATCCACGTGCAGGGTCCACCAGCAAAGACATAGCTGTTGAAACACCTAAGAGTGCATAGACAACTCCCCCTGATCCAGCACCTGATGGCTGAAGTAATCCACCTGTCAATTTTTGACCCTGAGGATGTGCACAGTGGACAGTCCTGGAACACACTGTAGAATGTGAGGCACCTCTACTGCACTTCATGTACTGCCCTGGTGATTGACATAGGCCAATGCTGTAAAGTTGTCCGATTGGATCCTGCTCGGGAGACCCCTGAGCAGAGCCGTCCAATGCTCCAGAGACAGCCTGATTGCATGAAGCTCCGGGACATTGATGGGCAGTCGAGTGTCCCTTCTGAGTCCAGCGACCTTGGGATAAATCCTCCCTGGCCCCACTGGTTAGCATCTGTCATAACTAGGGATGAGCTCAATGTTTGAGTCGAACGTAGGACGTGGGAGCCATGCCATTTTTTTTAATGATTTTTATCTATATTGCCAGGATCCGACAATTCATTGCAGCCGCGAGCAGTTTTAACCACTTCAAGTCCCGCCCATAGTCAAATGATGTCCGCAGGAGGGATATTCCATCCTGGGAGGGTGTCATATGATGTCCTGGGCTTCCCGGACTCACTTGGGAGCTGATGCGCATGCCCAGCGGTCGCAATGTCCACCGGGCACCCGCAATTGCACGGTAACAGAGCCGGGATGTGGATCTGTGTGTGTAAACACACAGATCCATGTCCTGTAAGGGGAGAGGAGACCAATCATGTGTTTAGTGTACAGAGGAACACCGATCGGTCTCCTCCCCTTGTGAGTCCCCTCCCCCTATAGTTAGAATCACTTCCTAGTGTTAACATCTTCCCTGACAGTGACATTTATACTGTAAGCAATGCATTTTTTTAGCACCAATCGCTGTATAATTGTCAGTGGTCCCAAAATGGTCACAGTCACGATAAAAATCGTAGCATACTAAGAAGAAGAATATTTAACAGAATATTTCATTTTTATTGTTTCACTTTAAGCATTATTAAAATCACTGCTCCTGAGAAAAAAAACATAGTTACATAGTAGGTGAGGTTGAAAAAAGACACAAGTCCATCAAGTCCAACCCATGTGTGTGATTGTATGTCAGGATTACATTGTATATCCCTGTATGTTGCGGTCATTCAGGTGCTTATCTAATAGTTTCTTGAAACTATTGATGCTTCCCGCTGAGACCACCGCCTATGGAAGGGAATTCCACATCCTTGCCACTCTTACAGTAAAGATCCTTCTACGTAGTTTAAGGTTAAACCTCTTTTCTTCTAATTTTAATGAGTGGCCACAAGTCTTGTTAATCTCCCTTCTGCAAAAAAGTTTTATCCCTATTGTGGGGTCAACAGGATGGTATTTGTATTTTGAAATCATATCCCCTCTCAAGCGTTTCTTCTCCAGAGAGAATAAGTTCAGTACTAGCAACCTTTCCTCATAACTAATATCCTCCAGACCCTTTAATAGCTTTGTTGCCCTTCTTTGTACTCGCTCCATTTCCAGTACATCCTTCTTGAGGACCAGTGCCCAGAACTGGACAGCATACTCTAGGTGCGAGTCTTGTAGAGCGGGAGAATTATTGTTTTAATGAAGACTGAGGATAGGAATAAATTCGCCATCTCCACATCCTTTGTAACCAGATGTCCTTCCTCATTCTTTATAGGGCCAATATGGTCTGTCCTCCCTTTTTTACTGTTTACATACTTAAAGAATTTCTCTGGATTTTTCTTTGCTCTCCTCCGTTATGTGTCTTTCATGTTCTATATTAGCCATCCTTATTGCACTCTTACATTTCTTGTTGCATTCTTTATAAATTCTGAATGCTGATGATGATCCCTCAACCTCGTCTTTTTTGAAGGCCTTCTCCTTTGCTTTTACATGCATTTTTACATTGGAGTTAAGGCTTCCAGGACTTTTATTTGTTCTTTTAAATTTATTACCCAATGGGATTCATTGGCTAATGCCCTTATTTAATATGCTCTTAAAGCAAACCCATCTCTCTTCCGTGTTCTTTGTTCCTAAGATTTTATCTCAATTTATGCCTTCTAGCAAGGTTCATAGTTTAGGGAAGTTGGCTCTTTTGAAATTCAGTGTCTTTGTCTTCCCCTTATGTTTCCTATTTGTGTCATTTATACTGAAGCCAATTGCTCTGCAATCGCTGTTACCTAAATTGCCCTGTATTTCCACATCTGTGATCGGGTCTGTATTGTTGGTAATCAGTATATCCAGTAATGCTTTATTTCTAGTTGGTGCATCTACCATCTGACCCATAAAATTTTCCTGCAAGACGTTTAGGAACTGGCGATGAATGCATCGCTATTCACGGTTGAATGCACGGTTCCCTCTGCCCAGTCTATGTCTGGATAGTTCCCCCATTATGATAACACTTCCCATCCTTGCTGCTAATCCAAATTGTGATAGGAGATCTGTCTCCCCTTCTATAGCATACTCCCAGTATTATTTTCCCCTTAGCTTCACCCCTTTGGAGCTCTACCCATAAGGATTCCACCTCCTCCCTAGCTTCCTTAGGGATGTCATCTCTCACATTCACTTGTATATTATTCTTGATATATAGGCATACCCCTCCCCCTTTTTTATCCTCCCTATCCTTGCGATAAAGGGTATACCCTTGAATGTTTGTCAGCCAACCATGAGAGCTGTTGAACCGGGTCTCTGAAATTCCCACAAAATCCAAATCCTCCTCGTACAACAGTATCTCTAGTTCACCCATCTTGTCCGCCAGGCTCCTGGCATTGGTGAATATGACACGTAGTTTAGACTGGTCCCATATTATCCTCTTATTGGGTGTACCATGATTTCAACTAGGACTTGCTACTATACTTACTTTGGGTTTGCGCGCTTTGGTCAATCTACTACTAACGCCCCCAATACTACCCTCTGGAATATGTTCTGCGCTATCTCTACCTCTGGACCCCCCCCCCCCATCACCTAGTTTAAATACCCCTCTAACTTTTTGCCCATCTTTATTCCCAGGTGATCTGCACCCTCCTCATTTAGGCGCAGTCCGTCCCTTTAATAGTACCGGTTATTGACTGAGAAGTCGGCCCAGTCCTCCAGGAACCCAAAACTCTCCTTACTACATCAACTCTTCAGCCACAGCACTGGCGATCTGTGTCAGAGCAACAATGTCTGTTGGGCAGTCTCTGGGAGGACTGGCAATATATATGGATCTCCCACAGAAATTGTCAGTGCTCCACTGCTCCCAGAGACTGCCTGACAGAGACTGTGGCACCCACAGAGATTCCCACTGTGTTCCCACAGAGACTGCCCCAGAGAATTCATGGGAGAAGACTACCCCCCATGTCACAGAGACTGTCCAAGGTTACAGAGTCTGTCACACATGTCACAGAGACTGCCGGCACCACACATGTTGCAGAGATTGCCCCCCTCAGTCCTCACTAACTAGAAGAGAGAAGTACCAGTGCTGTGTGTAAGCATAACTAACACTAGGACATGTCTGGCTGGAGAGAACTTCAAGTGCTATGTTAGGCAGGATGGGCAGGCTTCATCGTTTTGCTCCTCCCCCTCAATGAACAAGTCCTGGGCAAGGCAGGCTTTTCTGGAAATGGCGTGGCAGCTGGCTCTGGAACTGCAGATGTCGGGTATAAGGGGATTTTTTACAAGCACTTTTCTCCCATCTACAGATATTTAGGGACAGGAGAAATGTGTCTATTTTTTACAAACTGTCTATAATTTAACGGATGGTTGGTAACACTAATTGCTTTCAGTGCATGGCCTGTTCTTTTTGTTTGACTTCTGGACCTATATTACAGTAGAGGACTGGAGCTGCAGCTCCAATAGCCCCAATGTTAATCTGGCCCTGCCACCACAGAAACAAAAAGTTTTGAAAAAAAGTGGAGAAGCATCAAGGGACAGATTCACAAACGTATTTCAACCCCTGAACTAACTTGTCCACCAGCTCCACCTATGCTTGGGACACCTAACTAGATGTCAAAGCCTGATGTAGGACCCCGGCCCATTCAGTTAACATAGAGGCCAACACCGGTTGCAAAGCCAACCCAGCGATGGTGACCATAGAACGTGCCACCGACTGCGGTCCGCAGGATCCTTAAAGTGATTGTAAAGGCAGAAGGTTTTTTTCTCTTAATGCATTCTTTGCATTAAGAGAAGAAGCCTTCTGTCTGCAGCAGCCTTTCTCAGCCCTTCTAATACTTACCTGAGGTCCCTCTAGATCCAGTGATTTAGGATTGTCTCGGCTGCACGAGACTCCCCTCCTGTCAGGAAAGGCTGGCTGGGGACAGTGGTCCGTCACCTGTCTGTGCGCGCCTGCGGGTGCCTGGTGTGCGGTTGCGTGTGATCGCGGCCGCGCGGGTGCGCGCGTTCACGTGCACGCGGTTGCGCGCGTTCGCGTGCCCGCACGGTTACCGGCGCCAGGTGGGCTATTTAAACCCAGTTCTCCCTTCTGATCTTGCTGCTTGATCTACAGCGTTCCTGAGACTATTACCTGAATCTGATCTGTTTGTGTATTGACCCGGCCTGACCTGCGACCTTCCCTGCCTTCTGCCTGCCTCCGACCTCCGGCTTGTCTACGACTCTGCACCTGTCTCATCCTCTGGTCCATCTGTGCTTATCCGTTACTGACCCAGCCTGTTCCACGTTCCTGCCTCTGTCTGCTGCATCTGTTCCTGTAATGACTGTCTGGTTTGACCCGGCTTGCCTGACTCTTCTGTGTGCCTGCCCCTGAGTGATCCACCTGTTCCTGTTGGTCTCCTGCTGTATACTGGTTCCTGTCTGCTGTCACTGGGGCCTGCTTGTCCAGCTATTGTTCCTGAAGTCAGCCTGATCCATCCACCGGCTGTTGATCCTGCCAGGCACTCGTGCTACCTTTGACTCTCGTGCCTCCTGTCACCATCATCAGGGGCCGTGAGTCGGGGACGCAAGAGAGGTCTCCTTCTGCATTCCGGGCTCACCACTAGGTACGTGACAGTATCAAGCAGCCATGACCGAGCCTGGGCAGGGAGCCTCTCCTTTGGATGAACTGCGTTTGCATTTGGCGGGTTTGACCCAGGCAGTTAAAGGTCTTCAAGAAAGCTATTCCCGTTTGGAGGAACGTGTTCAAGCCCTCTCTCCGCCAGCTACTACCCAGGGGTCACCATCTGCCTCTGCCAGCATGCCTGCTCCACCAGCAGTGGTGATGTTACCCCCTGAACCTCGAGTGCCCACGTCTGAAAGATTTTCTGGTGAATGTAGCAAATTCAGGGCCTTTCGCAACTCCTGCGAGTTATACTTTGCTCTTCAGCCACGGACATTTTCTTTGGAAGCCACCAAAGTGGGCTTTGTGATTTCCTTGCTCCAGAACGAACCCCAGATATGGGCACATCGCCTTCTTGAACAAAAGGCTGACAAACTTTCCAACTTGACCACCTTTTTTGACGCGATGGCCCGAATCTATGAGGACCCTCAGCAACAGCCGAAGCCGCTCTCCATGCATTACAGCAGGGTCGCAGGGCCGCAGAGGACTACGTTGCAGAGTTCAGGCGTTGGAGTGCAGACACCAATTGGAACGATGCTGCTCTCCGCTACCAGTTCCGGTTGGGTCTGTCTGATCACCTGAAAGATGAACTCGCCCATGTAGGGGTTCCTCAGACTCTGGATGAATTAATCAATCTATCCATACAGATTGACAGGCGCCTACGAGAACGTAGGTCGGAGAGAGCCGCAGGTCCGTCAAGGCCCACCTGGATGTTGCCGAGAGTGCCCAGTTATTCAAGTACTATGCCACCAGCTCAGTCTACTCCTACTACTGATGTGCCGGAGCCTATGCAGCTGGGTTTGCTACGACCAACGCTCACACCTGAAGAACGCCAGCGTCGCCGCATGAATGATCTGTGCATGTATTGTGGGGAGCCTGGGCACGACGTGAGGTCCTGCCCAACCAAGATCCGTAAGTGGCTTCCTCCTTCTGCTGATCAAGTCCTTGCAATCACCAATGCTTCCCCTCATCTTGCTCTTTCCGTTTTGTTGCAGCTCTCCGGAAAGAACATCCAGGTTCCCGCCATCGTTGACTCGGGAGCATGCAGCTGCTTTATGGACTCTGCTTTTGCAGCAAAACACCACATACCGCTACGCTCCAAGACCCAAGGACTACTGATACATCTTGCCGATGGATCTGCCATCCGGTCTGGTCCTGTCACCCAGGAAACCATTCCCATCTCTGCCAGCATATCCAATCTTCACTATGAACTTTTATGTCTTGACATCATCACTTCACCCTTGTTTCCTGTTATCCTGGGAATGCCCTGGCTCCAGGCCCACAACCCTTGCATTGACTGGACTACCAGAGATGTTACCTTTCCTTCACCCTATTGCTTCCAACATTGTCTACCAAGGACTTCCAACCAGCCCACAGCTCTGATGTGCCTGGATACGGAAGCTCGCCAATTAGTTCCAGAGGCATACCACGACTTCATGGATGTCTTCAGCAAGAAAGGTGCAGAGACTCTTCCCCCTCACCGGGTCTATGACTGTCCTATCGAGCTCCTCCCTGGGGCCAAAGTACCATTTGGAAGAATTTTTCCTTTAACTGACCTGGAACTGGCAGCACTTAAGGACTATATTGACGAAAATCTTAAGAAAGGATTCATCCGCTCTTCCACATCCCCTGCAGGAGCTGGCATTTTCTTTGTGGAAAAAAAGGACCATACCCTTCAGCCATGTGTCGATTACCGGGAACTAAACAAGGTGACCATTAAAAACCAATACCCTCTTCCTTTGGTGCCGGAACTTTTCCAGAGACTGGGGGCAGCAGTAATTTTTACTAAATTAGACCTACGGGGGGCCTATAATCTGGTCCGCATAAGGGAGGGTGACGAATGGAAGACAGCTTTTCGCACCCGATTCGGACATTTCGAATATCTAGTTATGCCGTTTGGGCTCTGCAACGCCCCTGCCACCTTCCAGCATTTTATAAATGACATCTTCAGAGACTTCCTGGACCTATTCGTCATCATCTACCTGGATGACATTTTGATCTTTTCTGCCTCCATCAGTAGCCATCGTCAACATGTCAAGTGTGTGTTAGAGCGACTCCGTCAGCATGGCCTTTATGCAAAACCTGAGAAATGTGAATTTGAACAACAGAGTATACAGTTTCTGGGACTAATCATTTCTGTTGAGGGCATTAAAATGGACCCTCAAAAAATTTCCGCTATCCTTGAGTGGCCTGCTCCTGTGGATAAAAAGGGTGTTCAGCGGTTTGTGGGCTTTTCGAACTTTTATCGGAAATTTATTAAAGCGGAGGTCCACCCTAAAGTGGACCTTCCGCTCATCGGAACCCTCCCCCCCTCCGGTGCCACAATGGGCACCTTTCAGGGGGGAGGGGGGTGCAGTTACCTGGATAATCCAGGTAACTGCACCCACTTCCGGGACAGCTCTCTGCGGAAAGGGGCGTAACTTACGCCCCTTTCCGCAAGTGCCCTCCCCTTCCCGCAAGTGCCCCGCTGCCTGCTGGGAAACACACAGCTCCCAGAGGCAGCGGGGAGCGTCCTTATTGCGCAGCGCAATTCGCACATGCGCAGTAGGGAACCGGGAAATGAAGCCGAAAGGCTCCATTTCCTGATTCCCATACCCAAGATGGCGGCGGCAGGACCCGACAGACGACCTAGCGATCGGCTTCGGGTGCCGAAATCGCAGGCGCGCTGGACAGGTAAGTGTCACTATTTTAAAAGTCAGCAGCTGCAGTATTTGTAGCTGCTGGCTTTTAAAAAAAAAAAAAAAACGCGGAGTCCCGGTGGACTCCCGCTTTAAAGGATTCTCAGCCATCATCTCACCTATTACCCAGCTGACCAAGCAGGGAGTTCGATTTCATTGGACTCCCGAAGCCCAAACTGCTTTTGACAACCTTAAGAGACTTTTTACCTCCGCTTCTGTACTGAAACACCCTGACCCGGCTCTCCCGTTTGTTCTGGAGGTTGATGCATCCGAAGTCGCCGTTGGGGCAGTACTCTCACAACGACAAGGCCCCAAGTCTCTTCTGTTCCCTGTTGGCTTCTTTTCACGCCAGCTTTCTGTTCCTGAAAGAAACTATGATGTGGGAGACAGGGAACTATTAGCAGGCTTTGGAGGTGTGGCGGTACCTTCTGGAAGGAGCAGCTCTCCCGATCGTGATCTATACAGATCACAAAAACCTGGAGTACCTGAAATCTGCTAGAAGGTTGAAGCCGCGTCAAGCAAGGTGGACGCTGTTCTTTTCCAGGTTTGCCTTCCATGTCACCTACAGACCGGGTTCAAAAAATACCAAACCGGACGCATTGTCCCGCATGTTCAATGATCCCAAAGTACCTACCTCTCCAGATACTATTCTGTCGGCGGAAAACTTTCTCCTTCTTCAGGAAGATCTTTTAAGACGGATTAAGCAAGCTTCCAGTGAAGACCCCCCATCCTGCAGGAGCAAGGCTGCTTGCAAAAGATGGTCTGTTCTGGCTTGAGGACAAAATCTTCATTCCAGAAAATCTTCGGGCCAACATACTCGGGCTCTGCCACGACCATGTACTAGCCGGCCACTTCGGTGTCTCCAAGACGTCTGACCTCGTGCAACGCACGTTCTAGTGGCCGCAAGTTGCAAAGGACTGCAAAAGATATGTGGAGTCTTGTACCATCTGTAATCGCAACAAGGGTAATAAGGCCAGGGCTTGGGGCCTGCTCAAACCTCTACCTGCTCCAGAGAGACCCTGGAAATGAATCTCCATGGACTTTATTGTTGAACTTTCCCCTTCAGAAGGCCATACGGCCATCTTTGTAGATCGGCTGTCCAAGATGGCACACTTCATCCCCTTAAAAGGAACACCATCGGCACCGGAAACTGCACAAGTTTTTATCAGGGAAGTCATCAGACTTCATGGAGTTCCAGCCAACATCATATCAGATAGGGGGATACAGTTTACCTCTCGTTTCTGGAGAGCACTATGCAGTTCCCTTGGCATCGAGCTATCTTTTTCTTCTGCATACCACCCTCAGACAAATGGGCAGACAGAGAGAACTAACCAGACTCTTGAGCAGTATCTTCACTGCTTTTCCTCCTTTTCTCAGTTGCCACTGGCCGAGGTCGCTTATAATAATTCCATCCATTCTACCATCAAGCAGACCCCGTTTTTTTGCCAATTATGGTTTCCACCCATCATTTCTACCTAACTCTGTTCCTGAATGTTCTGTGCCAGCCGTTCTCAAGACTGTGGATTTTTTCAGTACCAACAATAAACTGTTGCAGGAAACCATGACCAGAGCACAAGCGCTAAACAAAGAGACTTTTGATAAAAACAGACTGGGGGAACTGATTCTGAAACCTGGAGACCAGGTTTGGCTGTCTACAGTTAATCTCCGACTCGCTTGCCCTTCAAAGAAATTGGGCCCTAAGTTTCTGGGTCCCTTCACAGTCAAGAGGAGAATCAATGAGGTGGCCTACGAACTGGAACTGCCAGAAACACTTCGGGTACACCCCGTTTTTCATGTTTCTCTCCTGAAACCCGCCATCTCTAATCCTTTCCCAGGACGAGCCACAGATCCCCCTGCTCCTATTTTGGTCAATGGTGAAGAGGAGTTCGAAGTGGAGGCAATAATGGATTGCAGGAAGAGAAATAACTGTGTCCAATTTCTCATTAAATGGAAGGGGTTCGGTTCCGAGGAAAACTCATGGGAGCCTGAAAGCAACATACATGCCAAGCATCTGATACAAGCCTTCAAGAGATCCCATCCTGAGAAAATGGCCCGGTTGGACATCCGGAGGCTGCCCCTTGGGAGGGGGCAATGTCAGGAAAGGCTGGCTGGGGACAGTGGTCCATCACCTGTCTGTGCGCGCCTGCGGGTGCCTGGTGTGCGTGTTCGTGGTTGCGCGCGATTGCGGCCGTGCGGGTGCGCACGTTCATGGTTACCGGCGCCAGGCGGGCTATTTAAACCCAGTTCTCCCTTCTGATCTTGCTGCTTGATCTACAGCGTTCCTGAGACTATTACCTGAATCTGATCTGTTTGTGTATTGACCCGGCCTGACCTGCGACCTTCCCTGCCTTCTGCCTGCCTCTGGCCTCCGGCTTGTCTACGACTCTGCACCTGTCTCATCCTCTGGTCCATCCGTGCTCATCCGTTACCGACCCGGCCTGTTCCACATTCTTGCCTCTGTCTGCTGCATCTGTTCCTGTACTGACTGTCTGGTTTGACCCGGCTTGCCTGACTCTTCTGTGTGCCTGCCCCTGAGTGATCCACCTAATCCTGTTGGTCTCCTGCTGTCTACTGGTTCCTGTCTGCTGTCACTGGGGCCTGCTTGTCCAGCTACAGTTCCTGAAGTCAGCCTGATCCATCCACCGGCTGTTGATCCTGCCAGGCACTCATGCTACCTTTGACTCCCGTGCCTCCTGTCACCATCATCAGGGGCCGTGAGTCGGGGACGCAAGAGAGGTCTCCTTCTGCATTCTGGGCTCACCACTAGGTACGTGACACCTCCATTGGCTCCCGCTGCTGTCAAAGTCAGTCAGCCAATGAAGAGAGAAAGGGGACGGGGTAGGCCATGGCTCCATGTCTGAATGGACACAGGGAGCTGTGGCTCAGCTCAAGTGCCCCCATAGCAAGCTGCTTGCTGTGGGGGCACTCAATAGGAGGGAGGGGCCAGGAGCACTGAAGAGGAACCCGAGAAGAGGAGGATCTGGGCTGCTCTGTGCAAATCCACTGCACAGAGCAGGTAATTATAACATGTTTGCAATTTTTAACTAAAAAAGAAAACAAGACTTCCCAATCCTTCACCGGGATCCCCATGGCCTTATTGAGCCTGGAAATGGATCCCCCATCCACCACAGGAGGGGAGGTCCACTTCAGACCCAGGTCCCCCAGCCACCGATCCAGATACAGCTCTGTCAGGGAGGACAGGAAAGGCATTAAAGGCCAGGAAAGAGGAGTTATATTGCAGCTCCAGACCCCCTGTGATGAAGTCTCAAGTAACAAAACACGCTGGTAGGTGGCGATACGTCACTATACTCTGACGCTGAGACAGTGACCCTGGGCGTGCAAATAATGTGATGGGATTGCAGCACGGTGGCACCTGGCAGTGTTGAGATTGCTTATTCAAAGGCGATATTGTTGCTTTTATGATGTAAGTGCATTACTTTTTAATAAATAGTTACCTTAAGGTGTTTTATACTATTGGAGGCTGTCTCGGCTTTTATCTTCACATGAGGAGATTGTCAGTATCATCTGGATGAAGTCTGGCGGAGTATAGAGGAGCTGCAATATAACACAATATAACACAAAAGCTTATTTGCCAGACACAAGAGTCAATGGCAACGATATCTGGTGAGGTGAGCTTTATTCTTAAGGCAGAGGAATTTGAACTAATCATTGGTGGAGGACATTTGGTGTTTCAGCACCTACTTCACCACATTTTGTTGCACTTGCATTTCATTTTTTGTTATATCATAAATGGACACTGCACTGGTTTTATATATATATATATATATATATATATATATATATATATACAATTTTTTTAGTTTTATGGACATTTGCTTGTGTTTTTATTAGTGCGTTTCTGTGAAATTGTATTATTGCCTTTAGTGTGATATATGTTAAACCTATTCTTATGTAAAACTTTTTGTTTTGGAGAGGGGTTAGAACACCTGTCAATTTTTATTGCTTTCTGCGCCACTCTTAGGGAGAGCCACCCTTTCTATTTGTCCTGTTTACTGTTATCATTGAAAGTGAAAGTAAAGAAGATCCTAAATATTGTGCTGTCCCCAGAAAAGTAATAGAGAGGAAATCTTTCAATGGGGGCACTAGTTCTGGTGACCTTGGGGGCCCAAATGGATTCCCTACAGTAGCAGGGATTTCCTCTCGTGTCCTGTTTTGGCTATGGGAAAGGAAGTGAAGGTACTGTAAATCCATACCTCCCAACATTTTGAGATTGGAATGAGGGACTCCTACTAGCAAATGTATGTAGGCATAGGACACGCCCCCCTGCCACACCCCCTTAAAGGAGAATTAACCCCCAAAAAAATGTTAATTAAATCCACAAGGGCTTTTTTTTCTACCACTACTATTCCTTTATATTGGCTTTTAAAATGTACAAATGCAATTTAGAAATTGGAAGAAAGGTTTAGGACTGGAAACACTTTTTGATCAGACCAAAATGAGGGACAAATGAGGAGAAATGAGGGACAGAGGGGCATTGCTCCAAATCAGGCACAGCCCCTCAAAATCAGGGACAGTTGGGAGGTATGTGTAAATCTCCCCAATGGCAAAAACAACAACAACAAAAAAAAATTACAGTGGTTATAACTCTCCCTTATGAAGAAATGAAAAAAGTTTTGCGTATAGTTCTACTTTAACCGTTTCAGCCCTGGAAGATTTTACCCACTTCCTGACCAGAGCACTTTTTGCAATTCGGCACTGCGTCGCTTTAACTGACAATTGAGCGGTGTGCGACATTGCACCCAAACCAAATTGACGTCCTTTTTTCCCCACAAATAGAGCTTTCTTTTGGTTGTATTCGATCACCTTTTTTGCGCTACAAACAAAAAAGAGCAACCATTTTGAAAAAAACATTATTTTTTACTTTTTGCTATAATAAATATCCCCCCAATAATATATAAAAATAAAAAAAATTTCCTCAGTTTAGGCCGATATGTATTATTCTATATATTTTTGCTGAAAAAAAACACAATAATCGTATATTGATTGGTTTGTGCAAAAGTTATACCGTCCAAAAAATAGGACATAGTTTTATGGCATTTTTTTTTTTAATTTTTTTTTTATTAGTAATGGTGGCGATCTGCAATTTTTATCAGGACTGCAACATTATGGCGGACACATCGGACACTTTTGACACTATTTTGGGACCATTGTCATTTATACAGCGATAAGTGCTATAAAAATGCACTGATTACTGTGTAAATTACACTGGCATTGAAGGGGTTAACCACTAGGAGGGCGATGAAGGGGTTAGGTGTGTCCTAGGGAGTGATTCTAACTATGGGGGGGTGGGCTTCAAGTCACATGACAACAATCAGCACTCCCGATGACAGGGAGCAGCGATCTCTGTCATGACACAAGTCAGAATGGAGAAATGCCTTGTTTACATAGGCACTTACCCGTTCTGAGGCTCCGTGACACAATCGCCGGGAGACCTCGAGTCCGCCGGTCCCATGGGCACGGTCACGCTGTACGTGGCAGGTATGCGCCTGCTATCCCTGCCTCTTAAAGGGGACGTACAGGTACGCCCATTTGCCCACCGCTGCCATTGTGCCGATGTATATCAGTGTGCAGCGGTCAGCAAGCAGTTAAGGTGATTGTAAAGTCTTGTTTGCACTATTTAATTTTTTTTTTAATATCATAAATGGACACTGGTTATATATATATATATATATATATATATATATATATATATATATATATATATATATATATATACACAGTATTTAAGTTTTTTATAGACATTTGTGTGTGTTTTTCAGATTTATTAGTGCACTACTGTGAAATTTTATTATTGGCTTTAGTATGAAATATGTTTCACCTGTTTTTGTGTGTTTGATTTGTTGAAATAGCAGCACAACTGTATTTTTATTCAATAGCACAGAGCACATATTTATAAGAAAAAGTTTTGCCTTTAATAATAGTTGATGGTAAACATCACATTAATAATACCTCGTTGTAAACACGCCTCTCATTCTCTGCTCTCTCACTTCCTCACCGCTCTCGGCAAGTTCAGGAAATGGAGAGCCGGGTTGTTTACTCCTCATCCTGAGACAAACACTCCATTATCCGAAGAGACTCTCCCACAGCCATCTTGCTGATTGCTGGAGAGGCCCCCGCCATCCTGGATCGGGAAGATGCAGATAATGGCCTCTGAGAGCCTCTTTCCTCCTCTCGTGTCGATAAATAATCAAGAGATGGAAACGCTCTGGATAACCCTGAATCTCTTACACCACAAAATCCAGGCCACGTCTTAAGAATTCTTCTGAACTCAAAAAGCAGATGGGGTCACAATTAGCATTAAACCCTCCATACTATCAGAATTTGTATTTCTAGACGCAGCACCGGCATCAGAGGTGTCTGCACTAGGGGGGGTTAAAATTCAGAGCCTAGCAGATGGCTACACGCTTGCAACAGACAGGAAAGTAGGGGGGAATATTGCTAGTTCCAATTTTAGAGGGATGTGTCCAATGTACATTTTTAAAGGCTCCAGAAATAAAGAGAACAGAACTTTTCCCTCCAATCAATGTATTTAACTACAGTATACAATGCAGAAATCCAAAAATAAAATGTTCTAGGTTTGTCCTCTCTTTGATGGAAAATCAGAGATATTGACACAATTTCATCATTGCTTATCTTGACTTTCACATTAGGTGATTGTTTTTCATATAATGTATAAAAAGCAACTAAATACTGTACATTTGTCCTATGCATATACATATGGAAGTGGGCCTGACAGTAACTTTACAATTCTGCATTACATTCCCGACATGTCACAATACACAGCATCAGTATCCTTTTTCAGAAAAGCTCTAACTTTTTATCTTTGAAAAGCCATCCTTGAGCTCTTGCCATCGACTTTGCCTAGGCTGAGATAGGGTTGCCACTTTTTTCTGCAGGTCAAACTCAAACACTTTAACAGCGTACACTAATTTTGTTTGGTTCTAGTATACATTATAGTGTTGTAACAGACCTGGGACACCTTTGCGCACTCCAAAGAGAATAGTAATGCGGTGCACATTGTGCCCCCTCACACTCCTGTCAAGCCCTGCTCCAAGCTACATGCCTGTCTGAATAATGTGTCTGGGTTTCAGGTGGACTGGAACCCGGACACATGATTCAAAACCTGGACTGTCCGGGTAATAACCCTAGGCTGAGATGATGTCACCAGTCTGCCGCAGGCAGGAGGAAGCATTTCCTTAGTCTCCTCTCCCTTAATGACCAGACTGCAACACTAACTTTGTAGAACATCACAAGGTGAGAGGCTTCAGCAGGGGCTGACCTGTGTCAGACACTTGTAAACCCAGCCAAGAACTGAGCAATAGCCAAGATTTACATAAATGTGTCATTTCTGAATCGGCATCCCAGTCAAAAAGGAAAATGGTGACCTTGGATTATGCCTGAAGAAAGATAGAGCCATCCTTCCGGAAAGAGCCTCCAACTACAGCTAGGAATTATCACCACAGAAGTCAGCATGAGTAGCTGACTATGTATTGCCCCACCAGACCCCACATGTTTTTTTGTTTTTTTTGAGTGTACTGTCTAATGAAGAACTGCAGGCAGACATAACACAAATTAGCCCAGCACCTTATTCATTAATACATCATTTAAAATATGTTTTTTCTAAATACACACAATATAAGTACCTGAATTGGACTTGGTATCAGTTTTGTGCAGACCCTGTACAGTAGAGCTTAGACTATGTATGGGAGAAGCAGCACAAGGAGCCATTGAGTTGGGCTGCACTCGTGATGTGCTAAAAAAGGAACTTGCTGATAGAAGGAGGAAGCAGAGTGACAGAGATGAGCTTATCAGTCTGCTGCTTCTTCTTTACTGTCCAATCACAGTCTGGGGGAAAAACAAGAACAGTGTTACTGAACCGAAGCAGAGAAAAAGATCAGGTCTCTAGCACCTGGCTGGACAAGGATAGGTCTATGTAAGATAAGATAAGATATGATTTATTGCTGTTTAACAAAATTACAGAACTATAGGGAAAACTCCCACACATTAAAAATCAACACTTTACATACTGTACAGAGTCATAAAAAAACAGTGAAAATAGCATAACATCCATTTAAAATAACAATATCCAAATTATCCTTAACAATATATTACCTAGATTGAGTGATATTCCCACTTCCTGCCTTTATTGCCTGTGGAAAAAAGCTCTCCTTATATCCCTTTGTTCTGGCTCTGATGTTCCTATAACGTCTACCAGAAGGCAGTAGCTCAAAGAGATGATAACCAGGATGCATGGAGAGTAAATTTCAGGACTGTTAAAGTACACAGCAATCCTTATCGCCTTTCCACCTGGCCTTTCGTAATAAGACGGCCGGGCAGGAGCCCTATTATCCTTTGAGGACGTCCTCGCACCCGCTCCACAAGCTGCGCTCCGGTGCGTACTGTCCCCTGTGTCCATGGCGGATGACAAATCACCATACCGGTGTTCTGCCGTATAGTGTCCGGCCATGAAATAGTGTCCGCTCCGTACTGCGCATGCGCAGTACGGAGCAGACGAAGCTTCGGAAAATCTCCGAAGCTGAACGGCGCCTGCACCGTGAGTGGAGGTGGTAGCCCCACCATCCAAGCTGACATAGGGTTGTGAATTTTAGAGGGCCCCTCGCGGGCGAGCTTCGCTCGCCACGCTTCGGGCTCGGCCTCGCTGCGCTCGGCTCTTTTTTATTCCTACTCTATATCCACTTGGATAGTGGGGCTAGAACCTGGACTCACGGCGCAGGCGCCATTCATCCTCGGCAATTTTCGGAATCTGTGTTGCTGTGTACTGCGCATGCGCAGTACGCAGCGGACACTATCCGATGGAGGACGTTATTTCACAAGACACCGGCTCGCTGCCGGTACCATGTGATCGTTGTGGCCAATCACTGCAGATCACATGACAGTTGTACACAATGAATGGACTTGTCTCTTGCCATTCATTGTGTACTATTGTGATGAGCTCTGTGATTGGTCGCAGTAATCACATGGTACAGAGAGGGCCAATCACAGCCCTGTCACCTCCCCCAAAAAAGTACAGTGTTACTATGGTAACATTGCATTGCTCTGGTCACTGTATGTAAAAAAAAAAAAAAGAGAGAGAAGAAAAATGTAATAAAAAAGAAATAAATATAAAAAAATGTAAAAACAAATTTCATTTTTTTCTTTTTTACATACTGTCACCAGCCAGTTATATGGTGACATTGTTCTGCACTGGTGACAATACCGTATATACTCGAGTATAGGCCGACCCGAATATAAGCCGAGGCCCCCAATTTACCCCCAAAAAAACTGGCAAACTTATTGACTCGTGTATAAGCCGAGGGTGAGACATGCCTGTCCATCCCTGTGTGTGTGTCCGTCCATCCCTGTGTGTCCGTCCATCCCTGTGTGTCCGTCCATCCCTGTGTGTCCGTCCATCCCTGTGTGTCCGTCCATCCATCCCTGTGTGTGTGTGTGTCCATCCATCCATCCATCCCTGTGTGTGTGTGTGTCCATCCATCCATCCATCCCTGTGTGTGTGTGTGTCCATCCATCCATCCATCCCTGTGTGTGTGTGTCTCCATCCATCCCTGTGTGTGTGTGTGTCTCCATCCATCCATCCCTGTGTGTGTGTGTCTCCATCCATCCATCCCTGTGTGTGTGTGTATCCATCCATCCCTGTGTGTGTGTGTCTCCATCCATCCATCCCTGTGTGTGTGTGTCCATGTGTGTGTGTGTGTGTGTGTGTGTGTGTGTGTGTGTGTGTGTGTGTCCAGCCTACCTGTGTCCCGAGCCTGTGTCCCGAGCCTCCGTCCCGTGCCTTGCCTCCTTGCCTCCGTCCCGTGCCGTGCCTTGCCTCCTTGCCTCCGTCCCGTGCCGTGCCTTGCCTCCTTGCCTCCGTCCCGTGTCGTCCCGTGCCGTGCCTTGCCTCCGTCCCGTGCCTTGCCAGGATCGCCGCTCTTCGTCGGCGCCTCGGCGGCCATTCTAAAATTCAAAAGCCGCGCCTCCGCCTTCGCCTGTGATAGGCGGAACACTGAATTTCCCAGCAGCCTGTGTTCCGCCTATCACGGACATCGTCTCATCCTCGTCCGTAGTACGAGGATGAGCGGATGTCCGTGATAGGCGGAACACTGACTGCTGGGAAATTCAGTGTTCCGCCTATCACAGGCGAAGGCGGAGGCGGAGGCGCGGCTTTTGAATTTTAGAATGTCCGCTGTCTGTCTGCTCGACACGCTGATCGAGCAGGCAGACAGCGATGACTCGAGTATAAGCCGAGGGGGGCACTTTCAGCCTCAAAAAAGAGGCTGAAAATCTCGGCTTATACTCGAGTATATACGGTATGTAAAAAAATATAAAAAATTGTGAACATTTTATTAAATGTCTTGATTTTCCCAAAAATTGTGACAAAAAAAAAATACAACTTTAAAAAACATGCAATGCCTCTTACTAAATGTAAATGAAAAAAAAACAACTGTGTCCAATTTGACAATGCAAGAATTGCAGCTGCTGTCTGATGTTTCCAACAAGGAATTACTTATTAATTTCATGCTCCTTATTTTGTGGGAAGTTTGGGGGATGGCCCCTTCCTGTTTCAACATGACTGCACACCAGTGCACAAAGCAAGGTCTATAAAGACATGGATGAGCGAGTTTGGGGTGGAGGAACTTAAATGGCCTGCACAGAATCCTGACCTCAACCCGACAGAAATTAATGCTGAGACTGTGAGCCAGGCCTATTCGTCCAACATCAGTGCTTAAAGCGGAGCTCCACCTTAAAGTGGAACTTCCGCTCATTGGATTCCTCCCCCCCGCCGGTGCCACGATTGGCACCTTTCAGGGGGGAGGGGGTGCAGATACCTGTATACTACAGGTATCTGCACCCACTTGTGGGCATAGATAGCCACAGAATATCCGCAGATGCCCCCCCCCCCCCCCTGTTGTGTTCTGGGAAACACATAGTTCCCAGAACACAACAGGGACCAGTGAAGACTCGCAGTGTGACTCGCTCATGCGCAGTAGGGAACTGTGCAGTGAAGCAGCAATGCTTCAATTCCTGATTCCCTGACCGAGGATGATGGCGGGGGCAGCCGAGAGATGAGCGGCTGCTCGTCATCTGCTGCCGACATCGCGGGCACCCTGGACAGGTAAGTGTCCATTTATTAAAAGTCAGCATCTACAGTATTTGTAGCTGCTGGCTTTTAATAACTTTTTTAAGGTGGAGCTCCGCTTTAAGCTCACAAATGCACTTCTGGAAGAATGGTCAAACATTCCAATAGACACACTTCTAAACCTTGTGGATAGCTTTCCCAGAAGAGTTGAAGCTATTATGAAGCTATTATAGCTGCAAAGGGTGGGCCAGCTCAATATTGAACCCTACGGACTAAGACTGGAATGCCATTAAAGTTCATGTGAGTGTAAAGGCAGGCATCCCAATACTTTTGGTAATATAGTGTAGTTTGTGGACTCTATAACCTTGCTACAGAGTAAATATTTACACTGATTTGGGTTATTACTTATGAAAAAAAGATTTTTTATTTGCAAGATGTTATAACAGAAACAAAGAAAAACATTTTTTTCAACATTTTTGGTGTTGTTGTTTTTCATTTATGTAGCTAAAAGTAAAAAAAACAGCAGTGGTTAAATAGCACCAAAAGAAAGCTCTATTTGTGTAATTTAATTTTTTTATAAAAATATCATTTGGGAACAGTGTTACTTAGTTAGTCGCGCAATTGTCATTTAAAGTGTGACAGCGCTGAAAGCTGAAAAGTGGCTTGGGCAGAAGGTGTACTGTATTGAAGCAGTTAGTGCTATACCCATATTTCTTTTCAAATAACTTTTTTCTTTATTCGTTTAATACAATGCAATACACGTCATACTGTACACTGCAGCATTTAGAGTAACACAGAAAAGAAAAGTGGCAAGTAGTCCACGCATATCGACCTATTGAGTATAACCCCCTGGAGTAGGTACGGACCAGTCCGAGGGGGCTCCACCGTGGTCATTAGGGCCCTCACTGATATTCAGCATATATATCCTCAAGTTTCTACTACCATCGTAAGAGCCCATGCGGAAGTGGGAGGTATCGTCTTATGGTACTATATGCACGTGTGAACCTTTAACAAATTACTCTCAGGAGAGAGAATAAAAAAAAGAAGAGAAATGAAAGAAAAGGAAAAAGGAAACCAGAGAAAAGAGAAAGAGGGAGAAACCAGGAGAGAGAAAAGAGGGGAATAGAGAGGGGTAGGGGGAAAAGGTAGGGATTGATAGTCACCTCAAGTGTTCCATGCGCCCGATCATGGGCGACTTTCCCAGAGATTCCAGGGACCCCACACCACATCATGCGCTTTTAACCGGTCCTGGATCCTGGTGGTCATCTTTTCCATTAGCTCCACGTCCCTGATCCTAGCATGGAGAGCACCAGGGGTAGGGGGCTGTGTCTGCTTCCAAGCTATACCCATATTTCATTGCTCATCATAGTGCAAATACATATAATAAAGTGCACCATGTGACATAAATGCAGTAAAATACTAAAGTATTAAAAACTTGCAATAAAGCAGTTCAAATTGATGTCTATATTTAGACTCACTGGTACTAATGTTTCAAGTGTATATATCCATTTTGTCTCATTTTGCAATATACCATAAAAAAAATTGTTGTCTAATGTCCTTGTTATGATATTTGTTACCTGCCTGAATATGCTATGCTTTTTTTTATATTGTTCATGTGATCACCAAATTGTCTACACAATTTCTCTGTGCACTAGGGGCCATAAGGACAATCCAGTACGTAGGCGACATTGGTACTTTTACAAGATATTAGGCATCTAATTTCATATGTATTCCCACCACTATTCGATTAAAAAATGTTTTTTTTTCCTTTCCTTGTGTTCCTTGTCTTACTAACTTGCTAACTGATATATCAGCATGGATGTCACACCACTTCCTTAAACTAAATCTCTCTAAAACTGAGCTATTAATATCCCCCCCCCCCCCACCCGTGCCCCCTTCCTTAACTTTTCCATCAAAATCAACAATGCAACCATCAGGCCCTCCCCTGGCGCCAGGGTACTCGGTGTAATCCTAGACTCTGACTTGTCATTTCAGCTCCAAGTCCAATGGTCGTCAAAGGTTTGTAGAATTCACCTCCGTAACATCTCTAAAATTCGCCCCCTTTTTAACAAATTAACCCACCAAGCTCCTCATTCACTCCCTTGTTATCTCTCGCCTTGACTATTGCAACTCCCTTCTCATTGGTCTGCCTCTCCATAGGCTATCTCCTCTTCAGTCTATCATGAATGCTGCTGCCAGACTTATCCACCTTACCAACCACTCAGTTTCTGCCAACCCTCTCCTCCAATCCCTACACTGGCTCCCAATCACCCAGCAAATTAAATTCAAAATGCTAACCACAACATACAAAGCCATTGACAACTCACCATCACCAATCTTGTCTCCAAATATCACCCAAATCATCCCCTCCGCTCTTCTCAAGACCTCCTACTCTCAAGCTCTCTCGTCTTCTCCTCCCATGCTCGTCTCCAGGATTTCTCCGCTGCCTCTCCCATCCTCTGTAACTCGCTACCTCCACCGGTCCGGCTATCCCCTACTCTTGCTACCTTCAGGCGATCCCTGAAAACTCATCTCTTCAGGGAAGCCTATCATGTCTCCAACTAATCTCCTACCACTTCCATCAGCTCATTCCCCACAGTTATAACCTTTTGTACCACCTGCTCCACCCTATTAGATTGTAAGCTCTTCTGAGCAGGGCCCTCTTAATCCTCTTGTATTTTATTGTATTGTAACTGTATTGTCTCCTTTTTATATTGTAAAGCACTGCGTAAATTGTTGGCGCTATATAAATCCTGAATAATAATGATAATAATAATAATCTGTGTATTTATCTGGTTTCCTGGAATTTAGCTTTCTAAAATAGATCATACATCACTGACATATTAACTGACATATCACAACATCACTGTCCAAATCTTGCTGCCTTCACTTTCATAACATTTCTAAAATGTGCCACTACCTAACCAATGACACAACAGAGCTACTAATTCTCTTGATATTTCTCAACTATTTCAATTCTCCCCTCATTGTCCAAACTCTACACCAGCTATCCCTCTTTAGTCTATCAAGAATGCTGTCCTCTGACTCATCTTACCAAACGCTGAGTGTCCACAACCTCTATTCAGCAATCCATCCACTGGCTTTTGCTCACCCTACAAATAAACCTCAAAAAATGACGTAGAAAACCATCCACAACTCTGCCTCAAGCTAGGTCACCAACCTCATCTCAAAATATCAACCAAACCTTCCTTTCTGCTTCTTTAAAGGCCTTCTGCTCTCTAACCTCCAGGAATTCTCCAGAGCCTCTGCCATCCTCTGGAACTTCCAACCTGTACAGCCATCTTCTACTTTGTCCTCCAACAGGTGTCCCCTTAAAATGTATCTTCTCCCTTAGGGAAGCCTACCCTGTTCTACTCAACTAAACTTTTACTTTCCCTATCAACTCATCAACAAACAGTTATTACCTTTTAAATCCTTAGCCTCTCCCTTTAGATTGTAAGCTCTCAGGAGCAATGCCTTTCTAACCCTCTTATTTTGAATCCTGTTGTGACTGTACTATCATTCTTAATATTGTAAAGTGCAGCTCAAACTGCCAGTGCTATATAAATCCTACATAACAATAAAAATAATAATAATTTGAGCAAATGTGCAAAAAGTTCCTGCAGTTCACCTCTCTATTCCAACAAGAGGTCATCAACCCATATTCTGTATAATTATCTGAAATCTGTCTTTGCCACACATCAGATGGAAGGAACTGTAGGCTTCCAGTGGGAGTGACTGCTTTGTAAGCTGAAGAGCGCAAATAAAAAGAGGCAGGGAGGAGAACTAGAGTTAGCTGGCCATACACTATTAGAATTTAGCTAGAAATTTTTAGTTTTAAGAACATTTGTTTGATTTTGTAATCATTAGTTGGGTCAAATTGATGCTCATTTTTGACTGCAGTGAAGATAAAATTCGAAGGAGTTGGATGGAAAATCTTTTTTAAATGAATTTCCAACAGTGAATGTGATTTTCATTTGAGAAAGTCCATTTGTTCCAAAAATGCATATTAAAAGCAAATACAATTTTGAAGTAAATTCAAATGTCATTTGTCAAGTCATAGAATTTTTGTACAAGCCTTCGAATGAATATTTGCACAAATGTTCATTCAAATATCTACTAGTTTAAGATCAGCTTGACATTGGTACATTGTGATCTGTATGCTAATAATTCATTGATTCTGCAAAAGCAACACTTTTTTTATATACCCACCTGGAATATGAAAATATTTTCAAATAAAAATAAAAGATTATTTAAAAAGAGGGGATGGGGCAGTGGCATGGAATTAGAATTGCTGTCGTTCTGCTGGTGTTTCATATGTACATTTTGCCATTTTCTCAAATAGGCAATATTTTACATTTTAGGCTATAACATAACAGAAATCTGATCACAAGTCAAGTGCCCTTCGTTGTTTTGTGATCAGCTTTGTAGATTGGATCTGAGATCCTCTCCAGTTCAGGAGATCCTATTCTAGGGATTTATCGTCACTTTTCTCCGAATGTGGCTCTTCCTATCACTCTGCAATTTGTTCTGAACTTATGTTCATCAGTTTGAGAACAAAATGACCTTGGCATGGAGGAGATAATTATCTAATTGTCTTTGCTGTCTTCTCTGGCGCCAGGTAGCGGTGGATTCCAGGACCCTGACTGTGAACTAAATCACTACTAACATCTGTTTTCTAGTCAGCTCTGTGGGCAGCTGCATAAACACATTGTGAGTTGTTCCTGGGTGGGTGCTACTGGCTGCAAGGTCCGATCGGCTTTGCACAATCATCTGCTCGCCTGCCAAGGCAGCTCAGAGGTGCTCTGGGGTGGGAGACAGCATTTTCTGTTTAGAATTTTATCATGAGCCACCAAAAAGTTTAGAGAGAAAAAAGAAAAACAAATTTGTACCTTAAAGTAGAAGTTCGGTCAAAACCTTAGCTTAAACCTACTCCGACCCCCATTTTAGGCCCTATGGTAACTACCCTGTAAAGCAGTGGTTCTCAACTCCGGTCCTTAGGACCCACTAACAGGTTGGAATTTAAGTATTACCTTGGGGAGATGCGGACTATGCCTCTGCATCTACATGGATGTCACATGTGTTCCAATAGACATCCATGGGACTGCCGGCATGGGGATGCACAGAACACCTGTGTGTCCCCATGCCAGATAAACATGACTCTACAGACAGAAGTAATCAACTGTGTAAATGAGCCGTAATGGCTATTCATAGGTACTAATGAATCCACTGTGCCCACATCTGGGAGTGGGGAAATGATGCAGAGTGCATGGCATGGATGAGAGATGCAGAAGATAAGGCCATGTAGGGCTAATAGAAATTGTAGGGACCCATGCAACACAGCATGCATCAATGTGTGTCATAACAAAGGCATATACTGTAGGTGTAAATTGACACCTAATGCCCTGTACACACAGTCGGACATTCCGACCACAAAATCTGTCTGATTTTTTCTGACGGATTTTGTCCGAAACTGTTACATTCACATGGTCGGACAAAGTTGTCGGAAAATCTGATCAATCGGAACGTGGTGACGTACGTTACGTACGACGGGACTACATAGAGGCTAGTAGCCTATAGCTTTGGTCTCGTAATTTGATCTGAGCATGCGTGGCACTTTGTCCAATTGGAATTCTCTACAAACGATCGGAAAAAGTCAGATCAGATTTTTTTTTTTTCCGTCTGAATTTCCGACGGAAAAAGTCCAATAGGGCCCGCGCACAATCGGATTTTCCGACAATATAATCCAATTGGACCTTTTCCATCAGAATTTCCGACCGTGTGTACAGGGCATAAGGGTCTATAAACACCAATGCAATACAAATTAAGGGATGGAAGTTTGGGACTTTAAATGAGGCACATGCGTGAAAAACACATCGGACAAAAACATAAATATAAATAGCATAACGCATATACAAGAACAAATAATTGGTCGAATGATCATCATAACCAAAAGACCAGTATTGGGTAGTAACATGTGTGCATATGAATCATAGAGAAAGTTATGCAAACATCTTGGCCAGTTGGCTTCATATACATATAAAGATATAAGTTAACATTAAAATTGAATGAATCACATCATATATAATAACATAATGCATCTAGGAAGGCCTCTTGTCTCGACGCGTTTTGGCGACTATATTGCCTCATCAGGAATGCATGTAAAATGCATGTAATCTGTAAAGACATTTTATGTATGAGGGCAAGTATAATCTATTCGGAAATCCCCTAATGAAGGTTGAAAACAATTCAAAAGGGGAGAAAACAAATTGAGGTGCAGAGGAAGAATTTGATCCAACCTGTAACATGTACTTACATGTTAGTACAAGTGGTGCTGTACTGGTGGTGACCATCATGTATCTCTCCCGTGAGCTGAGGGGGCAAGGACGCTGGAGGAAACCGGACGCAGGCACACAACCCCAACGAGATGGTAACGCCCACGCTGACACTGTGTCAGGTACTCACCAAAGCCGAAGTGCTGAGAGCGGCTTCCCTTGCAGCTGGGTGCACAGTACCCCTGAGGATGGAACAGTGGGTACAGGGCACAGAGAGGCACGGGTTGCCAGCAGGTGACTGGAATGCAGCAGGTCTACTGAAGGAAGAGATGCCCGTGCAGAAGATCTTGGAACTGGTAGAGGTAAACGCCTGCCAGGGGTTCCAACACCTGGAGTGAAGGCCGAGGGTCAAACACAGGTACAGTCCGTGAGACAAAGGATATTCCAGAGGCAGGCCGAGGGTCAAGCACAGGTATCAGTCCGTGAGATAAAGGATATTCCAGAGGCAGGCCGTGGGTCAAGCACAGGTATCAGTCCGTGAGATAAAGGATATTCCAGAGGCAGGCCGAGGGTCAAGCACAGGTATCAGTCCGTGAGCCAGCAAGGCTAAGTGCAGAAAGTCAGTTTAAACAAGCCAGGGGTCAGATCAGGAGAGAAGCAGAGTGGTCTTCAAACAAGCCAGGTCACAACAGGAAGTGGTCAGGAAACAGGAACACAGGTGAGCTGAGGAGACAAACCAGCAAAGACACAGAGCACATTGATGCCTTTTATAGGACTGTCAGGCCAATCAGGTAAGGCCCATAGCCGTGTGCATAGGCTTGCACATGCGTGTACGACATTGTATCGTACGACGCATATGCATGCGTCGTTGTGCAGCTCTGCCCCGCAGGCACACGGGGAAGTGCTGACGTTGAAGTCTGGTGATTCTCTGACACACTGCTGGTGATGCCAGGGAATAAACATGGATGTGTCTGAAAAAACTGAAAAAGTGGTCTGGAATGTGATATTAGGAAATGTAAACAGCAGTGTTGGCTCATGACAATAAGTGTCAAAGCAATAAGGTGAATGTGAGTGAAATGGCAATGTATTTTACATGGTATTGAATAAGGATGGAATTAAGGTGTGTGATGGAGTGAAGTACAGTTGCAAAAAAAAGTATGTGAACCCTTTTGGAATGATATGGATTTCTGCACAAATTGGTCATAAAATGTGATCTGATCTTCATCTACGTCACAACAATAGACAATAACACACAAATAATTAAATTTTACCATGTTTTTATTGAACACATCATGTAAACATTCACAGTGCAGGTGGAAAAAGTAGGTGAACCCCTAGACTAATGAGTTCTCCAAGAGCTAATTGGAGTGAGGTGTCAGCCAACTGGAGTCCAATCAATGAGATGAGATTGGAGGTGTTGGTTGCAGCTGCCCTGCCCTATAAAAAACACACACCAGTTCTGGGTTTGCTTTTCACAAGAAGCGTTGCCTGATGTGAATGATGCCTCAAAACAAAAGAGCTCTCAGAAGACATACGATTAAGAATTGTTGACTTGTATGAAGCTGGAAAGGGTTATAAAATCCAAAATATCTCCAAAAGCCTTGCTGTTCATCAGTCCATGGTAAGACAAATTGTCTATAAATGGAGAAAGTTCAGCACTGCTGCTACTCTCCCTAGGAGTGGGCGCCCTGTAAAGAGGACTGCAAGAGAACAGCGCAGACTGCTCAATGAGGTGAAGAAGAATCCTAGAGTGTCAGCTAAGGACTTACAAAAGTCTCTGGCATATGCTAACATCCCTGTTAGCGAATCTACGATACGTAAATCACTAAACAAGAAAGGATTTCATGGGAGAATACCACAGAGGAAGCCACTGCTGTCCAAAAAAAACATTGCTGCACGTTTACAGTTTGCACAAGAGCACCTGGATGTTCCACAGCAATACTGGCAAAATATTCTGTGGACAGATGAAACCAAAGTTGAGTTGTTTGGAAGAAACACACAACACTATGTGTGGAGAAAAAGAGCCACAGCACACCAACATCAAAACCTCATCCCAACAGTGAAGTATGGTGGTGGGGGCATCATGGTTTGGGTCTGCTTTGCTGCGTCAGGGCCTGGACGGATTGCTATCATCGAAGGAAAAATAAATTCCCAAGTTTATCAAGACATTTTGCAGGAGAACTTAAGGCCATCTGTCCACCAGCTGAATCTCAACAGAAGATGGGTTTTGCAACAGGACAATGACCCAAAGCATAGAAGCAAATCAACAACAGAATGGCTTGAGTGGCCCAGTCAGAGTCCTGACCTCAACCTGATTGAGATGCTGTGGCATGACCTCAAGAAAGCGTTTCACACCAGACATCCCAAGAATATTGCTGAACTGAAACAGTTCTGTAAAGAGGAATGGTCAAGAATTACTCCTGACCATTGTGCATGTCTGATCTGTGACTACAGGAAACATTTGGTTGAAGTTATTGCTGCCAAAGGAGGTTCAACCAGTTATTAAATCCAAGGGTTCACATACTTTTTCCGCCGGCACTGTGAATGTTTACATGGTGTGTTCAATAAAAACATGGTAACATTTAATTCTTTGTGTGTTATTAGTCTAAGCAGACTGCGATTATCTATTGTTGTAACTTAGATGAAGATCAGATCACATTTTATGACCAATTTGTGCAGAAATCTATATAATTCCAAAAGGGTTCACATACTTTTTTTTGCAACTGTATGTAGTAAGGGACCAACATTGTAATGTACCAAGGGGTACATTACAGGGGTGATGAGGCAATAGAGTAGCTGAAATGCGTTGAGTCAACAGGCCTTCCTAGATGCATGATGTTATTATATATGATGCGATTCATTAAATTTTAATGTTAACTGATACCTTTATATGGAGCCAAAGGGGCAGCACAGTGGTGTAGAGGGTAGCGCTCTCACCTAGCAGCATAAAGGGTCGCTGGTTCAAATCCCAACCACAGAACTACCTGCCTGGAGCCTGCATGTTCTCCCTGTGCCCGCGTGGGCCTCCTCCCACACCCCAAAGACATGCTGGTAGGCTAATTGGCTTCTGTCCAAAAAAATTGGCCCTAATAACATGGGGACCTTGGATTGTGGGCTCCTTGAGGGGCTGATGTGATTTTGCAATGTACAGGGATATGGACAAATGTAGACACTCACTCAGGTTGAACTGGATGGACTAGTGTCTTTATTCAACCATACTATGTAACTACTAACTATAAATGGCCAATATGTTTATATAATTTTCTCTATGATTCATATCCACACATGTTACTACCCAATACTGGGCTATTGGTTATGACGGTCATTCGACCAATTATTTGTTTTTGTATATGCATTATATATATTCTCAATAAACCTGTGTTTTTGATCCAATGTATTTTCCACTCATGTGCATCATTCAAAGTCCCAAACCTCCCAAATTTATTTACAATTGATAGGGATGGAGTGGAGACTCCTACTTCCCAGGATGTCTCATGTAAAGTCCCATACTTCCCCCTTTATAAGTATAAGTATTTCCTATGCTCATCAGCTCCTTCTAGTAGCCCTGATGCAGTATTTTCATGACTAATTCTGCTCTTTATGAATAAATAACATTTGACATGAAAATAAATTTGCCTAATAACATTAACTTTTGTTCCCATTCGGATAGGGCTAAAGTACAGACAGTTTTGAAGGACAAATTCTATTACAAATACACCCCACATTGTTAACAAGCCTTTATTGCAACTGCTGTTAAGTGGAGGAGGTCCAGGGCAGAGAATTTGCACTAGAGCCTATACCTATGTAGCTATACCACTGCTATTAGCATATGTGAAAATATACCAAATAAACATAATTTAGCAATAAAATGTATGAGATCATTATGGGCAGTCTTATCTGATTTTAATAAAAATATATCTAAAAAAAAAGCATTTTTTTTTCTTTACTGGACCTTTTGTGATCTGGTATTGTGATTAGGATAAACGTCTAATGCCCCGATGCCCCGTACACACGATCCGATTATTGGACGAATGATTATTGGACGAATGTACGACAGAATAAAATTTCGGAAGTG
This sequence comes from Lithobates pipiens, assembly GCF_037356315.1. Taxonomy (NCBI): domain Eukaryota; kingdom Metazoa; phylum Chordata; class Amphibia; order Anura; family Ranidae; genus Lithobates; species Lithobates pipiens. The sequence goes on from NW_027507903.1 coordinate 475,791,402, forward strand.
ATGTCATGTGTTGTAATGCATCTGTATTGCATTTTTGAACAACAGCTGTACCCCTTAAACGAACATCGTACAATCTGGCATCATACGAAAAAGAATTCTGTGCATGTTCGATAGAATAATATTGGATCAACTGTCCTGATCGGCTCTTGAAAGCTCTGTACTAACAATCCGATTATCATACGATCAATTTGAATGCGACATTTTTTGTACTATTTTCAGATCGTGTGTATGGGGCTTTATACGATATATAGAGAGGGGAAGCTCCGCAGGTTACCCCAGCACACCTAGTAGGTGTAGAGACATAGGAAATATCCAGGCAGGCAGCTGAAGATGTATGCTGTGCATGCCAGGCATTCAGTGATGCCACTTTCAGTATCTGGGTGTGTTTAAGGCCCCTTTCACACGGACGGCTGTTCTGCCGCAGTTTAGCATGTTTATTTTTTTCTGTGAAATTCAAGACTCCAGGCACAGCGATCAGCTGCATTTGTACAGTGCAATTACCTGCGTTTATGTGCGCTTCTGTACAATTGCGTTTAGCTGCAGTTATCTAATATAGTCGTTCCCATTGGAACCCTTTTTTTTTTGGTCCCTTGAATCCCTTCTCACACTGCTATCCGCAGTTGACACAAAGACTGCGATTACCTGCGGTTATGTGCATATAGCTGCGCTACACCGCACCTGGACGCATTCAATTCTATTTTTTCTATTCCCACCGAACCGCATGTAACGAAATCGCAGCTAAACACTGTGTGTGAATGGGGCCATAGGAAAGCATTGTGTTCTTTTAGCTGCGGTAGAAAACTAGAAAATCCGCAGCTAAAAGCACCATTCTATCCGTCCGTGTGAAAGGGGCCTTAGTTACTGACAGATAGATATACTGTCAGTTTTACCAGGTTTACACGCCCTCAACATTTAGGCCACATGCATAAAATCCATCTCTCTACTTCTCTGATCATGTCCAACTGAGATTAGTGAACTGTCATGAGGGTGTTAGAGGAGTGTCATTAGACAGGCAGAAAGATGATCCAGAATGGAGGGTCTTGTAACTGCTGGAGAGGGTCATGTTGGAGGGCCTGATTTCATGTATTTGGCCTGAATTTGAGTAGCCAAGGAGCTTTTCTTGTAACCTAACTTCCTGAGTGGTCCATGTATGAGAAGATCCATCTACAGGTACCGCTGTGCGTTCCTGCACGATTCACATGCAGTTCTGTAGTGCTTTTTTAGCCTTTTTATTTTCACAGCAGAGTCCCTCTTTCACATGAGAGTCCCCCTTCACTTGAGAGTCCTCCCCCCTTCATGCCAGGGTCCCATCTCCACATTAGAGTCCACCCAATCATAGTACTCTCTGTACATTAGAGTCCTCCCTTCATATCAGAGTTCCCCCCGTACATTAGAGTCCTCCCCACCTTTACATCAGAGTCTCCCACCACAAGAGTCCTCAGTCCTGCTTTGAAATATTCACAGTAGCTGTGACATCATAGCGAAGGGGGGAAGGCGGAGCAGGTCTGGACAGAAGCTAAACATGCATTCTCTTCTGAATGCCTGCTCTGGATCAATGTCATCACTTTCCAGGATGCAGATGAGTCACCAGCTGTTAAAGAAGAATAAAGAATAAAAAAAAAAATTTGAAAAAATAATAATTATAAACTGTATAAGTGTCTCTTTAAGTTACTCCTTAATGGCTCCAACAATGGCTCCTCATTATCCCCCTGAGGAAGCCATGTGCCTCTGTGGCGTAATACGTAGGGGAGGGGCTTGATGATGTCACACTAGTTACACTGGCGAAATGAATATTTACTGACGATCTCGTACATTTCATTTTCTTGCATGCGAGTTATAGTGTGGTGTGCTGGTAGCACCCTGAACAAGTAAGTATGCATATAGAATACATTTATTATAAGGATAAAGCACCATGTTTGGTGGTTCTTTCCTTTTTTATGTACGGCTGCATGGAAGCACCCAGGGTTGATGCAGCAGATTAAGAAGCTTTGAATGGTATCTTACGCTTTGGAGCAAGTATAATCCTCTGAGAGGGACACATGCCTGCATAGATCATATGTAAAAGCACAGTCATATCCCTCAGGTGAGAGTACTTCTGATGGAGTGAGTCACGGATTTGTTTATGAGCACTGCTTGTGGGAGACATTAAGGAGTCACTTAAAGAGACAATTGCACCGTTCATGATTATTATATTTTGTTTTTTTACATATATATTTTTTTCATATATCTTATTTCATTCTATATTCTTTCTTAACACACATATGGACTTTATACATATGGGCTTGAGCATTTATTGAATATTAAGTTCCTTATGACTCCTATGAACAGTGAACATTTTTAAGCAGTGCCCCATTGCTTTTCCTTTGTGGGTCATGTCCTGATAAAAGGTTGAATTGTCTGCAAATATATTATTATTTGTAATAATACTATTGTTGTAATTATTAATATTAATAACTGATCCTGAGCCAATTTTGTGGGTGCACTTTACAGGTAACTTTACAATTTTGGTATTGTTTTTGTTTGCTTAGATTTGATTTCCAAATATGTTATGTTCGCCATCCATGACGAAGACTTTTAAGGACAATTTACACATTGTATCACAGTACACATGGTAACTTGTTAAGTCATTTGAATCAGCTGTTAACGCACCACAATGGACATATTAATAGATCAGCACTTTTTATCCTCCTTTTTTCCAAAGCAGCACACCACGCAGATCCTCACGTGTGTTGTGTGTTGGTAATGTGCACTGGTAAAGTCCACTGGGTACCTTTTATAATAATTCAGCTTTGCACATTTCAATAACATATGGATGTACAGTAAGTCACATTCTAAATGTTGTCCGTTCACGCTGTGATAGCCAATAGTGGAAAGTGGTTTATTTTAAGCTAAACCTGTAAACGTACGTAGCACCCTCCTAGTTTCATGCTTGGAGGTTATAGGTAAATTTCGTTATTTTTGGGCTCTGCTGTAGTCAGTGGATTTGGGTTTGATTGATTTTGTCTGTTCTGAGCTCTGCACGGATGCCTGTCTCCCCCTGTCTTTCCAGAAAGTGCTGGAACATAGTGGGTGGAGGAGGTAAAGCCTGAGGTGATCATGTATACAGCCACACCCTGGTCAGGAGAGTGACCAGCAGGGGGCTGATAGGTGTATATATAAGGTCTAGAGTCTGGAATAGCAGGCTAATTTGCCTGCTGGAGAGTGACCCAGCCTGCAAGTGCTGTTAAACCTTCCCAGGCCTTCAAGAGTCTGCAAGATGTTCTGTGTGGTTCTGGCTCAGGAGACAACTGAAAGATCATTCAAAAGTCGCAGGAACAACTAAGGCAAAGTCCTGGGAGGATCTGGTCTGGAGGCTCGTGGTGCAGTGTCAGCTGATACTGGAAGGAGGCATCCATGTAGCCAGTGAGTAGGCCTGAGAGAAATCCTGGGAGACAAAGTGTTACCATTATATCCCTTTTTGTTGGAGGGACGGTTCCAAACTTGCAGGCCAAAGTTGTTTCCACTGTGGGATTTCCCCAGTGCTTACGTTTTCACATTTTTCTATGTAGAAGATTATAAAAGTTAACAGTTTGCTAGATAGCATCCTTTGATCAAGTTTGTTAGTTTTGGGTAACCCAAGGCAACCCTAATCCCATCCCAGTTAGTGGTCAAATGAGACCAAAATTGAACTTTTTGGCCTAAAAGCAAATAGCTATGTGTGGCGGAAAACTAACACTGCACATCACCTTAAACACACAATCCCCACCGGGAAACATGGTGGTGGCAGCATCATGTTGTGGGGATGCTTTTCTTCAGCATGGACAGGGAAGCTGGTCAGAGTTGATGGTAAGATGAATGGAGCCAAATACCGGGCAATCTTAGAAGAAAACCTGTTCGATTCTGCAAAAGACTTGAGACTGGGGCAGAGGTTTACCTTCCAGTGGGACAACGACCTAAACATACAGCCAGAGCTAAAATGGACTGGTTTATATCAAAGCATATTCATGTGTTAGAATCACCCAGTCAAAGTCCAGACCTAAATCCAATTGAGAACATGTGGCAAGACTTGAAAATTGCTGTTCACAGGCACTCTCCATCCAATCTGACAGAGCTTGAGCTATTTTGCTAAGAAGAATGAGCAAAAATGTCACTCTCTCAATGTGCAAAGCTGGTAGAGACATCCCCAAAAAGACTTGCAGCTGTAATTGCAGTGAAAGGTGGTTCTAAAAAGTATTAACTCAGGGGGGCTGAATACAAATGCACACCACACTTTTCAGTGTTTTATTTGTAAAACATTTTGAAAACCACTTATCATTTTCCTTCTTCTTCACAATTATGTGCCACTTTGTGTTGGTCTATCACATAAAATCCCAATAAAATACATTTACGTTTTTGGTTGGAACATGACAAAATGTGGAAAATGTCAAGGGGTGTGAATACTTTTTCAAGGCACTGTAAGGACCAGCATGACAGCTGTGAAGTCTTTTAAAAATCAAGTAAATGCTGAAAGCTGCAGGATCAAATTTTTCTCGTTTTTTTTTCATGTGTTTTCTGTATAAAGTTTCCACGGTAGAGGGGACTTTTTAGGCAACTCTATGCTTAGTAACGCATATATAACTTGTGTTGTGGTACTGTACTCTCCTGCTCAAACTGCAGCAAGCAACATTTTTATAAAATGTATAAAACGGCAAAGACACAAACTGTATCATTCATTTTAAAAAACACTTGTGGATCTACAGCGCAGTGCAGCACACTAAAATCAACAAACACAAATAGGCCCTCGCTGTCTCTGTATCCTCCATGGCTCTGAAGGTGATCCGTTTTATCTCTGCCGCTCCAACCCCCAAGAATAGTCTTTCCACAATTAGCACTTTACGTGCGTTTATTGCGCTCAGCAATTATTTCCCACCATTCCGTCACATTCACACGTCGCTTTCTAGATCATATTCTCACTTTCTCCTTCCCACACACTTTTCCCTTCGCTCGTTATATCACAAAAGTCTCGCCGTATGGTGACCATGTGTCTGCGCCGCAAACAAGACGTTTTGCTGTGAACCGGCTTTAACCCCCAACAGCCAGCGTCGCCGCTCAAGCTGTGCCAGGTCACCGACCAGCCTGCTCATTTAACTTTTTTGCCGGATCCAATCTGCAGAGCGGGGAGGGGGGTGCGCACCTGTCACACACCGAGCTTTTTGTCGCTGGCGTACGAGCTGCCCTCGTACCGAGCAGGGGAGTAACACGCCGTCTGTTGCAATTTTCCAATTATCTGCTTCTGCCTTCTGACTGACAGCGGACGTATTGCATTTTGCTAAGAACATATTTCTGCCGGTTCTTCGGAAGAGCCAGGAATTTTCTGCCGCTCTCCCGTGTTGGGGAAACAATGGCTGGGATTTTGGCTCATTGTGCAGTGGCTTTTGTGTCTGGGAGAAGCGACGGAGGAGAAAGTCGTCCTGTGTCCCAGCAGGGGACAATAACTGTGAGAAAAGTTCGAGCTGGCTGACCTCCTCTCTGTGGTATCACGCTGAGAACGAGTTGCGGAATCAGAGCGCGGCCGAAAGAGAGAAGTCCTGCCAGGAAGACTCACTCTGCTGCAATCGCATTTCTTCTTTTTTTTTTTTTTTACTTCAGCACACTCTGCTATTCGCTTTCATGGTGGCATTATATGCGGTGCTGTGCGTTTGATGGAGGAGAGGCAACAGGATCCACTTAATGAGTTCCGGAGAGAAATTTCTTTAAGGAGTTTTAAAAGACATTCATAAGTATTTATGTCAAGTTTGTTATCTAGAAGTTTCCAAAGACCAGAAATATCTTAAGCGATTGCAACTGGTCCGAATTACATTTCTGCCAAGCTTTACTGCTGCAATCCATGTAACGTAACCAGCTAGATAACTTAAAAGGATTTTCCCTCTTTTTAAAAATAATTAATAAAATAATGAGTGCCCCTTACATATAGGTGTCAAGTTGGGAACCAACTAGTTTATAACCTCTACATGTGCCACAGGCCAAAAAGAGGGTCCTAAGTGGGTGACTCTGTTTTGCACTATACCACACTAAGATGAAGTTGGGTGCTATGTAACAATACTAAAACTGTAGGTTGCCTTTAGCAGATTGCCCAGGTTGGGTCAGTTATCATATACTTCCCTCATATCTGCTTAAGCTTGCATTACTTCTGCGGTGCTCCGGTTCTGAGCCCTGAAGCCTGAAGGCAGCTGCTTGTTGGGTTACATAACCAATGGCATCTCCCCCATGTCGGTGCCAATTGGAACCCAGCTGCCATTGCTCCAAACAGCTCCAGGACTAATGACCTGGAACTTGAGCTTTTACAGCTTGTAGAAGTTTGCCATAACCTTCTACGTCTATTGGCAAATAAAGTTGAAACATGAGAGCACCACAGGCTTTTTTGTAAGTCTAGTAGGTGCTTATAAGTCCCAGAAGTTTCCAACATGTTTCGAGACTCATCTTTCCCCTTTGTCAGGGCTTATGGTGAAGAAAAACCTTATTAATACATTGGACTAGAGAAGATTGTCAGTGGAGGTTGCTGAGCATACAGAGAAGCACATTTTCAGGTTTCCAGAACTAACAGCCATGAGGCTGACATTCTGAAGACCCTATTTGGCCCACTAGTTTCTTGAGAGCAGCCATTGTTCCATAACTGAAATCTATTCTAAAGCCTCATACACGATATTAGATGTTCTGCAGATTTTTGTCTTCAGATTTACCAAACCATGTAGTGCACGGGCCTGCCTGATTGCATACAAATTGGAACTCGGTTTGACCTCATATTATAAGGTTTTGGTAAATTTGAAGACAAAAATCTGCAGAAAATCAAATAAATTGGGGTCCAAGACTCCACCAAAATGTCTAAGACCCCATGCAATCTGAAGACAAAAAATCTGCAGAAAATCTAATAGTGTGTATGGGGCCTAACTCTCAAATGATCTGTTAGGCTGGGTTCACACCCAACGTTTCATTGTAGTGTGTTTCATGGACCCTTCACTGCTTTGTTGCAATGCGTTACCATGCAAGTAAACCTTGGCATTTCACATGTGAATGTGCTTTGTACACCACAATTTTCAACAGAACTAATACACATCCTTCCACCATTTTTGTGCATTAAAATTCATGGCAGGTATGTCATGGCGGGTGCCAGCCACTGGCCTTGCCCCACACAAACATTTCAGACACAAAATTTTATTTTCAGACACACAATTTCACTTTCCAACAATTGCAGGTCACCCCCCTTCCAAATCTTCCCTCCAACCTTAGGAAGGACAGACCCCACAGTTATGCTAGGGCCCCCTGACAGGGCTCTGGGACAGCATCACCTGCTGTATGTCTGGCAGGTTTTCTTTTCTGAAATTATGATTGTTCTTCATTCCAGAATAGTCTGCGAGCGGATGATGGAAATATATTGATGTAATTAACTGTGTGGTGTGCATCCTGGGCATCACTATATAGGCACTCATATCGATTGTAATCTGAAGCCTTTCCCCTCATGCAAAGTTTTCCTCGCTCCGGAGTCCCACAGGGCACCGTGTGACACAACGACCCTAATTCTGTTGGAAATATTTAAAATGAGCATTACACGAATCCCCCGCGTGCAGCCTAATAGAGTCGTCTGTTATTCCTTGTTATACATGAGCGCTTTCAATCTCTGAGTCATGAGTGCGATGCCATGAACGGCAAAGTCCTCTGAAATAGATGCTCTGGGAGTCCTTATGTCACCCAATCACCACTTCTCTAGACATATAATTAATATCGTATTATTTCATGCCAGGTTGGGGTGCAAAGTCACAGGGTATATGCTATTTTTCAGGAAAGACTTCTTTATGTGGCTAGAGGTAGTTGTAGGCATATTAGTGCACTTGCAACAAGAACAGTTGAGTATTGTCGTGATACTTTTTTGTATTTGCACTAATATTCAAAATTTCAGGACAAGTTTATGGGGTGTACCCCCTTCTTCAAACTCCAAGCAGTACTGCTTGGAACTTAGGGCCTCACACCTGAATCACCCAGAGGTGATTGTAGCCATATTAGTACACGTGCAACAAAAACAGTTGAGTATTGTCCATGATACTTTTTTTTATTTACACTAAACATCCAACATTTCAGGACAAGCTCACGGAGTGCACCCCCTTATTCAAGCTCCAAGAACTACTGCATGGAACTTAGGGCCAGTTCAAATTGAATTGCACACAAACATGGTTCGGGTTTTAGTGCGATTCAGTGTGTGATCGCACCCAGTGAATCGCACCAAAAGTATTGTAAGCACTACTTTTCAAAAATGCACTGCACCAGGTCGCATGGTACTATGGTACCATGTAATCCAGTGCAAGCAAACAATGGTATCAATAACTGTAAGTGCAAAGGACAGTGTACCTAAAACATTAAATGGCTCACTCATAGGCAGTACATAAACAGTTCATAAGTCCATGAAAGGAGTGATGGGGTAACGAGGACGACCGCTGTCCTCAGAGAAAGCCAACTCTGTATATAGAGTAGAAAGAGGAAAATACAGGAAGCGCCACCTAAGTGCAGTATTAAAAGCAGTGATTTAATGGCAAGTTACATAAAATCACTCAGAAGATTAAACAGTCGTAGGCTGCCTGCCCTTCATGTCTGACTGTAACAGCTCTTCCGGATGTCTCCCCGATGTCCGTGATTTCACTTCCTTGCGTTTCAAGCTGGTTTTGGTTGTCTTCCTGGTGGCCCCAGGACGAGCTGCGGACCCTTCACCATCACAACCATGCATGGGTATCATATTCGGACACTAGGAGTTACCTGGAGTACCAGACTACAGATGAGCTCATGTTTTAACGTCATCTTGTCAGTGGTTTTATGTACCTTGCCATTAAAACTCTGCTTTTAATACTGCACTTAGGTGGCGCTTCCTGTGTTTTCCCCAGTGCAAGCAAACACATGTTGATGAACAGTCCACTGCAAAGGGATGGTCTGTTAGAGGATCTCAACTGCAGAACTGCTATCCCCTCCCACCTCTCACAAGCATTTTAAGATCTCTCACTCCTTGAGGTGTATTTTTCATTTTTACCAGAGTTCCTTGTTCCACCAAGATGCCACATCTATTAAAAGTAATTTACCATTTGCTTTTATTTTTTAATTTATGTAATGCTGCATGCCCAGCTTTAGGCAGTCAGTTGGTGGGACAGTAAAACCATGGTTCAACTGTCGTGTGCAAGCTAGGGGGTAGCCACGCCTGTGAACAAAGCCTTAAGAAGTAGACTGTTTACTTAGCAAAGTGGTGATAAATAATTATGGTGGAATTGTGTATACTTCAATGTGTATATGTATATTGCACATACAATCATAGCTTTAGAACTACAAGTCCCAGGGAGCATGTCCAGGGTGGCGCTGGGAGCAGACGTGTAGTGTCTGAGCTCCCAGGGACTGGATTAAAAATCAGCTTTTATTGGGTGCAGACCCATCTATACTGACAGGTCTGTGTCCCCACTCCGGGGTATGCGTGGGCGAAGATCTCAGGCAAAATCCTGTTGCATGGCCAAAACACCGAACACCGTGGGTAAGGCCGCGGCCGCGGCCTCGCCTAAATCCTTTGCCCACTTACCCAGTCTGAGGAATCTTAATGGCTTCCTGCCCTGGCGGCGGACTTTAAAGCGGTTATGCAGACGATCACTACCCTGACTGATAAGGTGGACCACATTCAGGCTAATGTGGAATTCCTCCGTAAGGATTTTGACTGCTTCCATGGCCGGATGACTGAGGTTGCACAGAGGGTCTCTCAGACCGAAGACATGGTACATGACCATGGGGATGATCTACACACCCTAAGATTAAGGCATTAGAGGCACGGGCTGAAGATGCTGAAAATCGTAACAGGAGAAATAATCTGCTCTTTTTGGGCCTCCCTGAGGGGTCTGACCCCACCACCTTTACTGAGCCTCTGCACCAACAAGTGCTTTCTTCTGCTCACTTTTCTCCATTTTTTACTGTGGAGCGAGCTCACCGTATACCCTCCACTAGGGGGCCCCAGGGAGCACCACACCACACCACACTTTCATCTTTAAACAGCTCCATTTCCGTGATCGTGACCTGGGGATGAGAGGGGCCAGATCCCAAGGTTAATTACGCTTTGAAAATACCAAACTCCTGATCTTTCTGGATAATTCGCCGGAAACACAGAGGCAGCGAAAATCCTTTGACGCGGTAAGAGCCAAACTTCACTCCAAGAGTGTTAAATGCAGTCTGTTGTGCCAGACTGCAGGTGGAAGACAGTGAGTCTGTTCAGTTTTTTACATCCCCTGAAGAGGCCTCAGCCTGGATTGACATCCTGCTTTGATGCTGATTATTGCTGCTGATGATCTTCTAAATAGGCTGCAGATGTCACGTATCTCCTAGGCCTACGATCCTTCTACACAAGTCAATTGCCTCATTTAAAGTCCCACGTTCCCTCTTCTTTTTACGTACTTTTACCCGGGATGGAGGTATATATAATGTGCCTCATTTAAAGTCCCAAACTCCCCCCTCTCGATGATCCTACTAAACTGGCTGCTGACTGGCTCCTTCACTACTATACTTCATGTGGCCAGTTCACGACAGGTCCAATGGTTCTACATGGGGAAGGAGATGTTGTTTGTCACTCCTTTACACATCCTTTGCTACTCCTGCCTGGATATCAGACCTATCCACTCTCCCCTCTTTCTCCTATGGCCTGTATCATTGTACCTACTGCCCTATGCAGGTATACTGCTCAAGTTTGTACCCCCAGCAGCCGCTGGGAGACTGAATCCACATTTCTGATCCAGTCCTGAACTGTGTGCTAAATGCGGGCTAATTGACTGCCGGACTGTGGATGTTGTTCTGAATGCATTCTTCCCTTGAAGGCGTTTTTGCCTCTGTTTCGGTTTGGGTTATTGAGCCTTGGGGGGGTTGTTTGGGCCTGTCTTGTTGGGTTTTTTCTTTTATTTCAACTTTACAAGCCATGTGCCCCTTCACATCACAGGGTACCATGTATTGCATGTACTGTTTTTTGCGGTAGTCCGGGTTCTGCTCCTAGGCCATTTTTGGATCTCCTTGCCTAATTCTGTAATGCCTAGTGCCCATGGCTGACTATAACATAGTGTCTTGGAACACCAGGAGTCTAAACTCCTCAGTGAAGTGGTCGCAGGTTTTTCCATTTTTGAATGCCTACTACCCCCAGATTTGTATTTTACAAGAGACCCATTTAGTGGGCAGTAAACTCTTGAGTCTTAAGAAAGTCCCTGGGTAGGACACCGCTACCACTCTTGCATTCAGGCTACTGGCACTGGAGCTGGACCCAGACGGTCGCTATGTCATATTACATGCCATGGTGGATAGATTGGAACTGGTGGTGGTGGTGCTGTACCTACCTCCCCCTGCCTCCATAAGACTGCTTAACCATTTGATTACCAAAATGGTTGCCTACTCTATGGATAATGTGGTGATTCTTGGAGATTTCAACATGGACAGACTCTCCTCCGGGGCATGCACTCCCTCAGAGCTGTCCGCTTGGGCGGAAGCCTCCAATCTGACAGATATGTGGAGATGGCGCCGTCCTTATCAACAAGCATACACCTGTCATTCCGCCTCGCACAAAGCCTTTTCCCAGATAGACCTAGTCTATACTGGGGGGGTCTGTCCTTTCTAGAATTCGGGATATCTACATCCTACCTTGTGCTTTTTCGGTCCACACCCCTCTTGCCTTGAAACTGAATGTGTCTACTGCCCCACAGGACAGTCTGTGGCATTTATTCAGGTTCTGGTTGTCTGCTTCAAGGGTTTCTGACCCGTATAGATCTGACATGATACACTACTGGAAGGATCAGGACTGTTCTATATCTCTTTCCACCTCTTGGGATGCTTTTAAATCATTCTCCAGAGGCAGCCCAGAGTCTCACGTCTGTCAGGCATGTAGGGGCTTGCGGGAGGATCTGCTGAGGGCAGAAGAGAGGGTGGCTGCCCTTGAGGTGGAGTACTCCGTCACGGGCTTCCCGAGTGTACATTTTCATGTGGCATTGAGAGATGTTCTTCTGCTCCGAACATACTAAAACCTAGTACATGCTACTAAAACCCTTAAGCATATTCGAATATGGGGAAAAAACTGGGAGTATGCAAGCATGGTTGGCTAGGGAGAGCTCTTCACCCGTGTCTATCGGGCATTTGTGACTCTGATGTATCACTGCTGACTGATCCTGACTCTATTAATGCATGTTTTGCAGAGGAACTGCTCCCTACATTCAGACTTCTACTCCAAAAGGCCTTAGAGGCGGGATCGCTTCCCCTTTCCATTGCTGAAGCGGTTGTTGTGGTCCTTCTCAAACCTGATAAGGCTCCGGAGCAGTGCTCCTCATACCGGCCAATATCCCTTCTTAATGTGGATGCAAAAATTTTGGCTAAGGTCCTGGCCGATCGATTAAACACTGTGATCACTGCTTTAGTACATGCGGATCAATCTGGATTTAAGCTGGGTAGGGGAACTGGCATTAATATAGGACGCTTCCTTTCACATCTCTCTAGGGCGGATGGGGATGGCTAGGGGGTGGTGGCCTCCCTGGATGCGGAAAAGGCTTTCGATTCAGTAGAGTGGTGATACAGCTGGGCCATCCTACGTAAATTTGGATTCAGTCCTCAGTTTATTAAATGGGTCCAATTGCTTTATCACAACCATACGTACCACTATCTCTGTATGACACGGGGCAAGGGTCCGCTATAGATCTCTAGAGACATTCTCCCCACATACTCCCCATTGGTGTAATCCAAATCTCCCACATCTGAATAAAGTTCCTGATCCACATGTTTGGGCAACAAGAGGGATAGTGAATGTTAAACATGCTGTTTCAATCAGCAAATTGTGCTCCTTCCCTGACCTTAAAGATGCATATACATTACCAACTTTCGCCACGCATTTCATAAGCAGTTCCCACCCTGTCTCACCCTAGAATCAGACTCTGTTGAAGAATTGCTTATTGCCAAGGTAATAGACAAGCCTTCCCTATACTTCCGCCTATCTATAACCCCTACTAATAAATTAGAAAAGACCTTTGGCAAGTGGAGAGTGGACATCGCTGGCCTGACTGAGGAGGCTTGGGAAGGTTGTTTGTCCTCTTTTGTGACTAATATGATCTCAGCCAGAGACCGTTTCCTACAAGTTAAGTTCTTGCACAGGGCCTACTTCACCCCAAAAAGACTGACAATCAGGCAGACAGCTTCTTTTCTCCTTATGATCTGGTCCGGTCCAGGCCTTGCTTCCTTTTGGTCAGAGATTCCAACTGATCTTAATGAGATAACCTCTTTAACCCTCAAGTTGGTTCCATGATTTATGTTGCTCAATGTGTTTGGCACTAAAGTTAAGGGCCGATATGCTAAGCTGTTCTTATGTTATGCAACCTTTTATGCATGTAGGGAGATAGTTCTCCATTGGAAAAATGGAAAAATGCTGCACGCCCACAGTATTTAGTTGGCGCTCTGTTTTAAACTCTATTTTGCCACTGTATAGAATCACTTACCTTAACCGGAATTGACCTGGCAATTTCGATAAAATCTGGTCGGGATGGATAGACGCTTAGGGCTTGGAGACTGCAGATGATGATCCACTTCATGAAGCTGTGCCTTGATAAATATATACTTATATTGTCTCTCACCCTTTGTTACCTATGTGGAGCTTGTAACTAATCATTTTACTTGGGGTCCCTTCTCTCCCTCCCTCTTGTCTATTGGGTGATGGAAATAGATCGCCTGTCCGTTTGCATCCAATGCCATCTGGTCCGCCAAACGGATGGGGAATAGGTCCCCCATCCATTTGTTTTTGGCAGCGAGGATCGGATGTTGGCGGATGTCAGCAAACATGTGTCTGCTGACATCCACCACTCCATAGAAGTTACTGGAGGGTCCGATCAGGTCCGCCCAAAAAAAACTGACAGGCGGACCTGATCAGAACACCCGTTTGAAAGAGGCTTACGGCTTTGACAATAAAACCTGGAAGCTGATTGGTTTCGATGCACAGCTGCACCAGATTTTGCACTCCAGTTTTAGTAAATCTCCCCCCTTTTGCCTAATATAAGACTCTACATTATAATATTAATATTTGTTGCACCTCTGTGGGGGAGGGGGGACATTTTTGGTCCATACAATGTGTTGGATCTGTTATAAAGTCTTCTATCTGGTCTAACATTAGAATACATTTGTATGTGGGCGATTAATTGGTGGATTGGCATTTCAATCTCAGATCCATTTCATATATTTTTCCACTGTGGCTCTAAAAAAAAAAAAAAGTAACAACGTAACAAATCCCAGATTCTTTAGTTAATATTAATGTGATCATTGTTGTATTAACCAGTTTGGTCACACACACCTCGTCATTAATTTTCATCCACTGAGAATATTGGACGTAAAACAAAGGTCGGTGCAGTCACGGCGCCTTAATAAATAGATTCTTTTCTCTCCAGTGATGCCGTGCTCCTTTACCCGTCGCAATTATTATTATTTTTTTATCTTAAGTAAAAGGCAGCATTGGCTATAGGAGGCCTGAAATGTACATTAATTTCTCCAGAGAATGCGCCGTGTCAGAATTACTGCCTGTTGTGTTCATTCCGCTGGCAGCCACTTACACAGCGCCGATCGGTTTTAATTAAAAGTGAATAAATAATTGAATGCTATAGGTCTTGAATTAGTATAGTATGTTCTGCACAGGCCGATGCTGGTGAGGGATGGAAGATCGAGTTTGTGGAAGCACTAAAAGAACTCCTAGTAATTGCGGATTTAAAGTTATCACTATTCTAGCAGTGCATGCTGGGACTTGTAGTCCCCCAGCTAGGGGATTATAAGATTTGCCTGTTTATGGGCTTTAATGATGTGTGCAAATATTAATTTATCTTAAAGTGGACCTGTCTTCCGATGTATTATTTCACATGAAGTGCAGAATTCTCATTAAAGTGTCAGTGCAACAGTTCCAAGTATTTATTACCTTTCCCAGAGATCACATGACTCCCCGTGATTATGCCTTCATCTGCTTTTGTCTTCGGAAGCATGGCACCATCCTTCAGGCAATTCTGGTGCCTGGGCAGTTCTCGGTGGTAAGGACTGACATAGATCAGCTTCTACTGCAGCCTCTCACCTTACATCAATTATAAGAGTTCACTGGAGTTCAAGGATGGCTTTCTAATGATAAAAGGTAGAGCTTATCTAAAAAAAAAAAATATATATATATATATATATATATATATATATATATATATATATATATATATGATACTGTTGCTGTGTATTGTGATATGTCAGTAATTGAACTGTTTCCTGTACGTTGTTTCCTCCTCTCGTTCTGGGGCCAGCGACACGCTCTAGCTGTGATTGGACACAGCCGGAGCCAATCAGCTTGTCCAGCAGCCAGGATGGCCACCGGGACCTACCGATCATTGCTGGGGAGGTAGGACAACGGTCTGCCTATGTAAACAAGGCAGACTGTCATTCTGTCAGAGAGGAAGAGAGAGATCTTGTTTTCCTGCTAATCAGGAACACAGATGTCTCTCTTCCTCCAGTCAGTCCATCCCCCACACAGTTAGAAATCACTTCCTAGGAGTACACTCAACCCTTTGATCACTCCTGGTGTTAACCTCTTCCCTGCCAGTCTAATTTATATAGTGACAGTGCATGTTTTGTTTAGCACTGATCACTGTATTAGTGTCACTGGTCCCCAAAAAATGTCACTTAGGAAGTAAAGTTCCCTGGTTTGTCTGTACCTATAGGTAAGCCTATAATAAGGCTTACCTATAGATACTGTAAATATCTCCTAAACTTGACCGTTTAGGAGAT
Organism: Lithobates pipiens; assembly: GCF_037356315.1. Classification (NCBI taxonomy): domain Eukaryota; kingdom Metazoa; phylum Chordata; class Amphibia; order Anura; family Ranidae; genus Lithobates; species Lithobates pipiens. The sequence goes on from NW_027507903.1 coordinate 475,807,185, forward strand.
AGTTACTCGATTGCACTGCAGATGACATCAACAGCACATGCACTCTGAAGGAACGGCCACTTGTGCTGTTTCTTCAAAGTCCTGTACCATGACCAGCGGTTCCCGCACGCATGCGGGAAGAGGGGTCATCGCGGCTCCAGCCAATCACAGCACCAGAGCCCACAAACCCGGAAGAAACACCGGGGAAGATGTCAGCCATCTCAGTGCTGTGTGGGCAACGCTGGAGTGCTTCATTCTAAGGTATTTCATAATGAGCTTGTATGTGATGCATACTAGCTCATTATTCCTTTGTCTTACAGGTTTGTTTGTTTTTTTTTTGTTTCCCCAGGGTTTACAACCTCTTTAACCACTTGGCTACTGGGCACTTAAACACCCCTCCTGCCCAGACCAATTTTCAGCTTTTGGTGCTCTCACACTTTGAATGACAATTACTCACTCATGCAACACTGCACCCAAATTCATTTTTTGTCCTTTTTTTCCCACAAATAGAGCTTTCTTTTGGTGGTATTTGATCACCTCTAGGGTTTTTTATTTTTTGCGCTATAAATGAAAAAAGACCGAAAATTTAGAAAAAAAAACGCATTTCTGTTTCTGTGATAAAATTTTGCAAATTATTAATTTTTCTTCATAAATTTTGGCCACAATTTATACCGTACTGCTACATATCTTTGGTAAAAATAACCCAAATTAGTGGATATTATTTGGTCTTTGTGAAAGTTAGAGAGTCTACAAGCTGTGGTGCAAATCATACAAAATTGATCACATCTGATGTACTGGTGGCCGATCTCATTTCTTGCGACCCGAACAAACCAGGAAAGTACAAATACCCCCCAAATTACCCCTTTTTTGAAAGTAGACATTCCAAGGTATTTAGTAAGAGGAATGGTGAGCTTTTTGATGTTGTCATTTTTTCCCACAATTCTTTGCAATATGAAGATTTTTTATTTTATTTAAATTTTTTCCACAAAATTGTCATTGTAATAGGTTATTACTCTCACTTGGCATGTGTATACCACAGATGACGCCCCAAAATAAACTCTGCTACTCCTCCTGAGTATTACAATACCACATGTGTGGGACTTTTCCACAGCCTGGCCACATAGAGAGGCCCAAAATGCAGGGAGCAGCGTCACATGTTCTAGGAGCATAAATTACACACACATCTAACTTGTTGACTACCTATTACCCTTTTGAAGGCAATGGAGCACCAGGACAATGACACGTGACACCAACATGGCACTGATGACAGATGGCACTAATACGTGGCACTGATACGTGGCACTGATGACAGATGCCACTAATACGTGGTACTGATGACACATGACACTGACAGATGGCACTAATATGTGGCACTGATGACAGATGGCACTTATACGTGGCACTGATGACATGTGGCACTAATAGGTGGCACTGATGACAGATGGCACTAATACGTGGCACTGATGACACGTGACACTGATGACAGATGGCACTGATACCTGGCATTGATGACACGTGGCACTGATGACAGATGGCACTGATACCTGGCATTGATGACACGTGACACTGATAACAGATGGCACGTGACACTGACAGGTGGCACTGATGACAGATGGCACTGATACGTGGCACTGATGACAGATGGCACTAATATGTGGCACTAATGACACGTGACACTGATATGGCACTAATGACAGATGGCACTATGTGGCACTGATGACAGGTGGCACTGATAACAAATGGCACTTATAAGTGGCACTGGGGACAGATGTCACTGATGACAGATGGCACTGGGGACAGATGGCACTGATGACAGGTGGCACTGGGGACAGATGGCACTGATGACAGGGGGCAGTGAGCACTGACAGGTGGCAATGGGGGCAGATGGCAGTGGGGGCAGTGGGGACAGGTGGCAGTGGGGACAGGTGGCAGTGGGGACAGATTATTTATTTATTTTACTCTAACCGCTGCATCTCTGCAGAGGTTCATCTCTCCCTCCTCACACGCTGTCTGTGTGAGGAGGGAGAGCTGGCGATGAAAGATGATCTCATATGTTTACATATGAGATCATCTCTCATTGGGCACGCCGATCGCACTGTAAACGGCCGCTGTGATTGGCCGTTTACAGCGATCTATGACTGGCTGTGTCCGGGGGACACGGCCAGCACAGAACTTCCCCGATGCGCGCCCGCGGCGGCACACAGATGGGAAGTTAAAGTCCAGGGACGCCCTCCCGGCAGATAGCGCTCGCGCTGTAGCCATCTTTTGGCTATAGCGCGGGCACGAAGTGGTTACGTTTCACGCACACTGGGCGTAAAAAACTGCACTTTTACAGGCGTTTGTAGTTTTTTTTTTATTCTGTCTCTTAACGCCTCTCTATGTTAGCCTATGGGGTTGATTTACTAAAGGCAAATAGATTGTGTAAGCAAAAATGTTGTTTTTGTTTATTATTTTCCTTACATGTGATTGGGTATTCTTTGTAAAGTAAAGCTTTACCTCCTTTACTAAGCTATGGGGCAACTGCACTTGCAAAGTGTGCAGTCTATTTTCCCTTAATAAATCAAAACCAATGTGTCCACACACACGTGCTTACATGTGTTTAGTGGCAGAAGCATTTAGAGGCAGAAAAAAAAATTACTTGCACGTTCATGAGAGGAGCGTGACAAAAATGCAGAATGCGCCTAAATGCCAAGCGCATTTAGAGCTTGACCGTTCATTCATTGAATGAATGACCAAACATTTGATGTGCCTAAATGCGCTTGCAAATTGCAAATTTAGGCATTTTTTTTAACCTGGGCTTTCCTCACCTGGAGCAAAGGCGTCCACCGGAGGAAAAAAACCATCCCGTGTTCATGGGACCTTAAAGTGGCCATTGCTTTGTGCGAATTGGTGTCAGGAAGTGCCTTCTGGATTCTACAGGTGTATCTTGGCAAAATGCCTAAAAAATGCCCCAAAATTGTCAACAAGCCAGCGAGTGGATGAAGCATGCCTTTTTTGTTTCATAAAGTTTTTGTTGTGCAGCATTATAGCCTTGGGCACCAGGTGTGCCAGCCGCTGGCATGCTAAAAACCAATTATGTCATTACATAGTTACATAGTAGGTGAGGTTGAAAAAAGACACAAGTCTATCAAGTCCAACCCATGTGTGTGATTATATGTCAGTATTACATTGTATATCCCTTTATGTTGTGGTTGTTCAGGTGCTTATCTAATAGTTTTTTGAAACTATCGATGCCCCCTGCTGAGACCACCACCTGTAGAAGGGAATTCCTTATCCTTGCCGCTCTTACAGTAAAAAACAATCTATGTAGTTTAAGGTTAAAGCTCTTTTCTTCTCATTTTAATGAGTGGCCACGTGTCTTGTTAAACTCCCTCCTGCAAATTTTTTTTATCCCTTATTGATGGGTCTATGAGGTTTGGAACTTTGTGTGAAGCATGCAGCCAGGGAGGCAACACAACGTAATAATACTAATGATGATGTCTGGTGGGTAAACCATATTTGTGACCATATATCTTCCATATTACCAGAATACATACATTATAATATAGTAAAACAAGGAAACTTTAATGCCATAACATAGTACATAGCATTGGGGTGACATAATAGCATAGCAGCATAATATAATCACAATGGTAAGATAATAAAAACCAGACTCATTGTTGCGTGTCTCCACAGTAACAACATAATAAAGATTGGTAGAGTCCAAAAGAGCATACAGGCATACCCCACTTTTCAATACACAATGCAGAAGTGAGCCTGAGTTTTCACTTTCCAGCTTTAGTAAATAAACCCCATTGTGTACTTAAAAGTGAGGTATGCCTGTATTCTAAATAATGTATAAAAGTAGTATGAAAGCATCCAATATCTCAACGCGTTTCGTGGCTATATTGCCACTCCTCGGAAGCAGATGCGATGTAGAGGTCTATAGAGATATTAAGGTAAATATTAGATTGGGTATTATATAGAGAGAATAGTACAGGAACAAATCCCCCGCTCATACTTATAGACCAACCATAAGTTAGTGCACAGGCAACTGGGGGCAAAGGCCGGCCAGATCATCAGCCCGGGAGCTAATGCAGTGATCCACATGACACAGATGGAACAATCAGCAGAAAGTTAGTCCCTGGGAACGAATAACCCATGGATAGTGGAGAGTAATGTGAGCCACATATAGAAAGCCCATCTATAAAAAATATAATTATGTATATAATGTAATAAAGCATATAAGTGTATATATCATAGTGGCTAATAGTTTGATAGAGGGTATACTAATGTGTGACCAAGTGGTGGTAGGTAAATACAGTGACAAGGCTTGGACAAAAATATCCAAATGCCGGGGATGGAGGTACATTCATATGTCCTCATATAAAGTCCCACCTCATTTCTTTTTTTCTTTCCTATTGTGGGGTCACCAGTAAATTGAAATCAAATCCCCTCTCAAGCGTCTCTTCTCCAGAGAGAATAAGTTCAATGCTTGCAACCTTTCCTTATAACTAATATCCTCCAGACCCTTTATTAGCTTTGTTGCCCTTCTTTGTACTCGATCCATTTCCAGTAAATCCTTCCTGAGGACTGGTGCCCAGAACTGGACAGCATACTCTAGGTGCGGCCAGACCAGAGTCTTGTAGAACGGGAGAATTATTGTTTTATCTCTGGAGTTGATCCCCTTTTTAATGCATGCCAATATTCTGTTTGCTTTGTTAGCAGCAGCTTGGCATTGCATGCCATTGGTGAGCATATCTACTAGGACCCCCAGGTCCTTTTCCATCCTAGATTCCCACAGAGGTTCTCCCCCCAGTGTATAGATTGCATATATATTTTTGCCACCCAAATGCATTATTTAAAAATTTTCTACATTAAACCTCATTTCCATGTACTTGCCCACCCCATTAATTTGTTCAAATCATCTTGCAAGGTTTCCATATCCTGCGGAGAAGTTATTGCCCTGCTTAGCTTAGTATAGTCTGCAAATACAGAGATTGAACTGTTTACCTCATCCTCCAGGTCGTTTATGAACAAATTTAGCAGGATTGGTCCCAGCACCCTGGGGGACCCCACTACCCACCCCTGACCATTCCAAATACTCTCCATTTATCATCACCCTCTGAACTTGCCCTTGTAGCCAGTTTTCAATCCATGTACTCACCCTAGGGTCCATGCCAATAGACCTTATTTTGTATAGTAAAGGTTCATGGGGAACTGTGTCAAATGCTTTTGAAAAATCCAGATATACCACGTCTACAAGCCTTCTTTTATCTAGATGGCAACTCACCTCCTCATAGAAGGTTAATAGATTGGTTTTGGCAAGAACGATTCCTGAATTCATGCTGATTACTGGTAATGATACAGTTCTAATTACTAAAATCTTGTATATAGTCCCTTATCATCCCCTCCAATAGCTTGCATACTATTGACGTTAGGCTAACTGGTCTGTAATTCCCAGGGATGTATTTTGGGTCCTTTTTAAATATTAGTGCTACATTGGCTTTTCTCAGCTGGTACCATTCCAGTCAGTAGACTGTCAGTAAAAATTAGGAACAATGGTCTTGTAATTACTTGACTGAGTTCCATAAATACCCTCAGATGCAAGCCACCTGGTCCCGGTGATTTATTAATGTTAAGTTTCCCAAGTCTAATTTTAATTCTGTCCTCTGTTAACCATGAAGGTGCTTCCTGTGATGTGTCATGAGGATAAACACTGCAGTTTTGGTTACTGAAGCCCCCTGATTCCCTTGTGAAGACTGAGTAGAAGAATAAATTCAATGCCTTCACCATCTCCTTATCCTTTGTAATCAGATGTCCTTCCTCATTTTTTATGGGGTCAATATGGTCTGTCCTCCCTTTTTTATTGTTTACATACTTAAAGGATTTCTTGGGATTTTTTTTGCTCTCCTCCGCTATGTGTCTTTCATGTTCTATCTTAGCCGCCCTAATTGCACCCTTAAATTTCTTGTTGCCTTCTTTATAAAGTATGAATGCTGATGATGATCCTTCAACCTTGTATTTTTTGAAGGCCTTCTCCTTTGCTTTTACATGCATTTTTATATTGGAGTTAAGCCATCCAGGATTTTTCTTCGCTCTTTTAAATTACCCAATGGGATGCATTGGATAATGCCCTTATTTAATATGTTCTTAAAGCAAACCTATCTCTCCTCTGTGTTCTTTGTTCCTAAGATTTTATCCCAATTCATGCCTTCTAGCAAGGTTTGTAGTTTAGGGAAGTTGGCTCTTTTGAAATTCAGTGTCTTTGTATTCCCCTTATCTTTCTTATTTGTGTGATTTTTACTGAAGCCAAATGACCTGTGATCACTGTTTCCTAAATTGCCATATCCGTGCTCAGGTCTGTATTGTTGGTAATCAGTAGCTACAGTAACACTTTATTTCTAGTTGGTGCGTCTACCATCTGAACCATGAAATTGTCCTGCAAGACATTTAGGAACTGGTGAGCGTGGTTCCCTCCGCCCAGTCTATGTCTGGATAATTAAAATCCCCCATTATGATAACACTTCCCATCCTTGCTGTTAATCCAACTTGTGATAGGAGATCTGTCTCCCCCTCCTTTTTCAGGTTAGGGGGCCTATAGCATACTCCCAGTATTATTTTCCCCTTAGCTTCATCCATCTGGAGCTCTACCCATAAGGATTCCACCTCCTCCCTAGCTCCCTTAGTTATCTCATCTCTCACATTCACTTGTACATTATTCTTAATATATAGGCATCCCCCTCCCCCTTTTTTACCCTCTCTATCCCTGCAATGAAGGGTATACCCTTGCCAGCCAATCATGAGAGCTGTTGAACCAGATCTCTGAAATTCCAACAAAATCCAAATCCTCCTCGTACAACAGTATCTCTAGTTCACCCGTCTGTCTACCAGGCTCCTGGCATTGGTGAACATGCCATGTAGTTTAGACTGGTCGTATACTATCCTCTTATTGGGTGTTTCGAGATTGCAACTAGGACTTGTTACTATACTTATCTTGGGTTTATGTCCTTTAGTCAACCTACCACTAATGCCCCAATACTACCCTCTGGAATATGTCCTGCGCTGACTATCTCTACCTCTGGGCCCTCCCCCCGTCGCCTAGTTTAAAAATCACTCTAACTGTTCAGCCATCTTCACTCCCAGCAGATCTGCACCCTCCTCATTTAGGTACAGTCCGACCCTTCTATAGTACTGGTGACCGACTGAGAAAATAGAACAGTCCTGCAGGAACCCAAACCCCTCCTTACTACACCAGCTCCTCAGCCACTTGTTTATTCTTGTTTATTATCCCAAAGGTGCTCTGTTGGATTGAGATCTGGTGACTGTGGAGGCCATTGGAGTACAGTGAACTCTGTGCTCCAATGGCTTCCAAAGCACAGTTGCTCTCTTCAAGTTCAGTTGCTCCAGGACATAGTAAATGAGGTAAAGCTTCACTTTGCCAAGAATTCTGCTCATTTACTAAGCTGTGGTGCAACTGCAATTGCAGAGTGCATCTGCAAAGTGCACAGTCTTTTTGCCTTTAGTAAATCAACCCCAGTGTCATGTTCAAGAAACCAGTTTGAGATTATTTGAGCTTTGTGACATGGTGCATTATCCTACTGGAAGTAGCCATCAGAAAATTGGTACACTGTAGTCATAAAGGGATGGACATGGTCACCAACAATACTCAGGTAGGCTGTGACGTTTAACCACTTGCTTACTGGGCACTTAAACCCCCCTCATGCCCAGACCAATTTTCAGCTTTCAGCGCTGATGCACTTTGAATGACAATTGCGCGGGCATACAACACTGTACCCAAATGAAATTTTTATCATTTTTTTCCCACAAATAGAGCTTTCTTTTGGTGGTATTTAGTTACAGCTCGGAGTTTTATTTTTTGCTAAACAAACAAAAAAAGATGCAAAAAAAAAAAAAAAATCATGTTTTAATAGTTTGTTATAAAATTTTGCAAACGGGTCATTTTTCTCCTTCATTGAAGTGCGCTGATTAGGCGGCACTGATAGGCTGCATTGGTGGGCACTGATGGGCTGCATTGGTGGGCACTGATGGGCTGCATTGGTGGGCACTGATAGGCTGCACCGGTGGGCACTGATAGGCATAGTTAAGGCGGCACTAATAGGCACAGATAAGGCGGCACCGATGGGCACAGATAAGGCGGCACTGATGGGCAAAGATGGGCACAGATAAGATGGCACGGATGGGTGGCACGGATAAGTGGCACGGATGGGTGGCACGGATGGGCACTGATAGGTACCACAGATAGATGGGACTGATGGGCACTGATAGGTGGCACTGATAGGTGGCTCTGATAGGTGGCACTGCTGGGCACTGATGGGCGGCACTGCTGGGCACTGATGGGCGGCACTGCTGGGCACTGATGGGCGGCACTGGGGTGCAGCACCTTTAAGGCAGATTGGGTGGCACTGTGGGTGGCACTGTGGGTGGCACTGTGGGCACTATGGGCACTGACGGGGGGCACTTACTTTTGCTTTTATTTTACTTCAGGATGGCACTGCGGGAGGCAGGTGGGCACAGGCAGGTGGCAGGTGGTCCCTTGTATTGATGGCCGTGATTGGGACTGATGTCCCGATCACGGCCGCCGGTGATCGGCTTTTTTTTTCTCTCCTCGCGCTGTCAGCGCGAGGAGGCATAATAGCCGATTACCGGCTCCGTTCTATCACATGATCAGCTGTCATTGGCTGACAGCTGATCACGTGATAAGGGGTCGGGATCGACCCCTTACACGGATCGGTGATCAGGCGAGTCTCACGGACTCGCCGATCACAGAGCGCGCCGCGCGCGCCCCTCAGGGGGCGCGCAGGCCGCTCGTAACCGGGACGACGTCAATAGACGTAGTCCCGGAAATGTAGGTCCGCGCTAATGCCGTCATTTGGCAATAGCGAGGATCTGAAGTGGTTAAACAATGTTCAATTGGTACTAAGGAGCCCAAAGTGTGTCAAGAAAATATCCCCCACACCATTACACCAGCATCACCACCAGCCTCAACTGTTGATATAAGGCTTCCCAACACTCATTAGAACTGAAGAAGTGGCTTGGAGAAGCTACAAAACATCTGCAACATCACAGAACCAGTCCAGATGAATGTTCCTTCCACTACAAGCTATACATCTTTAAATAATACAGTTACAGATTCTCTTTAAAACTACGTCATAAACTTTTTGAGTGGCCAACTGCTTTGTACAAACTGCAGAACAGAAATTTGGTTCTAGGGGTAACGTCAGCGAAAGATCAGTGACACGGAATGCTGTTAAGCAAGAGGTTATCCAATTTCGGCTGCAGATTTGAAAATCACATTTACCCTCGGAGGGAAACAAAGGAGGCTTTGTTTTCTGTGGTCACAAGTAAAAAGTTCCTCTGCCGAAAAGACATTCCAGCAGCATTATATCCCCTCCGCCAATAATTGATTTAGCAGCACTTTAGAACAATGACGAGAATGATCAATTCTGCCTCTTTTGTGCCGTTAAATCAACTCTTACAGGATGAATTACACACTCCCCGTGTAATATCTAAGGAAGGAAATTCTCCCGGGTTGTTTATTGTTGCCTGTTTTTTATGGCGGCCTTGTTAGCGTTTGCATCTGAGACATCCCTGGAGCCGCGGCGGCAGAGACGAACGGCGCTCGGAGTCTATTGAACAATTCATTACGGCGTATTGCTGCAACCTGAGCCGCCGTCGCAGATAACCTTTTTATGCACTGTGCCTTATTCAATAATAATCACCGGGTAATGCCTGAGAATATTTAAATCATGTTTATAAGGAGGCCGTTTTTATGCGCCATCTCTCGTAAAGATCTCAAAGCTTTTTACAGCCCAAATAAAACACTGAAGGGGGGGGGGGGAGGTAAAGTTTAAGGGAAGTGAATCTACCTGCGGCTTCTCTGGAAGTCTAATTAAGTTTGCACGTTAAGAAAAAAATGGTGACAGTGAAACGGTTTAAGCCGTGTGCGAGATACCTGCAGTCACATTTTACCGCTTTAAAAAGGATTAAGAGAGAGGGAAGTATATCTTAGCCGGACCTCAGTCGTACTTTGTGTAGTTTTATGTCTCTCCACCTTAAATCTTTAGGGTCCCACTGTGCTCTATACCTGTAAAGTGGACCTGTCATCAGATGTATTTCTTTATGATAAGTGCAGCATGCTTAGCAATGTCTCCATGTAACATTTCCAGGTATTCATTACCTCTCACAGAGATCACAGCTCTCACAATGCCTTCATCTCCTTTTTCTCTCTCTTCAAGCATCATCCAGGGTCACCATCCACTCCCGGAAGTGAAGCTGTAGAGGTCACACTATCCTCTAAATTCTACAGAGTTCTCGGATGTGTTCACGAATGTCTGACACAGATCAAGCCCTTGTCACCTTGTGACTTGCTACAAACTTAGTTATATTCTGATCACTGAGGAGACTGAGGAAATGCTTCAACCTGCCTGCAGCCAACATCATCTCAGCCTAGGCAAAGTCCATGGCTAGAGAACAAGAATGACATTTTAATGATAAAAGTTTCTGTATTGTTGCTGTATATTGCGACATGTCTGGAATTCATTCACAGATTTGTAACTTGACTGATAGGTCATTTCAAGCAAAAACGCCCAGCTTAAACAAGTGTGTTTGCTTTTTTTTTGTTTTGTTTTAGGGCTCATTTACTCCAGCGAGCCGTGCTGATCACACTTAGGCCGCGTACACACGCGCGGACTGTTCGCCCAACCTTGTCCGCTGAACAGTGTTTGGGCGGACAGTCCGCTCGTGTGTGGGGCTTCAGCGGACAGTTTCAGCGGACAGTTGGACGAACAAGGTCTTACGGAAATTCCGAAAAACTGTCCGCTGAAACAAGGTTTCAGCGGACTGTTCGCTCGTGTGTAGGCTTGTTCGGCCAACTAAGTCTCACGCATGCTCAGAAAGGATTTTCACGCCGAAAGCTATAATGCAGTGTATAGGACGTCGTATTTTTCGTTCCGTCGTACGTGCCGTTCACGTCATCGCGCACGGTTTCAGCAAACTGTTCGTCCGTCGTGTGTGGCCATGTCCGTCCATGCTAAGTTTGAGCGGACTGTTTGCCGAAACTGTTGGACGGACAAAGTTGGGCGAACAGTCCGCGCGTGTGTACGCGGCCTTAGGGTTCATTTACATGTATGTCAGCTCCTGTTGCCCCTTTGAAAAGCAATCTGCAGTGGATCGCTTTTCATGGAGTTGGGCAGGTGGTGAGGAGGCCATATGTCACCTCCTCATGCCTGCTTTAGCCATTTAAATTCCTCACCACTAGGGTTGCCACCTCATTCCTTTAAACCCGAACACATATGAATTACACAGGTTCTGAGGCCAATTTAATGCAGGTAAGGCAACAAGTGAGTTTAATTACCACCTTAATCAGCCACAGAACCTGTGTAATTCATATGTGTTTGGGTTTAAAGAAATGAGGTGGCAACCCTAGTCACCACTGCACCACAATTGTGTGCGTTGGTCAAGGTGTTTACACAGCCCTATACATTTACATTGTTTGTGTTCAGCAGCCATAGCCCCTGCTGAATGCATCATGCTATTTATTTTTTTGCCATGGCATCTTCACAGCCCTGGGGGGCTGCATGTCAGTGTTCAGGTAGGCAGTTATGGGAGTATCAAGTATCAAGTAAAAACTTGATGCAACCTCCTGGTTTTTATCGCCCCTTGGCCGCACGTGTGAACAAAGACATATTATGCGCTGCAAGGATTTGAGATCCTGGAGCATCACATTGTTCACCTTGATCTTATCTTGTATGGTTTCACTTGGCTTTCATAAACAGAAGCTATGCAGAGCTGCCCTCAGGGATTTTATGCTGTAAGCTTGAGCCTCTGAGATCTTTCCATAAAAGCCACTAGAGATGTAATAGGTTGGTTTATGAATCAACTTACCAATCCACCTAAATTTAAGGTGGTTACAAACCTCCAAAATGAAAAATGAGTGAAGCATATCCTTCTATAACATGTACTTGCCTTTATCCAATGCGCCTAGTGTGTTTTCTGCCTGCTCTCTCATTCTTCTGATATCTGCATGAGCTGCTTCTTACAGTGCCGACATCGGACACTAGGGATGAGCCGATGTTCAAATCGAAAGTAAGTTCGAGTCGAACATCGAGTGTTTGCCTGTTCACCGAACAGCGAACAATATGAGGGGTTCGCGGCAAATTCGTAAGCTGCCAGAACACCGTTAAAGTCTATGGGACACTAACATGAAAAATCAAAAGTGATAATTTTAAAGGCTTATATGCAAGTTATTGTCAGGGGAGGGCTGGCAGCCTTAGGCCTGGGGGGCAAGTCCAGTCAAGTGGCCCATTGAACCCCCGAATCAGCTCACCATCCGTCTACACCACTTTACTCGTACAGAGAGGGAGGGAGACTGCTCCACATTGCCCGAGAGAGAGAGACTGCTTGACACTGCCTGCACAGAGAGAGTAACTGCTTCACACTGATGGTCACTCTCTGTGCGGGCAGTGTGAAGCGGTCACTCTCTGTGCGGGCAGTGTGAAGTGGTCACTCTCTGTGCGGGCAGTGTGAAGCGGTCACTCTCTGTGCGGGCAGTGTGAAGCGGTCACTCTCTCTGTGCGGGCAGTGTGAAGCGGTCACTCTCTCTGTGCGGGCAGTGTGAAGCGGTCACTCTCTGTGCGGGCAGTGTGAAGCGGTCACTCTCTGTGTGGGCAGTGTGAAGCGGTCACTCTCTGTGCGGGCAGTGTGAAGCGGTCACTCTCTGTGCGGGCAGTGTGAAGCGGTCACTCTCTGTGCGGGCAGTGTGAAGCGGTCACTCTCTCTGTGCGGGCAGTGTGAAGCGGTCACTCTCTCTGTGCGGGCAGTGTGAAGCGGTCACTTTCTCTGTGCGGGCAGTGTGAAGCGGTCACTCTCTCTGTGCGGGCAGTGTGAAGCGGTCACTCTCTCTGTGCGGGCAGTGTGAAGCGGTCACTCTCTCTGTGCGGGCAGTGTGAAGCGGTCACTCTCTCTGTGCGGGCAGTGTGAAGCGGTCACTCTCTCTGTGCGGGCAGTGTGAAGCGGTCACTCTCTCTGTGCGGGCAGTGTGAAGCGGTCACTCTCTCTGTGCGGGCAGTGTGAAGCGGTCACTCTCTCTGTGCGGGCAGTGTGAAGCGGTCACTCTCTCTGTGCGGGCAGTGTGAAGCGGTCACTCTCTCTGTGCGGGCAGTGTGAAGCGGTCACTCTCTCTCTGTGCGGGCAGTGTGACGCGGTCACTCTCTCTCTGTGCGGGCAGTGTGACGCGGTCACTCTCTCTCTGTACGGGCAGTGTGAAGCGGTCACTCTCTCTCTGTACGGGCAGTGTGAAGCGGTCACTCTCTCTCTGTACGGGCAGTGTGAAGCGGTCACTCTCTGTCTGTACGGGCAGTGTGAAGCGGTCACTCTCTCTCTGTACGGGCAGTGTGAAGCGGTCACTCTCTCTGTGTGGGCAGTGTGAAGCGGTCACTCTCTTCCCCACACCCAGTACAAAGACCAATAAGACTGCAGGAAGATGAAGACTAAAGACTGTGCTGTCACTGCCGCTACACTAAGTGCTACCTGTGGAGTCTGGAGCTTCTCTGGTGAGTGAGCACCACACCACTGGGCAAGCCAAGGAAGCAGAGTAGCCAAGAGTCACAGCGAGTTCAGCAGGCTAAACACGCAAGTCTTGCTTTCTCCCTGGCATGACCACCAGATTCACCAGGGTGCAGGCTCCTCCTGTGTCAATTGCGGGTAGTGAGAAAAGCACATGCAGGTGCACACCGGAGCACCAGCCAGATTAAGGGAATCGTGGGCCTGGTGCTGCAGAGGAGCAGGTTTAGGAGTGGCAGGAATATGAGGCAAGTAATGTCATATCCCAGCTCTCCTCTTACTGGCCACCCTCACATGTTTCCAGGAGCCTGTGCTAGCTTATGCCCAGACTTGGTCGCAGTCACACAGGTGTAATGCTAGGGAAGCCTGGCACTTGATTTACTAAGCATCCATAAGAGCCGTGTGTGGGTGTGTGCTCTGAGGTGAAAGTTTTCAAGCCATCAGAATACAGTGATCGCTGCCGGCAGCTTAGCAGCCAGCAGTGATTGCAAAAAATAGACACGCTGGTTGTATTGTCAGTTGATAGATCGAATTCTGTGCAACCAGCCTGCACATAGATTGATTGAAATTTCTGCTGAACAGGCAGAATTTCAATCTGTCTATGGTGGCCTAAGTCCACCAGTCTCTGTTTAATAATATCCTCAAATCTTCTGAAAGGAGCGCTCCACTTAGGTGTAGAAATTCACTTTGAACTCCACATTATTTACAGAACTCTTTTTAGGGTTCTTTCACACTGAAGGCGCTTTACAGGCGTTTTATTGCTAAAAATAGCACCTATAAACTGCCTCTCATGCCACCCCAGTGTGAAAGCCCCCGGGTGCTCTCGCAATGGGGCGGTGCGCTTGAAGGACATTCTGAAAAGTCCTGCAAGCAGCATTATTGGGGCGGTTTGGGAGAGGTGCCCTGCCCACTATTAGATGTGCAAACAATAAGGTGAGAGCACATCTAATGTCTACAGAGAGCAATGGAAATGAGGTGGAGTTCAAAGTGAACCGTATCATTACCTGCAGGGATTAGCATTTAGAGGGTTAAAACAGGCAGGGATGAAATGTAATATCAACTCCTCACTTAGGGTTGCCACTTTTTCTTCAAGTCAAACCCGAACACTTTAGCGGCGCACAGCAATTTTTTTTATACTATAAACTATACCTATATTGTGCTATTAAGTAACATTAATAATCATATGAAGTTAATAACAAGAGTTCCCCCCTTTACATCAGAGTCCACAGAGTTCCCCTTTACATCTGAACTCGCAGAGTTCTCTTTCACTGTAAGGGGAGACTCTGCAGACTCAGATGTAAGGGAGAACTCTGCGAACTCTGACATAAGGGATGTTCTGGGAACCCTGATTTAAGGGGTACAGAGAGGACTATGATGTAAGGGGGAACACTGTGGCCTCTGGTGCAAAGGGGAACTCTGTTGTAAGGGGTGCTCTGAGAACCCTGATTCACCTTAGTGTACTCACTCAGGGGCAAGAGAGAGAAGGGGGGGGGACTTCAGTCACAGACAGGGATGGATGGTGAGCTCACTCACCCCTTGGCAGTCAGCACCTCTCATTCAGATGTATCTGAGGCTGCTGGACTTCAAATTTCCAGCCCCAACTTTCCTTTTCTGAGGCACAGCGCCAGGGATTGGAGTGTGAGCAGACACAGAGGGGTAGGGGTGGAGGGAAGAGGTGCAGATCGAGCCCTCTCTCCTCTCCCGTCTGTGTGTTTGAGGGGTGGGGGGGGAGGATTGTTAGTGTTGGCTTTGGGCAGTGTGAAAGAGAGTGTAACAGACACTCTCAGCTAAACAACTGCAGCCAGCAACCCTGCTGGGAAGCCATAGCCCAGTCTAAATAATGTGTCCGGGTTTCAGGCAGCCTGAAACCCGGACACATGATTCCAAACCCGAACTGTCCGGGTGAATCCTGGACAGGTGGCAACCCTATCCTCACTGCCTGTCAAATGCCTCTGAAAAGTGACCTGAGCATGGATCACTTTTTAGAGGAGTGGCTGCTGCAAGTGAATACAAGCCTTTAGTGTGCTGCACTGCGGGTGTACAGGCAGCTTTCACAGCCCCTAAGACTTCTTTTAGGTTGCACATTTTTGCTGCATTTTCTGGAATTGCACCAAAGATGCAGCATGCAGGACGTTTTGTGCACTTTCAGCCTCTATGGGACCAGGGGCAACACGCAGGAAGACTGCCAGGACACCAGCACTGCAGCCAAACCGCAGCATACCAGTGTGAGCCCACATCATACCACCATACTGCTCAGGCTGCTAGAAGAAAAAACTCTTTGGCTGCAGAGAGGGGAAGGGAGGAGCTCACTTACTTGGATGGTCTCAGCCACCCAGGAGCCTCACTGGATTCCAGCTGACTGCTGAGATTGAACTTTCCAGCCCGACACATCCTCTTCACAGACGGCACACGGGCTGCCCCGGAGTGTGGGTCGGGGAAAGAGCAGGTCCAGCCTCTGCCAGCCAATGGTGTGGAGGAGGGAGGGGCTGTGCTGTGTAAAACAGACTGTCAGCCCTGACATGAAGACATCGCTGGATCACAGTACTGGACTCGGCCAGCTCAAGATCTGCGCATGTGTGCTCTTGAGCTGATGGCACAGCAGCCTTTGCCACAGCATATCAGAGCAGCCCAGGGGGCAATTGCATCCCTGCCCCCCAGCCCAGCCCTCCCCTGGTTATTGTCATAAAAAGTGTTTGGGGACCCGGGTCCTGCCCCAGGGGACATGTATCAAGGCAAAAAAAAATGTTTTAAACAACAGTTTTTTTGGGAGCAGTGATGTCTTTAATGCTTAAAGTGAAACAATAAAAATGAAATTTCTTTAAATATTGTGCCTGGTGAGTGTCTATAGTATGTAAAGTGGCACATTTTCCCCGTGTTTAGAACAGTGCCGCAGCAAAATTACATTTTTAAAGGAAAAATTGCCATTTAAAACTGATCACGGCTGTAATGAATTGTCAGGTCTCGGCAATATATATAAAACTCATTGAAAGAAAGAGCACGGGATCCCCCCCCCCCCCCAATTCATTACCAGACCCTCTAGGTCTGGTATGAATAATAAGGGGAACCCCAAACCAATATTTAGAAAAAAAATTGTGTGGGGGTCCCCCTAAAACACATAACAGGCCCTTCGGTTCTGATATGGAAGTTCAGGGGAACCCTGCGGCAAAAAAAAAAAAATGGCGTAGGCCCCCCCAAAATCCATACCAGACCCTTCAGGGACCCTTAACCCCCCTGACGGTATTCCCGAGTCTGGCTCGGGGTGGAAGGTGGAATTTTTATACCAAAAGCGGTAACCCCGAGCCAGACTCGGGACCGCATCGCTGGATCCAGGAGGACGTTTACTTACCTTCTCCCTTGGATCCAGCGATGTCCCCCCGCTGTACGAGCGAGCCGTGTCTCACTCGATCTATCACGGAGCCGATCTCCGTGCCCTGCGAGCGTTGCGACGCACGGGGACGGAGATCGGCGCCAAATTCAAAAAGTGAAACACTCACTATACATACAGTATAATGTAATCTTACAGATTACATTGCTGTATGTAATTATTTCACATCCCCTTTGTCCCTAGTGGTCTGTCCAGTGTCCTGCATGCAGTTTTATATAATAAAAACTGTTCTTTATGCCTGGAAACTGGAGATTGTCCATAGCAACCAAAACTGTCCCTTTACATCAAAAATGATTTTAAACCAGCTAGAAAACAGCGATAATAAATTGGAATCACTTGCAGAATTGAGCGATAGCGATTTGTGGGGAGATCCGTCATCAAATATTGAAAAGTAATGACAGTGACAATTCTGCAACTGAGCAAATTTCAGTGTTTTTGATTTGATTACATTATTGAATAATTTTTATTATTGTTATATTATTATTTGGTACAATTATTTATAATTGTTTATTATATTATAATTTATGATTTCATTTTTCAAACTTTATCATACCCGGGATGCCTGCTAGACTCTGGTTTGGACAGATTTGAGTGAGTTATTGCTAAGAATTACAGGACTACAATATAAAACGCCAAATTTTCATGCAAAATAATTGTACCGCTTTTAGCACCCAAAAAACCGAAATAATCATACCGCCAGGGAGGTTAAGGGGAACCCTTCACCAAAATTAAAAAAAAAAAGACATGCCCCCCCCCCCCCCAAATCCATACCAGACCCTTATCTGAGCACGCAACCTGACAGATCGCAGGAAAAGAGGGGGTGATGAGAGAGCACCCCCCCTGAACCGTACCAGGCTACATGCCCTCAACATGGGGAGGATGCTTTAAGGTAGCCCCCCAAAGCACCTTGTTCCCATGTTGATGGTGACAAGGGCCTCATCCCCACAACCCTGAACTTACACAACTGTGAACTTACTTTGTGAAACTTGTTTTTTTCTTTAATTAAAGGACTCGTCTCAAGCTGTGTCTTGTCTTTTTTTATCATTTTGACACTTTTTTTGTGAAATGGTAGGGGTGCTTGTATCCCGTTATCAATTCACACAGGGGGGGTGGCTGGGATCTAGGGGTCCCCTTGTTAAAGGGGACTTCCAGATTAACCATAAGCCCCCCGCCCACAGACCCCCACAACACCTGGGCAAGGGTTGTGGGGATGAGGCCCTTGTCCCCATCAACATGGGGACAAGGTGCTTTGGGGGGCTACGCCAAAGCACACTCCCCATGTTGAGGGCATGTGGCCTGGTACGGTTCTGGGGGTGCTCTCTTGCCCCCTCTTTTCCTGCGGCCTGCCAGGTTGCGAGCTCAGATAAGGATCTGGTATGGATTTTGGGGGGACTCTTATGCCATTTTTTAAAAATTTTGGCACAGGGTCCCCCCTAAAATCCATACCAGACCCTGGTGCAGGGTTCCCCTTAATTTCGAAATTTTGCTGTGGTACTGTTCTAAACATGGCAAAAATGCTCCACTTTACAGGCATACCATAGACACCCCCCAGGCACGATATTTAAAGCAATATTTTGTTGTTATTGTTTCACTTTATGCATTAAAAAAATCACCGCTCCCGAAAAGACTGGTGTTTTAAAAAAACTTTTTTGCATTGATACATATCCCCTGGGGCAGGACCCAGGTCCCCAAACACTTTTTATTACATTTTTTATTGAATATAAGCCTTTAAAATTAGCACTTTTGATTATTCATGTCCGTGTCCCATAGACTTTAATGGTGTTCGTGTGTTCTTCCAAATTTTTTTGCCCGTTCGCATGTTCTGCTGCAAACTGAACAGGAGGGTGTTCGGCTCATCCCTTTCGGACAACCCCTTAGCAGACTATAGGTGATTGACAGCCTCGGCTGTGCATGTTTCTCTATGAGACTGTGTAGCATGGGTGCCCTCCAGCTGTTGCAAAACTACAAGTCCCATGAGGCATAACAAGGCTGACAGTTACAAGCATGTCTCAGAAAGGCAGAGGCATGATGGGAATTGTAGTTCCACAAAAGCTGGAGGGCCACAGGTTGAGCCACCGTAGAGGGAGGTTTGTTTCCCTACACTCAGGTCTCAGATTATACTCTGCTCTCTCCTCTATGCTGTGTAGTGTGTGACATGAGATGTGTAAAATTAGTGCTTTAGGAGGCTGTGTAGGAGAGAAGTCTGCAGACAAAACAGGTAAAATTTATGTAGAAGGATTTGTTTAATCCCTATGTATCATCTGAGGCCAGTCACTTCACTGGGATATATGTACAGGTTTACAACCACAATTTTATCTGTTTCTGATTCAGTACAATTTTGTCACATTTTTGCAAAACAAAGTGATCTTCCCTTTGTCATGAGATAATCAGGCAACTAAAATATAAATATCTTCCGGCCAAAATAACAAAGGCTCACTTATGTATCATGTAACAAAGAGGCGGCGTCCGTAACGGAGTGGCGTAACACCGCCATATGACTATAATATCCAAAATGTTTTCATTGTAACAAACTCCCTGTGTTATTTCCAGAGTGAATCTAATGTAATTTCTGGGCTCGTTTCCTAATGTACTTTAGCTGAATGTTGACGCCTTGTTCCTTTATCATCTCTGCCACAACATGTGATAGCGACAATTTGTCACGCCCGGCAAAGCAGTCACGCAATTTTTTAATTGTGGGAACAGGACAGAGGAGCTGTCTCAACAGAGATGATTTAAAGAAGAACAAAAATATAATCCATTTTAGTTTTTTTATTAGTCCTTTTTATTAATTGTTTAATTAATTTTTAAAAAATTTTAATTAATTACTGTATCACACCAGCTGAAATCTGACATCAGTGCCAATTCAAATGAAAGAGTAGACAAACAGTAACAAACTGGTGTCTGCAGACTCTACCCATCTAAGGCTCTGATAATATTACATATATTTGTCCCGGTGATCGTTATCACCAAGACTGAAAGGGAGAGAAAATCCCACGTTTTGAGTCATCTCCAGAACAGGAATAGAGGGGGAATCTTCCAATGCGGACTGTAGTTCTGGTGATCCTGCTGACAACCAGGGATTTCCCATTCATTTCCTGCTGTGGCTATGGTATAGGAAATAAAGGGAATTCTCCTCAATGGAACACAGATGAAAGTATAAAGCGACAGGGTTCTACTTTGTTTCATTAAATCTTAACTATGTTTGTGTATCATTAACCCAGAGTGGAGTGTTCCCTTTTTTTTTTCTTTATTACGGGCAGTGGCGGCCCGCCCATAGGGGGCGCCTGGGCACCGCCCCCCCCCTCCCCCTAGGTGTAAAAAAAAAAAGTTAAGAAAAAATGGGGCGGTGTCACATGGGTTGATGTCACATGGGTTGGTCACATGGGTTGATGTCACATGGCGACAGTCCCAGCATCCTCCGGGACTGTGACATCGTAAGGGGGTGGGGTCACCATGTGACATCAACCCATGTGACCAACCCATGTGACATCAACCCATGTGACACCGCCCCATTGTCCCTATATAAGTGGCAGCGCAGCGCGTCCCTGGCATTGCGACCGGAGAGATCGTCGAGTCAACATCTCCTGGAGAAGAAGAAGAAGAAGAAGAAGAACTGGCGGCGGCGACAGAAGACCAGGCCACCGCCTGTAAAAGAGCTATAAGAAGGCGCGGTGGCCCGGCAGAAGAACCGAAGAGGGGGACAAGACCCCCGAAGTCGGAAGAAGAGGCCGGCGGCGAGGAAGAAAGCCGGGCTCCTCCGCTAGCAAAAGAGCTACAAGAAGATAGCGGAGGAGTCCGGCGAGAAGACCCCCGAAGACGGAAGTGTTGTGTTTTTTTTGTACTTTTTTCACAGGTGAATGGGTAGGGGTACATTGTACCCCATACTCATTCACATAGGGTGGGGGGCCGGTATCCGGGGCCCCCTTATTAAAGGGGGCTCCCGGATTCCGATAAGCCCCCCGCCCGCAGACCCCGACAACCAACGGCCAGGGTTGTCGGGAAGAGGCCCTTGTCCTCATCAACATGGGGACAAGGTGCTTTGGGGTGGGGGGCCTGGTACGGCTCAGGAGGGGGGGGCCGCCCGCTCGTCCCCACCCCCTTTCCTGGCCGGCAGGGTAGCGTGCTCGGATAAGGGTCTGGTGTGGATCTGGGGGGACCCCCACGCCGTTTTTTCGGTGTAGGGGGTTCCCCTTGGAATCCATACCAGACCTAAGGGCCTGGTATGCTCTCGGAGGGGGGAACCCACGCCAAATTTTTTTCAGATTACACAAGGGGCGTGGTTTATGAGAAGTGGGAGGGGTCAAAATGATGGACGGGGTCATGATGGGTGGGGTCTGGCGCCCCCCCATCCAAAAACTTCACCAGCCGCCACTGATTACGGGGCAACATTGTACCCCATAAAAAGACAAATATGAGGCACCGTTATTTGACCCTTGCTGAAAATACTAGTTTTCTGTCTCACACACCTCAATAAATCCTGAGTAGGGATGAGTGACAATGAGAGCTTTTTTTTCAACTCCCTGAAATTTTGGTGAGATTTTGCTGTAATTTCACCATTTTGGCTAAAATGTTTTTTTTTTTGGCAATTTGTAAAGGTGCAATTGGCTTTAAAGGCTTGGTCTCAATTTTCTGTCCTGGTACGCCAACACACATTTGCCACATGTTAATGGGCATTGCATTAAGGAAGCTTATTAAAACAATGGGCTGCCAAAGCACCAGAAAAAAAAAAAGATGACATGCAGCATTGTGCATGACGCAGTGCAACACAATGCATTGTGGTGGGATTATGTGTGTTGTGGTGCCCTGTAGTTCAAATCCAGCAAAGGTGCATTGCCCTAGAGCGTCAATATAGGGTTACTGGCACCTTATTAACCTTACATTTTTTTTCATAGAAAAAAAATAAAATGAAGACAGAAAAGTAGAATAAAAATTCACAAAATACAAAATACACAAAATACACAATACACAAAATACAAAAAATACAAAATACACAATACACAAAAACAATAGAAATGAAGACAAAGAACTTTTAGGACATATCTATAAATCTGTAAATGTGGCTTTCCTCAAACATTCACTGCAGGTGAATCAGTCACTGTAATTTAATACACACATATATATATATATATATATATATATATATATATATATATATATATATTTATTTATATTTATTACAGGTACTTATATAGCGTCAGTGTGGGAGGAAACTGGAGTACCTGGAGGAAACCCACGCAGGCAGTGCCATGATTCGGTTGGGATTCAATCCAACAACCCCAGTGCTGCCAGGTGGAAGTGCTAACCACTTAGCCACTCTGCAATGACCGTAAGGCTGCTTTCACATTGAGGCGATTTGCAGGTGCTAAAGTGCTAAAAATAGCACCTGCAAAGCGCCCTGAAACAACCGCTGCTGTGTCTCCAGTGTGAAAGCCCTAAAGCGCCCCTTCCCATTGAAAACAAAGGAGCATCGCTTTGCGGGCGGTTTTAACCCTTTTTCGGGCGCTAGACGGGTTCAAAACTGCCCCGCTAGCGGCCGCATAGTGCCACTAAAACGATGGTAAAGCGCCGCTAAATATAGCGCCGCTTTAACGCCAGCACACGCAACGCCTCAGTGTGAAAGTAGCCTAAGTGTAAGGAACATTCTTCTCAGTAATCACCTCACTAATGTTGTAGATATTGCAATTATTAGCAGGGGTTCCCTGAGACTGGAAATTTATTTCAAGAGTTCCTCTACGTTGAAAAGGTTTAGAAAGCGTGATTTGAACCAAACTACTCCAAATACACCCCCTAAAAAGCAAATTTTGAAATATGAAATTTACTGTAAAATCAGTTTTGCCTAAACTCAGCTAATCCCTATTTCTGAATCACTGAGACCTAAGCCCTTGTACACACGGTCGGAGATTCCGTCGGAATCTTTCCTATCGGACCGTTTTGTCGGATATTCCGACTGTGTGTGGTCTGCATCGGACTGTTTCCGTCGGAATATCTGATGGACCAACTTGCCGGTAAAATTTTCCGACAAGACTGCAGATACCATCACCACAAACCTTACTAAAGAAATTAGAGTAGGGCGTGGCCTGAACATGGAAGAGTAAAGACGTGCCTTGCCTGAGCTCCCGGCCGTCTCTCACCTCCACGGTTACTGCTGCTGCTAAATTGCACTATGCCCGCCTCAAAGAAGAAGTCCTTGCAGAAACTCAACAGAGCTACTCGACCGCCGACCCCCGCATCGCTATCGGGAGATATTGGGAGACTTTTTCAGTCCTCCCAGTACCGCTCCACAGGCCCCAATATGGCGGCGGAGCAGGCCCACGCGGATGCTGACCGGGCCACCTGCTCATCGCCGGATCTGGACTCAGAGACCTCCCAGGCTTACCTACCGGCTCCGCAGCTGGGTACACCCCTGGTGACCCACGGCTTGACACGGGACACTATGGAGACCCCCCGCTCACTACAGCCGATTGATGCGGACCTCCGCCTGCTGCTGCAGGCTCTCCCCACGAGAGCAGACATCACCGCCTTAATAGATAGGGTGGAAGAGACACACCGACATGAGATGGCACTCGTCAGAGGGGAGGTGAAAGATCTGGCGGTTAGGGTTGCTGGCGGCGAACATTCTCTGTCGGCCTTGGAGTTGCGGATGGCGGCAATGGAGGCCTCGCAGGAGGCCCATGCGGACATGCTCCTCACGCAGCAATTGAGGTTGGAGGAGATGGAAGACCGCAGCCGCAGAAACAACCTGCGGCTGCGGGGGTTGCCTGAAGCGACTGGAGCAGAGGATTTGGCGGACACGGTTGCTGCAATCTTCCGCGGTATTCCGGGAGTGGAATTGCCCTCTAGACTGGAGTTTGACAGAGTACACCGCGCTCTGGGCCCCAAGTCGACAGATTTAACTCGGCCAAGGGACGTAGTTTGCCGGCTGCACCATTATAGCCTTAAAGAGGAGGTCCTGCGGAAAGCTTGGGAGGCCCCTACCTTAGAATTTGATGGAGCTGAGGTGAAGATCCTCCCGGACATCTCCCGTGCCACCCTCCAGCGACGGGCTTTACTGAAGCCTCTGCTAGATCTTGCACGTCGATGTGGTGCTACCTATCGCTGGGGCTACCCGCTCTCGGTGACGTTTCGTAAGGACCAACGCACCTTTTCTCTTCGTACTGTGGATTCGCTACCCGCTCTGTTCGGTTTCCTGGACGTGGAGCCCATCGTTGTTCCGAATTGGCTGGCGTCTCTACCTCGTCCGCAAGGTCCAGAGCCGACCCGGGGACGACGGAATGACTTCCCACCTAGACAACAGCGACAGCGCCGCAGATCTAGAGCGCCCTCGGGGGAGGACTCCCGCGAGCTCTAAGGTACCCCTCCTTTGTTTTTTCTGATTTCTGACCAGCTGCCCCCCCCTCCTCCCTTCGGCTGTCTCCGGGGTTATTACCTCTGTCCTTTGCGATGTCCCGAAGTCCCGTTGTTTTACGTTGCGGATGTAGACTTTGTGCATGGTCGCCCCCCCCCACTTCTTATTTTTCCTTAGCTCCCCTTCAGCAACTTTCCGGGCCTCCCCCCCTCCCCCCCCTCATCGTGGAGCCATTGCTGGAGTCGCCTCATCCGCCACCTCCATGTGAAGATGTTCCCCGGGTGCTAACATTTTTTATTTTGGGTTTCGAGCTGGACCTGGACTCTCCACTTCTGAATCTTCTGGGGGGGGTTAATCCCCCGTGCTGCTGTCCTCTTCATAGGGGATAGCGCTGTTAGCTGCCCCGGGGTTGGCACGGGGTAGGACTGCCTGCTAACCTTCGCTGATGTGCCCGCACTCCTCTACGAGCGGACAAGCTGACCGTCGTATTTTCCGACGGTTCCTCTATACCTTTTGGCGGGGACGTCTGGATGTGATCGATCGAACGAACGCTACTACGCTGAGTTCCGCTGCCCTGGCCACCCCTGTGACCCGATCGGATGGGGACTTCTCTTTACATGACCGGAACCGGGGGCTTGAACGTTCGGATATATGATGGCCCTTTTCTCTGCTGACTGGTGCTGGGAACTGATTGCCATGTTTTCTGGGCTTGGGAGGGGGGGCCACATTGCTGATGGGTGTTGCCTGTTGTCCGTGTTGGGAGGGGGGTGTCCGGGACAGAGAGGTTTCTGAGACTTGAGGGGGCGGCGGATTGTATGTACCCAGATGGGCCTCTGTTTACCCTTCTCAGCTGAGAAGAGTCATGTTGACCGCCCTCCCTGGGTCGCTGTTCAGTATTTTATCCTTCTGCTCTGTCTGTTCACTTTATTTGCACATTTGATTTTTGGTTTGATTCTGTATTTTGTTTGTTTTGGTTTTGATGTTTTGAGGTGTTCTGCATAGTGCATCTGTGATCTACTAGAGGTGGGTGGCGAACCTGTGGAGCTGGCTGCCTGGTTCCTGGTCAGTCTCGTCCCCACCATTAGGCTGGCATATCTCGCCGGGGGGTACGGTTTGTTCCCCCGGGGAGCTTATATGCTCATATTTCTATAGTAGGGAGATAGGGGCACTAGGCCCACTCCCGTGTTACGGTTCTTTGTTCTTCTCTTCCTCTCCTCCATTTGGTTCTCCCCTCTTCCTAAACTGGTCCCTGCCTTCTGACTTTCCTGTTCACATCTCTCCTTTCTATCTCTGCTTATTCCTATCTCATCCCTTCTGCTGCTATCTTTTCCCCTCCTCTGCCCTTCCCGCCCCTTCCCCATCCCCACTCTAACCCCGCCCTGGTCCCACCTGAACCCCCCCCCCCCCCTCCCTTCCTATTAACCTTGTCTACCCACCCCGGTGTTCCCCCCCCTTTCCGATTTGGTGGTTCCCCCCAATTTGATCATGTCAGTATCACATGTGAAGGTTCTCTCCCTTAACGCGAAGGGCCTTAATACGCCCGAAAAGCGTCGTATTCTTTTAGCTGATCTGCGAAGATTCCATGCGGATATCGCCTTTATTCAAGAGACGCATTTTAAACCGACTGCCCTGCCATATCTACGTAATAGACACTACCCGTGGGCGTATCATTCGACCAACCCGCTAGCTAAATCCAAAGGGGTCTCCATACTCCTCTCTGGTCATCTCCCGTGGCGGTGCCAGGGGTCCCTGTTAGACCCCTCAGGCCGATATGTATTTATTAAAGGGCTTCTTGGCCATGTCCAGGTAACTTTGGCGGCCGTTTACGCCCCTAATGAGCTCCAAGCCACTTTTCTAGAGAGGACCATGGACAAATTGCAGGAATTTAAAGAAGGGCAATTGTTGCTGGGGGGTGACTTTAATGTCCCGCTAGTCCCGTCTGTAGACACTTCGTCGGGTCAGACTTCCATGCCGGTTGCACAGCTTAAACGTATCGCAAAGACGCTACATAACTTACAACTCATAGATATTTGGAGACTCCAACACTCGGGTGAGAGAGATTACACGTTTTACTCCCCCATGCACAAGCTCTACACCAGAATTGATTATTTTCTGATCCCCCACTCCCAATTGCATGCGGTTGTTAGCTCCTCCATCGGTGACAGGACGTGGTCGGACCATGCGCCGGTTTTCCTAACCTACAGATTCTCAGATGCTCCCTCTTTGACGAATAGATTTTGGCGGTTGAACGAAAGCCTCCTACAGACCCCGGAAGTCTTGGAGGATGTTACCAACACTTTGCGTTGTTATTTTCAGGAAAATGACCTCCCTGACTGTGCCCCGGGAGTTCTGTGGGAGGCCCACAAAACAGTAGTGCGCGGGGTCCTCATAAAACATGGGGCACGGATAAAACGGGAGCGCGCCAAGCAGTTAGACCAGCTTTTGGCGCAGCTACACGCCTTGGAGGCCAGACACAAACATGCCCCCTCCCAATCCTCTGAAAATGACCTACTGATCGTCCGGAGGAAGATTACGGATATACTTTATTATAGGGCTAAGGCAGCTCTACAATCTTGCCGCAAGCTGACTTATGAGGCAGGCGACAAATGTGGGAAGCTACTGGCGAGACTGGTGCGGGAGCGTAGACTTTTAACTTATGTTCCTCATGTCATGGCGCCGGGGGGCCGGAAGGTCCACTTACCCATGCAAATTACCCGTGAGTTCAGGAATTTTTACTCGGACCTGTATAATTTGCGGGCGCATCACCCTCTTCCGACGGCTTTGGCCGATTACCTAGAGAGATCCCAGATGCCATCTCTGTCACCAGAAGTGCGGGAGGAACTAGATTCGCCCATTACCATGGCCGAAATCCGTAGCGCTATAGGGACGATGAAGCCGGGGAAGGCTCCGGGACCGGACGGCTATACGCTCCAATACTATCGACGATTGCTAGACCTGTTGGGGCAACCCATGCTTGCGCTTTTTAACGCCATAGGGATAGGAGGGGACTTCACTAGAGATTCCTTAGCTGCTCACATCTCAGTGATTCATAAAGAGGGGAAGGACCCGGCATCCTGCGGTAGTTACCGTCCGATTTCTCTCCTAAATGTGGATCTAAAAATTTACACCAAGGTCTTGGCTGCTAGGCTGGCAAGTCATCTCCAGCAATTAGTCCATTTAGACCAGGTCGGCTTCATTCCCTCCCGTGAGGCCCGAGACAGTACCACGAAGGTGCTCAATCTGATTCACGTGGTGAGGTCGGCGGGCACACCGTGTGTGTTGTTGAACACGGATGCTGAAAAGGCCTTTGATCGCGTGAGCTGGCCCTTTCTGTTTGCTGTGCTCCGACATGTGGGATTGGGGGAACGGATGATAGCGCGTATATCGGGGGTTTACTCTGGACCGACTGCGCAAGTTAAAGTCAATGGGACTTTATCAACTCCCTTCCCGATAACCAATGGGACGCGCCAGGGTTGCCCCCTATCTCCTCTCCTGTTCGCGCTATCCTTAGAACCTTTCTTAGCCACGGTGAGACTGAACCCAGACATACAGGGGGTTGTTCTGGGAGACGCGCAATATAAAATTTCGGCTTATGCGGACGATATGCTTTTCACATTGACTAACCCCAGCATTTCCTTACCGAACCTGCTCAGGGAGTTTGAGGTGTACGGCACATTGTCCAACCTAAAGATTAACTTCACCAAATCGGAAGCCATGGGGATACTGGTACCGCCACGGTTACTTCCCACTTTACGCTCTAGCTTTCGTTTTAAGTGGACGACGACCGCCCTGACTTATCTAGGCACTAGCATTTCTCCAGACCTCGCGGATCTGTACGGACGCAATTTCCCCCCCTTACTTACTAAGACGCGGCTGCTTCTGGACTCGTGGCAAAAGGGAACACACTCCTGGTTCGGTAGATGTAAT
The DNA here is from genome assembly GCF_037356315.1 of Lithobates pipiens. Taxonomy (NCBI): domain Eukaryota; kingdom Metazoa; phylum Chordata; class Amphibia; order Anura; family Ranidae; genus Lithobates; species Lithobates pipiens. The sequence continues at coordinate 475,835,384 of NW_027507903.1, forward strand.
CTACTGAAAATGTGCATTTTACCTAAATTTTTGTATCTGTTTCAGACTTTGCCGATCAAAATCCCCCCTGCCTATTTTAGGCAGGTGCAAGCCCTGTTTACCCGTTTTGTCTGGGCACAGAAGCGGCCTCGAATACCACGATCTCAACTATCCCTTCCGAAACAATGCGGGGGTATAGCGTTACCGGACGTCGGGCGGTATTACAGCGCCTCCCATTTGAGTAGAGTGATTGATTGGGGTCGTAACCCCACCACCAAATTGTGGGTCCAAATTGAGCAACGCCAATGCCCGGCTCCGTTGCAGTCTGCTCTTTGGTGTAGGGCCACGTTGCCGAGAGAGGTGAAGGTTCATCCCCTCATAGGCAATACTCTCTACCAGAGTGAGAAGGTAGCATTGCGATGTTCCCTGACAACCGCGGAGTCGCCGCTAACACCAATCCTGGGTAACCCTGGCTTTTTGCCGGGTCTGCCGACCACGCAATTCAAGAGGTTACGGGACTCCAACCTTACTAGGGCCCCTCAGTTTGTAACACGCGACGGTTGGGTCTCTATTGGTGACCTTATGGACCACGGGGGCCTTTATGGTCTGGATTTCTGGAATGCTGCGCGTCTACATCACTTCCTACAGTCCCTCCCGAACCCTAAGGCTTATTCCAGAGCGCTGACAGTGTTTGAGGAATACATTTCTGGCACGGAACCCATCTCCCGACCTCTCTCTAAGATGTATGCGTTATTGATTACCCCACCTCCTACGCACCGTATCTCTAGTCTCGCGAAATGGGAGGGGGATCTCGATCGCACTTTTACACCCGCGCAAGTTTCGCGGGTTTTACGATTTACCCTGAAATCCTCAATATGCACTAAAACACAGGAGCTGAACTATAAAATCCTCACGAGATGGTACCTGACTCCCAGCCGACTCCACCTTATCTTCCCGGACGTATCGGCCTGTTGCTGGCGTTGTGGGGAGATGAGGGGTACAGTCCTGCATATCTTTTGGTCCTGCCCCAAGCTTTCTGACTTCTGGACGGCTGTCCGAAATATAGCCCAAAAGTTTACAGAATGGCAGATCCCGCATGACCCGGCGTTCTTCCTCTTACACGTATCGGATGTATCCCCTAAGATTTATGCACGATCCATTTTGCGTCATCTCACCAATGCAGCCAAATCTTGTATCCCTTTGCTATGGAAGCAACAAACCCCCCCCTCCGTGGCAATGTGGCTGCGGAGGGTGGAGGATATTAACAAAATGGAGGATTTGATTATGACTGCCCAAGATAGGCAAGAAGCATACCAAAGGACCTGGTCGCTTTGGAATACGTTTGTGTACTCGACTGAAGGCAGGAGCCTTCTGGTGCGTTGAGCGGAGAGGTGCGGATTGACGGGTATCCACGGGGGGAACTCTAAATCGCCCCCATTCCTCTTTCCTACTTGATCCCCTATCTTGCCCTCCCTTACTCCCCTCTTCCCACAATCCCCCTTCCTCCCCTCTCTACTGTTCCTCTACCCTATCCCACTCCCCCCCCCCCCCAAGTCTCTTGTCTCCCCCTCTTTCTTCTGGGTGTGCGCCCACTTTGTGCCTCTACATGTGGTTGCGACCGATTGCCGGCTCATGTTAGCCTTGACCTCTATCTGTAGACCTGGGTCTGAGCTGTTAAGCGGCTCTGGTGTGTTTTTGGTCCCCCCTCCACACTTGGTTGAGGGAGTGCTACCTGTGGGGTCCACTCATTATTTACACTGTACTGCAGGGTTGGTAATCGCACTTTCTGTTACTGTGTTGTGCACTCAGGGGGCTGCGTCCTTCACTGTACATGTTGTATTTTCTTGTTTAGGGTCTCTACCCTATCTGTGTAAAAAATTTTGAATAAAACTTATATTTGCAAAAAAAAAAAAATTTTCCGACAAAATGCTCCGATCAGACATACTCCGATCATGTGTAGCCTACTCCGACGGACAAAGTGCCACGCATGCTCAGATCAAATTCCTAGACCAAAGCTATTGGCTACTAGCCTGAACGTAGTCCCGTCGTAACGAAATAACGCCATCACGTTATGTACAATCGGATTTTCCGACAACTTGGTCCGACCGTGTGTATGCAACATAAATTCCAGACCTCTTCCGGAATTAATCTGTCGGAATAACTCAGACGGATTTGGTTGTCGGAATCTCCGACCGTGTGTACAAGGGCTAAGAGGAATAGGTAAAAATAAAGTCCTGTGGGTCTTCTCAACAACTGTGTTCCTGGTCAGTACTGAAGCCAAAGGATAAGGATCACGTTGTTGGAAGGTCACCATGATCAGCCTCCAAATTTTACTCATGACTGGTTTCCTAAGGCCCCATTCACATGAGTGTACAAATCTGCACACCCACGTGAAAGGCCGTCTTCAGCCGTCCGGAATGCACAGGTGTCCCATGCAGGGACATTGCAGGCAGCCTGTTGAAATCAATGACAGGAGGCTGGCTACCCAGACCCACACAGACCTCCATGCGCATCCCAGATTGCACATCTGTGCAGTCGATACACGGAATAGGACTCAGACACACTTTGTTCTGATCTGTGCATCGGACCTGCAGATGCCCATGGAGGTCTGTGCAGCCAGACATCTGTCATTGGTTTCAACAGGCTACCTGCATGGCCCTTGCACCGAACACCTGTTTATCCTGGATGGCTGAAGGTGGTCCTTGACATGGGCATAGAGATCGGAACGCCTGTGTAAATGAGGCCTAAATGTCTTGCTAAAGAGAAAAAAAAGAAAAGTTAAAATATGAGCCCTTTGACCTTGAAGCTTGTACAATAAAATGAAATATAACAGAGGATGAAATCCTCCGGGAATTGTCTGATTGCAGGACTGGGAAATCTAGAATAGTTTGTCTTTCGGACAAGTTGAGCATTCCCTGAGCGGCATTGTCCAAGAATGACATGGGAACGCCGGCAAAAAATGTATTTATATCGCCCCCGGGCTCATCCAGAGTTACAAACTTGGAAACGGTCTCCAACACCACAAAGCTGATTTCTGAGCCGTTCCAAAACAAAGGCGCAAATAGTTTATAAGAGATATCACCACAAATCACAGATCTGCGACAGATGTGAGCGGCTTACACACTTCACGTCACGGCCAGCTTAATGCCCCATACACACGGTAGGACACTCCGATGACAAAATCCATCGGATTTTTTCCAACGGATTTTGGCCCAAACTTGTCTTGCATACACACGGTTGCACAAAGTTGTCGGAAAATCCAATCGTTCAGAACGCGTTGACTATAAAGAGGGCAGTAGCCAATAGCTTTTGTCTCGTAATTTATTCTGAGCATGTGTGGCACTTTCTCCGTCGGACTTGTCTACACGCGATCGGAATTTAAACAATCGGATTTCGTGCTCTCAAACTTTGTGTGTTGGAAATTCCGACGGAAAAAGTCAGATGGAGCCCACACACGATCGGATTTTCCGACAACAAGATCCGATTGCACATTTTCCGTCGGAAAGTCCGACCAAGTGTACAGGGCATAATACAGATTTCAGTGTAAATGTTTCACCAACACTTAACATGAAAATTCTGTCTGGAGAAAGATAATGAAACTCTGTGTAACAATTTTACACTGTCCCTACACCTTTTAATTGTGTCATCTCGACAATCTGATGATTTCCACAACTGAGAAGAGTCCAGGTCACAGTCTTCTTATTTTTAATACAATGGGGAGAATTTATTAAAGGTATAGAAGCCACCCAGAGTAGGGAATGTTGGTGAATAAGATGCATCAGTGGTTTCCTTTAACCACTTAAGCCCTTGACCATTTTGCAGGCCAAAGACCAGACCACTTTTTCTGCGATTCGGCACTGCATCGCTTTAACTGACAATTGCGCGGGCGGACACATAGGATATTTTTGACACATTTTTGGGACCATTGTCATTTATACAGCAATCGGTGCTATACAAATGCACTGATTCCTGTGTAAATGACACTGGCAGTGCCGGCGGCGCATGAACGGTGGCACGGCGGCAAACTTAAAGGGGCATACATGTACGCCCATTTGCCTGTCCGTGCCATTCTGTCGACGTACATCGGCGTGCGCTGGTCAGCATGTGGTTAATCCATCAAGCTAAAGGCCTTAAATCTCCAGTCTGGAATGACTGAACGCAGATCCTACTAGGAGTGTTGCCTTTAGCTTTAAACAAGCTATTAGCAGGTATCAGTGCCAAAACACGCTAAAAGTTGTTTACGGCTACAGCCAACATGACCTAATCCTTACCAGATCATTGCCAGTAATGTCCAATTTAGGCTCTTGACTGGCCATTCTTGCATTGAAGTCCTCAATATATATGTCACCTGTCTCCTTTTTTGTACATATTTGACATACTGTAAATTCACATCAGTGCCTGCCCTGAAAGAGCTTACAATCTAAGGTCCCTATCTTACATACACTATAGTCAAAAGTATTGGGACTCCTGCCTTTACACTCACATGTAAAGGCATCGGGTTGAGGTCAGGACTCTGTGCAGGCCAGTCAAGTTCCTCCACGCCAAACTCACTCATCCATGTCTTTCTTTGTGCACAGGTCCAAATCATTTGGTGCAGGGGGGTTATGGTGTGCGGTTGTTTTTCAGGGGTTGGGCTTGGCCTCTTAGATCCAGTGAAGGGAACCCTTCTGCCCCGTACAAACGATCAGATTTTGCACCAAAAAATGTTGGATGTGAGCTTCTGGGCCTAGAGTCCGACTGTGTGTATGCTCCATCAAACATTTGTTGTCGGACTTTCCGCCAACAAATGTTGGCTAGCAGGTTCTCAAATTTTCTGCCAACAAATGTTTGTTGTTGGAATTTCCGATCGTCAGACAAACGTCCATGCATGCTTGGAAACAAGTACAAGCCGGAGATATAACTAGCGCTCGTAATGGTGATATCATGTACGTCTTGTTGCCCATTTTTGGGCAACATTTGTGTGACCGTGTGTATGCAAGACAAGTTGGAGCCAACATCCTTCGAACAAAAATCCACGGTTTTGTTGTCGGAAAGTCCAATCATTAGGGCATCAGCATATGAAGACATTTTGGACAATTTCATGCTCCCAAATTTGTGGGAACAGTTTGGGGATGGCCCCTTCCTGTTCCAACATGACTGTGCACCAGTGCACAAAGCAAGATCCGTAAAGACATGGATGAGCGAGTTTGGGGTGGAGGAACTTGACTGGCCTGAATTAGAGCAGAGACTAAGAGTTAGGCCTTCTTGTCCAACATCAGTGCCTGACTTCACAAATGCCCTTCTGGAAGAATGGTTAAAGATTCCCATAGACACACTCCTAAACCTTGTGGGCAGCCTTCCCAGAAAAGTTAAGGCTGTTATAGTCACAAAGGGTGTGTCAACTCGATATTGAAACCTACAGACTAAGACTAGGATACCATTAAAGATCATGTGTGTGTAAAGGCAGGCTTCCCAATACTTTTGACAATATGGTGTATACCAATATGTTTTTGGATTGTGGGAGGAAACCCACACAAAACATGCAAACTCTATGCACATAGTATTCTGGCCAGGATTTGAACAAAGAACCCCAGTCCTGCAGGTCAGAAGTGCTAACCACTAAGCCACTGTGCTGGCCAACATACAAATATGTTAAATTCAACTTTTTTTGTACCATACACATCTTGAATTTTCTTTGTTTTAATTACCTGGGTAATAGTGTTCCTTTTAAACTAAAAACAAACCTCCTGTAGCTAATAGCATGTGGTTAGTGTTGCCTCTTGTTATACTGTATAGAATAACTCATCTGTTTAGTAAATGGTGGTGTAATATGACGCAAGAACTCATTCAGTTTTTTAATTATGTTTCTTTTTTTTTCTTTTTTTATTCTTATTCCATTTTTTGTTTGCTAAGTTCCTGTAATCATTTCTCGGAAGATTGTTTTGTGCTTTGTTTACTGAAACGTAACCATTAAATCAATAACGGCTAATTAAAGGGAGATCAGAGCAGAACAATACGCTTATATTAAAGGCAATTAATTAGCGGCGTACCCCGCTGATCCAGCTTCGAGCCATCTATTCAGCTGAAGTTGTTCCATTCTCCAGACACAAAGTCGCAGTTCTCTTAATGCTTATTTGCAGGTCATATACAAAGCGATGTGGCTTTCCATCAGGTGGGAACGTTTTTACGGAAAGGGGGGGATTTAGCTCCCCGTGGGCACAAAGTGAAAAACTATGATGAAGGAGTTCAGGTGTAAAACACGGGAGCCCCAGAAATATATAGATTTGTCGCAGTCCGGAGTCCACTTTTAATAGTCAATAAAAATAAAATAATGTATGCGTTATAGGCTGCATAAGTAAGCGGCGCGGAGTATTGCTTGTGGAATTCCCAGGGACAAACGCCACATAACAACCCGAATCCATCACTAAGGACAGCCGCCTTACCAGGAGCGCTTGAAAAAGGGCCCCAGTGACAATTATACGCAGCACATCGTGAAACATCCGCACAAAGTAAAGTAGTTAAAGTATCGCTAGAGGGGGAGAGATGAACTGGAACACCAGGAGAGAGACTGCAGTGGCAATGGAAACTTCAGATGAGTGAAGTCAGTCAGTGAACTCCATAAACCATTGCTGCCACATTCAGCAGACCTTTCACGGTGCTTCTAGGAGTGGCTGAAACCACTAATAAGATTATGTGCTATGTACTGTCTTCAATATAAACATAGACGTTGCTGGGAGCCCACTGTGCATATAGGGGCAACCAACCTCCTTTGGGCTTCAGCTTTTCAAGCAGACCCTGCTGTAGTTGACCAATGGCAACAATGAAGAGAGCAAACCCGCTCTGGGTGATATAATCCCCTCAATGAAGTGCAGGTGGCGGCCCAGCACACGGTCTGGATACAACAAGCAAAGTGTTCAGAAACATGACCGCACTCCAATCTTCAGAGAAAACATAGTTTTATTCCATAAAATCCATCAGGACATCAAAGAGACATGATACATGAGAACAAAAGGCAGCATGGTTAACACGTTTCACAATTTTTTTTTCCTAATAGTAACCTTGTATTTGATCAACGCCCCACCACTAATCTATAGCAGGGGTCGAGAACATCAGAGGATGTCTTGGGTGGATTATTAGCCATAGCCATACACAAAGCAAATTACAACCTTTCCTAATGAACCTGCTGAAATTCAGGCTGTGAGTCTCTCTGTGGTCACTACTCTGCCGAACTACCGTTGTCCTGAAAATCCTGTGGGAAAGTTGTCGGTCGGACAGTGACTGTGAAGCCTGTTAGCTAAAAAAAAAAAACATACCGGGGGGGGGAGGGGTGCAGCAATTAGTTGTTTGTCATTTGGGGCACCATCCCTTGAGGATACATTACAACCATATGTTAATGAGACTCAGTCTAAACCATACAATTAAAAAAATATCAAAGCTTTCTTTCCACCAGATTAAAAATACCACCAATTTGATGATCATTTTAAAACTAGTATACAAAACTTATCATTACAGAGGTCATTGCATCAGACAGTTATCATGTGACAAGCATAGAAGCCAGTCGACATGTTTCACAGGATTTCACGCTTCCTCAGGACCAAAATTATGTCAATGAATTTCAATTTATTAAGACAGATGTCAGAAAGCTTTAAATATAAAAACACATTTCCCCCCAAAAATATCAGACATACAAATACAAAAATGCTCAAAATTATAAATACTATTCCCCTCTTTCCCTCCCTTTTCTTCATTTGTAGCCTTTGCCTTTCTCCATGCTTTGCTCCCCCATTTCCCAAATGTTTCTCCCTTTATTTTTTCCACTTGGTACAGATAGCAACATTTGTACCTATACTCTCTATATTTGTAACATTATAATTTTGAGCTCTAATACGCTTCATATACTAGTTAGATCTCCCAATGCATTTTTCTTGTTTATGCTTTGTGTGATTTTCAAAGATTGATAACCTCTTGTTTAATACTAATTTGTCTTCTTTATTATATTGGATTTCAATCTTTCCCAGACATTTTTAAGAACAAATTCTCTTAATTACTGTGCCTGTTTTTGAACTATAGAGTATATATTGTCTTATAGTGTGTCTTGGATCTATTCTTCACAATTGTATATTATGTTGTTGCTTCTTTATTGTTGCATCTGTACCTGATTGTATAAACTGATAAAATCGAAGAAAACTAATCTGATGAAAATTAATAATAATATATTCTATCCATCTTCGCGAAAGTGGCAAAGCAGAAAAACAGACAGTATAAAAAAATAAACGCGTCAACCCTGACATCATTTGGCTTCTATGCTTGACACATTACAACTTTCTGATGCAATGACTTCTGTAATGGTTTTGTATACTGATATACCAAATGAAATAGACAAAATATAAATTAAATAACTAATAAACTAATAACTAAATACATGTATCCTGTAATGGGGAAAAAGTCAAGCATATAATAGAATTAAAGTACACGTGCTCCCTGTGATACACACAAATCTTCAATAATATTTCACCTTCGCTGTTTATGTTTGGACTGTTGAAAAATTAAGAATTTTTTATGTAATACATGAAGCACGTGCACTTTTTCTATATATATATATTTTTGGACATTGCGTGAAGATATTATCATTATGTTCTATGTTTATGCTTTTATGGACTTTTCATATTATTGAAGATTTGTGTGCCTCAACAGTTCAAACATAAACAGCGAAGGTGAAATATTATTGAAGATTTGTGTGTATCACAGGGAGCACGTGCACTTTAATTCTATTATATGTTTGACTTTTTCACATTACAAGATACATGTATTTAGTTATTAGTTTATTAGTTATTTAATTTATATTTAATTTATTTTTAGTGCCGCACATTTGGTATATCCGTTTGTATTGTCACATTTGGGACGTGTGGGAAGTGTTGGCAGCTGTTCATTTTATTTTTATCTTTGCTTTTATTTATTTTTATTTTTAGTTTAATTCATTTTTATTTATTTTTTCTTTAGTGCTTGATTTGAGAGTATACTGGTTTTAAAATGATCACCACATTGGTGGTATTTTTTAATATGGTGGAATAAAGCTTTGATCATTTTTTAATTGTTTGGTTTACCATTTTGAAAAATTAGAGTTTCATTACCATATGGTTGGTTGTAGGGATGAGCTCGATGTTCGGGTCGACTTGAACATCAGGTGTTCACCTGTTCACCAAAGAGCGAACATTATGGGGCATTTGCGGAAAATTAGAGCTGCGGAATGCTCCATAAGTGCATTACTGTATGATGATTGGCCAAAACATGCACCCGACCTGCATGCTTTGGCCAATCACAGCGTGCTCTGCTAAGCGAGACATAATTGGACAAAGGCCGGGTGCTCCAGTGGCAACTTATGAAGCTCTGATGAACTCCATGCCCAAGAGGGTTAAGGCAGTGCTGGAAAATAATGGTGGCCACACAAAATATTGACACTTTAGGCCCAATTAGGACATTTTCACTTAGGGGTGTACTCACTTTTGTTGCCATCGGTTTAGCCATTAATGGCTGTGTCTTGAGTTATTTTGAGGGGACAGCACATTTAGGCCTCATGCACACGAGACGCAGTTAAAGGCGTGTTCAGATGCAGTTGGACACTTTTTTCAACTGCCCCTGAACTCATTCAATGTTATCCTATGTGTCTATGGGTTCAGACGGAAAAATGTCCACGTTTCAGACGCAAAGCGTGGCAAAACGCAGATAAACGCGGCACCCGCGTTTACCCGCGTTTGCGTTTTAATATGCGTTTTTAAAGGAACCCAATTTTTTGGACCTGAAAACTCAGAAATATGATCTGAGAATGACATTTTGTGACCGGATTTTGTGGGCCCATATCTTGGGACCACTTAATGCCAGGAACCCTTGGTATGCAGACACTGTCAATCTAGCACTACAACATATCCAAATTTGAGGTTCCTATCACCAAGTGACCCTGAGATAGGGGGCCCCAAAGTTGGGTCACAAAATGTCATGCACTTTTCTGCATCGGAGAATGACATTTTGCGACCCGAATTGGGGGCCCATATCTTGGGGCCAGTTATTGCCAGGAACCCCAAATTCGATAAGCAGACACAGTGGAGCTAGCACTACAACATATCATGCTCTTTTCTGCATCAGAGATGCATGGCCTCAAAGTCAACTGTGACCATCTGCGGCAATGTAATTTGGTCATTAGGGTTGGGTGTTATGGTAAGTGGTTATCCGTTAGAGTTATTGCTTAGGATTAAGGGTTGGATTAGGGTTAGGGTTGTTTAGGGTTAGGGTTAGTGTAAGGGATAGGGTTAGCTGTTAGAATTCTTTAAAATTAGCACAAGTTTGTGTCCCATAGACTTTAACACTGCTCGCGTGTTCGAACAAATTTTTTGCCTGTTCATATGTTTTGCTGCAAACCGAACCGGGGGGGGGGGGGGGGGGCAGTTCGGCTCATCCCTAGTTGGTTGTAATGAAGCCTGTCAGCCACTGCCACTGTTTCATCCATCAATGTTGTTTTGATAATCTTATGCCACCTACACACGCCCGGACTTTCCGATCGTGTGTGGGATAGTCCAATCGGTTTTCTTTATAAAAATCCCACAGACCTAGAAATAGAACATGTTTCAAATCTGTCCGAGGGACTCAACTCCTATCGGGAAAACCGTTAGTCTGTATGCTGGTCCGACGGATCAAATACCACGCAAGGGCAGCTATTGGCTACTGAACTTTCTTTTCTAGTCCCGTCGTACGTCATTACGTTCAAAACAAAAGGACTTTCGAATGGACTTTAGTGTGTGGGCACTTCCGTTCATTTGGGAGTCCGTCGTAACTCTGTCAAAAGTCTGTCGGGATGACTGACGGACCTTTTCTGCCGGAAAGTCCGGTCGTGTATACGCGGCATTAGGGAAACCCAAAGCTGTCCATACACAAGTAGAATTTTGTTAGATGTTTTTCAATTGAAGAACATTTGTTCAATTCTCTAGTGTGGTCAAATCAACATTTGTTTTTGATTGCAATGATGAAAAAATTTCAAAGGAACACAATGGAAATTTTTTCCTGAATTAATGAATTTGTTCAGGAAAGTCTATTAATTCCAAAATTGAATGACAAAACAAATGAAAATTTGATGTACTTTTGAACAACATTCATCAAGTCATCGAATGTACATTAGTTTGTTTGAAAATCTACTAGTGAGTGGCAAGTTTAAGAATGTATACCTAAATTGCCCCCAGTATATGAATGTAAGTTAGGGACCTTGGATTATAAGCTCCTTGAGGGTAGGGACTGATGTGAATGTACAATGTATATGTAAAGCGCTGCGTAAATTGACGGCGCTCTATAACTACCTTAATAATAATAATATTTATAATATTTGTGTAAGATGTCTGTACACAAAAGTTGGCTGGCTTAAAATAAAGCAGTGTGCAATTCTGCAATTGTTTGTATCCATGAGATACTAGGACCAGCACCAGTGACTGGAAAGAGAAACAGAGCTTGTAGCAGTGCTTGGGAGCTATACATGAATTCTTCAGTCCCTTTGGTTAGTGATCTGGGAACCCTGCCTGTGATGCAGGAGTGAAAATCCCAAGCACCCACCAAAGGCTCCTTCTTGTCTTGTATATGGCAACAAATTATTTATATTAATATTTCTACAGCAATTTTCTCCCTTGGGGTTTAAAGCTCTGTTATATGCTGTTTTGAAGTAGTCATTGAAGGCACACTCAGTAGAGTACCATACTAGGCTCAATTTTTATAAAGGAGCCAATTAGCCTACCAGAATGTCTTTCAAGTGTGGGGGAAAACCAACCTATGTAGCGCAGACCCCAGACCAGGGGCAGATGCAGAGTTTAGTCTCGGGAGGGGCACTGCCAGAAAATAAGTCTGGCGGAAACTATTTCCCCCGGCCACCCGCGATCACTCCCCACAGAGATAGAACAGCGGTCTGCCGATCTAAAAAAGGCAGACCGCCGTTCTTTCAGAGATGAAGAGGGTGATCTTGTGTTCCTGCTAACTAGGAACATGGATCACTCTGTTCATCTAGTGAATACACCCCCCACACTGTTAGCAAGCACCCCCTAGAGATACAGTTAACCTTTTGATCGCCCCTGATGTTAACCCATTCCCAGCCAGTGTCATTATTACAGTGACAGTGAATATTTTTAGCACTAATCACTGTGACTGGTGTCACTGATGTCAAAAGTGTCAGTTAAGTGTTTGATCTGCCCACCGCAATGTTGCTATCCTGCTAAAAATCACTGATCGCCGCCATTACTAGTAAAAAATAAATAAATAAAAATGCTGTTAAATCTATCTCCCATTTTGTAGATGCTATAACTTTTGTGCAAAGCAATCAATATATGCTTATTTGGGGGGGGGGGGGGGGGTGCCAAAAATATGTAGCAGAATACATTGATGAAGATTTTTTTATAGCAAAAAGTAAAAGATATTGTTTTTTTTTTTTTTCAAAATTGTCGGTCTTTTTTTGTTTATATCACAAAAAATAAAAACTGCAGAGGTGATCAAATACCACAAAAAGAAAGCTCTATTTGTGGGAAAAAAAGAACATCAATTTTACTTGGGTACAGCATTTCACAACTGCACAATTATCAGTCAGTTAAAGTAACACAACACACTGTCACAAAAAATGGTCTGTTAATGAAGGGGGAGAGGGGTAAAACTTTCCGGAGCTGAAGGGGTTAAGATTGAACAAGACTAAAAGGGCATTTTTTTTTTATTATCAAAAAATAATGGCACACATGTATTTTGCGATTTTACACATTCATTAATTCTTTTACTCACTTTTATTAAAATATGTTGGTGCGCTAGTGGGGGGAGGGGCTCCAATGGAGGAGAAATGGAGATGAGTGGGATCGGTAATTGCACTGCAGGCAGCATCACATGACAGTGACACACAGTTACTGCTTTTTCCTGTGTTCTGCTTCTTCCAAGCCATGCTGTAGTTGTGGAGGCTCTCCTCCTCGCCAGCAGCGGCTCTGACGTGACTGACGTCACTGGTTGCTAGACGCCAGGCAGCCCAAGTGCTAGCAACCAGTGCAAGGAACACTAGAGGCCAAGCCTCCTCCTGGTCCAGCGTGGCATAACAATAACACTGAGTCTCTCTCTCTTGGCACTACTGATCAGCTGATGATACTGAGAGAGAGAGAGAGAGACTTGGGACTGCAGTCAGACAGTGATATTTTCTGGGGGGGGGGCAATTACCCCATTGCCCCCCCAGATCCGCACCTGCCCCAGACAGGTCCAGCTGATTTGCCCCAGGTTTTCTGCCCGGTGCTTAGGCAGTCAGGCACACAACTAATCAGGCAGATTTACTACTCCACACTGACGACCAGACAAGGAGCGTCTTTTTATGCTTTAATGCTTGTTGAACTTGGTTGGGGTACTCCAAATTAAGTGCACAGTAAGTAATTAGAGGACATTCTGTTTTCTCTCTTCCAGAAAACCCTCCTCTTGGCAGAGACTAGAAACACAAGCGATCCTGGGACTCCTAGCAGAGCAAGGAACATTATACTGACGCAGTCGCTCAAGGGGTTAAAACAGCAGACAGTCACTAGGATTCTATTTCCAGGCCTCTACTCATGGTGTCTCTGGATACTTTGATACCACCTGTCCAATATTGCCCAGGCATTTCTCCTGTGAATCTCCAGGCCAGAACTTCAGTGAACCCCCTTAACTTGGCCCCAACTGCTTCCAGAAAATAGGCCCCCCCAGCTATCGCCGAGCTGGGACCTTGTTGATTCCAGACGATGGGCCCTCCAGCTCTCACTGAGCTGGGACCTTGATTAACTCCTCACAATAGACCCCCATCTACCACTGTGCTGGACCTCAATGAACTCCTGCAAGCTGGGCCTGTAAGCTGAGGCCGGGACAATAACCCTGCTGCTCTATTTATTTATGTCCTTCTGAGCCACGTACTGAGCACTCCCCTCTTCCAGGGATTGGCTGAGGCTGCATAAATATTCAGGCCCAGATCTGCCTCTTCCAGCCCACTACATTCTAGAATCCACTAGAAGGCAGGGAGAAGTACTTGAGCCTCTCTAGCATCCTGTTGTAAGAGGGTGCTACACCTATATAGCACAGAGAGAACATGCAAACTATATGCAGTTTGGTCAAAAAACAGATGGAACTACTCACCCAGACCGTTTGCATGTATATTTCTGTATGTATTGAATGGCACACCCTTTTTGTCTATGTAAATCAATTTTTACTAATGTTATAAAAAATAGCTGTCTGTGATGTACTACAGATTTGTGAGAGACTATGTACAGGCATGTGGCTAGCAAGAATAATGATTGGTAATTGTCTTTGTTGTGTAGGCCTCAATTGGTTTATTTATAACCTCTTTGCAGAAGAAACCTGCATTAAAAGAAAGGGTGAGTTCTGTAGAAAAGTGGATAGGTATCACTTATAGTAACTGTCAATGAGGTCAAGAATGAGTTTGATCCATAAATGAGCAACAAAGAACTCCCTTTATCCTCCACCAGGCAGATGTGTCCATGGTAGATAATAGGGGGCCTCTGATGCCTTCTGGAACCTAGGATGTAAATCCAAATATTCCCTCAAAGGGAGATTTCTTGTCTCATACAGATAATGGGAGCATCTGATACCTGCTCCAATTTAAGACTTAGATCCAAATATTCAGTCAAACAAAGGGAGATTTCAGATGATCGTCTTCATTGTGGAGCAGGAGAGGCCACCTTAGAACAGCTGGTGGGCAGAGTGGAGGTGATTTCCAATGTCCCTGGAGATATTCTGCTCCTTGCTCTCTGCAGTGTCTTCTGAAGCTTCTCAGAGGGGACCATATGGAGGTGGTCATGTGTGCTGAGCAGAGCACTGCCTCTGCAGATGTGCTGGAAGAAGACACATCAAATGTGGGATGCCAATCTTTCCCTTTTCACAATGAACTATAGAGAGCAAGTGACCCCTGTCCTGACAGGCACCTTTTTAGACAAGTGGGCTTCCTGAGAGATGAAGACATATCTAGTGTTTTAAAAATCGTACTGAACTATCTATTTTTATTGCAAGAAACCTTTGTTTTATGGATTTCTCATGGGACGTAAATATTTATATTTTTTAAAACCACAATTTGGCATTTTGGTGAAAGACTCTTTCATTCCACCTTGTTACTCCCAAATCTCTTTTTCATAGAGCTGTGTTGTCCATATCTTCCAGCGATGAGATCTTGGGTAAATGGCTCTGTAGTCTAAGCCAGCCTTTTTCAACATTCTTATCCTAGAGGAACCCGTGTGGTTCATCCAGGTCAGTAATTCAAAAAGTACTGAACACCAAGGATTGTCAAAAAAGCAAGGAAAATATTTTTAAAAGGAGATTAACAGTGACAACCTTCATATTTTAGGTTTCTCTTATTTAACTTACAACTCCCCTCCATTCGTGTAGTCCTGACCATTTTAGAGGTCTAGAAAGTCATGTACAAGACACTACGAATGTAAGTTTGATGCCCACCTTTGCCTTAACAACTTCTCTAGCCGGGCAATTTTTTTACATTTTTTGCATTAAAGTGGCTCTACAGCCTCAAGCAGGGGGTGCATGTCAATAGACGCAGACTGGGCAGCTTGGTGAGTGAGCACGCACAGTTACATGTCTGTGGGGTGCCCCCACAGGTGCACTCGCTAAAGAGGAGGTGCCTGGAGCACCGGCAGCAGGACCCCAGCAAAAGTGAATCGGAGCTGCTCTGTGTAAAACCATTGCATAGAGCAGGTAATGAAAGTATAGCATGTTTATTTTAGTTTATGCAGTATGGATCATTTTAAAAGACTCTTAGACGTGCAAACAATATTATCTATCAAGTTTTTTGGTACAATAAAAAAGATGGGGTTGCATCGAATAAACAGATACCCAAAATGTCAAGACTTAAAACGGAATACACCCGTGAATTCATGCAAAACGAAAATTTTCAATAGGCAACTTTGAAAGCCATTACAGGTTATCAGTTTAGACCATAAATGATGGCCCTAGATTTTTTGTTCTCCCTCTGATGGCTGTGGCGTGCGGTGAAATTTATGTTTACATACACATACAGTGGGGAAAGTAATTATTTGATCCCCTGCAGATTTTGTAAGTTTGTCCACTTACAAAGAAATGAAGGGTCTATGATTTTTATCATAGGTGTATTTTTTGGACTCAATCGCAGCAGGGATACCCATGATCACCTCACGGGGAGGAAGAACGGGGAGATGCTAAAGTAAACAAGCATCTCCCCATTCTGCCTAGTGGCAGTGTCACTGATCTCTGCTCCGTATGATCAAAGCAGAGATCAGTGATGTGTCATAGACAGCCACGCCCCCCCCCCACAGTTAGAAACATGCCCCTAGGACACACTTAAAACTTTTGTGCAAGCCAATCAATAATCACTTATTGTGATTCTTTTCCCAAAAATATGTAGAAAAATACGTATCGTATTTTTGGGGGATATTTATTATAGCAAAATGTAAAAAATAATGTGTTTTTTTTTTTCAAAATTGTCGCTCTTTTTTTGTTTATAGAGCAAAAAAATAAAACACAGGGTGATCAAATACCACCAAACGAAAGCTCTATTTGTGGGAAAAAAAGGACATCAATTTTGTTAGGAAGCCACGTCGCTTGACCACGCAATTGTCAGTTAAAACGACGCAGTGCCGAATCGCAAAAAGTGGTCGGGTGTTTTGCCTGCAAAATGGTCCGGGGCTTAAGTGGTTAAAATATAGAGACAGAATATCAACCAAAAATCCAGAAAAAAACACATGATACAAATGTTATAAACTGAGTTGCAGTTGAGTGAGTAAAATAAGTATTTGATCCTCAAAGCAAAACATGACTTAGTACTTGGTGGAGAAACCCTTTTTGGCAAGCACAGAGGTAAGACGTTTCTTGTAGTTAGTGACCAGGAATGCACACATCTCAGGAGGGATTTTGGGGCCCTCTTTTTTACAGATATTCTCTAAATCCTTAAGGTTTCTTGGTTGTCCTTTAGCAACTCGAAGTTTCAGCTCCCTCCATGCATTTTCTATAGGATTAAGGTCTGGAGAATGGCTAGGCCACTCTGTGACCTTAATGTGCTTCTTCTTGAGCCAGCCTTTTGTTGCCTTGGTGGTATGTTTTGGGCCATTGTCATGCTGAAAGACGGATTGTCATGCTAAAAGAAGGATCTCATCCAAGATTTTACAATACATGGCCCAGTCCATTGGCCCCTCAATGCAGCAAAGTCGGTCTGCACCTTTAGCAGAGAAACAGACCCAAAGCATCATGTTTCCATCTCCGTGCTTGACTGTAGGGATTGTGTTCTTGTGTTCAAATTTAGCTCTTTGGCATTAACTCAGCCCACCATGTTTGGAGGAAGAAAAATGCTGACTATGACTATTACAGTCAAGCACAAAGATGAAAACCTGATGCCTTGGGGCTGTTTCTCTGCTAAGGCTGACTTTACTGCATTGAGGGGCCAATGGACAGGGTCATGTTTTGTAATATCATTGATGAGAACCTTCTTCCCTAAGCCAGAACACTGAAGATGGGTCATGGATGGGTGCATGACAATGACCCAAAACATACCGCCAAGGTAACAAAGGAGTGCCTCAAAAAGAAGCACTTTAAGGTCATGGAGTGGCCTAGTCAGTCTCCAGACCTTAATCCTATAGAAAATTTATGAAGGGAGCTGAAACTTCCAGTTGCCAAGAGACCTTAAGGATTTAGAGAAGATCTGTAAAGAAGAGTGAACCAAAATACCTCCTGAGATGTGTGCAAACCTGGTCATCAACTACAAGAAGTGTTACCTCTGTGTTTGCGAACAAGGGTTTCTCCCACCAAGTACATGTGCTGCTTGGGGATCAAATACGGTACTTATTTTACTCACTGAACTGCAACTTAATTTACATATGTTTTATGTGTCTTTTTCTGGATTCTTGGTTGATATTTTGTCTTTATCATTTAAAATACACGTATGATAAAAATTATAGACTCTTAATTTCTTTGTAAGTGAGCAAAGTTACAAAATCTGTAATAATTATTTTCCTCACTGTATGTGCACAATGCTGAATATTGACATTCACGTTCAGGCATCAACAAGTATCGCCATCTACTTTCTTGATTGGGATGCCTTCTTAGGCCGCGTACACACGGGCGGATTGTCTGCCCAACTAAGTTCGGCAGACAATCCGACAGACAGTCCGTTCAAAATTTGCATGAACGGACTTGACCACACACGATGAGCAGACAGTCCGCTGAAAGCGTGCATGATGACGTGTACAGCACGTACGACGGGACTAGAAAAACGACGTCCTATACACTGCAATGCAACCTTCGGCCGTGTAAACCCTTTCTGAGCATGCGCCATACTTAGTCCGTCCAACTTGCCTACACACGAGCGGACTGTCCGCTGAAACCAAGTTTGGACGGACAAAACCAAGTTTGAACGGACTGTCTTACGGAAATTCCGTAAGACTTTGTTCGTCAGACTGTCCGCTGAAAAAGTCCGCTGAAGCCCACACACGAGCGGATTGTCCGCTGAAACACTGCTCAGCGGACTAAGTTGGACAGACAATCCGCCCGTGTGTACGCGGCCTTAGAGATGACACAACCCTGTAAATCCTAATGACTGTACAGTTCTTGGCTGTGTTTACAAATGTCTGAAACAGATCTGCCCCTCCTGCAGCCTCTCACCTTGTGACTTGGGACAGAAATATTTATCAACCATAATCCTCCATGAAGATAAATTAATTCCACACTTTCAGACTGCTGGGACATTGTATGTCTTCTGATGAGGTATCTAGTGGACAGAATACACAAGATTGTGTCTCCCCCATTGTTGATTGGGTCCCCTATTGTTTCTGTCTGTCTGCTAGTATTGTGTGCACTCCACCTAGGCTGGTTTAAGTGACTAGTTAATTAGCTCATGTTAATTATATCACTGTAAGCTATTCGTTTCTAGAGGTGGATTAGCATATGGTATGTTGGTTGTTCCTTGGTCATGTTAATTGTATTCCTGTTTACAGTTTGTATTGTTAGGGTAATATGATCAGGAGGAGACTATCCTCCTGTGGGGTATAAAGTATGTGTCTGAGTTTCAACAAATAGTCATTCCTTTGGTTCTATCCCCACATCTTATCTGTGTATGATGTTTGGGGTAAAAAGGGCTGATATTAGCTCTCGGTCTGCTGTAACGGTTTGGATGGCAGGAGGCACTGTTTGGCGGAAGGGAACACCTAGTCAGGGTGTCAAGCGGTTTCATCACAATTGTGACATGTCTGAAATTAGTTCATGTAGACTTGTTAAGTTACAGATAGGTCCACTTTTTAATCATCCATTGAGATTCTGGTCCTCTACAGAGGGGCTCAATGATCAGCAGTAGAACAGAGTAACTTACTTTTATTGATTTACCCCCCTCCTCAAAGCCTGTAAACATGGACACACGTTGTACAGGCAATATGTCTATATTATATCTGCTGGCAGTGAGAAGTGTGTAGTGAATATCAAGTGTAACAGGCTCCACTATAGCAATTCTGTGTGTAACTGTCACTCCAAAGCTCACCCTCCCCTCCTGCTTCTCATTGTAGACCTTGGCTGCCTGTAAAGACTTCTCTTGGCCGTGCAACAGACCCCCATTATTCTGTGGCCCACCTACACCCCCTTTGCCCTTTATGCTGCCAGGTGTCCTCAGTATGATTCCTGTCTCATACAGAATGAGGATCAGACAGCTTGCACGGGTGGTGGGGGTTGGGGGGGGGGATTACCAAGAGCTTGGCTGGCACCCACAGGAGAGGGGAATTAATGTTTTCTTTCCACAAAATCAGTGTGATGTATTTCAATGATTCATTATTTATGGCACAATGGGCAAACCATGGGGCTTATATCATACAGCATTACAAAAATCAACACTGAACAGTAACCAGCAAGTCCCAATGAGATTATAGCTTTTACCTGTTCGCAAAATAGTATTGGGGAGAGTTGGCTTCTGATTGGCTTCTGCCAGCTATTATATCTTCACAATGCTTTATTTTATTCCAGAAAAACTGTTACATAGTTTTCCACCAACAAATTGAGAGTGAGAAGGGAGAAGAGAAACAGGGGATCAAATAGAAAGGAAAGTGGGAAAGAAGGAGATTGGGCATAAAAGGAGATGAGGAAGATTGAGGAGGAGGATTAGGAAGAGGAAGGTGGATAGGAGAGGAATTATGGAAAGGAAGGTGGAGATGAGAAGAATTAGGGAAAGGAAGGAGGAGAGGAGGAGAATTAGGAAAAGGATTAGGGAGAAGAAGGAGGAGAATTAGGGAGAGGAAGGTGGAAAAGAGTTAGGGAAAGAAAGAAGGAGAGGAGGTGGATTAGGGAGAGGAAAGTGGAGAGGAGAAGAATTAAGGAGAGGGAAGAGGAGAGGAGGATTAGGGAGCTGAAGGTTGAGAGGAAATTAATAAGGGAAAGGAAGGAGGAGAGGAGGATTAGGGAGAGAAAGGAGGAGAGGAGAAGGATTAGGGATAGGAAGAAGAAGAGGGGGGATTAGGGAGAGGAAGGTGGAGAGGAGACATATTAGGGAGATGAAGGAAAGAAAGCGGAGGATAAGGGAGAAGGAGAGAACAAGGATTAGGGAGAGGAAAGAGGAGAAGAATAGGATTATGGTGAGGAAGGTTGAGGGGAGATGAATTAGGGAATGAAAGGAGGAGAGGTGTAGCATTAGAGAGAGGAAGGAGGAGAGGAGAAGGATGAGGGAGAGGAGTTGGATTAGGGAGAGGAGGGTGGAGAGGAGAAGAATTATGGATAGGAAGGAGGAGAGGAGGAGGATTAGGCAGAGGAAGAAGGAGAAATAGATGATTAGGGAGAGGAAGGTGGAGAGGAGACAAATTAGGGAAAGGAAAGATGAGAGGAGGGGGATTAGGGAGAGGAAGGTAGAGAGGGGATGAATTAGTGAGAAGGGGGAGAGGAGGAGGATTAGGAAAAGGAAGGGACAAGAATTAGGATTAGGGGAAGGAAGGTGGAGAGGAGAAGGATTAGAGAGAGGAAGGAGAGGAGGAGGATCTGAGGGTGAGGGGGGGGGGGGGAGAGCATTAGTGTCATAGGATGCGCATGGGTAAAGCGCTCTGGCACACAGCTGTGTGCAATAGGAATAAACTGCTATCTCCTGTGTTCGACCCCCGGCTTGTCTTGGATTATCCTTCTGTCTCAGCATTCCTGGTACCTGTTGTCTTCTGATCTGGACTGTGTTTGACCCCTGGCCTGTCTCCTGGATTCTGCCTTTGCCTTACGCACTTGCTACCATTGCTTCTGGACCTTCCCACGGGACATCACCTTTCAGCTCTGCTCAAGCTACCTGCTGATCTACTAGCAAGTGACTGTCCTACTGGTAGCTTGTGCCTCGTGGTGCAACCACCCCCTGTGCCACCTTCAGGGGTGGTCTGCGCCGAGTCGCAACAGCAACCGCTCTCTGCATCTTGGCCTCGGTGAGTACATTTATATGATAGTACAAACCAGCCATGACAGAGGCCAACAGAGCGGGTTCTCCATTAGAAGTCCTGTGCCAGCAAGTCTCTGCATTCACAGAAGCAGTACAGAAACTACAGGATGGCTATGCACAGATCGACAGCAGGCTTCAGCGACTAGCCACAGCTTCGGCACCCACAAATCCTACGCAGGCCTCAGTCAGCGGTGCCTCCACACCTCATGTCCAGCCTCCACCTGGTATGATGATGGCAGTACCCGAACCACGAGTACCCACGCCTGAGCGATTTTTAGGCATCCGAAAGAAATTCAGAGCCTTTAAAAATGCATGTTCCTTGGCTTTGCAACCCAGGACCTTTTCTTCGGAGATCGTCAAGGTCGGATTTATTATCTCTCTTTTGGCTGAGGAACCCCAGGCCTGGGCCCATAGCCTTATGGAACAGAGAAGCCCCTTGTTAAACTCCATGGACACCTTCTTTGAGGCCATGGGACAATTATATGACGACCCTCGGCGTACTGCCACGGCTGAGGCTACCCTGCATGCTCTCTCACAGGGGAGAAGACCGGTGGAGGACTACACCGTTGAGTTTCGCAAGTGGTCAGCTGACACCGGCTGGAGCGAGGCGGCCTTGCGTTATCAATACCGGTTAGGGCTCTCCGAGAACCTAAAGGACGAGTTGACCTGAGTAGAGACTCCTGCCTCCCTGGAGGAATTAATCCAGTTGGCCACAAAACTGGACAGACGGATGCGCGAGCAGCTCTCCGAACGCCTCCAGGCCCCTCAGCCTAGTTGGATGCTTCCTAAGGCCACTGTCCCGTATCCGCCCATCCCGGTTCCTTCGGGTCCATCGGCTTCAGAAGGGGAGCCCATGCAGCTAGGTTTGGTCCGTCCTCATCTCACCCCAGAAGAGCGACAACGAAGACGCCAAGCCAATCTGTGCTTATACTGTGGGGGGCTCGGACATTTCATTCACAGCTGTCCCGTGAGACCCCATTACTCAGCTGACCCGCCAACAGACTCGATTTCAGTGGTCTCAAGAAGCCCAAGAAGTCTTTACCAAACTAAAGACCTTGTTCACCTCAGCTCCTATTTTACAGCATCCCGATCCAGTACTACCATTTGTACTGGAAGTAGATGCCTCCGAGACAGCCACAGGAGCCATCCTCTCACAACGACAAGGGCCTAAAGCTTTGTTACACCCGGTGGTTTTCGCATCTCGGAAGCTGACCCCTCCGGAGAGGAATTATGACGTAGGCGACCGAGAACTATTGGCCATCAAGTTCGCTCTGGAGGAGTGGAGATACCTCTTGGAAGGAGCCACTCATCCCATCACAATATTCACAGATCACAAGAATCTTGAATATCTGCGGACTGCCAAATGCTTAAGACCCCGTCAAGCCCGTTGGGCGCTATTCTTTTCAAGATTCCAGTTCCATATCTCGTACCGCCCCGGATCCAAGAACAACAAAGCGGATGCGCTCTCACGCATGTTCCCTGAGTCCTCCCAGGTAACGGAGCCTAGTACGATCTTGTCGCCTCACAACTTCCTTCTACTCCCACAGCCTGACTTACTTACGGCCATCAAAACAGCTTCAGTCCATTGTAATGACCCAGTCCTATCTACCTTGGAAAAATGTGACAATCTGTTTTGGGCCCAAAACAAGGTCTTCGTTCCCCTTGAGATTAGGACTCAAGTTCTAAGGACTTGTCATGATCACAAATTGGCCGGCCACTTTGGGACACAGAAAACAGCAGAACTGATCTCTCGCTCTTTCTGGTGGCCAGGGTGGAGACAGGACTGCCAGACTTACATTGCCTCTTGTGTACCGTGCCAGCGTAGCAAGGGTCCCAAGATCAATCCCTGGGGCCTGTTAAGGCCTTTGCCCATTCCTGACCGGCCTTGGGCAGACGTGTCAATGGATTTTATTGTGGAGCTACCGCCCTCGGAAGGTTTCACCACAATTCTGGTAGTAGTCGACCGTCTTTCAAAGATGGCCCATTTCCTACCTATGGTCGGTACCCCCTCTGCTCTGGAAACTGCCAATCTCTTTATTAAGGAGGTTGTCAGGCTCCATGGGGTTCCCAGCATTATCACGTCAGATAGAGGTCCACAGTTCACCTCTAGATTCTGGAGAGAACTCTGCAAGATACTGGAAATCAAGATCTGTTTGTCATCAGCATATCATCCCCAAAGTAACGGGCAAACTGAACGGACAAACCAAACCCTTGAGCAGTATCTCCGCTGCTTTTGTTCAGGATCTCAAGATGATTGGTCGGCCTTGTTACCATATGCAGAATTCGCCTACAATAATTCAATTCATACAACTACCAAGCAGACTCCCTTTTGGATCAACTGTGGGTTTCACCCTTCTTTCCTCCCCAACTCCATCCCAGAATCCACTGTTCCTGTGGTCCAAGATCGGATAGCCGCCATCCAATCTAATTTCCAAAGGATCCAGGAGACCATACAGAAGGCCCAGGATGATTACAAGAAATACCATGATAGGGGAAGGAAGGAGAACCCTACCTTTAAAATTGGCGAGGAAGTCTGGCTATCTGCCACTAATCTTAAACTTCCTTGTCCCACACGCAAGCTGGGTCCCAGATTCATAGGACCATTCAAAATCAAAAGGGTAATAAATCCTGTAGCCTTTGAACTAGCTCTCCCTGAATCGTACAGGATACACCCTATTTTCCATGCCTCCCTTTTGAAGCCATTGGTTCCTAGTCCTTTTCCTGGAAGAGAAGTGCCTCCTCCTCCACCCATCAAGATCGATGGAGAAGATGAATTTGAAGTGGAAGCTTTACTAGGATGCAGGAAAGTCGGTAGACAAATACAATACCTGGTAAAATGGAAGGGGTATCCTTCAGAAGATAACTCCTGGGAACCATCCAAGAACCTTCATGCACCCAAATTAATAAAGACATTCCATCAGCAACATCGATGATTAGCTTGGGCGTCCGGAGGCTGCCCCTCGGGGGGGGGGGGGGGGGCACTGTCATAGGATGCGCACGGGTAAAGCGCTCTGGCAGTAGGAATAAACTAAAGCACACAAGCACACACACAGGGTGTGACCCCTCGCTGACCTATAAAGGAAGTGAGGTCATCCAAACATACTGCTGGTTTGTCTTCAGCTTCCTGTGTTTCCCACGTCTGTTCCTGTGATCTTCATTACCCGTTGTGACCCGGATTGCCTCATCGACCTCGCTGATCTTCTCCTGGCCCGACCTCTGGCTTGACCTTGGACTCCCACTTTCTGAACGTGTTTGACCCTCAGCCTGCATCTGGACTTACCTGCTATCTCCTGTGTTCGACCCCCGGCTTGTCTTGGATTATCCTTCTGTCTCAGCATTCCTGGTACCTGTTGTCTTCTGATCTGGACTGTGTTTGACCCCTGGCCTGTCTCCTGGATTCTGCCTTTGCCTTACGGACTTGCTACCATTGCTTCTGGACCTTCCCACGGGACATCACCTTTCAGCTCTGCTCAAGCTACCTGCTGATCTACTAGCAAGTGACTGTCCTACTGGTAGCTTGTGCCTCTTGGTGCAACCACCCCCTGTGCCACCTTCAGGGGTGGTCTGCGCCGAGTCGCAACAGCAACCGCTCTCTGCATCTTGGCCTCGGTGAGTACATTTATATGATAATTAGGGAGTAGATGGAAGGAGAGGAGGTGGATTAGCAAGAAGGAATGTGAGGAGAAGGTTTAGAAAAAAAATTAAGGAGAGGAGAACGATTAGGAAGGGGATTAGGAAGAAGAAGGAATCAGATGAGAGGGATTTGGAAGAAGAAGGGGAGAGAGGAGGATTGGGAAGAGAAAGGAAAGAGAGGAGAAGTATTAGAAAGAGGAATAAAGCAAAAAGAGGATTATTTAGAGTAAGGATGGAGATCAAGAAGGTTAGGAAGAGGAGGGAAAAAGTAGGACTAGGAAGAGAAAGAAAGGAGACAAGGGGGAGGTTTAGGCAGAGGAATAAAAGAAAGGAAGATGATTAGAAAGAGGAAGGAAGAAGAAGAGAAGGATTAAGAGGAGATAGGAAGTTGAGAAGGAAGATTTGGAAGAGGAAGGAGAGACAGAAGAAGGATTAGGAAGTAAAAGGAAGGTGAGGAGGATTAGGGTTAGGAAGAGGAAGGAGGGAGATGATTGGGATAAGGGAGTGGAAATCTTTCTCACCTCAACATTGAACTGCCTCAACAGTTAATTCTACTGACATCATATATGCTGATGACATGTAAATCAGGTATTTGGATATTTCTTTATACATGTTCTGCTTTCTTGGACAGAATTGAGATAAGTTGCTCATGTCCTGTGAATGGGCTCTTTATGGAGTCCAGAAGAAGGATGTCTGCCAACTCAAACCTATTTGAGAGGCAGGAATGGTGGAAAAAGGCTGCGAGGCAGAGGCCAGAGCCCAATAGTGAGGACAATGGACAAACGCCAGGACATCTCAATACCAATGTGAACCAGCTGACCGTCTCCCTGTGGCTGGCATCTGGAGCAGAACAATAATAGATTAAAATGCTGAAGGGTACCTTTTCGACTCACAGCAGAGAGGAAAGTGAGACCCAAAAATAACAATTAGGAGCGTAAAAGTTTTTGTGTAGGCGTGTGTAGAAAATAGAACAATATATATTCACAAAAAAATGCCGTCAAACATCGCAATTTTCTATTTTCTGTATACTAAGTTGCTTTCTATAGTTGTTGTATAGAGCCAGCTTCAGAGTCTCTTTAAAGTAAAAGAAATTCTTTAGAGACATATGGCACTCTCATTATATCTGAACAATCACTTGTATACATTACATTGCCATTTTCAGTGAATTTTACACTTACAAACTACATAATTGCCATCTGTGCGACGTGTTAACATATAGTGACCCACCATTACAGGAATATCTGTCAGAGCAGATGTCCGCCCCTCGCAGACCGCCAATCATGGCACCATATGTATGTACAAATGGATGTCATCTCATATGAGCGGATATATATGTACACACAGATTATGTCTATCTGCTGCGCATTTTCATGCTTTATGTTGTTCAACTTCATAATTAAAAAATGTCAAAATACACAAATAATAACTTAATTATAATTATAACATTCATGATCTGCTTCAAATGGCATGTAGCCAATTAAATTAATGTTTATCTACTGTACTTAATATTACACGTTAATGTTCCCAATCATTTTATATAACTAAATGTATATATCTTATTTATACAACCATAGATAGAGTTGCACTCATAAGCTTCCATACCTGGCACCCAGGGGAGATCTAGCACCTGGGGACAACCATTTTGAACACACCCCGCCACCCCCCCTTCCCCCCCACACATAACCCCCCAGCCCATATCCCCCACAGTACAAATTTCAACCAACGGTTCCATTCTCCCCCCAGTACAGAACCTCCCCCCCCCCAGCCTTACCCCACACAACAAACCCAGTAAGTACAGACCCCCTTTACAGTCTTTCCCTCAAAATGCAACTCCCTCAGTACAGACATCACTCAGTACAGATAATCCCCAGTGATCTCTGAATGGTGCCCATGCTCTGCACATAACCTCTATTATTCACAATGCAGCAAAGCAAATGAACAGCAGGGGACATGAAAGCAAGTGCAGATCACTGGAGTTGTGTTGTCCATTACAGTGATTTCCAGGATCCAGGGGGACTCCACAGGTATGGTATATGCATAGATATATATGCCTCAAGCTGGACCAATGTAACTATGTATAAATATACATACCTGGAGTTCATCACACGGGAGTTTGTGTTCCTGCGCATGTTTTTTTGTGCATTTTAGAGCGGTTACACTAGTCACACCTAGAGCAGCCCATTTTCTTGAATGGGATGCCCTACGATCAACAAACGCCCCAAAGAAGCTCCAAAACTTTTTGGGGGGCAGAGTGTGGGGCATTTTTTCAGTGCGTTTGCTGCAATTTAAAATGCATGTGTCTGCCACAGGCACTGCAAAAGCATGTTTCTGAGTTGAGTGGCAAATTATGTGTTTTCTGTGTTTCTTTGTTGTGCATTCCAATAACCCCAGATGTGAATGCAACCTAATACCGAGGTACATTTGTAAGTAATATCCCCACACAAATGACCAAATCTCTAATCAAGTGTGTAAACAGAAGTACCAACTGTAGACTTGGTATTTCCTTTATCTTGCTAACATGGTCCAGCAACATTCACAGCCTTTAAGCTGATCACACACATTACAATGTGATATTACAATCTAACTACCAACAGCTATGTACAATCCCAACTCCCAAAAAATGGGAAAGCTGTGTAAAATGTACATAAAAACAGAATACAATGATTTACAAATCTCATAAATCCATATTTTATTCATAGAAAACATATTAAATGTTTAAAATGAGAAAATTTACAATTTTCAGAAAAAAAGAATGGAATTTTGAAATTGATGGCAGCAACACGTTTCAAAAAATTTGGGACAGGGCCATGTTTATCACAGTGTAGCATTCCCTCCTCTTTTAATATCACGCTGCAAACATCTGGAAACTGAGAAGAGCAGTTGCTGGAGTTTTAGGAGAGGAATGTTATCCCAATCTTCTTGATATAGGTTTCTAACAGTCCTGGGTTTTATTTGTCCTATTTTTTGTTTCAAGATGTGCCAAATATTTTTAATTGGTGAAAGATCTGGACTGCAGGCAGGCCAGTTAAGCACCCAGACTCTTCTACTACAAAGGCATGCTGTTGTCATAGATGCAGTATGTGGTTTAAGGCTGGATTCACACCTATGCAGTTTTAGTGCTTTTTGCATTTTGTAGATTTGCACTACAGTCCATTTAACATGGTTTCCTATGGAACACGTTCTGTAGTGCAAATCTGCAAAATGCAAAAAGCACTAAAACTGCATAGGTGTGAATCCAGCCTAACATTGTCCTGCTGAAATAATAAAGTCCTTCCCTGAAAAAGGCATCATCTGGATGGGAGCATTTGTTGCTCTGAAACCCAGATATATCTTTCAGCACTGATGATGCCTTTCCAGAAGTGCAAGCTGTCCATTCCATACAAACTAATGCACCCCCATACCATCAGAGATTCTGCTTTTAACCTGAGCACTGATAACAAGCCAGAAGGCCCCCCTCTTATTTAGTCCAGAGGACACAAAACCCATGGTTGCCAAAGAGAATGTCAAACTTCAAATTGTCTGACCACAGAACAGTTTTCCACTTTGCAAACAGACCATTTTAAATATGTTTTGGACTTGAGAAGGCGACATGGATCTACTTTATGGATCGTATTCAGATATGGCTTCTTCTTTGCATGGCTTTATGGCTTTACCTTTACCTTCAATATGGCTTTATCTTGCATTTTTGGATGGCACGGCGAACTGTGTTCAGACAGTATCCAATATTGCGTTTCGTCCTTGTCCCTTGCACACCATTTCTCTGCATACCATGAAACTTTAGATGATATTATGTACTGTAGATTATGATATTTTTCAAGTTTTTGCAATTTTACATTGAGGAACATTATTCTGAAAACATTTGACAATTTTAGATGCAGTTTTTCACAGATGGGTGAACCTTTGTCCATCTTCTGAGACACTCTTACTCTCTAAGATGCTCTTGTTTATATTCAATCTAGTTAGTTGAAAAATGTTCCTCGTTGGTACCACTTACTTTGACAATTTTTTGTTGCCCTGTCCCAACATTCTTGAAATGTGTTGCTGCCATCAATTTCAAATGACCTTATTTTTTCTTAAAATGGTACATTTTCTCAAATTCAACATCTGATATTTTTTTTTTTTTATTATTGTGAATAAACATGGGTTTATTAAATTGCAAATCATTCTATTTTCTATGTAGGTTGTATACAACGTTCCAACTTTTTTGAAATTTGGGTTGTAGTATAACGGGCCTGCCTGATTGGATTCAGCCTGACTAGATAGCATGGGCTAGCCTTCATATTATAGTTGTTGGTTAATTTGAAGGCGATTTTACAGACATTGTACAATCAGACCTTGATATGTGTGGCCAGCTTTAGTACTTGGCAAGTGCTACCACATGTGCCACCCATGCAATTAGAGATTGGTCAGCTTCAAGCAACTGTTTTAGCCATCAAAATACTTATGGATCTGTTCAGCTAGTGATGTCATTACCACACCCTTACAGACACCACAACCAGAAGAAAATTTATAGTCTTTTAAAGGATACAGGATTGTCATCCTCCCCTCTGCCTCCCCATTGAATATTGAAAGATCCATTGATGAATAGGAAAGATTTCACTGTTCTCAGTTATAAAAAAAAAACTCATAATTTTCCTCAATGAACTGCTTGATAGAAATTAGCTTGAGAAAAAATCTACTTTTTTATTTAAAGAGTTTTTTTTTTTTTTTTGTTTTTTTAATTGTATTATTTTATGTTTATTTTTTCATTCATTTATGGAAGTTTTATTTTCTTAAAGTTTTTTTTTTTTTTTTGGTGTATCTGATCTTTATTGGTGTTCTGTCATTGTGATCTTTTTGCTGTACTTTTTTTGTCGCTGTTCAAACAAAAGGTAAAATGTTGAAGCCAACGAGGGTCATATTTTGCACAAGAACAAAACCAGGATAGGAGAAAAGAGTTTTTGTAACAACTCAGGAAATTTTTTACCCCCCCTGTCTGTCATGAAGGGGAGTCTCTTCCACACCCGAGCCCAGGCCTGAGTCCCCCCCCCCCCCCCAGACTAGGGCATTACTCTAATAATGCCTCACAATACTCTAACAGCCTAACATTCCATCTTCCACCCGAACTCCACACTGCCTCTGCTGGGCTGACTCTGAGTATCTGAGGGGGCATGGCCCCTGCCAACCCTTCTGTTGTGGATTGGTCAGGGAAACTCCAGGGCTCATAACACTCCAGCCAACTCCTCCTAACTGCTTCTGGAAGCTTCTTCAAGTTTCCAGCGAGCAAGTAGTAGTCACCAGAGAAACTGCTGATAAGTCATCCAGCCTACCTAAATCACCCCCCCCCCCCGACCCAGAAAAAAAAACATAGTGCATCCTACACTAGCACTCTAGCAATGCTAGGGGGTGTTACAGGGCTGGGGGATCCCTGAGGCTGGGTTCACATTTATGTGAATTGGAGGCGGGTTTCCCTGCTTCCAATTTGCATGACAGGAGACTATGAACAGCTCTGTCAGATTCCGAGGAAGAGGCAGATTGTTGAGAGGGCACCCTTTTGCGGCTTTGTGCAGTGCTCCCCTGGGAGTGATATAGGGGAAAAAGTGCCCGAAGGTGTAAGGTTTGCCAGGTGCTGTTGGTGATGAGCCGGTCGCTTGGAGTGAACTGGTAGTTGCTGTGATTACAGCGCGGGGTGCTAGGCAGAAGACAACAGTAGGGGCAAACTGGTAGCAGGAACTGAAGACAAGCCAAGGTCATTCACGAGAGATCAGTCCAGAAATGCTAGAGACAAAGTACAGATAAGGGAGCAGACAGGAGTGTAATCGGTGGTGCAAGCCAGAACAATCAGGAGTGGATCAGAAGCAGAAGTCAAACAAGCCCGGTCGGTAGCAGGTAACAGAATCACGAAAACACAGGAGCACAGGAAACATGGGGAGCTGAAAATAATCCAGCAAGGGGCGGCTCCAACAGCAGGCTTAAATAGACTAGGAATTACTGCCCACTTGAGTCACACTGTGCACACTGGGCTATGATTGTCTTGGGTGGAATTTCCAGTCCTTCTTCGGCCATTTCCCTGACACTCTGAATTTCCCTGACACTCTGAATCTGAATTCATGCAAAAATGCAGACCTGATTCACACCTAAAACAAAGAACAGAGACGCAGTAGACCCCCTGCTGTGACCCATGGCCACAGCTTGTGTGAACGCAGCCTTAATTTTGTCACAATGATCACAGTGGAAAATGTTGCCCTGTGCTCAGGAAAACAGGATTATTCTTCCTAATTGATGGTCGGAGTATTGATTATATGGTAGAGCAGATAAACAGAATGATGTGCTCTATAACAATGATAATTATATTAGCCTGAACTGCATACAGTGCTGGGTTCCCCTTGCAGACAACTTAGTGATGACCTCATTATTCATTTATCCCACTGGAGCACACCTACAAGTTACATACATAGTAGGTGATGTTGAAAAAAGACAATCATCAAGTCCAACCTATGTGTGTGATTATATGTCAGTATTACTTTGTATATCCCTGTATGTTGTGGTTGTTCAGGTGCATATCTAATAGTTTTTAGAAATTATCGATGCCTCCCGCTGAAACCACCACCTGTGGAAGGGAATGCCACATCCTTGCCGCTCTTACAGTAAAGAACCCTCTATGTAGTTTAAGGTTAAACCTCTTTTCTTCTAATTTTAATGAGTGGCCACGTGTCTTATTAAATTTCCTTACACGGAAAAAGTTTTATCCCTATTGTGGGGTCACCAGTTTGGTATTTGTAAATTTAAATGATATCCCCCCTCAAGCGTCTCTTCTCCAGAGAGAATAAGTTCAGTGCTCACAACCTTTCTTCATAACTAATATCCTCCAGTCCCTTTATTAGCTTTGTTGCCTTTTTCTGTACTCGCTCCATTTCCAGTACATCCTTCCTGAGGACTGGTGCCCAGAACTGGACAGGATTCTCTAGACCATAGTCTTGTAGAGACGGAAAATTATCATTTTATCTCTGGAGTTAATCCCCTTTTTAATACATGACAATACTCTTGTTTGCTTTGTTAGTAGCAGCTTGGTATTGCATGCCATTGCTGAGCCTTTCATCTACTAGGACCCCCAGGTTCTTTTCCATCCTAGATTCCCCCAGAGGTTCCCCCCTAGTGAGTAGCCATGTAGTTGCCCACACCATTAATTTGTTCAGATCTTCTTGCAAGGTTTCCACATCCTGCGGAGAAGTTATTGCCCTGCTTAGCTCAGTATCATCTGCAAATACAGAGATTGAACTGTTTACCCCATCCTCCAGGTCGTTTATGAACAAATTAAATAGGATTGGTCCCAGGACAGAACCCTGGGGTACCCCACTTCCGACCCCTGACCATTCAGAGTACTCCCCATCAGGGGAGGACTGACCATTCGGGCACTCGGGCACTGCCTGAGGACCACATGCCACTAAGGGGCCCCATCAGGGTTGCCAGCCTCAATAAAACCAGGGACAGTATGTAAAAATCTGTGTTTTTAAAAAATAAATAAAGAATATAGCTGCCCCTCCTTTCCAGTACCTTTTCAGTGTGTGTATGTGTATTCTGTGTGTGTATACTGTGTTTGTATATTGTGTGTCTGTGTGTGTATACTGTATGGCCCCATACTCTATTGCCTGGGGACCCCATAACCTCCTATTGCCTGGGGACCCCCCATAATCTCATATTGCCCAGGGGCCCCGTAATCTTCTCTTATTGCCCGGGGGCCCCATAATCTCTTATTGCCCGGGGGCCCCATGAGTTGTCAGTCTGCCCCTGCTCCCCATTTATCACCACCCTCTGAACTCGCTCTTGTAGCCAGTTTTCAATCTATGTACTCACCCTATGATCCATGCCAATGGACCTTACTTTGTACAGTATGTACCTAGTAAGGAGCCCCACCACAAAGGCATGTTCTGACGCTGTAACATTGTAACATCTCTCCCAAAATAACTTTGTATGGAACTCTGACACCTTATAGCTAGACTCCAAACAAACAGCTAAATGATATATATACATAGGGGGGCTATTTTAACTGACATTTAGTATTTCTATTCATTCAGCTCTGAGATTTTTACAGCTCTGCCACACAGCACACATCTGTCTGTCCAGGGGATTGGATCTTTCTCTGCTACAGTTCCACATACAAGTTTCCTCTCCAAAGCCACACTGTGACTGTACAGTTAAAAGAAAAGCAGCAGACTGATAAGCATCCTCTTTGTCACTCTGCTCTCTCCTTGCGCTGCAACTCAATTGACTGACTCATTGTGCTGCTTCTCACTCCCCCAGTCTAAACTCTGCTGTACAGGGACTGCAAGAAGCTGATACCAAGTCACATTCATGTACTTTCACTGCTTGTATTAACAAAAAATTGCTTTATAGTGGTATTAAACCCAAAAGCAAACATTTATTATATTGCAGCTTACTAGTTATTAGATATGATGGCTGCATTAGTTTTCTTTCCTTTTTTTTTTTTTTATTTCTTTTCTTTATTTTCACCTGGGGATCCAGCCAGAAAGTCTGTTATTTTTCAAAACAGGTTTTCCTGCAGATGCATGAGTTACAGAGATGAGACAAACCATTTAACAGAGGTGCTTACAATAATCCATTTTATTTATTTATGTAAACTCTATCCAAAAGGAAAAAAAAAACTGTTTGCTATAACTGCTTATAAAGTTTTAGCCAGGGTCGGCCCATGCATTAAGGGCGCACGGGCACGGCCCCCCTATTCATGCATCCAGCCACCATGCAGGACGCCGAATTCATGGATTCCAAAGGTTGTTTTTTTTTATGCACCTGATTAGAGGCTCTAATAGGTTTCAAAATAGGGTGGGTTCAGGACGCAGAGCACTGCGCTCTGAGTCCACCCAATATTCACTATTGTAACACTGATTCTCCTTCCATACAATCGGAAGTGGGTCTTGACACCCATCACCCGATTGCTTGAAAGGACAGGCGATCCTTTTGGATGCCTAGGAGGAGAGGAGACGCATGGAAGAAACCGCCATGATGGATGAGAGGACACAGGAGCCACTGCCTGATGTCCGCCACCTAAATGGGGTAAGTGCCGGACTAACCAGCAGACAGCGAGCGAGCAGGCGGGGGGGGTAGGTGCCACCTACCCCCCCAAAAAAAACCACCAGCCTCCACTGGTTTTAGCTGGAGTTCAGCTTCAATTTGTTAGCAGGGCAGGTGCTACCACTAGGCAAACTAGACAGCCGCCTAGGGTGCACTGCAGCCTAGGGTGCACAGCCACTGAAGTTCCTACTCTTTTCTCTCTGCAGCAAGCAACTAAGTCTCAGCATCAGCAGGCAGCCACCGCTCTGTTCGCACATAGCGTCAGAGGCACAGTGGCGGCCAAGGACTGTGTCTGTGTCCCGACTCCAGAATAAATGTAAGCAAGCAAACATTCATTGATGGGCGCTAGCGAGGCTGCATTTGATGGGCGCTGGCGAGGATGCCTTTGATGGGCACTGGCGAGGCTGCATTTGATGGGTGCTTCTTTAAAAAAGTTGGGTATACATGGGCAGGGCAAAGGGGGTGGAGTCAGTGGGGTGGCAAAATGAGCCTTAGTCTAGGGTGTTAAAAATCCTTGCACCAGCCCTGTTTGTTAGTGTATTAAAATCTGCTAGTAAAGTCCGCCCCCCCCCAGACTGACAATGTTGCTGTCCAAAGAAGCCCCTGTGCCTCTTCATACAGAGTGGGGGACACTTTAATACAAGGGGTGTGTTACTGGCCAGATCGCCAGGGAAAACGGAGGAAGGAAAAACTAAAAGAACAAAACCAATGCAGACACAACATCTAGTGAATTATTTTATCACTTTAAAGTTTAGAATCACTTTAATGATGTATATGAATACAGAGTTGCATTCATTTGTGTCTTTTATATCTACCCAGAGTTCAGCATTACAGTTTGGTCACCTCTCCCCCCCAGCCTGTGACTGGAGATTAAAGAAGCAGTACAAGCATAATAGGGCCATCTCCAGTGAATGCAGGAAACTTGATTGGCTATTGGCGCTGCCCTGCTCTCGCCATGTCCGAGTGCTGCAATAAAGGAAAATACAAGAGGAGGAAATCAAGGTACTTACAACTGGCTGCTTCTAAAATATTTTTTGATAGATAACTGCATTAGATGGTGTTAAAGCGGCTCTTCATCCTAGAAACAAAAAATTAAAAGTCAGCAACTACAAATACTGTAGCTGCTGACTTTTAATAATAGGACTCTTATTAGCCCAGGGATCCAGCACTGTCCTCATCTGAGCCAGCTCTTCAGCCGTATTTGGGTCCCTGGCACCAGCTTGTTTTCTTTAGGGAACCGGCTGTGACTGCTGGCAGCCTCGCAGACAGGTTCCCAAGCCATTCTGTGCTGTCCCACAGCTTTCTGGGACCTGTGATTGGAAGGAGGGACGATCCAACCAGAAGTGGGAGCAAGTACCTCAAAATCAGATATAAACAGAAAATTGCCTCACTACAATGACAAAGAAATAAAGTCCCATAAATTTTACAGTCCAATTAGAATTTATATAGTCCATTCATGAAACAGATCACTCCAAGGAGAATGTGAGGGATTAAATCTTCAACATATATGGAAAAAACACCTTGTAAGTGAATATTGTATAAAAAGGTGAATATAATATAATATAAGATGGCTGCTTACCTGGGGAAACGGACTGTAGAGTCATGAGCGCAGTATGATAGAATATCATCAACCCTCTTTCATTTGCAGCAAAATGAGAGACCTTTTCTTTGGCTTTTCTTTGGTGTCACATAGGGAATAATTGATGGTTCACTGGCAAATCATACATGTAAGATGAATCAAAGAAACTCCCATAGTGTGAAACCGTATAAAATTTATTAGAGATTAAAGATGCCATTACAAGTACTTTGATGTGTAGCAAAGACATGCTTATGTATAAGTTAACGGTTAAAGATCTCTTTTATCTACATGTACATTGGATGATGTATTTTGACAAGTTCAATAAAACCTTTTCTGATTTAAAAAAAAAAAGATACCATTACATAGAGGCAGTTAAAAACTAGCATATATGCAATGTATATCCTTCCCTGGATTCAAGCTGACAGCCTTGTGGGATCGATGGACTCCGCCCATGCTTGTGACGTTTCCATGCCCACAGGAACATGGCTTCCCCTTGCTTTGCTTCTGTTGGGCTTTGAGTTGATCTGTGCTTGCTTTTGCATGTGCATTGACTTGTACTGGGTAGAAGCGCAGCTCAGATACAATAAAATGGCCTTGCATGTTTGTTGTTCTGTATTGTGGTGGGCACTCCAAATATTTCACCATGGGCAGACAGAGTCAGGACATGTTGCTGCTGGCGTTTCCAAGTGATATAAAAAAACAGCAGGTCAAGGTAGTCTAACGCCACCTATACCTATAATATCACATTTTAGTGTACTGGCTCCTTTATAAAAAAAGGATGTTCAGTACCCACTGTAAAAAAAATATATATATATATATATATATATATATATATATATATATATATGTAAAAGGCCAGTATGGTGGCCTGAATTTATGGGAGGAGCCCGGAGGAGTAATTGATCAGCCTGTTCAGCTGTGTTCCTTATCAGCCAGTACGGTGGCCGGAATTTATGGGAGGAGCCCGGAGGGGTATTTAATCAGCCCATTCTGCTGTGTTCCTTGTCGGTTCCTGTGTGCAATACCCACCCTCCCATCCTCTTTTTAGGGCATTTCTCAAGGCATCATACTCCTCACAGAGTACTCATTTCACTTCATTTCATGTTCATTTCATTTAATCCTCATTTCTTATCTAGGGTATACCCCCTTATTTTGGTATACCGTAAGTTAGACCAGGGCACACCTTCAGGTCTGTTCAAGTGGTAAGTTTATGTTAACCCTGTTTGTCATCGTTATACGTATCGGTCATAGGGCTCTGAACCATAAATATATATATATATATATATATATATATATATATGACAACCAAAAATTTCTGCACATTTTTTTTCTACCTTAAATTTTCATATAAACATAACTGACAGAGTTCAGACCCCGTAGAAACAGCGTATGTGTATTGTGATTGCGATTGTAAGTTACTAATTAGCGCCAGGAGCGTGTGTTTAGTCTCCAGATTACACTGCGCTTCCTCATCCTTCATGTGGACTTAAATAAACATTCAGCAAAATTGGGGGGGTTGATGATTGGATTTCAAGCCTCGGACCTGAACACACCAATCTTTCGTTACCACGACAGACATAACACAACGCAATGTTATTTTTCAGGAGGAATAAACTCACGGCCTGGAAAAAAACATTTCTGAGCAATTTTCTTGTCAGGACAGTCTTGTTTTCCAAACACGTATTTTATTTCTGCCATCTAGACAAACCCCCATTCACGTGTCCTGTGTGTTACTTATAGATCCACGATACAGACGCAGATCTATGTGTAATGGTGAGATGCGCTAAGAAAAAATATTGGTTAAAAAATTATATCTATATATAAGAAGCTTGAAGGCAAAAAACCAAATGGCCTAACTAAATGGTAAATATATTATATCCCCATCTAAACCAGTTCATATGATTGAAAGTATGAATAATCGGTGACAAAGGATTATAATGTATAAAGTGTATACATAAAATTAAATATGATAAATAGTTAAATTCATAAATTATATAAATAAATAAATCATTTACATAACTAATTCATATGTGAAAAAAACCCAAATAGTGAAACACTGGTGCCAAAACACGTAAATGGACCCCGCTAAATATGATCTCTCAAAGATCCTCAGATAAATAAAAAAATAAGAAATATAAATGAAAATTAGGACAAAAAATGTTAATATTAAATACCCCTGTAATTTAAACATATAAAGCCATAATTAGGACAAGATTAAATTTCATTTGATATATGAACAAAAAGAAAAGAAAGAATTAGTCCTCTCAAGTTCCAAAAATAGTGATGAGCAATAATAGTGATAATTCATCCAAAGTTAAATGAAGAGCTGACACCCACGTCACTTAGTGTAGACAGAAATCCAATAAAGCACTTCCACCAATGGGAAAATAAGGCCGCTTACCAGAGCGTAAGATCTCAGTGTTATGTGAGATCAAAAAGACATACAGTATGTATGGATAATCTGGATGAACCGTCATAGGAACCACACCGGACTCTCCTCAATAGTAATTCCGTCAGTTATAGTAAATAGTAAATCAGTTAAACGATAGTGCCACAATTCATGTAGGAAGACAAAGGGACACTCGCATAGCGTGAAAAACCCTTATTTATTATATTAATAAAATAAAAAACTAGTACACTCACATGTTGCAAGAAATTCTGAAAGTTTTCAAAAAACGAGCCAGCCGGCTCTCGGCTACTGCCCGCACTTCCGGGTCTGTCGTAGAACGCGGTGATGTCAGCAAGCCGTAACTCCCCACGCGTTTCATCACTAGACGGATGTGTTCACGGGATACGGGACAGCGCCTGACGCACCTCTTAAATAGCATACAATATTACCACGCCTCGATCTGAACTCCATCAGACATGTGAATCCGCCATGTTGTTTGAGGGAAAGACAGGAAAAAATGCCCTACTCCCGCAACTATCAACATGGAGGTGCAAAAATATAACAAGAATGTCATTGTATTATATGAATGATACAAACATGAATAACTCCCCCTTAAGAAGGACAACATCAAATGCTTTAAAAACAAATAAAAATGCAAAAATTTGTTGAAAAGAATCTCATACTAAAAAGATAAATTTCATATATAGAAGATAAATTATAAAAAAATAACGACATATAAACTACTGCAATAAATTAAATTGTACTCATAATCCCTAATGAGGGGAAGAATGGTAGAATAGAAAAAGGGATATATTCCAAAAATATATATACAGTGGTGTGAAAAAGTGTTTGCCCCCTTCCTCATTTCCTGTTCCTTTGCATGTTTGTCACACTTAAGTGTTTCGGAACATCAAACCAATTTAAACAATAGTCAAGGACAACACAAGTAAACACAAAATGCAATTTGTAAATGAAGGTGTTTATTATTAAAGGTGAAAAAAAATCCAAACCATCATGGCCCTGTGTGAAAAAGTGATTGCCCCCTAAACCTAATAACTGGTTGGGCCACCCTTAGCAGCAACAACTGCAACCAAGCGTTTGCGATAACGTGCAATGAGGCTTTTACAGCGTCCTGGAGGAATTTTGGCCCACTCATCTTTGCAGAATTGTCCTAATTCAGTTACATTAGAGGTTTTTCGAGCATGAACGGCCTTTTTAAGGTCATACCACAACATCTCAATAGGATTCAGGTCAGGACTTTGGCTAGGCTCCAAAGTCTTCATTTTGTTTTTCTTCAGCCATTCGGTGGTGGACTTGCTGGTGTGTTTAGGATCATTGTCCTGCTGCAGAACCCAAGTTCGTTTCAGCTTGAGTACACGAACAGATGGTCGGACATTCTCCTTCAGGATCTCTTGGTAGACAGCAGAATTCATAGTTCCTTTTATCACGGCAAGTCTTCCAGGTCCTGAAGCAGCAAAACAGCCCCAGACCATCACACTACCACCACCATATTTTACTGTTGGTATAATGTTCTTTTTATGAAATGCAGTGTTCCTTCTACGCCAGATATACTTGGACACACACCTTCCAAAGAGTTCCACTTTTGTCTCATCGGTCCACAGAATGTTGTCCCAAAAGTCTTGGGGATCATCAAGATGTGTTGTGGAGAAATTGAGACGAGCTTTGATGTTCTTTTTGCTCAGCAGTGGTTTTCTCCTTGGAACTCTGCCATGCAGGCCATTTTTGCCCAGTCTTTTCCTGATGGTGGAGGCATGAACGCTGACCTTAACTGAGGCAAGTGAGGCCTGCAGTTCCTTGGACGTTGTTGTGGGGTCTTTTGTGACCTCTTGGATGAGTCGTCGCTGCGCTCCTGGGGTAATTTTTCGCGGCCGGCCACTCCTGGGAAGGTTCACCACTGTTCCATGTCTTCGCCATTTGTGGATAATGGCTCTCACTGTGGTTCGCTGGATTCCCAAAGCTTTGGAAAGGGCTTTATAACCCTTTCCAGACTGATAGATCTCAATTACTTTCTTTCTCAATTGTTCCTGAATTTCTTTGGGTCTCGGCATGATGTGTAGCTTTTAAGGATCTTCTGGTGGACCTTACTGTGTCAAGCAGCTCCTATTTAAGTGATGCCTTGATTGTGAACAGGTGTGGCAATAATCAGGTCTGGGTGTGGCTAGAGAAATTGAACTCAGGTGTGGACAACCACAGTTATAGTATGTTTTAACAAGGGGGGCAATCACTTTTTCACACAGGGCCATGATGGTTTGGATTTTTTTTTCACCTTTAATAATAAACACCTTCATTTACAAATTGCATTTTGTGTTTACTTGTGTTGTCCTTGACTATTGTTTAAATTGGTTTGATGTTCCGAAACACTTAAGTGTGACAAACATGCAAAGGAACAGGAAATGAGGAAGGGGGCAAACACTTTTTCACACCACTGTATTAGAGGGAAAAAAGAATTTGGAAAAATAAAAAATAATAAAAGAATATATTTCATAAAAAAATATATTTCGTAAAAAGTATGACAATCAAAAAAGGGGAACCTAATAAAAGGGGTCCCCATCCTAATACGGAGATAACAGCATCATATTCAATGGAGGACGTTACCCTGTATCAGAAAAGACTTCCCATAACATTTTCAGCCAGCCCATGGAGCACAGATCGAGTTCACAAAGAGCAATCACAAGCTGAGCACTACAAATACATTTTTCTCATACTAAAAATGGGGGTCATGCATTATCAATAAAAGCGTTTACATCAACTTCAATGTTGAGGCCATGGGGAGTATAACATTTCAATTTGTGTATCCTGTGGTAGTACGGAATCTCCAATCCTGGGACCGGGTTTTGGGACCAGCCAGCAGTCTGGCTGGATGATTGCACAGGTGGGTCTTGGGCTTAAAACAAAGCCAACACCATGGTTCTGGGCTCCACCCTCCCGAGGAGTCCAGGCGTGTAAGGGAGAAGAAGTGTGCATGTCTGCACAGGTCGGTCTGTCAGAGCAGACAGAGGGTCCAAGCTTGTGGGCTGAAAAAGAAGCTAGTAAAGAGTGCTGAGGTACTGGGTGTACAGGAACTCTGTTAAAGAGCCAAGAGGGCTGCAGCAGAAGTCTGAGCAGCAGTGCTGCTAAAGAGAGCCAGGTGGCTTGGTATTTTTGGTTCTATGTACATCATTGCTGTGGAAAGCTGAAACCCCTGTGTGGGCAACTATTTTGTTATCGGACTTTTCTTTCTTTAATAAAAGTGGGCCTACAAGCCCTTAAAACGGCATATCTGGCATGGACTCAGCTCACTGGTAAGCTCTACCTTTAAGCTAAAATAACCCCCAAATATTACAAGTGGTGTTCGAATGCGGGCAGAAGACGGTGGAATCCGGGTCCTTGCCCTACAGTAAGTTCAAGTCAGGAACTATTGGCTGTGTGTGGAAGTGCAGCCAGGCAAAAGGCATTGCGTGTTGCAGGTGGTGTACCTGTGAATGAAAAGTCAAATTTTTTTTTCTCTTGCTATGAACTGTGTTTGTGTGCATGAGACAGCACAATCAGTGTGTGCAATGTGCAGGTGAGGAAAGCTTGCATGAAGAGAAAAGCAACTTGCTTTAAAAGAGACAGAGCTCTGTGGTTGGAGGGGTTGTTACCGCCCGAACGAGCCCCATACATACCTGATCAGAGTGTATCAAGGAGAAAAAGGGGCTGGGGTTGTCCCTAGCAACATGGGTGCAATGAGTGCACAGGTGACTGCTGTTATGGAGAGTCCACCAGCATTTGAATCTGCAGTGGATTGGTGCAAGCGGCATTTAGCAGCACTGAACCAAGCTACAGAGGAAAGGAAGCCAACCCTCAGTGCAAGGGGAAAGCCGCTGGATGTCCATAACTGGAAGAGGGCTGTTGTTGCCCCTGGCAAAGCTGCTGCAGTTAAAACAACAGCTATTGTGAAAGATGTGAATGTGTCACAGCATGAGATGGGATCCAGCAGAGAGAAGCCCATGCGATATGCAAGGAGAGAGGCTGATCAAAGGCTAAGGATGAGAGTGGTTGCCCATAGCAACGCAGAGGAAGCCAGTCGGGCTATCTCTGTACCATGGGCTATGTCTAATAAAGATCGTGGAAAGCAGCTTAAGGAGGAGCCAATTTTTCATGTTGGAGAGAGCTAGCAAAGTTCTGCTGGGAGAGTACGGTCTCCCATGGCAACCGGAGTGAAATTTATGCCTGAAAGGAGCTGCAGTAGAGGTTTGGTTCAGCGTCCCCACAAAGAGGCCTGTGCATTCCGGCCAGCTGGGAATCACCAGGAGAGAATCGCTTTGGGAAAAAATCGTCCAGTACCATGCCTGGAATGTGGCCAGCTGGGGCATGGCATGTTTTCTTGCCCTAGGTTGTGGAATACGGCTGGAGATAATGTTGCTGAGAAAGTTTTGTCTGTAGGCTCAGATTCCGGTGAAAATATGTTTGCAGTCACCCCTAGCAACAAGAAGTTTCCTGTTGTGCCTGCAGGGGGTGCTAAACGGTGGGAGATGCCTGCTGTAGTTTCATCCCATGGCCACCAGGAGGAATTGGCCAGTAAAAGTGCAGCAGAGGACTGGTGCATAAGACGACGTACTCAAATGAAGATGGTGACACCAACTACTGCGGTGGGTAAGACTGTCTTTAATGAAATGATGGCTGGAACTGCTGATTTCATGTATAAAAGGACTGGTTACGAGACTGTCCATGACGATGTGAGAGTGACCCCAGTTAGTGGGGCCACTAAATGTGCACTTGAGAATGACTTTTCCCTATATAGTGGGAATGCAAGGGTTAAAATCCAAATAGAACCTGTGTTGATGTCTAAAAGTGTTGTGTCTAATGACTATCAGGCTCA
Source organism: Lithobates pipiens (assembly GCF_037356315.1). NCBI lineage: Eukaryota > Metazoa > Chordata > Amphibia > Anura > Ranidae > Lithobates > Lithobates pipiens. Next base: position 475,878,321 of record NW_027507903.1, read on the forward strand.
AGTTGACCATGGGCTAGGACAGCCTACAAATGCGAAAAATGCTATAAGTGTTACTGTTAATGAAAAGTTTAATGATGTTGGGAAAACTTTTGCTCTGAAAGAACCTGGGGTTATCAAAAATGGGCCGTTGCCTGTAGCAACTGGTGGTAAGACAGCACAGTTGTCCACAGGAATCTCCAGGGAACTTCATGTATTGGAGTCAGAGGTTGCCCTGGACAACTGCGATGTCACTCTGGTGGGACAGAATGGAACTGTACCGTGTAATGGTAATGTGTTAGTGCAAGCTGCTAGTACTAAAAATGTGCAGGTAAATGGTGGATTAACACAACCTGTGAAAAATGCAAAGGTGTGTGAGGCTTATGAAATGCAAGCTGAGAAAGGTGGTGAATATGGTGTATTGCAACCTGTGTTACCACAGTCTGACATGACTTACAATGACTGGTGTAATGAGTCTGCAACTAAGCCAGTCTGTTCTTATGTGTCTCCTTGGGCAGATGGATCGGTGCTGAGGAGTACCGCAGAAGGGAGCGCACTTACAACAGATTGGGATAGTTGGAGCAAAAATCTTATCTCCCTGATAGATAAGGCTTTTATGCACAAAGATAAGGTGGACACGGTTTCTGCTGGGCCAGCAGGAGGGGCTGCAGAACAGCCTGTACCTGAGGGCGCGGTGGCTGCTGCAGGAGTTAACCCTGGTGAGAAGGATGAACCAAATAAGGGCACAGCAGAGACATTGTCTGTGACCCACAAAACTGAGGTTGGCATGGAGTGTCAACGTGACGTCACTGGTAATGTTCTGGAGCAGTTCACTGATGCTGAGCCTGAGAAGTTGGGTATGAGTCCAGCACCTGGCAGCGCTCTGGTGGAGCACCAGGCCGTGTTTACCTCCAGCTGCGAGAAGGTTCCGTTAACCGTCGCAACTTTTCAAGTCTCAGCAAGTGAGTCTCTCTGCATCCCCAGTGTCATGAAAATCCCCAGGAAGGACTTAGGTCTGGAGTCAAGGGCCTGGTTTATAACCGAAGCATTAAAAGAGATGCTTGAACTTTGGGATGTACAGCCAATCTATACTAGTGTGTCTCCTCCACAGTCTGATGGTCTGGTACTGCGGAGTACCTCTAGGTGGAGCACTGTATGGCAGGCTGTACAGAGCAAAGCAAAACAGGACAGGAATGGTTTATTCCTAAATTTGCTACTTTTGTTAAAAGTTGCCGCTACGTATGCTGCTAGATTAGATCCAGAAAAAATATTTGAGACAGACGTTGGAGAAGTTGAAAATAAGCCTAAATTGCCTGTGGTTACACCTCCTAACAGCCAGATGGGAAGCATTTCTGCTGCTATGGTCCAGTGTGGTGCTGGTCAGTTGGTGAAGGGCGTGTATACTGCACCAGTAGAAAAACCACATGAGGTGGAAGGGCCATGTGTGGACCTGAAAGCAGCAGAGATCCTGACCAGGGCTCAAACAAAGGTGGTTAAAGAGACTGGGGTCCCCAGTCCAGTGCTTGGTCTAGGTGACAAACCTAATAATAAGGTCCCCGGGACAGGGGAATGGACAAGGAGCGTGGTAAAAATTGTATGTGAATCAGACGAGAGCTTGCCTGTTCCAGTGGATAAAAATACAGATGGCATCAGAACGGGTCAAGTGGTAGGACAGCTGCCTGCAGAGTGGGTGAACCCAGGGGAGGTGGCATCCTGTGAGGTTCCTGTGGGTGATGGCGGCCCTCTGGTATGTGTGCCCTCTGCAGACTCTGCCCTAGCAAATATTGAAAAAAAAGGCATTGGTGACATGTGCAACATTGAGAGGTCTAATGTTGGTTTGAATATGTCTGTCAATGATGAACCAAATAATGTGTTAATGGTACATGATAATGTGGTGTCCAAAGGTACAGGTAAACCTGATAATCAATTAGTGACTGCTGAGTCAGGTACCAGAAATAAGAGGTGGGTTTCCGTTCTAAACACTATAGAAATAGGCCCCCCTACAGTCTCAGAACAGTACTGCTGAGAGAGTTTTGGGGAAACCTGGGAACCTGAAGCGTGGAGGCAGAAGGGTTGGTAGGAAGACCAACGGGAACCCATTAAGATTTCAGGAGAGGAAGTGCTTGTGGAAATGCACTCGGAAGAAAAGTTGGGAAGGTCGCATCAAAGCTCAGAGCAGAGTAACAGTAAGGCTTAGAGGGAGACACCAAAGGAGGCATTGGGTGGAGTTCCCCGTTAGGAGAAGCGAGGTTGGACAGGAGGGTACTTCTGTAAATGGTATCTGGCACAGAGGTGCCAAAAGTAACTTGGGTGTTCCGCCCTCTGGGTCGAAACAAAGGGGGGGGATATGTGGTAGTACGGAATCTCCAATCCTGGGACCGGGTTTTGGGACCAGCCAGCAGTCTGGCTGGATGATTGCACAGGTGGGTCTTGGGCTTAAAACAAAGCCAACACCATGGTTCTGGGCTTCACCCTCCCGAGGAGTCCAGGTGTGTAAGGGAGAAGAAGTGTGCATGTCTGCACAGGTCGGTCTGTCAGAGCAGACAGAGGGTCCAAGCTTGTGGGCTGAAAAAGAAGCTAGTAAAGAGTGCTGAGGTACTGGGTGTACAGGAACTCTGTTAAAGAGCAAAGAGGGCTGCAGCAGAAGTCTGAGCAGCAGTGCTGCTAAAGAGAGCCAGGTGGCTTGGTATTTTTGGTTCTACGTACATTATTGCTGTGGAAAGCTGAAACCCCTGTGTGGGCAACTATTTTGTTATCGGACTTTTCTTTCTTTAATAAAAGTGGGCCTACAAGCCCTTAAAACGGCATATCTGGCGTGGACTCAGCTCACTGGTAAGCTCTACCTTTAAGCTAAAATAACCCCCAAATATTACAATCCACATCATCTCTAGTTTTGAAATACTTCTAACTAGATGAGTCCCCCTCCAATTGGGCTTGAATTTATCAGTCCCCAAAAAAATCGTATTAGAGGGGTCTCTGTTGTGTGTCACAAGATAGTGTTTGGATACCGAATGTTTAGTAAAACCCCTGCAAATGTTACCTATGTGTTCATTTAGGCGCACATGCAGGGGACGTTTAGTCCGGCCCACATACTGGAGGCCACACGGGCACTCCAGCAAGTAGACCACCGCCTCCGTAGAGCAGTTGATAAAAGGCTCTATATCGTAAATCTTTGAAGTGGTAGTTGACCTGAAGGTCGTACTTCTCCTGGTCCTACAACCATTTATACTACAAACAGGACATTTCCTGCATTGGTAGTAACCTGTGAGGTCTGAAAAAAAATGTGGTCGATTTATAGGAGGATCCAAAATATTAGGGGCCACCCTATCTTTCAATGATGGTACTCCTCTGTAGACTAATTGTGGCCTATCAGGCAAAATAGTTTTAAGTACAGAATCGTTCTTCAATATATGCCAATGCTTATTTAATATATGCTTGATTTTGGTATGCTGGCATGAATAGTTAGTGATGAATGGATGACGAAAATAATAATTTCTATGGCCGTCTCTTTGCTCCTTCAGTAGGTTAGTTCTATCAGTACGGCCTACCTGTTCTACCGTGAGGGCTAGGGAATCTGGTGAATATCCCTTATCAATGAATCTTTGGGTCAGGACCTGAGCCTGCTCCAAAAATACCTCATGTTCAGTGCAATTGCGTCTCAGTCTCAGAAACTGACTCTTAGGCACTGACCTCAACCAGGCCAGATGATGACAACTGGAAGTGGGTATATAGGAATTCCTATCAGTGGCTTTAAAAAAGGTTGATTTAACAAAACGCTCTCCACTGATAGAAATAGTAAGATCTAAAAAGTTAATTTTTTTGAGGCTAGCTTCATAGGTAAGATGTATACCTCTAGTATTACAATTAAGCTCTTTCATAAAGGAGGGAAGATCCGATTCACTTCCATCCCATAGGAGGAGGATGTCGTCTATGTAGCGAGCCCACAGGGTCACCTACGGCCTATGCTGAACATAGACGACATCCTCCTTCCACTTGGCCATAAAAAGATTTGCCAAACTGGGGGCATACTTAGCCCCCATAGCTACACCCCTAGTCTGGCGGAAGAAACTACTGCCAAACCAGAAAAAGTTATGGGTGGCTGCATAATCTAAGAGCCGCATAATAAAATCAATCTGTTCAGAAGGCAGGTTTGAGAAGCGCTCCAATGAGTCAGAGACAGTCTCCAAACCTAGATGCTGGGGTATAATCGTATAAAGTGACGTAACGTCTGCAGTCACTAGAAGGGTCCCTTGTCAGGGTTGATATCTTCCAAGGAGATTAATAACATGCCTCGTATCTTTAATAAATGATGGCATCCTGTGTATCAATGGTTGCAAAAAAAAAGTCTATGTACCTGCCCACCCGGGAGGTAATAGAATCAATCCCACTAATGATGGGACATCCCGGGGGGCAGGTGAGACTCTTATGGACTTTCGGTAAGTAATAAACTATAGGAATCCTGGGAGTTTTAGGAATCAAAAAAGCCTTCTCTTTTTTATTTAAGATCTGCATATCAAACCCATCTGAAACTATGCGCTCCAAAATCCTTTTATATTTATCATTCGGATTGGAGGGCAAGGGGGTGTAGGTGGCATCATCACTTAGGATTCGATTCATCTCACATACATAATCATCTTTATCTAAGATAACTATGCCACCCCCTTTATCCGCCGGACAAATGTCCACATTTTTATTGTTACATATAGATTTGATCCCAGCGTTTATCTCTTCTTTGTTCCTAACTTTCTTAATATGTAGGTCATCCAGGCCCTTCAGAGCCAAATCTCTAAATACCTTCAAAGAAGGACAAAGATGTCCTGGTGGGTTAAAGAGGGATGCATTGGACAGTTCTAAGAAAGTTAGTAGGATTGGAAGCTACATAACGTTGAATGTTCAGCTTTCTTACATATTTATGAATATCCATATAGGTTTGGAATTTATTGATATTTTTCGCTGGAGCATATTTAAGGCCCTTGTCAAGGACCCTCAATTCACAATCACTCAGTCGCCGAACTATGATTAAAGATTCCCGTACCGACTATGTTCGTGGTCTTTTTGGGCTGAGTACGCCTCCCCCCTCGAGTTCCTCTCTTAGTTTGATGACTCTTTTGATGCCCTGGTTTGGCCTGGGAAAACCCCAGCCATTTTGTCCAGGGTTAGCCCCTAAACTCCCATTGCAGAGATCTCCCTGACTATCATCATATGGGCCTCTGTTATTGGTCCTCAAACTCCCCATACCATCGATTGGCAAATAACCTCCTTCTGGGGGAAAATTGGGATCCTGTAAAGATAGAAAACTGTTCTGTGTAGGAACATTAAACTAGGACTGATAGTCAACATCATAATGTACCACTTGACTGTTACTATAAGATGTTGATGGGTTAGATCTCTGGTATTGGGACGGGGGTAGTGACTGATTGGAAAAAGGTGGTGGGAAGTATCCCTGCTTTAAGTTGGGGCCTCCCATCCACCCAGGCGGAGGGCCAGATGGTCTCCCCTGTCTCCAATTGGAGGAGGGGGTACCCTGAAAATATTGGGGTTGTGGGCCCTGACCACATGCTTCGGAGGGGGGACCACCCTGACGTTGGCCACCTCCACCTCTCCCTCCATGTCCATAACTGGGAGGAGATAAACGTTTGGACCCCCTGTTTTGGCTGTAATTCGCTACCCCCTCTCCGGGGGAATGGAAACGAGAGTTGGCGGATTGAACAGTTTGATTCTGTGTATTAAGAGGTCGTGCCTCACCCTGGGGAGTAGCTGCTGGAGTGGTGTCCATAGCTAGACTAGGGGTCCCTGTTTGCTCTGCTATAAAAAAAAATTGCCATTCAAAAACCATCGTAGATTGGTAGTCAATGACATCTCTATTATATTTATTTTTTAATTTCTGTTCCCTCTCTTCCTTCTCTAATATTTTTAAAAGGGTTTTAGATCTATCGATATATTCCTCACTGTTTTTGAGAGGGAATATTTTATCCTTTATGATTTTAATTTCAGTATCTAGCCGGTCCAATTTATTGTTCTTTCTCTTGACTAGAAATCGCAAAAAGGCCACCCGGGCCTCATTGAAATATTTATACCACCCATCTAAATCAACCTCACCCCTCTGGGGACACACCTCTCACCTCAAATTACGGGGAACCATCTGTTGTTTGATATAGGTTTCCAAAAAGGCAATATCCCACTGTTAGGTTTTTTAACCTCATAAATAGACCTCCAAGGTCACCAACCCCCTCAGTGTTCACCACTCTCGAGGCACGGAATTCAAAAATATCCATAAGAATAGAATAGCAGCAATAAATGTATAAGAATCACAAACTGGTAAAAAGAGTAAACTGCGCTATTCAAAAGCCCTCCCTGTAAGCAGCAATCAAATCGTAATAAAAGCTATGTGTAATGGTGAGCTGCGCTAAGTAAAAATACAGACGAAGATCTGCAGAAGAGTTTTTTGCTTCAGCTCAGTAGCGGCTGGTGCTCAATTTTCTTGGGGGGGGGGGGCGGCACGCGGCCCCCACCCAGACAGCCACATACCCCCCCAAGCCAGCCAGCCACCCCCCACCTTGGCACTCAATGGCTCTCTGCTTACCCTGTTGCTCGATCAATCAATCACCGCTTCACTAGCCCGTCGCATACCAAGCCCAGGGTTATATTGCCCCCTTTAGGAGAGGACTAGGCAGAACACATAAAAAACAACCCAGCACCATCCAGGGGCGGTCCTACTGGCTATAACCCCTCACCCTGCTTCCAGCAGCTCAGTTCGTCAAAAAGCAGTACAAACATAAATCGGAGGGGTGGGTGCTGTGTCTGTCAATGAACATCAGATAAAAGGATTTTAAGGTGAGTATAAAAATCCTATTTTCTCTTTAGATCTTTGACGGATACAGCATCTTAATCTTGACCTTAGGGAAGTCCCCAAGCAGTGTCAAAAACAAGGGTTGGGAACAGAAAGAAAACAAACTCCACCCATAACAAAAATAACTCCTCCTCAGAGGAGTCACAACCTCAAATGGCCGCCTGCAAAACCTTGCAGCCGAATCACACATCCAAAGATGCGCCCAAATCAACCTTGTAAAATTTGGTGAAAGTGTTAACAGATGACCAGGTGGGAAATGGAGGCTTGATGTTAGAAAGCCCAGGAGGCACCAATCGCCAGGCCCTTCTTCGGACCAGCCACCGATACAAACAGAGAGTCCAACCTCTGGAAAGGAGCCACAGGATACACCCACAGGAACCGGACCACATCCAAAGAATGTAAAGCAACCTCCTTGGGATGCGACGGCCGAGGACATAAAGACGGAACACAATGTCTTAATTTAGATGAAACAACCTTCGGAAGAAAAGAGGGTTGCAGACGCAACACTGCCATACCCTTGTGAAGTTCCAAGTAGGGAGGCTTGCATGACAAGGCTGCCAACTCAGAAACCCACCTTGCAAATGTAATAGCCACTAGAAAGACTACTTTCTGAGAGAGTGTCAATAAGGGGATCTCCCTAATGTTTTCAAACAGCGGTTTCTGAAGCACCGAGAGCATCAGATTCAAATCCCATATAAGCACCAATGAGTGAGTCGCCAACGGTCGGTGAAAAAGGACAGCCAACGCTGATATCTGCCCCTTAATGGTGCCCAATGTAAGTTTCTGATCCACTCCTCGTGGCAAAAACAATAGGATCCTGGAAACTGAATATGTACGCGGCCGTCACCCCATCTCTTCACACATGGAGATGTATGCCTTCCACATGTGATGATCAATCTTCCGGGAAGAAGACTTCCGCGCCCTCAGCATAGTGGAAATCACCAAAGTCGACAGTCCTTGGTCCCTCAGCACCTGGCTTTCAACAGCCATGCCATTAAAACCAGCAACGGTAAAGCAGGATGAAGTATAAGACCTTACGACAGCAGGTCCTTCTGCATCGGCAGCCGCCAAGGAACATCCGCCACCATTCGTACTAAGTCGGCATACCAAGAACATCAAGGCCAATCTGGGGCAATCAGAATCACTGGAATCCCCTCGGCCTCCACTCTGCATAGCAGATTAGGGATGAGTCTGAGCGGGGGAAAGGCATAAATCAGCCGATAATGCCGACATGGGGCCACCAATGCGTCCGCCCAGGGATCTTTTGACCTGGCCACAAACCTATGAACCTTCCGATTGAGCCGAGAGGTTAAGAGATCCACATCCAGCATGCCCCACCTTAGGCAAATGAGCCGAAACACTTCCGGATGCAGTGACCATTCCCTTTGGTCTAGCAACTGACGACTAAGGTAGTCTGCCAGTTTTTTAAGCCTGGAATGTATACGGCTAACAGAGCCGGCACATGCCGCTCTGCCCACTGTAGGATGTGAGAGACCTCCAGCGCTGCAGCTGAGCTCCTTGTCCATCCTTGATTATTGACATACGCCACCGCTTTGACGTTGTCCGACTGGATCCTGACCGGACGCCCCTGCAGCCGCTGCGACCATGTGGAAAGGCACCGCCTGATTGTCCGAAGCTCCAGCACACTAATCGACAGGCGGGATTCTTCCTGCGTTCAGCGACCCTGGGCCGACTGGATGCCCCAAACCCCCCCCCCCCCCCAGCTGGGCAGGCTGGCGTCCATTGTGATCACTGTCCAATGAAGATGAAGAAACGATTTCCCGGACTGAGGGGCCGGAGACCTCAGCCACCAGAGAAGAGACTCCCCGACTAGCTGGCTCACCCAAATTTGAAAATCCAGGGATGTCAGAAATTTGTCCCATTTGGACAGGATCTATTTCTGCAAGACTCGAGTGTGGAATTGAGCATACGGTACCACCCTGAAAGTGGCTACCATGAGACCCAGAACTCGCATGCAAAAACGCAGCGATAACCACCTGCAGGACATCAACAACTGCACCGCAGATTGAAGAGTCTGCAGCTTGTTTGAGGGAAGAAAAACTCTCGCCGCAGAGGATTCCAGAATCAACCCCAAGTACTCCAGGCGTTGAGTCAGCACCAACACCGACTTCTGGAGGTTCAACACCCAACCAAACTCCGGAGAGTCTGTATGGTGATCACCACATCCTCCCTTAATTCTGAGGCAGAAGCTGCTTTCAGAAGAAGGTCATCCAGGTAACCCACGATTGCGATCCCTCGTTGTCTCAGCTATAATTGGGGGCAGCCCCTTGGTGAAGACCCTCGGCGCCATCGCTAGGCCAAAGGGTACAAATAGGTAGTGCTCGTCCCCGACCACAAATCGCAGAAACTTTTGGTGTCTGACGCATATAGGGACATGCAAGTATGCGTCCTTGATGTCCAAAAACGTCAAGAAATCCCCTTGATTCCATCCTGAACCTTCGCACCTTCATAAAGCAATTGAGGGCCTTGAGATCCAAGACCGGACGGACCCCTTCCTTCTTCGGGACTACAAACAGATTGGAGTAGAAACCCTGAAACCTTTCCCAGGTTGGTACAGGCACTATCACCCCCCACAGAAGTAAGTCCTGTACTGCCCCAAACAGGGCCTCCCAATGAGTTGGAAGAAGAAGAAGGTTGGAGGGAAAAAATCTGTCTGGCGGACAAGAAAGAAACTCTATCTTGTAGCCTGGCAAAACTAGTTTGCATACTCACTGGTCGGAAAGGAGAGAGGTCCACCGGGCTGCAAGCTCCCGAAGGTGACCCCCCACCCCAGAGTCGGGCAGGGACGAACCTTCATGCGGCAGCTGATTTGCTGAAAGGTTTGGTCGGCTTGCAAAACCAGGGACGCCTTTGTCCCTCAGCGGGCACCTTGTCGGACTGGGAACACTTACCTGCCAACCCAGGCAAATGAGAAAGCCGCTTCTGAGTGAAAAAAGAGGGCCCCTGCCTACGGCGTGGCTCCTTACCTTTCCTGAACTGTGGGAGCAAAGTACGCTTTCCGCCAGTAACATTCTTAATAATGTGATCCAGTGAGGCGCCAAACAGCCTCTCACCTTGGAAGAGCAAATCCGCCAGCGCTTTCTTAGATGCCTGGTCCGCAGACCAGCATTTAAGCCAAATCAAGCGATGCAGCACCACTGCTGATAGAAAACAAAGGGGCCGTATCCAGGGCCGCATCACAGACCTACTTAAGGGAGTGCACCAACTGGTCTGCCAGTTCCACGCAAACTGGAGAAACCTGTTCCTTCCCCAACTCACGGTGCAACAACTTAGCCCTGAATGGTGTCTGTGACACCAGGGCCGTGGCTAACACCGGCCGCAATGCTGACCCCGCCATCGTAAAGATGGACCGGGAAACCACCTCGGCCCTTTTGTCGGCAGGGTCCTTGAAAGAAGGGAACCCTTCCACCGGAATCGTGGTCACCTTACTTAACCTGGATACCGGGGGGTCAACAACCGGAGGAGATGTCCATTTTTTCAGGAAACTCTCCTCAAAGGGGTAACGCACCACCATTTGTCTCGGGACTGAAAAGGCCCACTGCAGGCTTCCCCACACCTTGTAAATAAACTTATCAACATAAGTTAAATAAGGAAACACCTTAGCAGTGTGGGCTGGCTTGTGGGACCCAAAAGGGACCGACACCTCTGCAGACGTCCCCTACCATATCCTCTATCTTTAAGGTATCCCGCACCACTGTGATAAGTGCTCCTACAAGCGATTTTTTTTCCCTGCGCTGACATGAGTCTTCCTCCTCACTGTCCGAATGGTCCTGGTTCAGACTTGGGTCCCGCTGTGGCAGACGAGTCTGAATCAGAGCTCTCTCCAGAAGGCGGGGGGAGTTTTTTACCCCCCTTGCGCCCGTGCGCTGACAAATTTGGCCAACAAATTATTCCAGGACCACCGACAGAGCATCCATAGGCACTGCAGGTGCAGGGGAACCTGTTGCTATAACAGGGGTGTCTGGAGAAGAAGTGCCAGCGTCTGAGGCCATGCTGAACTCACACTCGCCTGTCACCCTTAGGGACCTAAGGCAAGCAAACACAAATGTCCACCCTCCTAGCTGCCACAGACTGAGGGGCCACCCTGCAGGACTCACCACTCTGACCCAGGTGCTGCACTGTGCTGCCGCCGTCCGCTCTCCTCTGTGCCTGCCATGAGGTGTCCTGTGTCCTTTTCATGCTGTATGAGTCTAAACCAGCTGCCCAGCCCTAGAGCACAACCGACCTGAGGATACCAGAAAATGTCCGCCAGCCGCCTCAGCAAAAGACATCTGAAAATGCAGGGAAAATGGCTGCCGGACTCCAGGAAAATGGCCACGGTTACAAGAAAATGGCAGCGGCTGCAAGAAAATGGCCACGGCTACAAGAGAATGTCCATGGTTCCTGCCGCGATCTCCAGCACGGGGCCTGTCGGAACCGACCCAGCGCGTAGCCAAGGTCTGCACACACTTGATGGCCAGGCTGGGGAGACTACCATTTTATCCAGCCTGTCACCCAGCCCGGCTGTTGATTGTAGATCACAGGAACCAAAAACAGGCAAAAAAGGAAAAATTCCAAGGACCATTGGTCCCCGCAGGGAGCCAGGTCCTGCTCCTAGACTAGGCAGAAAAAAACTGAGCTGCTGGAAGCAGAGTGAGGGGTTATAGCCAGTAGGACCGCCCATATGCAATGCTGTGTTGTTTTTTTATGTGTTCTGCCTAGTCCTCTCCTAAAGGTGGCAATATAACCCTAAGGTCAAGATTAAGATGCTGTGTCTGTCAATGAATGAAAGAGAAAAAAAAAATCCCATTGAAATCCATGCCTCCGGCACCCTCCATGGAGATTAGGGGCCGGGCACATGGATTAGAGGGGTGGCGCCCCTGTGTACCATATGAGCGGCCACCACTGCTTGGGTGTATTTAATCTAGTGACTCATTTCTAAAGCGACTAATTCAAGTGTCCGCACTATTCTGTATATTGGGGTATATAGTATTCATCCCCTTGGCATTTTTGGTGTTTTTTTTGTCTCACAGCCTGTAATTAACATGGATTGTTTGAGGATTTGCCTCATTTAATTTACAGAACATGCCCACAACTCTGAAGATGTTTTTGTTTTTTTATTGTGAAGCAAACAACAAATAGGACAAAATAACAGAAAAAGTCAATGTGCATAACTATTCACCCCCCTAAGTCAATACTTTGTAGAGCCACCTTTTGCGGCTATCACAGCTCCAAATCGCTTTGGATAAGTCTCAATGAGCTTACCACAGGGCTCGACAAACCCCAGGCGCCAGGTTGCCAATGCGACCAGAAATCGCAACCTGGCGCCTAAGCTGCCACCAGCCCACTCACTATCGATGCCCCAGACATGCAGCGCATGAACACTGACTGCCGGCCTCCTCCCTCCTCCACACTCAGCGGCGCCGCGCTAAGTGTGTGAAACTGACAAGCAACGGAGAGAGGAGGATCTGTCAGATTTCAGCCTGATCTCGGGATGGGCGGGACCCGGCCAGGGTGTGCGTGACCCGGCTGGGGTGGGCGGGACCCAGCAGCTATCAAACACCAGCCAATGGGATCTGGGCGGGCCGCTACGTGTATGTGGCCCGTCCCTTTTCTTAAGCAGCCCAATCGTTGGCTGGTGTTTGATAGCTGCTGAGTCCCGCCCACCCCGGCTGGGTCCCGCCCACTCCGACATCAGGCTGAAATCTGACAGATCCGCCTCTCTGTTACTTGTCAGTTTCCCCCCCCCCCCCCCCCCGGCTGGGTCCCGCCCATTCCGACATTAACCTCAATTCTGACAGCTCCTCTGTTACATTTCAGTAACAGAATGCTCCGTGTGAAACCCGCCAGTCCCACCTGCCAGTGCCAACCAGTGCCATCTGCCAGTGCCACCGCCAATCAGTGCCACCTGCCAGTGTCACCTGCCACCACCAATCAGTGCCACCTGCCACCACCAATCAGTGCCATCTGCTAGTGCCAACCAGTGCCACCTCCAATCAATACCACCTGCAACCACCAACCAGTGCCACCTGCCACCGCCAATCAGTGCCAGCGCCAAGCAGTGCTACCGCCAATCAATACCACCTGCAACCAACCAGTTCCACCGCCAATCAGTGCCATCTACCAGTGCCAATCAGTGCCACCTGCCAGTGCCACCGTCAGTCAGTGCCGAGTGTCACTGCCAATCAGTGCCACCTGCCACCGCCAACCAGTGCCACCTGCCAGTGCCAACCAGTGCCACCTGCCAGTGCCAACCAGTGCCCCCTGACAGTGCCAACCAGTGCCACCTGCCACCACCAATCAGTGCCACCTGCCAGTGCCACCACCAATCAGTGCCACCTGCCAGTGGCAACCAGTGCCATCTGCCAGTGCCAATCAGTGCCACTGCCAACCAGTGCCACCGCCAATCAGTACCACCTGCCAGTGTCAGTGCCACCTGCCACCACAAATCAGTGCCACCTGCTAGTGCCAACCAGTGCCACCGCCAATCAATACCACCTGCAACCACCAACCAGTGAACACCTGCCACAACCCAGTGCTACCGCCAATCAGTGCCACCTACCAGTGCCACCTGCCAGTGCCAATCAGTGCCACCTGCCAGTGTCACCGTCAATCAGTGCCACCTGCCAGTGACATCTGCCACCGCCAATCAGTGCCACCTACCAGTGCCATCTGCCACCGCCAATCAGTGCCACCGCCAACCAGTGCCACCTGCAAGTGCCAAACAGTGCCACCTGCCACCACCTACCAGTGCCACCTGCCACCACCTACCAGTGCCACCACCAACCAATGCCACCTGCCAGTGCCAACCAGTGCCACTGCCAATCAGTGCCACCTGCCACTACCAATCAGTGCCACCTTCCAGTGCCACTGCCAATCCGTGCCAACTAGTGCCACCGCCAACCGGTGCCACCTGCCAACACCAACCAGTGCCACCGCCAATCAGTGCCATCTGCCAGTGACAACTAGTGCCATCGCCAACCAGGGCCACCTGCCATCACCAACCAGGGCCATCTGCCACTTCCAAACCAGTGCCACGTGCCACCGCCAGTGCAACCTGCCAGTGCCAATAGTGCCACCTGCCAGTTCCAAACCAGTGTCACCTGCCAATGCCAACCAGTGTCACCTGCCGGTGCCATCTGGCAGTTCCACGTGCCTTCCAGTGGCAACCAGTGCCACCTGCCAGTACCAGCCAGTTCCATCTGTTGCCAGCCTTACTCTTTCTGGTCAGCACATAACCCAGATGTAACAGCGTTTCAATGGAGTTATTGACTGGGTGCTCCATTGTGAATTGGGGATAGGGGGTGAAAATGAGTGGCCTTACCCTGGGAGCTGAAAAAAAAAACTGGCTCCTACCTTTTTTAACTGGCTCCTAAATTCATAGCAAATTTGTCAACCCCTGGCTTACCACATCTTACTACTGGGATTTTTTCCCATTCCACCTTGCAAAACTGCTCCAGCTCCTTCAAATTGGATGGTTTGTGCTTGTCATCTTTAAGTCACAGATTTTCTATTGGATTGAGGTCTAGGCTTTGACACATTTACATGTTTCCCCTGGTCTTAAACCACTCAAGTGTTGCTTTAGTTGTGTGTTTGGGGTCAATATCCTACTGGAAGGTGAACCTCTGTCCTAGCATCAAATGACACACAGAGTGGTACAGGTTTTGCTCAAGAATATCCCTGTATTTGGCACCATTCATCTTTCCCTCAACTCTGACCAGTTTTCCAGTCCCGACTGCTGAAAAACATCCCCACAGCATGAATGATGAGATGTGTCGGGTTTGCGCCAGACATAGCATTTTCTGTAATGGCCAAAAAGTTAAATTTTAGTCTCATCAGACCAGAGCCCATTCCTCCATACATTTTGGGAGTCTCCCACATGCCTTTTCGCAAACTCAAAATGTGCCATTTTGTTTTTTGCTGAAAGTAATTACTTTCTTCTGGTCACTCTGCCATAAAGCTCAACTCTATAGAGCATACGGCTTATTGCCGTCCCTATGTACAGATACTCCAGTCTCTGCTGTAGAACTCTGCAGCTCCTCCATGGTTACCTTAGGTCTCTGTTCTGCCTCTCTGATTAATGCCCTCCTTGCCCAGTACATGAGTTTAGCTGTGTGGCCATCTCTTGGCAGGTTTGCTGTTGTGTCTGTTGTGTAAAAAAAAAAAAAACATTTTTGAAAAAAAAAAATCCTTTTTGAAAAAAATGTTCAGCTCTTTCAGCTAATGGTGGGACTTCTTCAACTTTTTTACTACTATTTATACTTTTTAAAATATTAACCTTTTTAACACTTTTCACAGTTACTCAAGCCACTCCACCTAGTTACTCTGCCCACTCCAGTAGGTGGAGGCAAGAACACTTCACACAATTTCCCCCAAAATTTTAGCTTTTCTATAACCTAACCCTGATTTGTACTTAACAACATTGTCGCCTACTTGTTTGGAGAGTTCCTTGGTTTTCATGGCAGTGTTTGGTTAGTGGTGCCTCTTGCCCTTGGGGCCTTTCAAAAAGGAGGGTATATGTAATGACAGATCATGTGACACTTAGATTGCACACAAGTGGACATTATTTCACTAATTATGTGATTTCTGAAGGTAATTGGTTGCACCAGAGCTTTTTATGGGCTTTATAACAAAGGGGGTGAATATATACGCACATGCCAATTATCTGTTGTTTATTTCTGAAAAATAGTTTTATGCATATATTTTTCTAATTTTACTTCACCGACTATTGTGTTCTCACATATAATTCAGATAAAAAAAAAAAACATTGAACTAAAGGCTGTAATGTAACAAAATAGGTAAAAAGGGAAGGGGGTGAATAGTGATGGACCAACTTCCGACGGGACGTTTTGCGAACGCGGGCCACATTGACTTCAATGGGAGGCGAACTTTGCAAACCTACAGGTCAAATTTGCAGCCACAAAATAATTGCTAGCTGTGCAAACATAGTCCCACCACATGGCCAATGACATAACACATGTATGAGGTGAATCTGGGATCGACAACTACAAGCATTCTTTTTTTATATGTGAAATTGTGACAATTCAGGACTGTGGAGCGCATGAAGGCAATGGAGGAGAGGGAAGGTCAGGGTAGGCAAAGAAAAGGGTGCAGGAGATGATCACCAGCAGCGTGACATACAGCAATGACACCTGCACCGTGATAGAATGATCTGACACCAGCACCGTGATAGAGAGCACTGACATCAGCAGCGTGACATACAGCAATGACACCTGCACCGTGATAGAGCGATCTGACACCAGCACCGTGATAGAGAGCACTGACACCAGCACCGTGATATACAGCACTGACACCAGCACCGTGATATACAGCACTGACACCAGCACCGTGATATACAGCACTGACATCAGCAGCGTGACATACAGCAATGACACCTGCACCGTGATAGAGTGATCTGACACCAGCACCGTGATAGAGAGCACTGACATCAGCAGCGTGACCTACAGCAATGACACCTGCACCATGATAGAGTGATCTGACACCAGCACCGTGATAGAGAGCACTGACACCAGCACCGTGATATACAGCACTGACACCAGCACCGTGATATACAGCACTGACACCAGCACCGTGATATACAGCACTGACATCAGCAGCGTGACATACAGCAATGACACCTGCACCGCGATAGAGTGATCTGACACCAGCACCGTGATAGAGAGCACTGACATCAGCAGCGTGACATACAGCAATGACACCTGCACCGTGATAGAGTGATCTGACACCAGCACCATGATAGAAAGCACTGACATCAGCAGCGTGACATAAAGCACTGACACCAGCACCGTGATATACAGCACTGACACCAGCACCATGATATACAGCACTGACATCAGCAGCGTGACATACAGCAATGACACCTGCACCGTGATAGAGTGATCTGACACCAGCACCGTGATAGAGAGCACTGACATCAGCAGCGTGACATACAGCAATGACACCTACACCGTGATAGAGTGATCTGACACCAGCACCGTGATAAAGAGCACTGACATCAGCAGCATGACATACAGCAATGACACCTGCACCGTGATAGAGTTATCTGACACCAGCACCGTGATAGAGAGCACTGACATCAGCAGCGTGACATAAAGCACTGACACCAGCACCGTGATATACAGCACTGACACCAGCACCGTGATATACAGCACTGACACTTGCACCGTAAGCAGCCCCAGGAGGAAGTCAGCATAGCACAGGGATGGTGGGAGCCCCTCATAATGAGCATAGCACAGGGATGGTGGGAGCCCCTCATAATATGCACAGCAGAGGTACAGCCCCAGGAGGAAGTCAGCACAGCACAGGGATGGTGGGAGCCCCTCATAATAAGCAGCCCCAGGAGGAAGTCAGCACAGCACAGGGATGGTGGGAGCCCCTCATAATAAGCAGCCCCAGGAGGAAGTCAGCACAGCACAGGGATGGTGGGAGCCCCTCATAATAAGCAGCCCCAGGAGGATGTCAGCATAGCACAGGGATGGTGGGAGCCCCTCATAATGAGAATAGCACAGGGATGGTGGGAGCCCCTCATAATATGCACAGCAGAGGTACAGCCCCAGGAGGAAGTCAGCACAGCACAGGGATGGTGGGAGCCCCTCATAATAAGCAGCCCCAGGAGGAAGTCAGCACAGCACAGGGATGGTGGAAGCCCCTGATAATAAGCAGCCCCAGTAGAAATATGACACCGCTCAACCTCTTCAAACAGGAGGGTATGGGCATATAGTACGGTGTGCTTTTTTTTGGACAAGGAAGTGAGCCAAATGAAGAAAGAAGGTCTGTGTGCTCGATTAAAAAAATCGTTTCTAGACATTTACATGGTCTACTGGTCACATGTGTTGAATTCCTCCGAGATCCATGCCTCATTCATTTTTAGAAATGTGAGGTAGTTAACATTGTCATGAGCTAGGCGAGTACGCTTATCGGTCATGAACCCCCCTGCTGCGCTGAACATCCTTTCGGACAAGACACTGGACAAGGGGCAAGCCAACAGTTCAATTGCAAATTTGGCAAGCTCTGGCCAGAGGTCAAGCCTGCCCACCCAGTAGTCCAGGGGTTCATCACTCCTCAGAGCGTCCACATCGGCCGTTAACCCGATGTAGTCGGACACCTGACGGTCTAGGCGTAGGCTGAAAGAATGACCTCATTTCAGAAGTCACCAACACATCTTTAAAATGGCCTCTTCTTGCAGGCGCTGTTGGATTGGTACCCGCAACTCCTTCTCTGGGAGTGGGAATTGCTCCTCTGCCAGCGCACGCAAAAGCAGAATGCAGCATTTCTCGAAGCAAGGCCTGGAAGTGCTCCATTCTGACAGCCCTCTGGGACGGCGGTAACATTTCCGCCATTTTGTGTTTGTACCGGGGGTCTAAGTACGTTGCCACCCAGTACTGGTCCTTGACCCTTATGCTTTTTATACGGGGGTCCCTATTAAAACACTGGAGCATGAAGGCCCCCATTTGCACTAAACTGGAAGCGGGGTAGTGGCCTGGCTCCTGCTCATCATCCAGGATAATGTCATCCTCTTCATTCTCCTCTCCCCATCCACGCACAACAACAGGGATCCCAGAAAGGTTTAAAGCATGCTCTTCTTGCTCCTCCTCATCTGCCCCGGCACCATCCTCCTCTGACTCCTCTTCAGACTCCTGTTGTTCACTTGTCTCAGATAGAGTAGCCCCCCCCCCTCGGAATTCATCCAGCATTGCAACTTCCTCATCTTCCCGCTCCTGCTCCTCCACAGCTTGATCAATGACACGACGCAATGCACGCTCCATAAAGAAGGCATAAGGTACCATGTCACTGATGGCGCCTTGGCTGTGACTGACCAGTTTGGTGATCTCCTCAAATGGCCGCAGAAGTCTGCATGCGTCACCCATGAGCAGCCACTGGCGCGGTGAAAAAAAAACCAGCTCCCCAGAACCTGTTCTGCCCCATAGTTCATTCAGGTAGACGTTAACTGCACGTTTCTGCTGGAGCAGCCTATCAAGCATATAGAAGGTTGAGTTCCATCGCGTCGGGCAATCGCAAATAAGACGTCTGCCCGGCAGATTGTGTCGCCGCTGAATGTCAGCAAGGCGAGCCATGGCCGTGTAAGATCTTCTGAAATGGGCCGAGATTTTCCTTGCCTGCGGCAAGATGTCCTGGACCCCAGGGTATTTGACAACGAACCGCTGCACGACCAAGTTTAAGACGTGTGCCATGCATGGCACGTGCGTAATTTTGCCCTGTTTCAATGCGCTAAGCAGATTGGCACCGTTGTCACACATCACTTTACCAACTGTCAAATTGAGCGGTGTTAGCCACTGATCTGCCTGTGAACGCAAAGCTGAAAGGAGTGCTGGGCCAGTGTGGCTCTTGGCTTCCAGGCACAACAGATGCAGCACAGCATGGCAACGTCTCACCTGGCATGTCGAATAGGTTCTGGGGAGCTTGGGCGGTGCAGCGAAAGAGACGCTAGCAGCGGAAAAGGAGGAGTCAGCTGAGGAGGAGAGGGAGGAGGATGGAGTAGGAGGAGGAGGAGAAGAAGAGCCAGGCCTGCATGCAATCCGTGGCGGTAAAACCAAATCTACACGGTGCCACGGGTTACATGCTTGACGGCCGTCAGAAGGTTAACCCAGTGGGCAGTAAAAGTGATATACCTTCCCTGCCCGTGTTTGCTAGACCACGTGTCTGTGGTCAGATGTATCTTGGCACGGACACTGTGTGCCAGAGATACATTCACTTGCCGCTGAACATGGCCATATAGCTCTGGGAGGCCCTTCTCTGAGAAATACTTCCTTCCTGGGACCTTCCATTGTGGTGTTCCAATGGCTACAAATTTGCGAAATGCCTCCGAGTCCACCAGTTTATATGGCAGTAGTTGGCGGGCTATGAGTTCTGATAAGCCAGCCGTCAACCGTTGGGCAAGAGGGTTATCCGGCGTCATCATTTTTTTACGCTCGAACATTAGGCCCACGGAAGTCTGCCTTTTTGCAGAAAAACGTGAGCGTGGCGTGATGGAAGATGGAGTGGAGGACAATTGTGAGGAGAGAGGAGAAGGAGAAGTAGAAGACGAAGCTGGACGGTGAGAGCCTGGAGTGTGGCTTTGTGTGTTCCGTAGCTCCCACTGGGCTCGGTGATGGCTGCTCATGTGCCTTCTTAAGGCGGTCGTCCCTAGGTGAGTGTTGGGCTTACCGCGACTAATGCGTTGACTGCAAAGATTGCAGATGGCAACACTATTGTCAGCAGCGGGCACGTTAAAAAAAGACCACACTGCGGAGCCATGTGCCGGCGTTCTGGGAGCACCAGATGTGACCGTATATGGTCGATGCCTCGCTCCTGATACATTAGCAGTCTGCTTTGTCCCTTCTGTGCAATGTAAGTTATTCCTGCTTCTCCTCCCTATCTGCTGGTCCATATCTCCCTCTGAACTCCCCTCCTCTTCCTCTCTTGTGGGCACCCACGTGACATCACACTAGACACGTCATCATCAACGTCACCTTCCCCACCGCTATAAGCAGAGATCTCGCAGTAGGCAGCAACACCGGGGACCAACCTCCTCCTTGGGCTGATCTGGGTACTGTCGTCAGACTGCTGAGTGGCGGTTCTTGCTACCTCCTCTTCCTGATCCAATGCCAAGAGTGGCTGCGCATCAGAAATGTCTTGATATGGATTGGAAAATAATTCCTGTGACTCAAGCGTAAGGTATGTGGTGGTGGTGGTGTTGGTGTTGTTGGTGGTAGTGTCTTTGGGGGTGCACATAGCAGAGAGTGAAGAAGATGGTGCAAATCGAGAGGATGAGGAGGGTGCAGAAGAGTAAGGCTGAGTGAGCCACTCAACCAAGTCTGGTGCATCCTTTAAAGTAATTGAACGCACCTTCTGCAACTTCCCACTTTGGCTCAAGCCTGTTGCTCCTGCCCTACCCCTACCACCCCTGCGGAAGGGCCTGCCTCTTCCTCTGCCTGTCATTTTTTTTTCCAATTTCTTTATTTTTTCCCCTTTTTTTCCTTCATATAAACAAGAATGGAATTTTACATAAACAGTCTGAATATCATACATCGAATTTCCATATTTATACATAGTAAAAAGAAAAACAACAATTCGTTCTATTTCCTTTACCTCTTGCTTCCCTTATAGTGTAATATATAAATCCATATAAATGACCCTGTGACAACTCTCAGTCCCTATACTGATAAAGGATTACTGCAGTATAGGGCAGCAGTCAGCAGTAGTGCACCTCAACCCTATATATTGTGGACCTATACCAGTCCTTAAGGAATAGCAGACTGTACCTCACTCAACCCTATGTACTGTAGTACCCTATACCTTACCAGTCCTTATAAGGACCTTTGTGGAACTAGTAGGTTGTGAATGATTAGCAGACTGTACCTCTGTCCCTATACTCATAAAGGACTACTGCAGCAGAAGGGCAGCAGTCAGCAGTAGTGCACCTCAACCTTATATATTGTGGACCTATACCAGTCCTTAAGGAATAGCAGACTGTACCTCACTCAACCCTATGTACTGTAGTACCCTATAACTTACCATTCCTTATAAGGACCTATGTGGAACTAGTAGGTTGTGAATGATTAGCAAACTGTACCTCAGTCCCTATACTCATAAAGGACTACTACAGCAGAAGGGCAGCAGTCAGCAGTAGTGCACCTCAACCCTATATATTGTGGACCTATACCAGTCCTTAAGGAATAGCAGACTGTACCTCACTTAACCCTATGTACTGTAGTATCCTATACCGTACCAGTCCTTATAGGGACCTTTGTGGAACTAGTAGGTTGTGAATGATTAGCAGACTGTACCTCAGTCCCTATACTGATAAAGGACTGCTGCAGTATAGGGCAGCGGGCAGCAGTAGTGCACCTCAACCCTATATATTGTGGACCTATACCAGTCCTTAAGGAATAGCAGACTGTACCTCACTCAACCCTGTGTACTGTAGTACCCTATACCTTACCAGTCCTTATAAGGACCTTTTGTGGAACTAGTAGGTTGTGAATGATTAGCAGACTGTACCTCAGTCCCTATACTGATAAATGACTGCTGCAGTATAGGGCAGCAGTCAGCAGTAGTGCACCTCATCTCTATATATTGTGGACCTATACCAGTCCTTAAGGAATAGCAGACCATACCTCACTCAACCCTATGTACTGTAGTACCCTATACCTTACCAGTCCTTATAAGGACCTTTGTGGAACTAGTAGGTTGTGAATGATTAGCAGACTCTACCTCAGTCCCTATACTCATAAAGGACTACTGCAGCAGTCAACAGTAGTGCACCTCAACCCTATATATTGTGGACCTATACCAGTCCTTAAGGAATAGCAGACTGTACCTCACTCAACCCTATGTACTGTAGTACCCTATACCTTACCAGTCCTTATAAGGGCCTTTGTGGAACTAGTAGGTTGTGAATGATTAGCAGACTGTACCTCAGTCTCTATACTCATAAAGGACTACTGCAGCAGAAGGGCCGCAGTCAGCAGTAGTGCACCTCAACCCTATATATTGTGGACCTATACCAGTCCTTAAGGAATAGCAGACTGTACCTCACTCAACCCTATGTACTGTAGTACCCTATACCTTACCAGTCCTTATAAGGACCTTTGTGGAACTAGTAGGTTGTGAATGATTAGCAGACTGTACCTCAGTCCCTATACTCATAAAGGACTACTGCAGCAGAAGGGCAGCAGTCAGCGGTAGTGCACCTCAACCCTATATATTGTGGACCTATACCAGTCCTTAAGGAATAGCAGACTGTACCTCACTCAACCCTATGTACTGTAGTACCCTATACCTTACCAGTCCTTATAAGGACCTTTGTGGAACTAGTAGGTTGTGAATGATTAGCAGACTGTACCTCAGTCCCTATACTGATAAAGGACTGCTGCAGTATAGGGCAGCAGTCAGCAGTAGTGCACCTCAACCCTATATATTGTGGACCTATACCAGTCCTTAACCACTACAATACAGGGCACTTTCGCCCCCTTCCTTCCCAGCCCAATTTTCAGCTTTCATCGCTCTAGCGCTTTCAGTGACAATTGCTCGGTCATGCTACACTGTACCCAAATGAAATTTTTATCATTTTGTTCGCACAAATAGAGATTTATTTTGGTGGTATTTATTCACGACTCCGTTTTTTATTTTTTGCGATATAAGCGCAAAAAAGCGGAAATTTGGAAAAAAAACAATATTTTCTTTTTTCTATTTTAAAAGAAATCCAATAAAATCAAATTTTGTCATAAATTTAAGCCAAAATGTATTCTGCTACATGTTTTTGGTAAAAAAAAATCCGTTAAGTGTATAATAATTGGTTTGTGTGATCACGGACATATGTACGCAAATGATCATGTACATATGTGTGCAGGTGATCACGTATATATGTGTGCACATAATCATTGGGACAAGTGATTTTAGTGGGACATATGTGGGGGACATGTTTTTATTATTAGGGACATGTGTTTTTATTTTTTGGGGACATGTATGTTTTGGGGACATATGTGGGGACTGTGTTTACACTGTGTGGTGTGTTGTGTGTTTACACTAGACTGAAGATCAGTGAGTAAAAAGCTGTAAAAAACAGCTCATACTCACTGATCATCAGCCGGCTGCAGCAATCTGCTCTCCTCTCCTCAGCGATGACTTCTGTGTGAGGAGAGGAGGAGCCGATTGCCTAGCAACTGGCTGTTTGTTTACATCACATGACGGCCGTGATTGGACATGGCCGTCATGTGATCAGGAGGGCCAATCACAGAGCCCTCCTGCCGATCTGAGATGCGCCGTGTCCCGGTGACACGGGCGCATCGGGATCGCGCCGCTGCGCGGGCACGTGCGCGCGCGATCCCGCTCCTCCTGATGGACGTTCCTGAACGTCCTATCAGGAGTAGACGGCTCCCACCCGGCCGTATATGTGCATTGGCCGGGTGGGAAGTGGTTAAGGAATAGCAGACTGTACCTCACTCAACCCTATGTACTGTAGTACCCTATACCTTACCAGTCCTTATAAGGACCTTTGTGGAACTAGTAGGTTGTGAATGATTAGCAGACTGTACCTCAGTCCCTATACTCATAAAGGACTACTGCAGCAGAAGGGCAGCAGTTAAGTATAATATTATTTCTTTATTTGGAAGAAAGAATATTATACGTGTACAAGCCTATTACCATACCAGTCCTGAAAAGAACCTTTGTGGACCTAATAGTAACAGCTACTGATTAAACTGACTGTCCCTCACTGCCACACACAGCTTCCTGCCTGTCCCTATTTAAACTGACAAAACACAGGCTGCTGGAACAATAACTTGAATAGCACTCAAAACTATATCCTGTACTACTTTACCATACCAGTCCTGAAAAGGACTTTTGTGGACCTAATAGTAACAGCTAATGATTAAACTGACTGACCCTGCTGCACACAGCGTCCTGTCCCTCTCTCTACACTGACAAAAGACAGGCTGCTGCAACAATCACTAGCACAGCAGTGCCTCAAACCTATATCCTGAACTACACCTAACACCTATACCATACCAGTCCTGAAAAGAACTTTTGTGGACCTAATAGCTAGCGATTTGGGTCACTGCAGTCTCTCCCTGCTCCACGCAGCAACCTCTCCCTATAGTGACAGTAGAAAGAATGTAAAATGGCCGCCGGATCGGGTCTATTTATAAGTTAGGGGGAATGTCCAAGTGTCCATGTGCTGTAATGTCTCAATTGGCTGTCCTGTACCCCATGATGGATGTGTCATCATAGGTCAAAATTCTTTTACACAGTAAACACGGAAGTCTGCCGGGCGAACGGCGGCAATAGTCCACCAATCGGGTGAACCACGAACAGCCAAAATTCGCCGCGAAACGACCGCCGGGCGAACCGTTCGGCCATCCCAGGGGTGAATACTTTTGCAAGGCACTGTATAGAGCTGGCCACTTGGTGTATTCTTAACAGAATTCCTTTATTGGCTACACATAAAAGGACACAGTATCCAAAATGCAACGTGTTTTGGCTCACACAGCATTCCTCATAGCCCTTTTGGCTATGAGGAAGGCTGTGGGAGCCAAAACGCTTTGCATTTTTGATACTATGTCCTTTTATGTGTAGCCAATAAAGGAATTCTATTAAGAGTACACAGAGTGGCCATCTACATATGCTATGGACTTTACCCATTATATTTCCGTTTGGAGTTCTAAGGGCTCGTTCCGATGTGCAGTAGCATTTACAGCCCCTCTGAAAAGAGATCTGTGATAGATCACTATTCAGAGGTGTTTGACAGGTGGTGAGGAGGCAATGTGTAATCTTTTCGCCATCTATTTTAATTATGAAAAAGCCATTTATTATCACAATTGTTTGGTTCCTTTTTAAATCATAATGATAACAGAAATCACCCAAATGGTCCTGATCAAAAGTTTCCATACCCTGAAATGTTTGGCCTTGGTACAGACACACAAGGTGACACACACACACAAATACACAGGTTAAGATAGCAATTAAAGGTTAATTTGCCACATCTGTGGCTTTTTAAATTGCAATTAGTGTCTGTCTATAAATAGTCAATGAGTTTGTTAGCTCATACATGGATGCACTGAGCAGTCTAGGTACTGAGCCATGTGGAGCAGAAAATAACTTTCAAAAGACCTGTGTAACAAGGTAGTAGCACTTTATAAAGATAGAAAAGGATATAAAAAGGTATA
Source organism: Lithobates pipiens (assembly GCF_037356315.1). Classification (NCBI taxonomy): domain Eukaryota; kingdom Metazoa; phylum Chordata; class Amphibia; order Anura; family Ranidae; genus Lithobates; species Lithobates pipiens. The sequence goes on from NW_027507903.1 coordinate 475,903,833, forward strand.
TCCATAAATACGCCAGTCAGTACTGTTCAATCACTTTTTAAGAAGTTTTTGAAATTAGGGGATCTCTTGATACCAAGCCAAGGTCAGATAGACCTAGAAAGATTGCAGCCACAACTGCAGGAAGAATTGTTTGGGATGCAAAGAAATCTACAGGCAATCTCAGGCTGCTCTGGAAAAAGGACAGTGTGGTTGTTTCAAGGAGCACAATATGATGATACTTGAACGGTCGAGTTGCCAAAAAGAAGGCTTTACTCTGTCAATGCCACTAAAAAGCCTGAATACAGAATGCCCAACATCTTGCCACGCAATACAGCTTCTGGCACACTCTAATCTGAAGTGATGAGACCAAAATAGAGCTTTATAGTCCACTCCATAACCATAAGCACTATGTTTTTAGAGGGGTCAACAAAACCTATAGTGACAAGAATACCATCCCCACTGTGAAGCATGGTGGTGACTGGTGTTTTGGGCAGGCATTAGCTCTAAAGGCACATGGAAACTTGTGGAAATTGATGGCAAGATGAATGCAGCATGTTATCAGAAAATACTGGACAATAGCATTCTTCTACAGGAAACTTTCGTATGGGATGCTCTTGGACTTTCTATCACGACCCTAAGCACAAGGCCAAGTTGACCCTTCAGTGATTACAGCATAAAAAGGTGAACGTTCTGGAGTGGCCATCACAGTTGCCTGACCTTAAAGAGGAACTGCAGTTTGCTTACATAATTTGTAATAACATGTAGCCATGGTGTGAGCACTACTGACAAACCGCCAAATCACCCCACTGCCAGATTTCATACATTCTTTCCAGAGAAAATGAACAGTCATTTGTGAGCTTTGTTTTTGTTGTTTTATTGGGGGGTACAACTTGGATAGAGATTGGGATATGGGATGCCCATGGAATAAGTCATTGCCATCATATTTACAAGTTTCAAGATAGAAGACAGAATGTGTACACTTGACTAAGTAGCAATCTTCTCCTGCAGTTCCCTGCAGACTGTTACTCCCTTTGCATCTCCTATGCAGACTATAGCTCCCTGCATCTCCATGCAGACTGCTGTTAACTAAGAGTTCTCCATCCATCACTGTGTGAGGGACAGAAACATCACTTTTGACCGTGTAAAAGTAATTGTCTTAGTTCTCTTCACCACCAGCCCAAACTTGCTTTTCCTTGCACACTTGGTTTCCTCCTGCACAACTTATAGTTACATTAGGGCATAACACATCCTCTTCTAATGGCTATGAAGAACTCACTCTGAATAAGCCCCTCTACTGGCTCTGGTGACTCGCTGCTACTAGGTCTGAGGCCTGCAGAAGCTCTCCCCGGAGGCCTAGTAGGTTAAAGTCTATGTTCTAGGAAATGGACTACTGCTCTCAGCCAGTCCAACTTTCAAACCACGTGTTCCCTGGTCACACTTATTTGACACAACTCCACACAGTCTCTTCCCTGATCCGGGATTCTCCATCATTCACCGTGTGTATGGATGCAGACTCCATTAGTGACCGTGTACTAACAGAGTTCCCTTCACAGACTCCCTGGCACCCCCAGTGGTTGTTGTCTGCGTGCCCTGACCGCAGTATACACCGCTATATTCACCTCACCTATATAGCTAGTGATCTATCTTTTATAATAGAGCTTGCAGTCAGTAGTGTTAGGAGCTTGTGCGTGCTGTCTGCGTGCTCTGTACCCAGTACATACCGCTATATCCACCTACATAGCTGTTCTCTATTTGAGCCCACTTGCCATCTGCAGGAGTTATTGGAAGTTGTGTGTGCCTCCAGCACAGCACAGTATACATCTGTATATACCCCTTTATCTCTGGTGTTCTATAATAAAGGCATCTGCAGGAGTTAGTGGGTGTTGTGTGCCTCTAGCACAATATACACTACCCAACTGCTTTTTTACCCAACTCCCTTCAGGCCATTACCATGTCTGGAAGGCCAGCAAGGAGTTGCAGACAGGAGCGAGCCGATAAAAGAGAGCAAGCAGGCTCTGTGTCTAGAGACAACAGTGCTGGTCGTGGATGCGGTGCATTGTCATCAGCACGTGGCCATGGGACACGCTTGTCCTTCTTTTCGGGCGCTGGACATGTTGAGCCGCAACATGCCAATGACTTGGTAGAGTGGATGACCAAGCCCTCTTCATCCTCCTCATCCTCTCTCACCCAGTCTCAGGGTACTAGCAAAGCAGCTGCCAACGCATCGTCTTCCCTCCTCTCAATGTCATCATCAGTGACTCCTTCCCTAGACCCACCACGTCCTCCTGAGGAGTCTCCTGAACTCTTTGAGCACAGTGTTGGGTACATGCTCCAGGAGGATGCCCAGTGTTTTGTGGGCTCTGATGATGACACTCAGCTAGAGGAAGGCAGTAGCGTGAGCGCAGAGAGAGGGGATGCTCAAGAAGGACAGCAATCTGGCAGTCATGTTCCACAAGCTGCAGCATACTGCCAGGTTTGCTACAGCGATGAAGAGGGAGGGGATGATGAGGGCACTGACTCCACGTGGGTGCCTGGAAGGAGAGAGGAGGAGGCACATGTCCAACGAGGCAGGATGCCCTCCGGGGGCCAGCTTAGGGGCAGCACACCGACTGAATCACACCGCAGAGCTCTGCCTGTGCAGGGCGCTGCCTCTGCCCGTTATTCTAAAAGTTCTTTGGTGTGGGCCTTTTTTGAGACGAGTGCATCAGATCGCACCGCTGCTATTTGCAACATATGTCTCAAGCGTATCTCGCGTGGCCAAAACATCAGCCACTTGGGCACCACATGCTTGACCAGACATATGTTGACCTGCCATGCAGCTCGTTGGCAAGCGTACCTCAAAGACCCACACCAAAGAACAAAGCGGACCTCTCCTTGCTCCTCATCAGCTGGCATCTCCAACCCCACTAGACCTTCAGTCCTCTCTGAAACCTGCTCTGAGAGGAATGAAGGTGTAGAATTAGGTGTGTCACAGCCAAGTGCTTCCGGGAACTCTGCTAGCGGTACACCCACCTCCGATTATAGCAGGCAAATGTCCCTGCCCCAGCTGCTGGACCGGCGAAAGAAGTTCACTCCCAGCCATCCACATGCCCAGCGGTTGAATGCTAGCTTGGCTAAATTGCTAGCACTTCAACTGCTGCCTTTTCAGTTGGTAGACTCGGCCCCCTTCCGTGAGTTTGTACAATGTGTGGTTCCTCAGTGGCAGGTCCCCAAACGCCACTTTTTCTTACCGAAGGCGATTCCGGCTCTCTACCGGCATGTGGAAGGCAATGTCCTTGCCTCGCTGGACAGGGCGGTCAGCGGTAAGGTGCATATTACCGCTGACTCATGGTCCAGCAGGCATGGACAGGGACGTTACCTGTCTTTCACGGCCCATTGGGTCACTCTTCTGGCAGCTGGGAAGGATGCAGGACAAGGTGCAGTAGTGTTGGAGGTTGTTCCGCCACCACGCCTCCAAAATGCTACTATTGGTTGTGACACACCTCTCTCCTCCACCCCCTCCTCTTCTTCTTCCTCCATGGCCTCTTCCAGTGCTCTGTCCTCAGAACCAGCGGTGCTTCGTAGGCGTTCCAGGGGCTACGCAAGAACGCAGGCAAAACGATGCCATGCCGTGCTTGCGCTGGTTTGTTTGGGGGACAGGAGCCACACTGGGGCGGATGTTTTGTCAGCTCTGCAGGGGCAGGCCAAGAGGTGGTTGACGCCATGCCAGCTTAAGCCAGGAATGGTGGTTTGTGACAATGGCACCAACCTCCTCTCAGCCCTCCGACAGGGACAACTGACCCATGTGCCCTGTGTAGCTCACGTCCTTAACCTGGTGGTGCAGCGGTTCTTGGGCAGGTACCCCGGCTTACAGGATGTCCTGAAGCAGGCCAGGAAAGTCTGTGTGCATTTCCGCCGATCATTTAATGCCTGTGCTCGGCTGGCTGAGCTCCAAAAGGAGTTGAACCTGTCCAAGAACCGCCTTATATGTGACATGCCCACCAGATGGAACTCAACGTTGGCCATGCTGCAGCGGCTGCACACGCAGCAGAGGGCCATCAATGAGTACCTGTGCGACTACGGCACCAGGACAGGGTCAGGGGAGCTCGGTTTTTTCTCACCACGCCAGTGGGGCATGATCAGGGATGCATGCACTGTCCTGTCACTGTTTGAGGAGGCCACAAGGATGGTGAGCAGTGACAGTGCATGCATCAGTGACACTGTACCTCTTGTCCACCTCTTGGAGCATACGCTGCGTGGAATAATGGACAGGGCACTTGAGGCAGAACAGAGGCAGGAAGAGGAGGACTTCCTTGCCTCTCAAGGCCCCCTTTATCCAGACAGTGTTCCTGCTGTGCCACCCATCACACAGGAAGAGGATGAGGAGGAGGAAGAGGAGGAGGATGATTGTGTCAGCATGGAGGTGGAGGCTGGCACTCAGCATAAGCAGCAGCAGCAGCAGTCTTGTAGGGATGATTTACAGTCCCAAGAAACACGTAGACTTGTACGTGGCTGGGAGGAGGTAGCTGCGGATCATGTTGTCCTTAGTGACCCAGAGGACTCCGGACCGAATGTCTCAGCTAACCTACGCTGCATGGCCTCCCTGATCCTGCAAAGCCTGCGGAAGGATCCTCATATTCTTCGGATCAAGGAGAGGGACCATTACTGGCTGGCCACTCTCCTTGATCCACGGTACAAGGGTAAGGTTGCCGACCTTATCTTGCCATCGCAGAGGGAGCAGAGGATGAGACATCTTCGGGAGGCCTTGCAGAAAGGTCTGTGCAACGCGTTCCCAGAGACTGGGAGGTTACAAACTCCTGGTCCTGGACAACGTGTTGCTGAGGCATCGGTCAGAAGGAGCGGTGGAGAAGGTGGCCGTCTGACTGATGCTTTCAGACAATTTTTTAGTCCGCAGCCCCAAGGTATGATCGGTTCCAGCACCCATCGCCAGCGTCTGATTTACATGGTGCAGGAATACCTAGAGGCAAGGTCAGACTTGGACACCTTTCCCACCGAAAATCCTCTGGCTTACTGGGTCTTGAGGATGGATCACTGGCCAGAGCTTGCACAGTATGCAATTGAGCTACTGGCCTGTCCTGCATCCAGCGTTCTTTCGGAACGCACCTTCAGTGCTACTGGTGGCTTTGTTACCGATCACAGGGTGCGCCTGTCCACCGAATCAGTTGATCGACTGACCTTCATCAAGATGAATCAGTCTTGGATCACCCACAGCTACCAAGCACCTGAAGCTGATGTAACAGAATAATTTGTTTTGAAATATCACATCCCTTCAAGACTGCCTATGCTGATGCTGAGTGACTGTCCTGTTATGTTGATTGTCTATCCTCTTCCTCCTCCGCTGATATGTTGGAAGAACATTTCTGGTTCTGGGTGATGCCATCAGCCCAATTTTTCTGCCCCTGTTTAACAGGGGCGTTTAAGTACAATTTTTGATGCAATTCTTTGCAGCAGGGCTAATTCCTGCAATCAAACAAGAGTATATGGGAGAGGTTGCAGTGTCGTGGCACCAGCACCAGTGCCTAAGGCCCAATTTTTCTGCCCCTGTTTAACAGGGGCGTTTAAGTACAATTTTTGATGCAATGCTTTGCAGCAGGGCTAATTCCTGCAATAAAACAAGAGTATATGGAAGAGGTTGCAGTGTGGTGGCACCAGCACCAGTGCCTAAGGCCCAATTTTTCTGCCCCTGTTTAACAGGGGCGTTTAAGAACAATTTTTGATGCAATGCTTTGCAGCAGGGCTAATTCCTGCAATAAAACTAGAGTATATGGGAGAGGTTGCAGTGTGGTGGCACCAGCACCAGTGCCTAAGGCCAAATTTTTCTGCCCCTGTTTAACAGGGACATGTAATTACAATTCTTGATATAATATTTCACAGGAGGGCCCCTTCCTGTGCCCACCCAGAGTAACGGTGAGGACTTATAGTGTTGTGGCACCAGCACCACAACCACCAAAAGTCAATTTTTCAACTACTGTTCAACAATGGCATGTAATTACAATTCTTGATATAATCGTTCACAGCAGGGCGCTCCAGCGCCCACCAAGAGTCACTTTCAGGGCTTACAATGTTGTGGCAAAACCAACACCTTGTTCCGCCTTTTCTGCAGAGCATATAGGGCAGGCCCCTACTTTCAAACATCCAACTTACAAACATCTCCTACTTGCAAACGGAAGGAGACAACAGCAAGTGAGATGAAAAAAGATGGACGACAAAACAAATTATACAGGGGTGATAACCCTTCCCTATGTTTTCCAAAAAGCTTAAAAATACTTTTTTTGACTGGAGCTACACTTTAAAAATGTACCAGTTGAAAATTACAAACAGATTCAACTTAACACAACAAACCTACACAGTCCCTGTCTTGTTTGCACCGCCTGTATACTGCTGTTCTGAGTATATAGGGCCTGGGGCCCACACGCATTTCCTTTTTTAAATATGGGTACAGGGTTCCCCTTAATATGCGTACAAGACCCAAATAGGCTGGTAATGGGCAGGGAGGGCTACCCATGCCATTTTTCTCAATGATTTTCAACCATATTGCAGGAACCAGATATAACATTAAAACCACAAGCAGTTTTAAATGGTGTTATTTCCGTTTAATGTCATTTTGTGCAGGGACTGTTCTAAACACGGGAAACACGTGGCACTTCACAGGCGGCCTACAAACACCCTCCAGGCACCATATTTAAAGGAATATTTCACTTTTTTTTTCACTTTAATCGTCATTAAAATCAGTGCTCCCGCCAAAACGGCCATTTTTAAAAACATTTTAGGCATTGACCCATGTCCCCTGGGGCAGGACCCGGGTCCCTAAACCCTTTTTAGGACAGTATCTTGCATATTGGCCGTTAAAATTAGCACTTTTAATTTCGAACGTTCGAGTCCCATAGACTTCAATGGGGTTCTAACGTTCGTACGAATTTGGGGTCCGTTCGAAAGTTCAGGTGCGAACCGAACCGGGGGGTGTTCGGCTCATCCCTAGTATACACACGGTACACGGTCGGACAAAGTTGTTGGAAAATCAGACGTGATGACGTTATTTTGTTACGACGGGACTATGTTCACGCTAGTAGCCAATAGCTTTGGTGTAGGAATTTGATCTGAGCATGCGTGGCACTTTGTCCGATCGGAATTCTCTACACATGATCGGAGTATGTCCGATCGGAGCATTTTGTCGGAAAATATTTCCGGCAAGTTGGAAAAGTTGGTCCGACGGATATTCCGATGCAGACCACACACAGTCGGAATATCCGACAAAACGCTCCGATCTGACACATTCTGACGGAATCTCCGACCGTGTGTACAAGGGCTTAGTATGGCTGCTGCCTGTTCACTCCTTGGATTTACACAGACACACAGAGGCACACCATCAGCTCTGCAGCTCTGCAGCCCTGCAGCTCTCATTGACCCTCTTATGACTCACCCCCCCCCCCCCCTTCCTGGCAAACTCTCACAAGAGTGAGAGAGACAGCTGTACATGATGTCATAAGCCTAGGCTTTTTATCAGACAAGAAAATAGAAGTGGGCTGTATAAGGTATTTACTGGCAGAAAAAAAAGGTTTTACTATCCAAAGTTAAAACAACAAGGGCAGAAGTAATAGATGAAAAAGTTACTGAAGTTCTGCTTTAATATCATCGAGCCACTCTGGGGAGATCTTAAACGTGCGGTTTATGCAAGACGACCAAAAACTTTGCATGACCTGGGGGCATTTTGCCAAGATGAATGGACAGCTATACCAGCTTCAAGAATTCAGGGCCCCCTATTACAAAAGAATGCACGCTGCTACTGATGCTAAAAGGGGCAATACACAGTATTAAGAATAGGTCAGATATGAAGCCCACTCATACCACTACTTGGATTTTTGCCTTTCGTTCTTCTTTTTTCATGGGGATGATGTTTTGTGCACCTGGTCCCTCTCCTGCGAGCCCCTTCCACAGCTCCCGGTACAGACAATTTGGACAGCCTCTGATTCCTTGTCCCCCATTTTCCAGACTTATCATGATGTAAGCACTTAGAGGGATGATTAACTCCCTTTTCTCTTGCACACATTCTCCCCATTGAGGGATATTTTGGCCGATCATATTGATCTACTCATGTTTTATTGTTTTTTTTATAGAGTTGCATGCATCTGCCCCTGAAGAGTGGTATTATCCACGAAACGTGCGTTGGGCTATTAGGATGCATTCTTACACCTATTGATAGGAATCTACTTAGACTCATTTTCTACAACCAAATGATCATGTGTTTTTTACCATTCTTTATACTGCATAGTACCATTTAGATGACTTGTATACATATGGATCTGCAATAATTAATTTTACCCCATTAAATCTTTTGTCAATTTTATATGCCGTCCCTTTGACATGTATATGTAATGTATTTATGAGGTCAATACCATGTATGCCATCTCTCCTTTTCAATTGAAACACAAAAAGTGATGGGCACAGAAGCCTATACTCACCCTGTATTAGCCCCTGTACACACGGTCGGAGATTTCGACAACCAAATCCGTCGGATTTTGTCCGTCGGATCTTGTCCGAAACTGTTGCATACACACGGTCGGACAAAGTTGTCGAAAAATCCGATCTTTCAGAACGTGATGACGTAATTTCGTTACGACGGGACTACGTTCAGGCTAGTAGCCAATAGCTTTGATGTAGGAATTTGATCTGAGCATGCGTGGCACTTGGTCCTCTACACATGATCGGAGTATGTCCGATCAGACCAGTTTGTCGGGAAATATTTCCAACAAGTTGGAAAATTGGGTCCGACGGAATCAGTTCCGATGCATACCACACACAGTCGGATTATCCGACAACACGGTCCGATAGGACACACTCCGACGGAATCTCCGACCGTGTGTACAAGGGCTTAGACTTCAACTAGTGATATGGGCCAGACTGAGTGGCTTCATTCACTCACGAGCATTTATTTTGTATAGTTGATTTGCTGGATACGCTTACCATAGTCTATATGTATTGTCTATATGCAATGTGAAGTTGTCTTATTGTTTGTATCTGTGTCACATCTTTAAAATAAAGAATTAAAAAAAAAAAAATACCATGTATGTGTGTGTATACGTATTAAACCTTTTTTACTATGTGCATTATTGTTATGTATTGTCGGACTCCATATGCCATCTAAATATACCATATTAACACGTGCCGGCGTATAACACACACCCCAAGTTTAGGAGGGAATTTTAAGGAAAAACAACTTTTTAAGGAAAAAAACGTATATTTAAATGCCCATCAATGGAGCCTTATCAGTGTCCATCTGCAGCCTTGCACAGCGTCCATCTGCATGCTTGTCAGTGTCATTTGCAGCCTTGCAGCCTTGTCAGTGTCATTTGAAGCCTTGCAGCCTTGTCAGTGTCCATCTGCAGCCTTCTCAGTGTCATTTGCAGCCTTGCTCAGGCTGCAGTTAAACTGCAGTGACATGTCAGTGTCACTGCAGTTTGAAAATGGTGCCGCAGAAATACACAGAACCGGTCCTGTGTATCTCAGCTCTTCTCGGCTCCTCTCGTAGACCTGCCCATTCTCGCCCTCTGATGGACATAACACAGGTCCAATGGCGGGACTGGGAGTAACTGTGATCGGAGCTGAGCGCCGCCCATATACATACATAGCCAAGTGTACTCGGCTAAGCTCAGATAGCTCCGCTCACAGTCCCGCCCAGTCCCTGTGTTATGTCCATCATAGGGTGGAACTGGGCGTGACTGTGAGTGGAACTAGCCGAGGATAGCCAAGTACACTCGGCTATGTATAGATATCAGCAGCGCTCGCTCCTCCGCTCACAATCAGTGGGGGATCGGCAGGAATCGGCGTATAACACATACCCACGATTTTACCCTGATTTTAAGGGGGGGAAAAGTGTGTCTTATACCCCTGATAAATACGGTACTTTCTAATTATCTCACCCCCACAAATCAATAGCCTTACTTAAAGTCCCACCTTCCCTTTTTTATGCACAGTATTAATAACTAAGGGTATGCAGATTTTAAACAGGGGTAATTTCATTGCTTTACTTGTTACCATGTTTTGTTTTAAGATTGTGCCATTCTTTTATCACCTACAGTTACAGAATATGATTCCATAAGAAATAAAAGAAATGGGTTTTGCCTGCTCACTCTATTCTTTAACCACTTGCCGCCCGCCCTATAGGCAATTGACGGCTGCAAAGTGGTTGCATAATCCTGACCGGACGTCATATGACGTGATCAGGATTATGAGCCGCTGCGCGCCCCCGGGGGCGCGCATCGCGGCGATCGTTGTTGCGGGGTGTCAGTCTGACACCCGGCAACTACGTTCTCGGTAAAGAGTCTCCGACGGAGACTCTTTACCACGTGATCAGCCGTGTCCAATCACGGCTGATCACAGTGTAAATGGGAAGAGCCGGTGATCGGCTTTCCCTCACTCGCGTCTGTCAGACGCGAGTAGAGGAGAGCCGATCGGCTGCTCCTCTGACAGGGGGGGGTCTGTGCTGATCGATTATCAGCACAGCCCCCCCGAGGATGTCCACACTGGACCACCAGGGACGCCACCAGACCACCAGGGAAAAGGTAATCCTCCCTAGACCACCAGGGATGCCAGTCAGCACAATGGGTGCCAATCAGTGCCCATAATGGATGCCAGTCAGTGCCCACAATGGGCATCACTGATTGGCATGCATTATTGTTTGGCACTGATTGGCATCCATTACTATAGTATAACACCAATGCCGCCTATGAGTGCCCACCTGTGCCGCCTATGAGTGCCCACCTGTGCCGCCTATGAGTGCCCACCTGTGCCGCCTATCAGTGCTCACCTGTGCCGCCTATCCATGCCCACCCATGCCCATCTGTGCCGCCTATCCATGCCCATCTGTGCTACCTATCCATGCCCATCTTTGCCGCCCATCTGTGCCGCCCATCCATGCCAATCCGTGCCAGCTATCAGTGCCAATCCGTGCCAGCTATCAGTGCCAATTTGTGCCACCTATCAGTGTCCGTCCGTGTCGCCCATCCGTGTCGCCCATCCGTGTCGCCCATCAGTGCCCATCAGTGTAGCCCCATCAGTGCCCATCAGTGAAGGAGAAAACATACTTATTTACAAAGTTTTGAAACTGAAACAAAAAAAAACTTTTTTTTTTTCAAAATTTTCGGTATTTTTTTATTTGTAGCGCAAAAAATAAAAACCGTAGAGGTGATCAAATACCACCAAAAGAAAGCTCTATTTGTGGGAAAAAAATGATAAAAATTTCATTTGGGTACAGTGTAGCATGACCGCGCAATTGTCATTCAAAGTGCAACAGCGCTGAAAGCTCAAAATTGGTCTGGGCAGGAAGGTGTTTAAGTGCCCTGTATTGAAGTGGTTAAAAATGGTACATAGTGTATATTACCAATTCTCCAAGGGTATGCAAAGTTTTGAGCACAACTGTATATTGAAGTTGGATTACTGTTCAAGTTGAAGATCATTGGAGGAAGGTCTCACTCCTATTGCTGCATCTTTGTTTTATAACGTGACAATTGATTTGCTGTGTTTTCTCTGTCAATTGCACACTGCATCATTCACACACCCCATTCATTTAGAGTCCATACACAATTTTGCCTTTTGGATTTGCGCAACAATGTATGTGTTACCACAACAGTAGTGCATGTTACATGCGTTTCATTGCAAAGTCATTCATTTTGAATGGTACCCGATGAGCTAAGGCAGGGCACCTATGTTGCAGCACATCACAATGCATGACAACTTGCAGTAGAGTGTTGCCAAAAATGGTGCGTGTTTGATTTTCAGCATGTTAGGGTGCGTTGGCAGTCCATTTATTTAATTGGCGCATTAACATAGGACATAGCATGTGTTAGCACACAGTGAAAATGTAAATGTACCCTAAAAGGTACTCTACCATCTGACATCAATATTTTTATATTTAAATGGTGGCTGGAAAGATGGAAATGTACAATCTGTCATTGCAGAACTTATTTTAAAAGTGCCAGCTGCCTTCTTGTCGTGGTCACCCTCTGGCCTCAGTACTTAGTACCGCAAAATACAGAGATTAGGGTTCAGATTTCATTAGATGTATACTGTCGGAATGAATACACAATTCCAGCACTGTGGACAGAAACACATACTTTTAGTTGAGAGATGTGTACAACGGTTTAGTCTATGGGCAAAGGGAAAGGTTCAGTTTACTGCAGGGACATTTAAGCAGATCTAATATAAAATTCATTTTTTTATGTTTGGTGCAGCATGCTCAGTAATGTGTCATTGTAACACTTCCAGGTATTTATTACCGTTCCCAGAGATCACAATATTACCCCTGTCCATGCCTTCATTTATACAAAATAAATCCAGCGCCAAAAATTATTTTTGTATATGATCACCAACTACAAATTCATCTCAAATGTGTAAACAATTAAAATATATATAATAAAATAAAACTACAATCCATCCAAATGTGAAAAAATATATATAAAAAATGTATAAAAATAACACAAATTCTTACAGTTCATTCAAATGTGCATATACAGTGCATCCAGAAAGTAATCACAGCGCTTCACTTTTTTTCACATTTTGTTATGTTACAGCCTTATTCCAAAATGGATTCAATTAATAATTTTCCTCAAAATTCTACAAATAATACCCCATAATGGCAATGTAAAAGAAGTTTTTTTTGAAACTTTGTAAATTTATTAAAAGTAGAAAACGAAAAAAAAATCACATGTACTGTACATAAGTATTTACAGCCTTTGTCATGACACTCAAATTTAAGCTCAGGTGCATCCTGTGTCCACTGATCATCCTTAAGATGTTTCTACAACTTGATTGGCATCCACCAGGGGTAAATTCAGTTGATTGAACATGATTTGGGAAGGTACACACCTGTCTATATAAGGGTCCTACAGTTAACAGTGCATGTCAGAGCACAAACCAAGCCATGAAGTCCAAGGAATTATCTGTAGACCTCCGAGACAGGATTGTATGGTGGCACAGACCTGGGGAAGGGTACAGAAAAATGTCTGCAGCATTGAAGATTCCAATGAGCACAGCGGCCTGCATCATCTATAAATTGAAGAAGTTTAGAACTACCAGGACTCTTCCTAGAGTGGGCCGCCTGGCCCAACTGAGCAATCAGGAAGAAGGGCCTTAGTCAGGGAGGTGACCAAGAACCCAATCACTCTGACAGAGCTCCAGCGTTTCTCTGTGGAGAGAGGAGACCATTCCAGAAGAACAACCATCTCTGCAGCACTCCACCAATCAGGCCTGTATGGCAGAGTGGCCAGATGGAAGCCACTCCTCAGTAAAAGACACATGACAGCCTGCCTGGAGTTTTCCAAAAAGCACCTGAAGGACTTTGACTATGAGAAACAAATTTCTCTGGTCTGATGAAACAAAGATTCAACTCTTTGGCCTGAATAGCAAGCTTCATGTCTGGAGGAAACCTGGAACCCCTCATCACCTGGCCAATACTACCCCTCACAGTGAAGCATGGTGGTGGCAGCATCATGCTGTGGATATGTTTTTCAGTGGCAGGAACTGGGACACTAGTCAGGATCGGGGGAAAGATAAATGCAGCAATGTACAGAGACAAAATCAACACAAAAAAATAAAGAACAAATAGATCTCCACACACCTACATGAGTTACACTACAATAATTGTATTACCTTAAAAAGCGATATACATAGAAAAAAGCACCAATCCCTATATCCCCCTATATATATTAGGCCAGAGGGGAAGGCCCCCAAGATAGAAAAAAGGGGGAGGGGGGGTTCTCCCCAGTGGTCTAACCTTGCCCAAAAACTAAAACACAAACTGTGTAATAGGTGTATATGGAAACCCCCCACAAATAGAAGGGGACACCCAAGTAACACAGTCTGCAGACCTAATCCCTCCCCCAGTATAAGAACACACCCTAAATATACCTAATAAAAACACATAGCTCACCCATAAGACAAGGTTCATGCAAACAATTCCTAGTGCGGGGCAGTGATGATGGGGTGGTTGGGGTCCCCCTCACTCCCTGTGAGGGGGGTGCCCTGCCGCCTCCCTGCTATGTGATTGCTGAGCCTTTCATACTTCCTGCTGTAATACTTATTATACCTATGTTATTTGCGTTTTAAGTGTTTTATACTTTGATATATATGACACGTGCAACATATGCTTCTTATGCCAACGGCAATGCTCATTCAGATTCTGCGGCTAGTTACACGATTTCCTGTCACCCCCCGCTGTCTGCTGATAAACACACGGATCCCAGAGACAGCAGGGACCGTCTGAATTGCGCATTGCGACTCGTGCATGCGCAGTAGGGAAACGGCAAGTGAAGCCGCAAGGCTTCACTTCCTGATTCCCATACCAAAGATGGCGGCGGCAGCACCCTAGAAACGATTGACAGAATGGCTTCGGGTGCCAACATCGCGGGCGTGCTGGACAGGTAAGTGTCCATATTTTAAGAATCAGCAGCTGCAGTATTTGTAGCTGCTGGCTTTAAAAAAAAAAAAAAAACTGCGGAACTCCCGCTTTAAGCCTTGTACACATGGGCCAAAGGTCAGGAGAAATTAGCCAGTTCAAAACATTTGGCCTGTGTATATGATACCCTGTCCAACAGAAGCTGGCTGTTTGGCTAGCTTCTGTTGGATGAACACGCTGGAAAACCCCCAGCCGGCCGACTCCCAATCAGCACTGATCAGAGTGTTCTGAGGGGCAGCATCCCCGTCAGAATACAGCAGCTCAGTGAGGGAGATCGTCGTAATAATCTCGCATAGTTAGTACAGCGGCTGCGACTGGATCTGACAGTTTTTTTATGTTCAACCCATAAACTCTTATGCCCCGTCCACACGGTTGGAAATTCAGACGGAAAAGGTCCGATAAGATTATATTGTCGGAAAATCCAATTGCGTGTGGGCTCTATCGGACTGTTTCCGTCAGAAATTCCGGTGGAAAAATTTGAGAGCAGGACAACAAAATCCGATCTGACTTTTTCCGATGGTTTGTAGAGAATTTCAGTCGGACAAAGTGCCATGCATGCTCAGATCAAATTACGAGACCAAAGCTATTGGCTACTGGCCTCTACGTAGTCCCGTCGTACACAGCGAACGTTACCACGTTCCGAATGATCGGATTTTCCAACAACTTTGTCAGACCGTGTGTATGCAAGACAAGTTTCGGCCAAAATCCGTCTGAAAAAATCAGACGGATTTTGTGGATGGAATGTCTGACCCTGTGTACAGGGCATTAGTGTGTACCAGGCTTTAGGTACTCTGGGGACCCCCAAGCAAACGATGACACCTACTGAATTTCCCCTATTAGTGTGTTTTGTTACACATACACATTTACACCAGTATCCACACAGACATTCACATATTCCACATACCGGTAGGTGAAACTTTGAGTAAGTATCCTATCTAATAGGATACCATAATGTATTATCTATAGTGATGGCCGAACGGTTCGCCCGGCGGTCGTTTCGCGGCGAATTTCCGACTTTCGCCGTCCGCGGGTTCGAACGCCTTTTTCCGTCGTTCGCCCCGGCGGACTTACGTGTTTAATGTATACAAGAACTTTAACCTTTCGTGACACGTTTATCATGTGTTACAGGACAACCAATTGAGACATGACAGCTCATGGACACTTGGACATTCCCCCTAACCTATAAATACACCCGATCCGGTGGCCATTTTACATTCTTTCTTCTGTCACTGTAGGGAAAGGATCCTGTGTGGAGTAGGGACAGAGAAAACGCTAGCTATTTGGTACACAAAAGTTCTTTTCAGGACTGGTATAGGTGTTAGGTCAGCAGCCTGAGTTTCTTTTGTCAGTTTAGATAAAGGGACAGAGCGCTGTATGCTGCTATTTTAGGGACAGCTCAGCCAGATTAGTCTTTCTTCATCATCATCATCATCATCATCATTAGCTGTTACTATCAGGTCCACAAAAGAGCTGTTCCAGCTAATCGTTCCAGCCTACTCTTTTTTGCCAATTTGTATAGGGACAGGCAGGAAGCAGTGTGTCAGGCAGTGAGGATAATTTTAAAGACTTGCTGTTACTATTAGTTCCACAAAGGTTCTTTTCAGGACTGGTATCAGTGGTACGGTAATAGGCTTGTACACGTATAATATTCTTTCTTCCAAATATAGAAAGAATATTATACTTGACTGCTGCCCTTCTGCTGCAGTCTGCTAATCATTCACAACTCACTTGTTCCACAAAGCTCTTTATCAGGACTGGTAACTTGGTCTGTCTAGGGTGCTACGGTACATAGGCTTGGGTGCGGTACAGTCTGCTGTTCTGTAAGGACCGCTATCGGTCCACAATACATAGGGTTGCCGTGCACTACTGCTGACCGCTGCCCTATACTGCAGCAGTCCTTCAGCGGTATAGGGACTGACGCACAGTCTGCTAAACACTAATACACAACCTGCTTGGTCCACAAAAGTTCTTATAAGGACTGGTAACTTGGTATAGGGTGCTACGGTACATAGGCCTGAGTGCAGTACAGTCTGCTGTTCTGTAAGGACCGCTATCGGTCCACAATACATAGGGTTGCCGTGCACTACTGCTGACCGCTGCCCTATACTGCAGCAGTCCTTCATTGGTATAGGGACTGACGTACAGTCTGCTAATCACTAACACACAACCTGCTTGGTCCACAAAAGTTCTTATAAGGACTGGTAACTTGGTATAGGGTGCTACGGTACATAGGCCTGAGTGCGTTACAGTCTGCTGTTCTGTAAGGACCGCTATCGGTCCACAATACATAGGGTTGCCGTGCACTACTGCTGACCGCTGCCCTATACTGCAGCAGTCCTTCAGCGGTATAGGGACTGACGCACAGTCTGCTAAACACTAACACACAACCTGCTTGGTCCACAAAAGTTTTTATAAGGACTGGTAACTTGGTATAGGGTGCTACGGTACATAGGCCTGAGTGCAGTACAGTCTGCTGTTCTGTAAGGACCGCTATCGGTCCACAATACATAGGGTTGCCGTGCACTACTGCTGACCGCTGCCCTATACTGCAGCAGTCCTTCATTGGTATAGGGACTGACGTACAGTCTGCTAATCACTAACACACAACCTGCTTGGTCCACAAAAGTTCTTATAAGGACTGGTAACTTGGTATAGGGTGCTACGGTACATAGGCCTGAGTGCGTTACAGTCTGCTGTTCTGTAAGGACCGCTATCGGTCCACAATACATAGGGTTGCCGTGCACTACTGCTGACCGCTGCCCTATACTGCAGCAGTCCTTCATTGGTATAGGGACTGACGTACAGTCTGCTAATCACTAACACACAACCTGCTTGGTCCACAAAAGTTCTTATAAGGACTGGTAACTTGGTATAGGGTGCTACGGTACATAGGCCTGAGTGCGTTACAGTCTGCTGTTCTGTAAGGACCGCTATCGGTCCACAATACATAGGGTTGCCGTGCACTACTGCTGACCGCTGCCCTATACTGCAGCAGTCCTTCATTGGTATAGGGACTGACGTACAGTCTGCTAATCACTAACACACAACCTGCTTGGTCCACAAAAGTTCTTATAAGGACTGGTAACTTGGTATAGGGTGCTACGGTACATAGGCCTGAGTGCGTTACAGTCTGCTGTTCTGTAAGGACCGCTATCGGTCCACAATACATAGGGTTGCCGTGCACTACTGCTGACCGCTGCCCTATACTGCAGCAGTCCTTCAGCGGTATAGGGACTGACGCACAGTCTGCTAAACACTAACACACAACCTGCTTGGTCCACAAAAGTTTTTATAAGGACTGGTAACTTGGTATAGGGTGCTACGGTACATAGGCCTGAGTGCAGTACAGTCTGCTGTTCTGTAAGGACCGCTATCGGTCCACAATACATAGGGTTGCCGTGCACTACTGCTGACCGCTGCCCTATACTGCAGCAGTCCTTCATTGGTATAGGGACTGACGTACAGTCTGCTAATCACTAACACACAACCTGCTTGGTCCACAAAAGTTCTTATAAGGACTGGTAACTTGGTATAGGGTGCTACGGTACATAGGCCTGAGTGCGTTACAGTCTGCTGTTCTGTAAGGACCGCTATCGGTCCACAATACATAGGGTTGCCGTGCACTACTGCTGACCGCTGCCCTATACTGCAGCAGTCCTTCATTGGTATAGGGACTGACGTACAGTCTGCTAATCACTAACACACAACCTGCTTGGTCCACAAAAGTTCTTATAAGGACTGGTAACTTGGTATAGGGTGCTACGGTACATAGGCCTGAGTGCGTTACAGTCTGCTGTTCTGTAAGGACCGCTATCGGTCCACAATACATAGGGTTGCCGTGCACTACTGCTGACCGCTGCCCTATACTGCAGCAGTCCTTCATTGGTATAGGGACTGACGTACAGTCTGCTAATCACTAACACACAACCTGCTTGTTCCACAAAAGTTCTTATAAGGACTGGTAACTTGGTATAGGGTGCTACGGTACATAGGCTTGAGTGCGGTACAGTCTGCTGTTCTGTAAGGACCGCTATCGGTCCACAATAGATAGGGTTGACGTGCACCACTGCTGACCGCTGCCCTATACTGCAGCAGTCCTTCAGCGGTATAGGGACTGACGTACAGTCTGCTAAACACTAATACACAACCTGCTTGGTCCACAAAAGTTCTTATAAGGACTGGTAACTTGGTATAGGGTGCTACGGTACATAGGCTTGAGTGCGGTACAGTCTGCTGTTCTGTAAGGACCGCTATCGGTCCACAATAGATAGGGTTGACGTGCACCACTGCTGACCGCTGCCCTATACTGCAGCAGTCCTTCAGCGGTATAGGGACTGACGTACAGTCTGCTAAACACTAATACACAACCTGCTTGGTCCACAAAAGTTCTTATAAGGACTGGTAACTTGGTATAGGGTGCTACGGTACATAGGCTTGAGTGCGGTACAGTCTGCTGTTCTGTAAGGACCGCTATCGGTCCACAATAGATAGGGTTGACGTGCACCACTGCTGACCGCTGCCCTATACTGCAGCAGTCCTTCAGCGGTATAGGGACTGACGTACAGTCTGCTAAACACTAATACACAACCTGCTTGGTCCACAAAAGTTCTTATAAGGACTGGTAACTTGGTATAGGGTGCTACGGTACATAGGCTTGAGTGCGGTACAGTCTGCTGTTCTGTAAGGACCGCTATCGGTCCACAATAGATAGGGTTGACGTGCACCACTGCTGACCGCTGCCCTATACTGCAGCAGTCCTTCAGCGGTATAGGGACTGACGTACAGTCTGCTAAACACTAATACACAACCTGCTTGGTCCACAAAAGTTCTTATAAGGACTGGTAACTTGGTATAGGGTGCTACGGTACATAGGCTTGAGTGCGGTACAGTCTGCTGTTCTGTAAGGACCGCTATCGGTCCACAATAGATAGGGTTGACGTGCACCACTGCTGACCGCTGCCCTATACTGCAGCAGTCCTTCAGCGGTATAGGGACTGACGTACAGTCTGCTAAACACTAATACACAACCTGCTTGGTCCACAAAAGTTCTTATAAGGACTGGTAACTTGGTATAGGGTGCTACGGTACATAGGCTTGAGTGCGGTACAGTCTGCTGTTCTGTAAGGACCGCTATAGGTCCACAATAGATAGGGTTGACGTGCACCACTGCTGACCGCTCACCTATACTGCAGCAGTCCTTCAGCGGTATAGGGACTAAGAGTTTTGTCACAGGGTCATTTAAAAAATGACATGCAGAGGAAGAGGCAGGCCCTTCCGCAGGGGTGGTAGGGGTAGGGCAGGAGCAACAGGCTTGAGCCAAAGTGGGAAGTTGCAGAAGGTGCGTTCAATTACTTTAAAGGATGCACCAGACTTGGTTGAGTGGCTCGCTCAGCCTTACTCTTCTGCACCCTCCTCATCCTCTCGATCTGCACCCTCTTCTTCACTCTCTGCTATGTGCACCCCCAAAGACACTACCACCAACAACACGACCACCACCACCACCACCACATACCTTCCGCTTGAGTCACTGGAATTATTTTCCGATCCATATCAAGAGGACATTTCTGATGCGCAGCCACTCTTGGTATTGGATCAGGAAGAGGAGGTAGCAACAAGCGCTACTCAGCAGTCTGACGCCAGTACCCAGATCAGCCCAAGGAGGAGGTTGGTCCCCGGTGTTGCTGCCTACTCTACTTATAGCGGTGGGGAAGGTGACGTTGATGATGACGTGTCTAGTGATGTCACGTGGGTGCCCACAAGAGAGGAAGAGGAGGGGAGTTCAGAGGGAGATATGGACCAGCAGATAGGGAGGAGAAGCAGCAATGACTTACATTGCACAGCAGGGACAAAGCAGACTGCAAATGTATCAGGAGCGAGTCATCGACCATGTACGGTCACATCTGGCGCTCCCAGGACACCGGCACATGGCTCCGCAGTGTGGGCTTTTTTTAACGTGTCCGCTGCTGACAATAGCGTTGCCATCTGCAATCTTTGCAGTCAACGCGTTAGTCGCGGTAAGCCCAATACTCACCTAGGGACGACCGCCTTAAGAAGGCACATGAGCAGCCATCACCGAGCCCAGTGGGAGCAACGGAACACACAAAGCCACACTGCAGGCTCTCACCGTCCAGCCTCGTCTTCTACTTCTCCTTCTCCTCTCTCCTCACAATTGTCCTCCACTCCACCTTCCATCACGCCAAGCTCACATTTTTCTGCAAAAAGGCAGGCTTCCGTGGGCCTAATGTTTGAGCGTAAAAAAATGATGACGCCGGATAACCCTCTTGCCCAACGGTTGGCGGCTGGCTTGTCAGAACTCATAGCCCGCCAACTACTGCCATATAAACTGGTGGACTCGGAGGCCTTTCGCAAATTTGTGGCCATTGGAACACCACAATGGAAGGTCCCAGGAAGGAAGTATTTCTCAGAGAAGGGCATCCCAGAGCTATATGGCCATGTTCAGCGGCAAGTGAATGTATCTCTGGCACACAGTGTCGGTGCCAAGATACATCTGACCACAGACACGTGGTCTAGCAAACACGGGCAGGGAAGGTATATCAGTTTTACTGCCCACTGGGTGAACCTTCTGACGGCCGTCAAGCATGTAACCCGTGGCACCCGTGTAGATTTGGTTTTACCGCCACGGATTGCATGCAGGCCTGACTCTTCTTCTCCTCCTCCTACTCCATCCTCCTCCCTCTCCTCCTCAGCTGCCTCCTCCTTTTCCGCTGCTAGCGTCTCTTCCACTGCACCGCCCAAGCTCCCCAGAACCTATTCCACATGCCAGGTGAGACGTTGCCATGCCGTGCTGCGTCTGTTGTGCCTGGAAGCAAAGAGCCACACTGGCCCGGCACTCCTTTCAGCTTTGCGTTCACAGGCAGATGAGTGGCTAACACCGCTCAATTTGACAGTTGGTAAAGTGGTGTGTGACAACGGTGCCAATCTGCTTAGCGCATTGAAACAGGGCAAAATCACGCACGTGCCGTGCATGGCACACGTCTTAAACTTGGTCGTGCAGCGATTCCTTGTCAAATACCCTGGGGTCCAGGACATCTTGCGGCAGGCAAGGAAAATCTCGGCCCATTTCAGAAGATCTTACACGGCCATGGCTCGCCTTGCTGACATTCAGCGGCGACACCATCTGCCGGTCAGACGTCTTATTTGCGATTGCCCGACGCGATGGAACTCAACCTTCTATATGCTTGATAGGCTGCTCCAGCAGAAACGTGCAGTTAACGTCTACCTGTATGAACTCTGCGAAAGAAACGGTTCTGGGGAGCTGGGTTTTTTTTCACCGCGCCAGTGGCTGCTCATGCGCGACACATGCAGACTTCTGCGGCCATTTGAGGAGATCACCAAACTGGTCAGTCGCAGCCATGGCGCCATCAGTGACATGGTACCTTATGCCTTCTTTCTGGAGCGTGCATTGCGTCGTGTCATTGATCAGGCTGTGGAGGAGCAGGAGCGGGAAGATGAGGAAGTCGCAATGCTGGATGAATTCCCAGGGGGGGCTACTCTATCTGAGACAAGTCAACAACAGGAGTCTGATGAGGAGTCAGAGGAGGATGGTGCCGGGGCGGATGAGCAGGAGCAAGAAGAGCATGCTTTAAACCTTTCTGGGATCCCTGTTGTGCGAGGATGGGGAGAGGAGAATGAAGAGGACGACATTATCCTGGATGATGAGCAGGAGCCAGGCCACCACACCGCTTCCACTTTAGTGCAAATGGGGGCCTTCATGCTCCAGTGTTTTAATAGGGACCCCCGTATAAAAAGCATGAGGGTCAAGGACCAGTACTGGGTGGCAACGTACTTAGACCCCCGGTACAAACACAAAATGGCGGAAATGTTACCGCCGTCGCAGAGGGCTGTCAGAATGCAGCACTTCCAGGCCTTGCTTCGAGAAATGCTGCATTCTGCTTTTGCGTGCGCTGGCAGAGGAGCAATTCCCACTCCCAGAGAAGGATTTGCGGGTACCAATCCAACAGCGCCTGCAAGAAGAGGCCGGTTTGAAGATGTGTTGGTGACTTCGGATATGAGGTCATTCTTTCAGCCGACCCATCGACAGGTGTCATCCGGATCCAGCATCAGGGAACGCCTAGACCGTCAGGTGTCCGACTACATTGGGTTAACGGCCGATGTGGACGCTCTGAGGAGTGATGAACCCCTAGACTACTGGGTGGGCAGGCTTGACCTCTGGCCAGAGCTTGCCCAATTTGCAATCGAACTGTTGGCTTGCCCCTCATCCAGTGTCCTGTCCGAAAGGACGTTCAGCGCAGCAGGGGGGATTGTGACCGATAAGCGTACTCGCCTAGCTCACCACAGTGTTAACTACCTCACATTTCTAAAAATGAATGAGGCATGGATCTCGGAGGAATTCAACACATGTGATCAGTAGACCATGTATATGTCTATAAACAATTTTTGGAATCAAGCACACAGACCTTCTTAATTCATTTGGCTCACTTCCCTGACCCAAAAAAGCACACCGTACTATATGCCCCTACCCTCCTCTTTGAAGAGGTTGAGCGGTGTCATATTTCTACTGGGGCTGCTTATTATGAGGGGTTCCCACCATCCCTGTGCTGTGCTGACTTCCTCCTGGGTGTTCTTATTATGAGGGGCTCCCACCATCCCTGTGCTGTGCTGACTTCCTCCTGGGGGTTCTTATTATGAGGGGATCACACCATCCCTGTGCTGTGCTGACTTCCTCCTGGGGCTGCTTACGGTGCTGCTGTCAGCGCTGTATGTCACGGAGCTGCTGTCAGCGCTGTATGTCACGGAGCTGCTGTCAGCGCTGTATGTCACGGAGCTGCTGTCAGCGCTGTATGTCACGGAGCTGCTGTCAGCGCTGTATGTCACGGAGCTGCTGTCAGCGCTGTATGTCACGGAGCTGCTGTCAGCGCTGTATGTCACGGAGCTGCTGTCAGCGCTGTATGTCACGGAGCTGCTGTCAGCGCTGTATGTCACGGAGCTGCTGTCAGCGCTGTATGTCACGGAGCTGCTGTCAGCGCTGTATGTCACGGTGCTGCTGTCAGCGCTGTATGTCACGGAGCTGCTGTCAGCGCTGTATGTCACGGAGCTGCTGTCAGCGCTGTATGTCACGGAGCTGCTGTCAGCGCTGTATGTCACGGAGCTGCTGTCAGCGCTGTATGTCACGGAGCTGCTGTCAGCGCTGTATGTCACGGTGCTGCTGTCAGCGCTGTATGTCACGGAGCTGCTGTCAGCGCTGTATGTCACGGAGCTGCTGTCAGCGCTGTATGTCACGGAGCTGCTGTCAGCGCTGTATGTCACGGAGCTGCTGTCAGCGCTGTATGTCACGGAGCTGCTGTCAGCGCTGTATGTCACGGTGCTGATGTCAGTGCTCTGTATTACGGTGCTGCTGTCAGTGCTCTGTATCTCCTGCACCCTCTTGTTTGCCTACCCTGGTCCCTGACCTTCCCTCTCCTCCATTGCCTTCATTAGCTCCATAGTCCTGAATTGTCAGAACAATTTCCCAAATAAAAAAAAAATGCTTGTAGTTATCGATCCCAAATTCACCTCATACATGTATTATGCTATTGTCCAGGTGGTGGGACTACGTGCTACCCCCTAATAATTACCCCGTGGCCGCAAATTCGACCTAAAGGTTTGCGAAATTCGCCTCCCATTGAAGTCAATGGAGCCCGCGGCGAACGGTCGTTTTCGCGAACGTTTGTGCCCGTTCGCGTTTCGCGTTCGCGAAACGTCCCGTCGGAAGTTCGTCCATCACTAATTATCTATACATTTCTTTTGGTGTGGTACTAATAGGACGTTACAAATGCTGATGTGTGGGTGTCATCCAGACTAAGCTGCAACTATTATTTTATTTTAGTGGTTATGTGTTTCTGCCTGTTTGTTGCCTGTGTACTGCTACCATTTTATTTTTTTGCTTCCCACATTGCCTATTTGCTGCCCATATATTGTAAAGGGTCTTGCTTACATTTGCTGCCCATGTATTGCCACTATTAAGTGCTGGTTGACCAAGTCAGTGCTGCCTTTTCTAAAGAATATACACTATATTGTCAAAAGTATTGGGACACCTGCTTTTACACACACATGAACTTTAATGGCATCTCAGTCTTAGTCCGTAGGGTTCAATATTGTTTTTCCCACCCTTTGCAGCTCTAACAGCTTCAACTCTTCTAGGAAGGCTGTCCACAAGGTTTAGGAGTGTGTCTATGGGAATGTTTGACTATTCTTCCAAAAGCGCATACTCCGCTTGAATTCATCCCACAGGTGTTCTATCGGGTTGAGGTCAGGACTCTGTGCAGACCAGTCAAGTTCCTCCACCCCAAACTCGCTCATCCATGTCTTTATAGACCTTACTTTGTACTCTGGTCCAAATCATTTGGTGGAGGGGGGATTATGGTGTTGGGTTGTTTTTTTAGGGGTTGGGCTTAGCCCCTTAGTTCCAGTGAAGGGAACTCTTAAGGCATCAGCATACTAATACATTTTGGACAATTTCGTCCCTTTCCCTGGCCCTTCCCTGTTCCAACATGACTGCGCACCAGTGCACAAAGCAAGGTCCATAAAGACACAGATGAGCGAGTTTGGGGTGGAAGAACTTGACTAACGTGTACAGTGAGTCCTGACCTCAACCCAACAGAACACCTTTGGGATGAATTAGAAAGGAGACTGTGAAACAGACCTTCTCATCCAACATCAGTGCCTGACCTCACAAATGCTCTTCTGGAAGAATGGTCAAACATTCCCATAGACACACTCCTAAACCTTGTGGTCAGCTTTCTAGAAGAGATGAAGCTGTTATAGCTGCAAAGGATGGGCCAACTCAATATTGAACCCTACGGACTAAGACTAAAATGCCATTACAGTTCATCCCAATACTTTTGACAATATAGCGTATTTTAGGACACCCTAAATTCTGTGTTAGGCATGCTGCAATGACTGTACCTGGATAAGCATTATGGGATTCCCAGTTATGCATGTTCAGCGACACATAAAGCTTGCTATAAAAGGTTGGCCCTTGTGTGACCTTCTGGAAGTCTGGGTCTACAAACTTTTAAACTAATTTCCTGAAGATCCAGCGATGTGCCAACTCCTTCCACACCCAATCGGCCTGTCACTTTGTGGCTGATGGATGGACTATAACAATATTAAAACAATAGCCGGGCAGCGGCAATCAGCTTTATTGACTAGCGGTTTTGTTATTTGATTTGTCTGAGTGGCGCACTCACATATTTGACGCCTCGGAGATAGAAAACTCTTCACCGGCCCCCTCTTCAGCTGTCACTTCGCTGTCGGAACACGTCTGTCACACGTGAAATCTTCATCTTCCGAGAAGTTGAGCCTTTTTTGTTTTTTCTTGCCGCAATACATTTTCGTGGCGTGTGGTGGGAGGGCTCCACCTTCCCGATATGGTAATACAATGACCTCTTTTTATGTGGCTTTAGAAAGTGGGTCATGGCGCCCGCCTCTCTCTTATTCTTGTGCCCGTCCATCACACTGACAGGAGCTGAGAGAATGGCATTATTCACCTGTCACTCATCCACAGTGAGAAATCAGATTTCTACCGGGAATGGCGAGCAGCAAAACCGCAAATAATCTGTGGAAACGCTTTTTCTGGATTCTGCTGATCGGACAGCGGGTAGGACATAAAGCACAGGGTAAAAGGACAAGCCACTTTCATTCTAGGACTTAGAAATACATATTGGCTGGTCAAATAATGCTAATGACACAAACTGTGATTATTGCAGCTCGCCGTGTCTGGCAGACGGTCTGAGCTCGCTTGTCATTTATTACAAAATCTCCAAAGATAGTTTAATGACTATAATTCAGCCATAACAATGAAGCCTGTCATTATCTTAGTAAATAATTCCGAGGCTCCGATCAGCAGATATCAAAACAGAGGGCCCCTCCCTGTACACCGAACACCACAACTGCTACTGGCGCCTACATTTGGACTAGACAAATGTAGGGAATGAGGGAATAAAAAAGAAAAAGGTCCCCCTGTCCTGGCAATGGCCAACGGGCCACCTTTAGCCACACCACAGGGAAGGACCCCAGGGAAAATACAGAACGGGGGCTGTAAGGTTAGGGATAGGGGAGGTGTCACTGATGAATTGTCCTTGGTATGTGTATCAGTGTGGAGCTGTTATTTTTATCCTTGCTTAAGATGCAACCATATATCTGGACGCACAAGTACGCAATTACACGTTAATATGTTTTAAAGGGATGTTGTAGTACATTGGTGTTCATTCTGAATAGCACCCAAATGTTCATGTACGGTATTAACCAACACACTGAAACACATGTAGGCCCTATTCGCACCACCAACACTGTGGTAACACATGGGACCAAAATACATGGTAATGCACATTATGTGCATTGGCGCACTGTGATGCCATTCATTTTGAATAGCATGTCCACAACATATGTGCCCTATTCAATGCACATTGTCCTGTGCACTGTGCTGTGAAGAATGCAGCGTAAGCCACATTTTTTAACTTTTAAGGATCATTGTGAATGGGCTGCCTAAGGCAGGGTGGTGCAATTCATCCTAATACATGAAAACATATGCGTTGTTTCTTGAAAAGAAGTCCGAGTTCATTTTGTTTTCATGTGCTGAGGCTCGAAAAGGGCCTGGTCAAAGTCAAAGGTCTTCCTTAAAGTGGTTGTAATCCTTTACATATACACAGTGAAGTGACGGGCCTCAGGTGATACATAGCGATGAAACAAATGCTCCTGCATAAGTTGTACCTGTTTATCTGCAGTCTTCTCTTCTCTACAACTGTTCAAAGTCCAGAAGTTATCAAACTTGTGTGCATATTCAGAAAAAAGGGGTTGGAGAGCTAAAGTTACACTCTGCAGAGCTTAGTGACAAGAGCTCTGAAAGCTGAGTGGAGAGAAGGGACCCCCCCCCCCCACACACACACACACACACACACACACACACACGAACAGGGCTAAGGCTGTCAATCAGGTGGAGATTCCTCCCCGTCACCATTTTTATCTTGGTGTCAGGAAAACTTGTGAGAACTGATTCCTGCTGATCAGGCCCGGCGCCAGCATACGGCAGCCAAGGCGGCCGCCTGAGAACATCAGAAGAGGGGGGAGCCAAAGCCAGGGTTCCCTGATAATATTGACGCCGGCAGCTGGCCCTGTCCAGCTCTGTACACTGACAGGAGGCGACGCAGCACAGCCCTGGCCGGGTGCTCTTTACTTCATGTGCTCCCATACCCTTACTACAGTCCTGCCTACTGAACTCCTTCCTTTGCCAGCTGCAGCACAGAGCGAGACTGCAACACACTCAAAGACCACCCCCCTCTCTTCAGCTCTCAAGGTGAGGATCGCTATTTCATGCGATGTAAGAAAGACAGCACAAACTATTCTTTAGGTTAAGCCTCATAGGTGCTTTTGAACATCTACCACCATGGGTGAAGACTGGCCTTTGTACAAAGATTCCTTTAGCCCTCTCTGAAGTTACTGGGCTCCTCCTCATCATGTACTGGCATGCTCTGCTCTTGACAGCTGTCAGGTATTCTTGCTTCTTTAGAACTGTCATTACCATTGAGGCATTGCCTCTGTACATTCCTCACTGTCAATGGGTGAATATATCCTTTTGATACTGTCTGATCTATCAATGGGATACCATGATTCAGATTGCTCTGCAACTCTCAAATCCACTTGATTGCGGCGATAGAGAGTTCCTTCAACATCCACAAGATAGGAACGTGGTGCAACCTTTTGCAGACAAGTACCCATTCTCCAACGGCCTGTTTGATCTCCAGGTAATGGTTTCATACAGATTAGTTCCCCACTATTCAATTGCGGCAAATCTCTGGCCGATGTGTCATATCGTGCCTTTGACGCTTGTCTCTGAAGTCTTAACTTTTCTGTGACACCTTGTATGACAGAGGCTTCAAAAAGCCTATTTGCTATTGGTAAGGAGGTCTTTAATCTCGTTGACATCAGTCTTTGTGGAGTGTTTCTCCAAAGTAAAACGGCCTTCAATGGGTCTTTACTATCACTTTGTACTTTCTTGCATACCTTTTTAGCAATCTTTACAGCTGATTCAGCTTTGCCATAAGCCTGTGGATGATGTGAAGAGGAAGTAACATGCTCAAAATCCCATTCAGTAGCAGGTTTTCTGAATTGTAGGCTTACAAACTGAGGGCCATTATCAGGGATCACTTTATCTGGTTGGCCATGACATGCAAAGTAAGTCTTGCACCTCTTAATTGTAGCTTCAGTGGATAAGTCAGGAAGAAGGTCTATTTCCCAGAAGTCTGAATAATGATCGACTAATAGCAAGTATTCTTTGCCTGCATAGTTGAATAACTCCATACTAATAATCTGCCATGGGAATGTAGGTATCGCATGTGACATCATGGTTTCTTTTTGCTGTAAATGGGCATCTCTAGCATCAACAAGTGTGAAGACACATGCTTTGGGTAGTTTGTGAAAAATATCATCAAGTGTTGGCATTAAGTAGTGTGACCGTTTCAGGACCATATTTAGAAACTTGGGATCAATGCATATTGTGATCTTCTCAGGCTTTCTGATAACAATCATGTTGGTAATCCAATCTGTAGGCTCTGATACTGAAGTTAGATGTCCTTCAATTTCATATTTATCTAGTTGAGATTTAACCTGTGGCTTAATAGCTATAGGCACATTGTGTGCAGCACATTGTACAGGTTGAATGGTAGGATCTTACTACCATTCTGTTTCAGGAACCTCTCCTGAAACAGAGACTATTGGGCCCTCAAAACACATCACTGTAGGCGTGAAGAATTGGCTGTTTTTTCAGCGGCCTAGTCAGATATTTTGCAGGCTGATCATCAATATTGCGTAGCTCAGCAGGAATGGTGATCTGCATTAGTCCAAGGCGCTCACATGTTGAACTTGTTAATAGCAGTTTCTGATCGGCTTCAACAAATCTCAAAGATCAGTTTGTGTATACAATCACGTATGCATAGTTGCCAACAGTCCCGATTTTCCCAGGACAATCCCAATTTTGGGACCCTCCTCCCGATTGGAGGCCACCCCGATTCGGGATTTTGCCTTTTTTGTCCAGGGAAATCAGGAATGTTTGGGTCTGCAGCAGCTGGCTCCAACAAAATGGCCACCGGCACCGCCACTAGGTTCCCCTTGTGTTTAGTGGAGAGGGGAGGGGGCTTGATCCGTGCAGCCAATGAATCAGCTTCTCTCTTCACATTTCTGAAGCCGGAGTTAGCAGCATGGATCAGCTCCTCCCCTCTCCACTGAACACACGGTGCCACTCATGGAGTTTGCTCTGCTCTTGTCGGAGTAAAGCCCAGGCCAGCAGCGATGTAACTGTAATGTACAGGGGGTGGGTAGTAACTATATACTGGGGGGTTAACTATGTACAGGGGGTTACTATGTACAGGGGGGTTACTATGTACAGGGGGGTAACTATGCAAGGGGGTAACTATGCACAGGGGAGTAACTATGCATAAGGGATTACTACGTACAGGGGGGTAACTATGCACGGGGGTAACTATGTACAGGGGGGTAACTATGTACAGGGGAGGTAACTATGTACAGGGGTAGCAAGGGGGAGAGGGGTAACTATGTACAGGGGGAGGGGGTAACTATGTACGGGGAGGTAACTATGGCTCTGCCGGGGACACTGATGTAAGGACTGAGGCTGGGGACACTGGTGTAAGGTTGACTCTGCTGGGGGCAGCTGATGTTAGGAGGGACTCTGCTGGGGGCACATGATGCAAGGAGGGACTCTGCTGGGGGCACCTGATGCGAGAACGGACTCTGCTGGGGGCACCTGATGCAAGGAGGGACTCTGCTGGAGGCAACTGATGCAAGGAGGGACTCTGCTGGGGGTACCTGATGCAAGGACAGACTCTGCTGGGGGCACCTGATGCAAGGACGGTCTCTGCTGGGAACACCTGATGCAAGGACAGACTCTGCTGGTGGCAGGCGACGTGGCAGGTGACAGGTGGCAGGTGACACGCTCAGGGGTCCCACTGATTCTTCATTATGGTGAGTTAAATGATTTAATTTTATATTACAATGTAATAATAGAAATAATGTGCTGCAATCATCCTGACACCATAACAACCATGGTGATTGAAGCGCTAACACCAGGTGCTTGGAGTGTCTTTATCTGCTGATTGTTAAACTCTGGAATACACATATTTCTATTGCGGTGTAGGATCTGGGGCTGCTGTCCCTCCATCCCTCTCCCTCTCCCCCCCTTTCCCCCTTTCCCTCTCCATCCCTCATTCACCTCAGACCCTAACCACACCCCCTTTGAGCCATGCCCATTTAAGCCACACACACTATTTTGTGTAAACCACACCCATTTTTCAGTGCGACACATTTTCGTTTTTCTATGACACACCTACAAACGCATGCCACACCCCCTAATTATAATGTGACTCTGCCTACAGCCAAAAAAGTCTCCCTAAACATTTTTTTACAATGTTGGCAACTATGCATATGCTGCATTCTGTTTGGAAAAGCCCCAATGATTCCATTAGTTCCCCTGAATACAACTTTACAACTTTAGTTTGGTGCTACTAGGCTGAAGGGGTGCTCTGGGTGCCAGTTTAATTTTGTCCTTTAACCACTTCAGCCCCAGAAGGATTTACCCCCTTCCGGACCAGAGCACTTTTTACAATTTGGCACTGCGCTACTTTAACTGGTAATTGTGCGGTCATGTGATGCTGTACCCAAGCAAAATTTGCGTTCTTTTTTTCCCACAAATAGAGATTTCTTTTGGTGGTATATGATCACCTCTGCAATTTTTAGCAATATAAATGAATAAAAGACCGAAAATTTTGAAAAAATTTTTTTTTTTAAATTTTTGCTATAAAAAAAATACAATAACCTCAATTTTAGTCATACATTTAGGCCAAAAAGCATTCAGCCACATATCTCGGGTAATAAAAAAAATTCAAGAAGCGTATATTTATTGGTTTGCGCAAAAGTTATAGCGTCTACAAACTGGGGTACATTTTCTGTAATTTATGCAGGTTTTAGTCTATGACTGCCTATATAATTTCTTGAGGTGATAAAATGACAGGGTAGTACAAAACCCCCCAAAATTACACCATTTTGGCAAGTAGACACCCCAAGAAATTTGCTGAGAGGCTTGTCGAGGACATGTAAAATTTTATATTTTGCCACAAGTTTTGGGAAAATTACAATCATTTTATTTTTTTCAGAAAGTAGTCAATAAATGATATATTGCTCAAACATGCCATGGGCATATGTGAAATTAAACCCCAAAATACATTCTACTGCTTCTCCTGAGTATTGGGAAAGCACATGTGTGGGACCTTTTGGCAGTCTAGCCGTGTACAGGACCTCGAAAACCAATCACCGCCGTCAAGCTTTCTAAGGGCATAAATTCTTGATTTCACTCCTCACTACCTATCACAGTTTCAGAGGCCATGAAATAGACACCCCAAACTATTTGCTGAGAGGCATGTTGAGTATTTTGCAGATATCGCTTTTTGTCAGAACGTTTTGAAATTGAAAAAATAAAAAATGTGCATTTTCCCTTTCTTTCTTAATTTTCCAAAACAAATGAGAGCTGCAAAATACCAAAATAAAAAAATCACCATGCCTCTCAGAAAATAGCTTGGGGTGTCTACTTTACTAAATGGGTCATTTGGGGGGGGGGGGGGGGTTGTGCTATCTTGACATTTCAGGGCCTCCGAAACTGTGATAGGTAGTGAGGAGTGAAATCACCATTTTACGCCATTAGAAAGCCTGAAGGCGGTGCTTGGTTTTTGGGGTCCCGTTACACGGCTAGGCTGCCAAAAAGTCCCACACATGTGGTATCCTCATACTCAGGAGAAGCAGCAGAATGTATTTTGGGGTGTAATTTCAAGATACATAAATCAGTGCTGCAGCTAAATGGTGTACCTGAAAAGCAAACAATGTTAACAATAAATCATTAACTCAATAAAACAACAATCTATGCTTCCAAAAAAAAAGAGTAAAAAAAATATGTGACGAAGCATAGGGGCAATCCACCCCCAATGTTAGGGGCAAATCACCCCTCCACCTCTGTCCCCATGCTTCAGCATATATGCTCTTTTTTTTTTTTTTATTGTGATGGTGAAATCACCTCCTACAGCAGTCATGTCCAAAGTCCGGCCCGCGGGCCATTTGCGGCCCGCGGTCCGGTTTTGTATGGCCCCCACCTTGCCCCCAGCTTCTCCTGCATTATGGCCCGCCTGGCTCCGCACACCCCGAGCGCCTCTCTGACAAGCTGAGGCGTGTGCGGCAGGTCCGGAGCCTGTGATTCCGGCGGGGATTGGTGGCGGTGATTGGCTGCTAGTGCCTCTCACCCCGCCTCTCATCCCCGCCTCCCACTGACAATCAGATGCTGGGGGCGGTCCAAGGCCTCCGGGAAGCTGACAGCACACGCCGCCAATAGCAGACACTGAGCTGTCCCTGCAGCAGCTGCAGATCTCTCAGTGCCTGTGATTGGCGGCGCGGATTGGCGGCGCGGATTGGCTGCGGCGCCGCGCGCTGTCAGGTGCCTGAAATCAGAACGAGAGGAGAAAGAAGGTAAAGAGAATTACCGATAAAGATATTTAAAGAGAATTAAAGAGAGAATATTAAAGAGAGCGAATATTAAAGAGAGAGAATATTAAAGAGAGAGAGAATTAAAGAGAGAGAGGAATAAAGAGAATTAAAGAGAATTAGTGAGAGAAATAAAGAGAATTAAAGAGAGAGAGAGAGAGAGAGAGAGAGAGAGAGAATTAAAGAGAGAGAGAAATAAAGAGAGAGAGAAATAAAGAGAGAGAGAAATAAAGAGAGAATTAAAGAGAGAGAGAATTAAAGAGAGAGAGAATTAAAGCGAGAGAGAATTAAAGAGAGAGAGAGAATTAAAGAGAAAGAGAGAGAGAAATAAAGAGAACGAGAGAAATAAAGAAAAAGAGAATTAAATAAAGAGAAAGAGAGAAATAAAGAGAAAGAGAATTAAATACATACGTATATCCAAATAACAGCTCATCTTCCCCACACACAGGTGCAAAAGGTAGCAGAATTCTTGCTGGGCGGTGTATTCGTGTATGGGACAAACACGCTTAGACCAAAACCTCTGACACTGCGCTTACATAATCATTTTCCCATTCTGGTCAATTTATAAAATGGCGACTGTAAACAAGAGAAGGAAAGTTGACAGTGAGGGCCGCCGCTTCCAGGACAAGTGGAAAGTGGAATATTTCTTCACTGAAATACGGAATCACTGTGTTTGTCTGATATGCCAAGAGACTGTGGCTGTTTATAAGGAATTTAATGTCAAGAGGCACTACCAGTCGCGACATAGCACATATGACAAGCTAACAGGGCGCGACCGCAGTGAAAAGTTGAAGCAACTTGAAGCTGTTTTAATGTCGCAACAGCGATTTTTCACAAGAGCCCGTGAGTCAAATGAAAATGCCACAAAGGCAAGCTATGAGGTGGCAACGTTAATTGCTAAAAATTGCAGATCTTTTGCTGAGGGTGACTTCATCAAAGAATGTGTTATGAAAATGGTGGAGAATATCTGTCCAGAGAAGAAGCAAGAGTTTGCCAACATTTGCCTGGCTCGTAACACTGTAGCACGGAGAATTGAAGAGATTTCATCAGATATTAAGAGACAGTTGACATCCAAAGGAGCGGATTTTGATTTCTTTTCTATAGCCTGTGATGAAAGCACAGACCTATCTGACACGGCTCAGTTGCTGATTTTTATGAGAGGGGTGGACGATGAAATGAATGTGACTGAAGAGCTACTTGACCTCCAGAGTCTTACGGACCAAACAAGAGGAAAAGATTTGTTTGTTTCTGTTAGTTCCGCCATAAATGACA
Source organism: Lithobates pipiens (assembly GCF_037356315.1). Lineage (NCBI taxonomy): Eukaryota > Metazoa > Chordata > Amphibia > Anura > Ranidae > Lithobates > Lithobates pipiens. The sequence continues at coordinate 475,938,088 of NW_027507903.1, forward strand.
TGAACTTGCCTTGGAACAAAGTTACTGGGATTATTACTGATGGGGCACCTGCCATGGCTGGTGAGAGAAGTGGATTAGCAGCCCTAATCTGTAACAAGGTGATTGAAGAAGGAGGCAAAGCTATTAAACTCCACTGTATCATTCATCAACAAGTTCTTTGTGCTAAACATCTAAAATATGACCATGTTATGAAACCGGTGGTGAAGACTATTAATTTTATTCGCTCTAAAGCCCTGTGCCACCGCCAGTTTAAACAGTTTCTACTGGACATCCAGGCTGAATACGAAGATGTTTTATATCACAACGATGTAAGATGGCTCAGTCGGGGGTCTGCACTGCAGCGTTTCTACTCTCTCAAAAAGGAAATTGGAGAATTCTTGGAAACAAAGGGACAACCGATGCAAGAACTATCTGATCCAATGTGGCTGGCCGATTTGGGGTTTCTAGTTGACATAACCAAGCATCTGAATGTCCTGAACACGAGTCTTCAGGGGAAAGATGCAGCAGTGAACCAGCTTTATTCACACCTCAAAGCCTTTGGAACAAAGCTGCAACTTTTCATAAGGCAGTTGTCACAAGCACAACCCAATCTGATACATTTTTCAGCGTTGCAGGAAATAATGACCAGTTTTCCACAGGACAATATCAGTGCGCAAATGAGCAGATATGCAGCAGACATCACATCTCTGGCTGGGGAGTTTAAACGGCGCTTTCAGGATTTTGCAGCTATTGAAAAGGAGATCAGCCTTTTCTCCTCTCCATTCTCTGTTGACCCCGATGATGCTCCAGATCAGCTGCAGCTTGAGCTCATTGAGCTGCATTGTGACAGCGAGTTACGCAGTCGTCACCAACTACTCTCTCTTGTAAACTTTTATCGCCAACTGGATAAAAGCCGGTTTCAAGAGATTCGAACATTGGCTAAGAAAATGCTGAGCTTGTTTGGCTCAACATATATATGTGAGAAGACGTTCTCTGTTATGAACTTTAACAAGAACCGCGTGAGGACAAGACTAAGTGACTCTCACCTGCGGGACATTTTGCGCATCAAAACCACTGCCTTTGACCCAGACCTGACCTATGTGCTGCAGTCCAGATCTCAGTTTCACCCTTCACATTAATGCAGACAAGTTTTCTTTTTCAATTCAGATTAATGTAAAATCTCAGTTAGTATCAGTTGGTCTAAATCAGTTATGACTATATTTCACAAGATGGACACTTGGTTTTATGTTCCTGTTCATATTTTTTTTTTAGCTTAAAAGTTGACAGACAGCCTTTATTAATGTACTTTAGAATGTTCCTGACATATATTTCAGCTTCCTGGATTTTTTTTTTTCATCCGGCCTTCATATATGAAAGGCAGAGTGATTTAACACCTGTGTAGATTTGTCATCCATGTGACGAAATTAAAAGTATGCCGTTTGCAATAAACTTTGGTTAAAAATTTAATTTGCATTTCATTTTAACGGTTCAAAAAAAGTCAGGCAAAATGGTCGGCCCTCATGCATGTTCACTTCATGAAATCCGGCCCTCTTTGAAAAAAGTTTGGACACCCCTGTCCTACAGCACTGGAGTTGCTTATTTACATATCGGAGCAAACGCTTTTGCTGTCAAGGTAAAAAAATCAGTGCTGCAGCTGAATGGCGTACCTGAAAACAAAAAAATGGTTAACAATAAAACACAGTAAACAGTAAAGTATAAAAGAATTACATACCTGAAAAACAAATATGACAAAACATAGTAACAATAAAACATTGCAGTTAAGCAATAAGCACAGAATACAGTAAAAACAAAGAGCAGAACACTAAATAGAGAATAGAGAGAGAGAAAGAGAACAATAAAACGACAACTATTTTTGGCATTTTTATTTTATTTTATATTTTTTGTTTTTGTTTTTCACTTTTCGTTTATTGGGACTGTGACATCGTAAGGGGGCGGGGTCACCATGTGACATCAACCAGTGACCCCGCCCCTTGTCCCTATATAAGTCGCCATGCACCGCGTCCCTGGCATTGCGGCCGGAGAGAGCATTGAGTCAACATCTCCAGAAGAAGAAGAACGGAAGGCGATGGCGAGGGTGGCGACAGAAGACCGGGCCACCGCTAGTAAAAGAGCTGGAAGAAGAAGCGGTGGCCCGGCAAGAAGAACCGAAGAGGGGGACAAGACCCCCGAAGTCGGAAGAAGAGGGCGGCGGCGACGAAGAAGAAAGCCGGCCTCCGCTAGCAAAAGAGCTGTACGTTGTACCCCATACTCATTCACATAGGGTAGGGGGCTGGGACCTGGGGCCCCCTTATTAAAGGGGGCTCCCGGATTCCGATAAGCCCCCCGCCCGCAGACCCCAACAACCAACGGCCAGGGTTGTCGGGAAGAGGCCCTTGTCCTCATCAACATGGGGACAAGGTGCTTTGGCACCCCCCATGTTGAGGGCACGCAGCCTGGTATGGCTCAGGAGGGGGGGGGCGCTCGCTCATCCCCACCCCCTTTCCTGGCCGGCCGGGTAGTGTGCTCTGATAAGGGTCTGGTATGGATCTGGGGGGGGCCCCCACGCCGTTTTTTCGGCGTAGGGGGTTCCCCTTAGAATCCATACCAGACCTAAGGGCCTGGTATGCTCTCGGAGGGGGAACCCACACCAAATATTTTTCATAAATGCTCATGCTCTGATTGGCCACGGCAAAAGTCGTCTTGCCTGGGGCGACTTAAAGTCGTGTTGTAAGTCGCCCCAGGTCGTGTCTAAGTCGTGTTCAAGTCATCTCCAAGTTGCCTCACAAAGTCGTCCTGGATGTCCTGTCACCCCTGTGTGAACCGGCTCTAACTGTAACGATTCGGTTCCAGGTTCGGGTCTCTTAAAATGCAATGGCATCTTTGGAGACCCTGTGAAAGTGTGTCCTAGTCTGTGCAGTGCTGTACCCTATGCTAATACTCCACTAGTGTATGGTACTATTCAAAACATTCACTGATGCAAAGACCAGGTTGGACAGCACAGGAGGAACAATAATAGCGGGTGTCACACCTATATCCGTGTTTCTGACAGACACAACATTTTCTTTGGGGTGATCATTGGGTAGGATTGTACCAGTCCTGCCCTTGTGCAATGTATGCAATCTCTGATTGTCCCGTGTGCCAATTATGCAATCTCTGACCGTCCATGTGGCATTTATGCAATCTCTGATCGTCCCGTGTGCCATGTATGCAATCTCTGACCATCCCATGTGCCATGTATGCAATCTCTGACCATTTTGGTGTTATTTTTTTTCTGTAAGTTAAAAACATACACTCTAAACACTAGAACCACTATAGCTTAATGGAAAACAAATAAAGTGTATGCCATATATGTGGGCGGTGGGGCACTAAAATGCACCTTCGCCTGTGTAGTCAAAAATCCTTGCACCGACCCTGAAGAACAAAACAGCAGATAGAAATTACACTTTGTGCTCTTATTTGAGACAATTACACACTATAGAGTAGAGGTGTCCAAACGTTTTTCAAAGAGGGCCAGATTTGATGAAGTGAACATGCATGAGGACCGATCATTCTTTGAACCATTACAATTAAATGTGAATTAAATATTTTATGAAAAGTTTATTGCAAACAGCATACTTTTCATTTCGACACATGGATGACATATCTAAACAGGTGAAAGGCTAAAGCCTTTCATATCTGAAGGCCAAATGAAAAAAAATCCAGGAAGCTGAAATATATGTCAGGAACATTGTAAAGTACATTACATATTATTGGTAATAAAGGTTGTCTGTCAACTTTTAAGTAAAAAAAAATATGAGCAGGAACAAAACACCAAGTATACATGTGTGAAAATATATTTATAACTGATTTAGACCAACTGACATTAACTGAGATTTTACAATGTATTCATCTCACTTGAAAAAAAACTTACCTGCACAATGCTGTGTGTGGTGAAGAGTCTAAGGATGAGCTCGGGCATGTTATTTGGATATATATTTTTTGTGGCCCAATAAATCCCAGAGCGCCGCTCAGGACTAAGGATGAGCTTGGGCGTGTTATTTGGATATATCTCTTTTGTGGCCCCCAACAAATCCCCAAGTGCCGCTCAGGACTAAGGATGAGCCTGGACGTGTTATTTGGATATAGCTCTTTTGTGGCCCCCAACGAATCCTCAAACGCCCCTCAGCACTAAGGAAGAGCTTGGGCGTGTTATTTGGATATATTTTTTTGTGGCCCCAATGAATCCCCGATCGCTGCTCAGGGCTAAGGATGAGCTTGGGCATGATATTTGGATATATCTCTTTTGTGGCCCCCAATTCATGCCCAAGCGCCACTCAGGACTAAGGATAAGCTTGGGCGTGTTATTTGGATATAGCTCTTTTGTGGCCCCCAACGAATCCCAATGCACCGCTCAGGACTAAGGATGAGCTCAGGTGTGTTATTTGGATATATATTTTCAGTGGACTCAATGAATCCCCGAGCGCTGCTCAGGACTGAAGATGAGCACGGGCGTATTATTTGGATATATCTCTTTTGTGGCCCCCAACGAATGCCCAAGCGCCGCTCAGGACTAACGATGAGCTCGGGTGTGTTATTTGGATATATATTTTTTGTGGCTCCAATGAATCCCCGAGCTCCACTAATAACTAAGGAAGAGCTTGGGGGTGTTCACAACTCCACGTGTCCGAGCCTGCCAGAAAGCTGAGGGGGCGCAGCACCAATCACAGGCATTGAGACATTTCCCGATCTCTACAGCTGCAGACCGGAAAATGTCTCAATGTCTGTAATTAGGACTGTGCGCTATCAGCTTCCCAGAGGGCTTGGGCACGAGGAGTTGTGAACACGCCCAAGCTGTTCCTTAGTCCTGAGCGGTGCTCAGGTATTCGTTGGGGACCACAAAAGATATATATCCAAATTAACAGTGGGGCCATATTAAAAGGGAACAATTGGCCCATGGGCTGGACTTTGAACATACCTGCTATAGAGGGATATGTCTTGTTCATATTTCATGTCTGAAGTTTACAACCTCTTTAAATTTGAACTCCAGCCTTCCTTCAGACATGCACAGTTGTACAGGCTCCTCTCCTGTACTGAAATTTCACTGAAACGCACGTTGTTACAACGCATGCAAATGCACCTGCTTTGTGTGGTGCATTGTGATGCTGTTCATTGTGAATAGCAACTCAATGCATTGTACAGCACAATGCACCGCAGTGCACCACAATGCATATACTGTACATTGTGGTGTGCTGCTTTTGTAAAAAATGGTCATGCAGATTTTTAATTTGTTTTGATGTGTTGGCAGCCCATTCATTACGAATGGGCTGCAGTATTGCAACATATGTCAGTGCATACCAGAAGGTCCATTAATATGTGTGCATTTACACAACTGAATGTTTTCAGCTATTAATTAAAAAAATAAATTAGTACAGATCACTGGCTGGCTCTATTCATTAAGACAAAGAAGGGACTGGTAAATGACACCTTTACTGGTCATCCTTCCCTGCTTTCCATCCTGACAGATCTCCCACAGCAGCTGATGGGAGGGGGAAAGCTGGCAGCGCTGCAGGGGGCCAGGGAAGCACACAGGGGCCTGGGGCAGCAGCACAGTGATAGGGAGGCGGCAGGAGCAGCATTTGAAGGAGCCAATGCCCACCATTTCTCTCCTTCAGCCACTATATGGAGGGGTCGGTTCCTCTAAATGCCACTGCCCCCACCACCCACCTATCAAGGCACACAGGGTGCCACGGGGGTCCCCTGGAGCATGGGGCTGGGTCACAATGGTGACCTCTGTGACCCCTGTATGTACACCCCAGGTGTAGGCAGGATAAGTAGCAGAAGGGGTGGAAACATTTTTAATAGCTATGGTTAGGCAGGAAATCCACTTTATGTTTTTTGAGCTGCATAGATACATAGATAGTTTTATTTCGACCATTTGACCCCATAGTTCTATTTTAAGGGGTCATGAAGCCAAAAACTCCACAAAAAAGCAATTTGTGTTTTCTGCAAACGATTTCTAAAAGAATGGTGAAAGTCATTGCATGGTGAGGCTGCCATCTCTGGGGTCACAGCGTGCCTTCTTCATGGGCGGCTGTTTTTCGTGCATTCCACAAGATGCCACCCACCCCCAGGAATGGCAACAGCTGTGCCGTCACCTACCTCCATGGAGATTAGCGCTTCTTTATCCTGAACAGTAGCCGACTTAATCAGACCACCTGCTCACAAGATTCCAAGTAATTCAGCGTATTCACAAAATTAAAGCAATTCATGGCAAATCGCGTTCATCTTTCCGACTTGACAGCTGAGTTTTTTTTTCCCTTTAGTTCTGCGCCTCATGCATAATGTAAACCAAAACGGCGCTTTCCAAGTAGCGGGAAATGGTAAATGGTGACAACAAACCTTCATTTTGACAATATAAAAATAAGATTATTTCACATCAGCCAGCGATATTCCTAGCAATTTGCATCTTCAAAGCAACAAAAACACACAAAAAGATCTCCAAAACTAAAATGGGGCCAGTACCGGGCAACAGGATTGAGCAAAATTTCCTATATTTCACAGAAATGCATTTGAGGGTGAAACACATAGGTGGTAAAGATGGTTTTCAGGGTGCAACTGGTTTTAACTTCAATAGTGTTTTTAATAATTGCTGGTGTATTTTGTTACCCTGAGGTTAGCTTATTTGTATTGAGTTACCTGGAACTGCAGCAGTACTGGATGCAACAGTTTGTCCATGCGTTGTGGTACAGCAACTGCTCCTTTTATCGCTTCTTGGTCTTTTGGCTAAGATCAAGTGTAATATCTGTTCTTCTCAGTTGCCAGAGCAGGCGCTGTGCTGCTCCTATTCAGGGAAGGCTATGCAAATCCTCTGGCACAATGGTACCTGGACGGCTTGTATTGGCAGGGGCCGAACCTGAGCGCTCTCCGGTATTGGAGCTGGTGCTCGGTCGAGTCCGAGAGAGTCAGCAGTGTGCCCCAGGTGAGGATGGGTGCTGTAGTGGTCTGGCCGGAGGCTGGGTCATCCCGGCCTTTTGTCTAGGATTGGTGTGGTCCTGTCCCGTTGGAAGAGCTGTCATCCTGACCTTTGGACTGGCCAGAGTGTTGCCATGCAAATCCACTTGTATGATGGGGGCCTGGAAGGCTAGCATCGAAAGGCTAGCATTTGGCATCCACAGTTCTCCCAGAAAAAGCAGAAGGGCTCACTATCTGGCAGGGACGGAGGTTGCACTGTTCTGGCTGAGGACCGGCCCCAAAGAAGCCCGTGGTGCATGTGACCCTGGAGTGGCAGTCCAGGGGTGCCGTAACTTCACTGTGAGTGAGGGTCACTTTGTGTTGTGGCACCAAGGTCACTGCACTACCACAAAGTTTTTTCACACCTGCCTCTTCGGCCAGGCCTTTTGTCTTGCACAATGGTCACTTTCACTTCCTCTCTCCATTTCCTTCTCCCCCACTTTATTTATTTATAGCCCCTTGTTTGTCACTCTTTTGTCTTTTTTGTTGGTGCTCAAAATTTTTTTTTGGGGGGGGGGGGGGCGCAAACAAACTGAAAAAAAAAACATCAATTGCAGCCTCTCTGTGCCCAACAATTGTTGCCACTGTGCCCATCAATTGCCACCACTGTGCCCATCAAACGCAGCCACTGTGCCATCAAACGCAGCTACTGCGCCCATCAAATGAAACCACTGTGCCATCAAACGCAGCCACTGTACCCATAAATTGCCACCACTGTGCCCATTAAACTCTGCCACTATACCATCAAGCGCAGCCACTGTGCCCATCAAGCGCACCCACTGCGCCCATCAAACGCAGCCACTGTGCCATCAAACACAGCCACTGTGCTATCAAATGAAGCCACTGTGCCATCAAATGCAGCCACTGTACCCATAAATTGCCACCACTATGCCCATTAAACGCTGCCATTGTACCATCAAGCGCATCCACTGTGCCCATCAAACACAGCCACTGTGCCATCAAACGCATCCACTGTGCCCATCAAACATTCCCACTGGGCCCTTAAGCGCAGCCACTGTGCCCATCAAACATTCCCACTGTGCCATTAAGCACAGCCACTGTACCCATAAATTGATAGGCATCCAATCACAGCGCCTGTCGCTTCAGTCAATCAGATGACAGGTAACCAGACCCGGTGCACCTGATTGGTTGAGAGGCAGGTCAGTGTTAGGGAAGCGATTTATTTGATTCCCTCACACAACACTGTGTAAACAGCAAACTCACAGCAGTGCGCCCGCTGTTTACCAATTTGGAAGCCTATTAGAGCCCATGGCTCTAATCAGGATACCTATTAGAGCCGACGGCTCTAATCAGGCATTTCCAAAAACACCCCTGTCGCTGTAATTCAGATGCCTGTTACCCGACAAGGGGCCAGACACCCAAATAGGGGGCGGCAGCAGCGACAATAGACAATGCATGAATCTATCTATTGGAGATTGATGGGTGCAGGAGAGAGGGGGCGGCGCTCCTGCGCCCTCTATGGACACACTGTCACTGGTGTAGGTCCTCAGGCCTGCCCTGAAAGTCTTGGGAGAGGGTGGACACTTCTGGCTTAGTTCGCCCTCTCTCATGGGGTCTCCCTTCAGGGAAGCCCCACCTAGTACTTGGGTGGGTCTGTTTCTGCAGACCCTCCAAAGAATAGGGACAGGCTGATTTCTGACAGATGGACCAAGTGTAAGTATCCCAGTCCCCGTCTGGAGCCTAACGTCTCGGGGGATCAGGGCAAGGTCCTTGGATTTTGGAGGACTATGTGTACACTCGTTGCACATTTTGTGTATCACTCTTTATGTGTTCACCCATCATGGGCTTTAAAGAAAAAAAAAACTGCTCCTTTTATCTATATGTTTTATAAACAATGGGGGAGAAATGGCAAGTTTAAAACATTTAAAACCATAAATACTCACGCTATGTTGTAGCAGCAGCTGCTGTCCACAAGGTGCTAAAAAAAATTAAAAATGACAGACAAAAATAAATGCAGCAATTACAATTGTAATATATTAGTGATAAACAACAACAAAAAATGATCAATATGTAACAGTCTCTTGCAATGTGCTAAGGTGCTCCAAATAAGTAGAAGGTGCTGAAGTGCTTCATTCATGTAAAATTGCTGTGCCATGTACCACACGCCCCTCTTGTGTCCCCACTCACCAGAAACAATGGACCCTCAGCTTTGTAGTCTAGGGGTCAAACACGCTGTGATCTGGTGTTGGTGGGCTGGAACTCTAGTACTCCTCAGCAAGATCTCCCAACATAGAGGGTCTTGGGGGTGACCAAAAAGTCCACCAGGCTCAATATAAAACAAATAGAGGCTGATAGTGAAGTACTGTTAAAAATCTGATTTATTGTGCAATCATAAGCATTACTCACAAAATTGCTGGTAATACCAGACATAGGACAGAGAATGAGCTCATCCGGGTTCGCCATGAATCGGCGTGCGTTCGACAGAGGGCAAAAGTGGTGTCAGTGGTTAGAAAACCGTAAATGCGTCTTGACCCCTGTTTTAGTGTGACAACACTAATCCACCACTACCCTATATTGCAGTCATGGCATTGTGAACCCTGCATGCGACCACAGGGCTTCTTGAAAGCTGCCGCTCTGATGCAGAGTGTACCAGCCTCTATGGTCACCCCCTCTATGATGGGAGATCCTGCTGAGAAGTTCTAAAGTTCCACCCTACCAACACCAGATCACAGCATATTTGACCCCCAGACTGCAAAGCTGAGTGTCCAATGTTTCTGGTGAATGGGAACACAAGAGGGACGTGTGGTACATGGCACAGCAATTTCACACGAAGAACTCCAGCACTTTCTACTTATTTGGAGCACCTTAGCATGTTGCAAGAGACTTTGTTACATATTGATAATTTTTTGTTGTTGTTTATCACTAATATATATGCGCTGTATTGATTTTTGTTTGACAAGTTGAAACATTTAGCGTGGGTTCACACATCACACATATGCAATGTCAGACATTGCATGTGATTCGCACCACATTGCTGTACAGATCAAATGCGATGTCTGTGCAATGCGAGTTCAGCCATACAGTTGTATGGCTGAACATGCATTGGATTTGCACGAAAATAGTGCAGGAAGTTTTTTTTTCTCGCACTGGATCACATGGGTGTTCACACCCAAGTGATCCAATTCCTGTCCGAAATAACATTTTGCACTGTTGGCAGAGGACAGTGTGAGCTGCCTGCAGAGGAGATGTGATGCGGGAACCGACACTGGAATCACACTGGTTGCCGCATCGCATATGTGTGAACCGGGCTTATGGACAATACAAAATAAGCTATTCTTTTTATGTTATTTAATTTCACTGTATAATAAAATACTTAAAAAAGGTAAAAAAAAAAATGATTTTGCTCCCAACCTTGTGGTAACCGTTCAGGGAAGCCCCTTTTCTGTTCCAGCACTACTCTGCCCCTGTGTACAAAGCCAGCTCCATAAAGACATGCAAAGAAGACTGGTAGCACAGTGTAACATCCAATGCTTGTAATGCCGCGTACACACGATCGGACTATCCGGCGGACTTGGTCCGGTGGACAACCTGCCGGACTTTGCAGCGGATGTCCGCCAGACTTTCTGAATGAGTGGACCTGCCCACACACGACTGGACCTTTCCGGTGGACAATCCGCCGGACTATGGCGACGGCGACAGCGACAGAAGACCAGGCCAACCCTAGTAAAAGAGCTGAAAGAAGAAAGCGGAGGCCCGGCAAGAAGAACCAAAGAGTGGGACAAGACCCCCCGAAGAGCGGGACAAGACCCCCCGAAGTTGGAAGAAGACCCCCAGTAGGTGGCAACGAAGTAGAAAGCCGGGCTCCTCTGCTAGTAAAAGAGCTAGCAGAAGATAGCGGAGGAGTCCGGCGAGAAGACCCCTGAAGACGGAAGAAGAGAAGACCCCCGGAGCTGTCTAATAAATTATTTTAAAAACCTGTGTTGTATTTTTTTTATGTACACTTTTTTTCCCCATGTGAATGGGTAGGGGTACGATGTACCCCATACTCACTCACATAGGGTAGGGGGCTGGAATCTGGGGACCCCTTATTAAAGGGGCTCCCGGATTCTGATAAGCCCTCTGCCCGCAGACCCCAAAAACCAACGGCCAGGGTTGTCGGGAAGAGGCCATTGTCCTCATCAACATGGGGACAAGGTGCTTTGGGGTGGGGGGGCCGCAGGGCCCCCCTTCCCCTAAGCACCCCCCCATGTTGAGGGCACGTGGCCTGGTACGGCTCAGGAGGGGGGGCGCTCGCTCGTCCCCACCCCCTTTCCTGAGCGGCCGGGTTGCGTGCTCAGATAAGGGTCTGCTATGGACTTTGGGGGGACCCCCTCGCAGTTTTTTCGGCATAGGGCTTCCCCTTTAAGTCCATACCAGGTGACGGGGCTAGTGAGGTGTCAATCTCGTTGATGGGGGCAGCGACATTCACTTCCTTCGCTAGTTCTGTCTACCTGGAGCCACGTTCAAAATGAATGGACTTTACTCCGTGTGTGGGCAAGTCCATTCATTTCAAAAGTCTGGCGGACTAGCACACAGAGGGGAGGATTGTACGCCGGACTGCTGGCAGACAACTTTGAGTCAAAACTTCTTTCTTTCCGACCGGACTTTTGGGAAGAAAAAGTCCGCTGGAGCCCACACATGGGCGGATTGTCCGGGGGACTCTAGTCTGCCGGACCAAGTCCGCCGGATAATCCGATCGTGTGTACACGGCATAAAACTTTTGTTATTCCAGGGCAAACTTTAAGAAGCCCAGCCTGGGGGCCTCCTCTCTAATACAGTATGTTTTGCTGAAATGCATCAAAGGTGATACTTGGAGGCAGTCCTATGCAGGATTTTTTTTAAGTTTGTCTTGGAATAAGACAAAATTTGCAAGTGTTGGATGTTGTGGTGTTTTCTCTGGATATGTTGATAGTTTGGGGTGAGGATGAGCCCCAGACTGACGTCTGCACCTGGTCAGTTGAGGGCGTGCTTTACTATATCGGTCATAACAGCAATGGAAACTTTTACTTCTATCCCCAAAGACATATTTTGATGTGTTTTGTGTGGAAAACTTGCGTGGCCTGCACAGAGCCCTGACCTCAACCCTACTGAACACCTTTTGGAATGAATTGGAAGCCAATTGGGAGCAAGATCTTCTCCAACGTCAGTACCTTACCTCAGGAATGGACACAAATTTACACAGACACTCCAAAATCTTGTGGAAAGAGAAGAGGAACAGGCAACCCCATATTATTGGCCATCGTTTTTGGTATAGGATGTTCCAGCAATATTGTATAGGTGTAATGGTCAGGGGTACACAAATGTTTTGGCCATGTAGTGTACCAGCACATGAACTAGGACAAGATGCAGTTTGAATAATGACATCTGCACCTGGTCAGTCGAGGGAGTGTTTTACTATATAGGACATAAGAGCAATGGAAACTTTTACTTCTAACCCCAAATGAACACCTTTGGAATGAATTGGAAGCCGATTGTGAGCCAGGTCTTCTCCAACATCAGTACCTGACCCCAAGAATGGACACAAATTCACACAGACAATCCAAAATCTTGTGGAAAGAGAAGAGAGGGACAGGCAACCCCATATTAATGCCCATTGTTTTGGATATAGGATGCCCCAGCAAAATCATATAAGTCTAATGGTCAGGGATACACAGATTTTTTTGGCCATGTAGTGTACCAGCCCATGAACTAGGACAAGATGCAGTTTGAATAATGCAACAAGTGCTAAATACATTTAAGCAAACATCTCTCCATACTGCCCCTACTGTCCAAAGAAAGGTAATGTATGTCAGCGTGTCGTTTGCATTCCAGATCCTTCCCAAGTGTCAGCAGCAAATGCCCATCTACAACTTGCCCTTACTTCAATGTACACTTGTGTGTACTTTGTGGCAGGGATCAGAAGTTCAGACACCTTTCTTCATTCGATGGCAAGAGTATTGGGATTTTGGAATACCTACCTTTAGCTTTACAGTGAGGGAAAAAAAGTATTTAAAGAAATGAGCAGTCTATAATTTTAATGGTAGGTTTATTTTAACAGTGAAAGACAGAATAACAATAAAAAAAAATCCAGAAAAACGCATTTCAGAAAAGTTATAAATTGATTTGCATTTTAATGAGTGAAATAAGTATTTGACCCCTTTGTAAAACATGACTTAGTACTTGTGGCAAAACCCTTGTTGGCAATCACAGAAGTCAGATGTTTCTTGTAGTTGGCCACCAGGTTTGCACACATCTCAGGAGGGATTTTGTCCCAATCTTCTTTGCAGATCCTCTCCAAGTAATTAAGGTTTTGAGGTTGATGTTTAGTAAATCGAACCTTTAGCTCCCTCCACATATTTTCTATGGGATTAAGGTCTGGAGAGTCATGTGCAAAAGGCAAAAATTTGTTTAGTTTAGTTTCGTTTTAATTCGTTAATTCCTTAATTTCGTTTAGTTATATCCGTTAACTTCCTTAAATTCGTTTTCGGATTTCGTTTAGTTTTCTACCGAATTCGAAAAATCGGCCACATTCGAAAATATTTCAACCAAATTCGAAAATATTTCTACCGGATTCGAAATGATTTCAACATGATTCGACATTATTTCAACCACATTCGAAAATATTTTGTGACCCGAATTTAGGGCCATGTATCTCGGGGTAACTTGGTGCTAGAAACTCCAAATTTGGATATGTTGTAGTGCTAGTACTATTGTGTTTGCATACCAAATTTGGGGTTTCTAGCTATAAGTGACCCCGAGATATGTGGCCCCAAAATCGGGTCGCAAAATTTCATTCTCTGCTCTAATAACTAATAACATTTTGCGACCCGATTTTGGGGTCACATATCTCGGGGTCACTTATAGCTAGAAACCCCAAATTTGGTATGCAAACACAATAATACTAGCACTACAACATATCCAAATTTGAAGTGTCTAGCACCAAGTGACCCCGAGATACATGGCCCTAAATTCGGGTCACAAAATATTTTCGAATGTGGTTGAAATAATGTCGAATCATGTTGAAATCATTTCGAATGCAGTTGAAATAATTTCGAATCGCGTCAAATTCATTAGAATTCATTCGTTATATTTCTTTCGTATTCATTGTAATTTGATAGTTTTTTATGCAAAATTCGGCCGAATTTCGATTCGTTACGAAACTAATTGCACAAGCCTACTGGAGACTGGCTAAGCCACTTCAGGACCTTAATGTGCTTCTTCTTTAGCTACTCCTTTGCAGATCTGGCCGTGTGTTTTGGGTCATTGTCATGCTGGAACACCCATCCGCGGTCCATTTTCAATGCCCTGGCTGAGGGAAGGTAGTTCTCACCCAAGATTTGGTGGTACATGGCCCCATCCATCGTCCCTTTGATACGGTGAAGTTGTCCTGTTCCCTTAGTAGAAAAACACCCCCAAAGCATAATGTTTCCACCTCCATGTTTGATGGTGGGGATGGTGTTCGTGGGATCATAGGCAGCATTCCTCCTCCTCCAAACATGGCGAGTTAAGTTGATGCCAAAGAGATAGATTTTGGTCTCATCTGACCACAACACTTTCTCCCCCAGTTCTCCTCTCAGTCATTCAGATGTGCATTAGCAAACTTCACACTGGCCTTTACATGTGCTTTCTTGAGCAGGGGGACCTTGCAAGCGCTGTAGGATTTCAATCCTTCACGGTGTAGTGTCTTATCAATAGTTCTCTTGGTGGCTATGGTCCCAGCTGCCCCCTTGAGATCAGTGGCAGCTGGTGTTTTTTTTGGGGGGGGGGGGGGGGGCAGCAAACTACCCTCCCCCTGGTGGGCCGGTAGAAATCTTGTTGATTGATAGGGGATCAAATAATTATTTCACTCATTAAAATGCCAATAAATGTATAACTTTTTTGAAATGCGGTTTTCTGGATATTTTTGTGGTTGTAAATTATAGACTGATCATTTCTTTGTCAGTGGGCAAACGTACAGAATCAGTAGGGGGTCAAATACTTTTTTGCCTCACTGTAGTTATAATGCACTACTGCTAGAAATCTCTTTATTTCCAGGTGGATAGTGTTCTGGGAACACTTGTTGCTGAGCCAGGTGAATGTCCAGTATGGATATTATCAGCTCCTCCAACTGCAGGCTCTTTGCTATCTCTCACTGTGTGATGGGGCAGTTGCTTACCGCAGAATCAAGGGGGGAGAAGCTGAACCCACACCCATCAGTTCATGTTAATAGTAAACTGAGGGGGACGTCTGATTTTAGGACAGATACAGTTTTTCCAGGACAGAGACAGCCCTTTAAACTGAATTATGCAAAAGTCGCAATGTGCCCATTAAAAATGTTTCTTTGCAAAGGTAACAAAAAATATATTAATTATATTAGACTATTTGGGGAGGCTGGTCAAATGTTGTATACTGATTGAAAACAGAAAATACCGCATTTTGCCACTAGACGGATCATGATAGTTAGCTCCATCTAGTGGCCAAATGCAGTGTAAACATCAAGAAAAAACATTTGATCAGCACAGGAAATAAATAACATTCATAACATGCACTTTTACTAGGTGACTTTTTTTTATAAATAAACTCCCAAGACTAGGTCCATACTAGTGCAGTGCGATTTGCAGCTGCAGTGTGACTAGGTGTGTTTTTGGTATGCTTTTAATGCGTGTTTTACTACTGCGATCCCCAGGAGGAATGAGTCATTGGTTATTAAGGAGGCAGCAGACCATTATCTGCGCATGCAGCGTGGTAGGACAAGTGAAAGCCCTCCCTCTCCTGAACCATACCAAGCCATATGCCCTCAACATGGGGAGGGGAGGTTCATATGGTGACTCCACCCCATGACACCATCTAGCGGCCCCCCGAGACCTACACCTCTAAGACATCAGTTGGCGCCGCCTCAGAGAATTCTAATTTATGGGGGGGTCACTTGATGACCCGTCCCTTTGTTTACTTTAGCAGAGGGGGGAGTCATTCGGCGAGTGTCAAGTGATGGGTTATATTCGGTGAGCACCTGTTTGGCGGCCAGCGTATATCGGAATTGACGATGGATTTGAATTGGGGCATGTTTTTATTTATTTATTTATTTCAAGAAAGTACTTGTTTAAAATGATCCTATTTTTTTTATTTACTATTGATAAATGAGTGGTACTATATATACCCCAAACTCATTCACATGGGGTGGGTCAGGACCTGAGGGTCTTCCACATTCTGATAAGCTACCCCCTCCCTGCAGCCCCACAATCGCTGTGCAAGGGTTGTGGGGAAGAGGCCCTTGTACCCCCCCCTCATGTTGAAGGCATGTGGCCTGGTATGGTTCAGGAGGGGCGTGTTCGCTCGTCCTCCCATTTCTGGCCTGCACAAGGTTCTGGCATGGGTTTTGGGGGGGGGGGACCCCACAGGCCTGGTATGGATGGGTGGAGGACTACCACATTGCTGGGTTTTTTTTTGGCTCTGTTATTTACATTTTGTCAGTGAGGAATCCCCCACTGACAGCAGGGGTGACTTGTTAGGACGCTGGCATGTGCTGGCTCCTTAACCAATGAATCCTCCATGCTGCTTCACTGCAGGGATGAGTCACTAGTTGTTAGGATGCTGGCGGGTGTTGGCTCCTTAACAACCAATGACTCATACCTGCTGGCTAACAGCCAGTTCAGCAGGGATGAGTCGCATTAGTAAAACAGGCATTAAAAACGAATCAAAAATGCTTTCCTTAACCTCTTACAGGCGAGACAGAAGATTTGCCTGCTTAATGACCAGGCCATTTTTTGCGATACGGCACTGCGCCGCTTTAACTGACAACTGCGCAGTCATGTGACCCCTTACCCAAACAAAATTGATGTCCTTTTTTTCCCCACCAATAGAGCTTTCTTGTGGTGGTATTTGACCACCTCTGTGGTTTTTAGTTTTTGTGCTATAAACAAAGAGCGACAATTTTGAAAAAAAAAACACAATTTATTTTACTTTTCGCTGTAATAAATATTCCCAAAAAATGTTTTTAAAAAACAAAATCAAATTTCTTCATCAGTTATGGCCAATATATATTCTTCCAAATATTTTGGGTAAAAAAAATCGCAATAAGCGTATATTGATTAGTTTGCGCAAAAGTTATAGCGTCTACAAACTATGGGATAGATTTATGGCATTTTTATATTTTTTTTACTAGTAATGGCAGTGATCAGCGATTTTTTAGCGGTACTGCAATATTTCGGCAGACAGATCGGACACTTTTGACACATTTTTGGGACCGCTGACATTTATACAGCGACCAGTGCTATAAAAATGCATTGATTACTGTGTAAATGTCACTGGCAGGGAAGGGGGTTACACTAGAGGGCGATCAAGGGGTTATACCTGTTCCCTCATTTGTGTTTCTAACTCGGGGGGGGGGGGGGGGGGTTGGATCTGACTAGAGGAGGAAACATATCGTTGTACCTAGCTAGTGGGAGCAAAATAAGCTGTCTCTCCATTCCTCACAGAACAGGGATTTGTGTGTTTACACACAAGTCCCTGTTCTGGCTCTCGAGCCCACGGCCACTGGCCAGCATGAGCTCCCCCACCATGCAGCGGGCACATGCAGCGGCTATAGGTGTTTAAAGGGCCGACGTACAGCTACAACGGTTCACGGGATTGTGCCGACCTGCCGCAGTATAATGACGGTGGCTGGTCGGCAAGTGGTTAAGTTACACCATGCGTTCTCAATTTGGCAGTTCCCCTTTGAATATACGACTGTAGTGCACCCCCTAAGAAGCCGCAAGTAGAATGGGATCCCTACCCTGCACAGCCAGGCACACCGAATCTTCACAGGCACACTTGAGTCAGAGAACAGTTTGTGACTTTGTTTTTGTTTTATTGAGGGTAATAACTTGGATGGGGTGGGAGATTATGGGATGCCCATTCGACTTCAGGAACAACTTTTCCTATATACAGATCATCTTCCTCATTCCAGCACATGCTTTCTTACAGAACTTAGCTGGAACACTTATGCCGTTTACACATGAGCGGACTCTGCGATAGAAAAAGTCCCCCATTGGACTTTTTACATCTAAAATTCTGACGGGCCTAAAAATAGAACATGTTCTAAATATTTCCGACGGGAAAACCGCACGTCTGTATGCTGTTCCGACGTACCAAAAAATGACGCATGCTCTCAAGCAAGTACGAGACGGAAGCTATTGACTACTGGCTATTGAACTTCCTTTTTCTAGTCCCGTCCTATGTGTTGTACATCACCGTGTTCTTGACAATCGGACTTTGGTGGGATCGTGTGTACGCAAGACAGTTTCAGTGGAATTTAGTCTGAAAAACCTTCAGAGTTTATTCCAACGGGAAAACCGGTCGTGTGTACAGGGCATTAGAGCACCTGACAGTCACTTAGTCAGATGAAGCAATGGCCCTTTACAGGCAGGAACCCGAGGCCCCTTAGCTGTGTAGCAGAGTTTCAGCATCCAGCTAGCATTACTCCCTTCAACACCTAATCAGGCACTGCTAACCAACATGGCTGCAGCTGCCCCATTCTTTAACCCTCCAGACTAACTCCTGCTACATGACCGTTTGACATGGAATCTCTCCTTCAGGATGATTCTGAGAGACCGCTGTCAACTATCTACAAGGCCTTGCAGCCTACCGTGCATCACGGTCTAGTCCAGTGGTTCTTAACTCCTGTGCTAGTTATCTTGCAAACCTGGCCTGTTAGTGGGTCCTGAGGACAGGAGTTGAGAACCACTGGTCTAGACAAATTGAAGACCTCCTGGCTGGCGGAACTGGCGGAGTTGGACAGCGAGGATTTGGAGGACATATGGGAGTACCCATTTTCCCAACTTATGTCTTATAGGGATCGGCTGACCCAGGTCAAAATTGTACACAGGTTCTCCATAGGATCTGCCAAAATTGTCTTCCACATTGCTGGCGTTGTCAAGCGGGGCCGACTGATTATTTTCATATGATTTGGTCCTGTCCATATCTCTAACCATTTTGGTCGAGGGTTCTCCAGTTCCTCACAAGGTTGACTACTATCCCTATCCCACAACAGGCAGATGTATGCCTCCTTGGGCTGGCTCTGGCCCCCACCAGGGCTGTTTGTACATTGTTCTATTGTTTTATGCTAGAAAATCTATCAATATTCAATGGAAGTCAGGATCTGCTTCCATTCTGAGATTTTGGAAATGGTTGGTGAATTCTGCTATACCCCTTTACAATGGACATGTATGTCTTGAGGCTGCCCAAAAAAATTCCACAGAGTGTGGGGACATCTGGCTGGATGCTACTACTGTAGATAAACACAACTCTGAAACTACTGCCAGACTTTCCTAAAGGATTGCCTATGTCTGATCCCAAACCTGAGTGCTTCCCGTGATAGCCACCTGCCTTTTATAGGTTGCTTGTATAATGTATGATCCCCTCCATGACTATGTTCTTGGGTGGTGGAGAGGTGAAATGACTCTCAGGACAAACTACTCCTTCATTTTAATTGCCCTTGTGGTGTAGGTGGCACTATCTGTGAGTAGCAAGGATGGGTTTAATTGTAGTTTTACTTGTTCACGGTTTTTGTTTTGTTTTATGTATTGGTATTGTATTACCTTGAGCCAGAGTATGCCCACAGACTGTTTTGTACTCTTACCTTTTATTGAAAACAATAAAAGGAAGTAAAAAAAAAAAAATTATCAAAAATGTACCAAGTTGCCCTCCTGCCATTGCATTACAAAAGCATACCCCACTAATGTGAACCTAGCCTAAGTGTTGCCTACAGTGGTTTTAAAGAAAAAAACATGATATTTTTGTCCGGTTGAATTTTATTATTTGGTACATGAGTTCATAAGATGTTTTTATCCCTGTCCATTATCCGTGAAGCATTTGTGCTGCGCAAATAATTTGTGCTTTCAACTTAGTGCAGATCATAGAAAGTTCTGTACTAGCTTTTAGAGATACAAAAAACACAGTCACGTCCACCACTAATAGGTCTTCCAAGGTGTGGAGTAACAGTGACAGAGAAAATGGTGGTGTGAAAGGTATATATGGTATCCCAAAACTAGGTGGATGCTGCCTTCCTCGGATGGGGTAATCCAAAAGGAACTACAAGAAAAACAGAAATGAAAGGTGAGCACACCTAGTGCATTACCAGAGATAATTTAATAAGAAATTTTTATATAAAAGTGGGTACTCACAAAATGCACCTGACAAAAGGCCATAAACAGTGCATGGACATGCACAGAACATGGGGTACAGCTAACGCGTTTCAGGGGCGCACCCCCTTCCTCAGAGTTAGGCTAGTCTTGTACACCATGGGCAAGCGCTTTTATAGGGAAAAGTGGAATTGAAAATTGTGTGTCAAAAAGAGCCACGCCCTCAAAGGGGCAGGAAAAAAAAAATAGAATAATTATATATATATATATATATATATATATATATATATATAGTTGCACTGATGTAAAAACTACAGAATTTATATGAAAAACCTATATCCAAAACAAAAAACTCCATCATAAATACACAAATTAATACATAATAATTCATTAAAATCCATGATATATTGCACATTCATTCATATTTAGTCAGATGGATACAGATGTAGGAACACATAAGCAAAAAAGGGATGCAGGATTGATAAATGGATCAATCCATTTCTCACCTCTACATTCCTGAAGTAGCTGCGGGGGGTTGGGCTGTACAATATTTTTTGGCTTGTGAAAATCATTTACATCACTTCATTGTGCGCTCCATCGAATACACCCTCACACACAATTACTTTGTGTTTCAGGATGTGTATTACAGACAAACCAAGGGCACACCCATGGGGGCCATGTTCACCCAAGTTATACCAATTTCTTTATGGGGTATTAGGGGCAGTTTCACATCTGGTCCAATAATCCCTTTGGGGCACACCTGGTCCTTTATGCTCGCTATATTGATGATATCCTGATCATCTGGGATGGTGATGATAGTCAGTTGGAAGCATTTTTGGCCTATTGTCAGAATAATCCCTTTGGGATTGAATTAACCCATGTGCTGGATAGCCAGAAGTTGGTATTTTTAGACCTTGAGCTGATGGTGGATGATGAATCATGTATTTTTTTCTCGTACCCATTTCAAACCATCAGCAGGTAATTCATACCTTCATGCCCGCAGGGGTTTGGACACTTAGAGGCGTCTTAAAACCACACACTAGGACCACCCCACCAGAAGTTTCAGAATTGCCAGGAACGGGGGAAACCCCAACAGACGCTAGCAGGATCATCCTTGCTGTAGTGCACCAATCAATGAACACCCAGTGTCACACAAGCACCTTACCAGACCCCAGGGAACCAGCTCAGTGCCAGGGGGAAGCCACTTCCTGGAAACTCAAGAAGATGCATGATGACAAGTGACATCACTACTGGGGCGGGAGCAGAACAACAGTGTCCCCATGGACATGAATGGACAAAGATAGATGGAAGAAAAAAAACAAACCCTTTTTTAACCACTTCAGCCCTGGAAGATTCTACCCCCTTCCTGACCAGAGCATTTTTTGCGATTCGGCACTGTCGCTTTAGCTGACAATTATACGGTCGTGCGATGTTGTATCCAAACAAAACGTATGTCCTTTTTTCCCACAAATAGAGCTTCCTTTTGGTGGTGTTTGATCACTTCTGCGGTTTTTATTTTTTGCGCTATAAACAAAAAAAGCAGATTTTGTAAAAAAAAGCAATATTTTTTACTATTTGCTGTAATAAATATCCCTAAAAAAAACAAACTTCTTTCTCAGTTTAGGCCGATATGTATTCTTCTACATATTTTTGTTAAAAAAATAAAATAAAATCGCAATAAGTGTATATGGATTGGTTTGCGCAAAAGTTATAGCGTCTACAAAATAGAGGATGGATTTTTGGCATTTTTTTTTTTTTTTTAATAGTAATGGTAGCATCCCAGATGATCAGGATATCAATATAGCGAGCATAAAGGACCAGGTGTGTCCCAAAGGGATTATTGGACCAGATGTGAAACTACTCCTAACACCCCATAATGAGATTGGCATAACTTGGGGTGAACATGGCCCCCATGGGTGTGCCCTTGGTTTGTCTGTAATACACATCCTAAAACACAAAGTAATTGTGTGTGAGGGTGTATTCGATGGAACGCACAATGAAGGAAGCTTGCCTGTGATGTAAATGATTTTCATAAGCCAAAAAATATTGTACAGCCCAAACCCCCCCCCCCCGCAGCTACTTCAGGCATGTAGAGGTGAGAAATGGATTGACCCATTTATCAATCCTGCATCCCTTTTTTGCTTATGTGTTCTTACATCTGTATTCATCACTAAATATAAATGAATGTGCAATATATCATGGATTTGAATTATTTATTTGTGTATTTATGATGACGTTTTTTGTTTTGGATTCTGTCGTTTTTACATCAGTGCAACTATTTATATATTATATTCTTTTTTTTCCCCACCCCGTTGAGGGCGTGGCTCTTTTTGACACACAATTTTCAATTCCATCATTCCCTTGAATCCAGATCCAATTGGGAGTGTTGATTGCCACTGTAAAGGAGAAGCGCACCATGTGCGGCTCGCTTTCTTCTTTGCTGAAGCCCGCTGTCAGCCAACGTTACAGAGTTGGTCCAGGCTCGGGAAGGGTCGCTCACAGACCAGCGCTCCAGGGAGCGAGGGGGGGGGGGGTTGCAGAGCATACAGCGGTGATTGACCGTCACCAGCTCTCTGGAGGCTCAGGGAGCTGTGACAACCCAGTGATCAGCAGTGTTTGATCGCTCAGGTCTCAGTGTTAGAGCAAGCAGGGGACCGATGCCGCATCCACTTAGGTATGGTTCAACATACCTTTTTTCCCCATACATCTCTTTTAAGCAAGCTGATAGCAGGCTTCCGTAGCAGGGTTCTGCTTTCAACAAGCTTCAGAAAGACCTGCCTTTCGACTCAATCAGTTGTGCATATTTTGATATGCCGATTCTCAATTAAATTTACAGCATAGTGGTAAACCATGTTTCTAAAACTAGCTTTGCTTCCGTCACCTTCTGCCTACAAATAGTGACACTGAAAAATGTTTATGCAAATCATTTGTCCTGAAAGAATAAAGAAAAAAAACGGACAAAGTACTATCCCTTCACTTTAAAGGGTCAGTCCACTCAAAACTGTGTTTTGGTTTTAGATGATTGCTGGAAAATGAAATCCATGAAAAGACTTTTGGACTCTGTCTTCTACTTTCTATGCTCCTGGTATTTCTCAGCAGGGATGGTGGGATCCGATGTGGCTACGGTGGGGCAGGTTACAAAACCAGGAACTTAGCAGCCCAAATACGTGGCACTTTGAGAGCTCAAACTTTTGATTGCATGTTCTGTCAAAATTGAAAAGCACTCAGACCTAAAATGGTGATTTCAATCAACCAAAAGTAGATGAATAGAAGTTCTCCTAATCAAATTTGGCAGGAATATTTTTTTTTTTTTCCTGTTTTGATTACAACTCAATCCTTGATAAAGCTATGGAAGGCTGTCAGTTATATGCCAAGTTTCCACGTCAATCAATTAAACTTGAGTGTTAAAAATTGTGTGTGAACCGTAATTATAAAAGTCAGGGGACTACTTTACATTATTTTTGTCTTAGGGCAACTGCAAACTCTGTAATGTCGCTAAGAGTTTGAATAATCAGCAAATGCATGGTTTCCTGCCAGTCCTCAATAAGAATCCACTTCTGTTTCTAACTGGCACTATTCACAGAAACAGACCTGTCCTAGCATGGTCAGTTTATGTCCTCTGTCTACATTGGAGCTACAGGATGCTGTGCCTACACACGGTGTGCCTGTTGCTGGATTACAGCTGCCATTTAAAGCCTGAGGACACTTCACTTTTCTTAACAGAAAAAGCTCCTGGGACCGGTGACATCAGTGGAAGCTGCCAAGTATCTTTTTGAGTCTGTCAGCCACCCTCAGAGGTGAAGGAAGAAGAGGGGACTGAGCAGTCATATGATTACCAGTAAAAGGAAAGAAAAAAGGCATCTCCCCTGCATTTTTAGCATTAAAGTATAAAACATGTAAGTGTATAGGTGGCGTATATTTTTTGTTGTTGTGACAAATAGTTTAAATTGCAAAGTCTATGATTACCTGCAATCATGGATGTAATTCCAGGTGGCTCAAACGTGGTTGAAATGAACTGAAATTTGCCATGCTGATTGCCAGCTTTAATGGGCAAGATAACCTGCAAGCATCCACCCAAAATTGCAATATCAATTCTGAATTTCCCATTTTAAATCAGTGAGGATCAAATTGTGGCAGCTGTCATTGCTCTGTAACCCACACTCTGGTTACATTTATATTCAATTTAACTAGGAAAACGTAATAGGCAAGTAGCACTAACAGGCAAAATAAGATTTTTTATTTATTTATTTTGTTAGGACAGATGATCTGTCATGAAAACCAGCAAGGACTTTTCCCAGGAAAAATCTGCCCACCCCCACATACACTCCCGAGTTACTATGGACTGATCACCAGGTGGAGACGGTGTTAACATGAAGCTCTGAGCGGCTCATTGTCCGCAGAAGGAATCTAGCAGGAGACAGGAAAACAGCTTTACATTTCACGTGGCAGAGAAAGAGGCAGACACAGAGGGGTAGGAACACATCCGCACTTTTATTGGTGCCTTGCAGGGCAGTAATACTGAAAAAGGGGAATGGAGAAACAGGATGTCTTAAAACGCACATTTTTTTAAGAGTACAATAAATCCTCTTTTTTTTTTTTTCCATAATTGTGGCATGACTGAAAAACAGAACAAAAAATGAAAATATACAACTTATATTACACTATATGTTATGAACAAAATATAAATCTATTACTCTATGTTATATTTACATAATTATTTTCTTATTTAACTTCAAGTGAGATGGTTGCTTGCACATACTTTGCTTTTAAGCTCCAGGCATTTGATTGTCTCATCTTTTCTCTTCTACACCCAAAAGAATAATAAAAAAAGAAAAAGAAAAAAAAAAAAAAAAAAAAAAGTAGCCAAACGCTGGGTAAACTTATGATGCAGCCAGCAACCAAAATGCAAATATAAAAGTACAATATGAAAGTTTTTTTTGCTTCTCTGAGCAATATATATATATATATATATATATATATATATATATATATATATATATATATATATATATATATATATATATATATATATATATATTCCGATGCACCCAACAAGTTAGTTTGCACATAAAAAACATAAATAAGGACTAAAAATGAAGTGTTATCTGGATATTCAGATATACATGAAATGTTTTTTTTTTCTTGATAATACCATTGCGTGTTGGGGGGTGGTTTCCCTTGATATTGCAGCTTGTTGATAATTTTGTACCGTTTTAACTTTTAAATTGAACGTCACCCTTCCCAAAAAATAAAAAATTTAAAATCAGGTGATCTACATAACATTTTATAGGAGACAGGCAGAGACTTCAGGATCCAAAACAACTGTAGAAGATATCTGACTATGTTACAAACATGCAATTATTCTTTATTTAAAAAAAAAAAAAAAAAAAAAAAAAAAAAACGGGAGGCGATTCATCATATATTATAAATAAAGTGACTCGTTTTAACCGTATATAACTGTGAAAACGATTGGAATCAGTTAAAATAATGTTTGAGGTAAAACTGCAAATCGTCATTTACATTTGATTTTTACAAATCTTTATTTTGATATGGTTAGTTCAATACTTCAAAAACACTGAGCTAAGTCCTGATTTTGCCACCAGGTTATTTTTTGCTAATCCTCATGAGAAAGGTATCTTTTTACATTTTAAAATATTATGGGATGCAAAAAATTGAGTGGGAGATTTCATAAAGAAAGAACAAAAATACATTGACTGGATAAAATTGTTTATCAAAAATAGGTAGCTAAGGACTTGCCACCAAAAATCAAGCATGCATAAAGGGCAAATTATATATCATTGCTAAAACAGAAGAAAGATTGTATGTAGGGCAAATAGTTGATTCAACAAAATTCTAAAAGAGTTTGATATATTTTTCTGTTTATAGATGGCCATAAATTGGGACAGTGAGCGCTGTGGCTGTTGAACAACCTCTGTTTCTTTAAGAATGCAAAATGGTCATACGATGACTGATCGCCAACAGTTGGGGCAATGTTGACTTTTTTTTTTTTAAAGAAAAGAGGAGTGGAAAATCAATGTTTGGGGTTCACAGCTCTTTCTATGCCAGTCTCCCTGGCAGAGTTTCTTACAAAATTAAGATTTGGCAAGATGTGGTAAAATGGGGCCAAGAATAACAGGGATCAATAAGGACAGCCAAGAAATGTGGCCCCGCGCAGAAAAATAACCGTTGGCGTGTGTTTTGTTTGGCCTACACAGAGGCCGCCTTGGTGGCATCTACCTGGAGCTTAAACAAAGTATTTTTTGTAGCCCAAAGTCACATATCTAAACAGAGCACATTTAACATTATGGCAATTAAAACGTCCAGCAAATGTGAAACAAGCTTTTGAGTCAGAGCTAACTTCGTTTTTTTTTTTTTTTGCCTTTCAAGAACGAAAAAGGGTCATTTTCATAAATGTATTCACATTGTACATATGAAGAATGTAATAAAGAAATACCACCATTTAAATTTCTTTTGAAATACAGTGCTAAAAATGTTTCTGACAAACGCTGCAACGAATTACATAAAAAAAGACACGAGAAGATTTTTTAGAAAAAGTTCTTCTTGAGTTAAAAATCCAAAAAACACCTGGCCTCAAAAAAGGGAACATAGATTTATACACACACACATATATGTGTATATATATATATATATATATATATATATATATATATATATATATATATATATATATATATATATATATATATATATATAATGTGTGTGTGTGTGTGTATTTATTTATAAGGGAAATGGGGAGTTAAGAAAGTTATAAAAAAAAGAGAGTTCAGTTTTTTTTTTTAAACACATCTAGACAGTTCTTTTCTTCTGCGATGCTGAAATTAAATCAGAATACAATATGAAAAAATAAAAGTAATAAAATAAATTACATTTAACTTACTAATCTGGGAACAGCCAACCAGCAAAATTATTATTAAAATTAATGTAATTACATTACTAAAAAGAGGCAGTCCAAAAAACAAAAGAAAAAACAAAAATAAAACCCAGGATATATATATATATAACTGACATGCAACAATACTAGGAGTTTCTCCATGGGGGACCCAAAAGAAGTCTTTATGTCAGGGATAAATTTGTTACCTAGAATAAGCTGTAAATAGCTAAACAGTTAAAAGGGGTGATAGTATCTCACATCCAGCCTGTCCAGAGGAAGCATGTCCAAACAAATACCAGCTTAAACACATTTGCATAATTTTAATTTAAATCAGCAGGCAAAAATTGAAATGGCAAAATATTTTTTTTTTGTTAATGGAGATTTTTTAAATCTGCGATTTTATTTCTCTATTTAAGAAACGTTTTGAATGAGGACGGAGTAGCAGTATACCAAAAACATCAATAGCAAAAGTTTGCTCAGCAAACTTGTACTAGGAAAGCACAGCATTAACTGAGTTCCAATGAGGTGAAAAATGTCAATTGCATTTATACGTTCTATACAGGAACTTCTGTTTCTCTGCAATTGTCACGTACAGAAAATAAGTAAAAAAAAATAAAATGGCTGTAATCCCAAAAAATACAAAAATTCTTCGGAAACTTGATGCAGTATAAGAAATCCGTAAAATAACTCCTGGCCTACATATACATACACGTATACAATGGGCCTACTTATTTCCTAATTAAATTTCCATTTAAGGTCTTGGCACGATCCGAGCCCCCGAAACCTTTCCACTTTCCTAATGTACAGCTGAGTATAGCTTTGCTGCACCAAGCACAGGATCTAAAACTATTACAAAGAAAATTAGGGAACTATAACGGGGTGGCCAAATTAGATACATTAAAATTATGTCCTATATATATATATATATTTATATGAAAAAAAGAAAAAAGTTCCTTAAATTTTTAAAACTTTTTTTTTCTCCCCAAAACAACATTTTCTTTATTTTCGCCTGTTCTCCAACTATCTCAAGTGCAAATATTCATTAAAGGCTTCTTAAAGTCTGGTGACAATTAGGATGTGGGATTTCATCCCGCGTTAAGCATGGTAAGAACCATGGCACGCTCACACGCACACAAAATACATAAAATATTTCTTTTTATCACTCTATTTTTTTTTTTTTTTTTTAAGTCTCTTGCCATCACCTGAGAACTGCAACTACAGTTTAAAATAAAATATTTTTTTTTTTTTTTTTTTTTTTTTTTTACCAGCTGCTGGTCAATTGTCAGTTCTTTAAGAGATTGTCTAAGAAGTAACACTGTCCTAAACTTAAGACAGACCAGAAAGAAATGTAAAAAAAAATGTATGGGCTAATTGAGCACATCATTACAAATTTGGCACTTGCTAATAGAAATGCAACAGATGAGGAAATATGTCCATGGTACAGATGGAAAGATTCAGGTATCCACACATGACGACAGTCCCTTGGATCCACCCACAACGCCAAGGAAAATGAAGGAAGGGGAGGAGGAGCCAGCCAGGAGCATCTATTTTTTTTTTCAGGTGCGTTACCAAAAAAACAAAAAACAAAAACAAAAAACAAAACAAAAAAAAAAACGTATTCCTCTTTAAACTTTAGCACAAAACGACAAAACACATTCACAAGCCACTTGTTGGCACTGTGTACCTGAGTGAGATTTTCTAGAACATTGTAGAACAAACAGCCAAGTTTTTTGTTGTTTTTTTTTTGTCTTTTATATACGAAAAAAAAAAAAAAGTTGAAGGGTAAGACGTCAGTGCTGAGCAGCTAGATTACTGGCATTAGTTTACCCATAGCTTATCCCGTTCTTTTGGTGGAAAATCTGTGGTATTTTGTGTTTTTCATTTTACTTTTCCAACCCCGTGCATTTTGGGTCAAGAGTTTTATTCTGTCAGTTAAAAGTCCCAGCATTTTTTTTAAAGAACAGTTAAAAGTAACAGTCAGTGTATCCAAAAAGCTCATGCTTCACCACTGATGAAGGCGAGTCGGGGTTGCGCCTTATTAAGTCCTCAAAGTTCCAGCCGTACCCCATCCTGCATCAGTTGGCGTGTGCCGCACTGTGATTTTCACTGTCACTGACAAAATCTGCGTCCGGATCGTCGTCCTCCTCGTACTCATCATATATTTCACCGTTCATGTCATCATTTTGCATCTCCTCCTTGATGTGGGGCTCCTCTCCTTTGATGCCGAAAGTGCTTTGGATGACCTGCATGCCGGGCTCTGGACTGCTCGAGACGCTTGAGTGCTCCGACGGCAAGTGAGGTGATGGCATGCCCGCCATTGCGATGGCTCCTGGGTACACCACACCCGTTGTAGTGATGGGGATTTGTGCTTGTTGCCTGGAACAAATAAAAAGAATGTTAAAATATGGCCATGCATTTTTAGGTTTTAAAAACAAATCTATTACATATCACCTGTGCTTTTTCTGGGTCTATATCCTTTTAGAGCTAAAGTTTAATCTGTTCCCTCCCCCTCACCAATATGCCCTTACATTTTTTTTATTTTTTTAAATAAAACTTCTGTTATTACTTCATACCTTATTTTATACCTAGTAACATCATTACTGGGTATGTGTGCTTCTCTATGCAACGCAGGCAGATCATGGCTGATGAGAGAATCCAGCAGGGTGCTGTACATAGCTTCCTAATAACACCTCAGTTCTCCTTTCAAGGGATCTCAGCCCTGATTCAAGCAGTGGGCTGGCTCTTTGGTGAAGTTATGCAAATATCAAAATCTTTTGATGGGTGGAATTGCATATAGACCACCCTAGGCAGCACCCATATGTGATGCTGAGACTCTATGATTAAAATAATTGAAATCCAATAAATGAAAGGGTTGGGTCAGGCACTCTAAAGCCAGTCATAGATGTTTGAATATCAGCCGATTCAACAGGATTTACTGAGATTTGAACCATGTACGAGCAGGCTGATTATATCAAAGTTGATCGATCGATTGGGTAAAACCACCCTGACAGATTTTTCATGCAACTATTGCCAGCGGCTATAACCACTAGCAATAATCACTGTTTGTTCTCCTGGCTAGGACGACACACCTCACCCACGTCAGGAGATAATAGTTCTGTAGGAGAGAACCTGTGGATGCAGGAAAGAACATCATGTAGTCTATGGACGGCTTAAGTTTGGCAAAGAAAGGCATAGATGCTGGATGTCAGCAAATGAGGCCGACTCAATCTGACTTGCTGCAGCTTCTAATTCACATTTTACTAAGCTCACAGTATGCAGTAAAATTACCAAAGTAAACATTTTCAGTACAGGAAAGGAGCCTTTGCAAAACTGAAGGCTGGTGTTCACATTTAATACTGCAAAACCCTGACGAACGCACACTTCCTTCCCCTAAAATGTGTTGGCTTTTACACGTTATTAGATGGACCTTGACTTTTAACTTTTAGATTGTTCCAACACTCTTCTTCATACACTCTGCATTTGCTGACTAAGGGACCATAATACTACTTCATAGTTTTAGAGCAGCCTTGCCATTGTACTCGAGTCATTGTATTCCGACTTCAGCAGATTACACCACCTCAGCATCCGGCTCCATGCAATCCTAATCTTCCATTAGATCCGGCCTCAAAACATCTTTGCTGTGCTTGAATGTGCCCAGACCCACCATGACCTGAGTGACTAGGCTGACCCTTGGCAGAACACACACTTCCTTTCCTACATAAAAAAAGGAAGGATTGGTGGCCCCTTGGGCAGATTTGAGTAATCAAGAATACTCTGATGAAACCCACACAAGCACAGTGAGAACATGCAAACTCTCTGCAGGTAGTGTCCTTGTTCCCAAGGTAAGAGTGCTAATCACTAAGCCACAGCACTGCCAAAATATATGTATACTTAGTGTAGGCACTCTGAATTCTAGGGTTGGCATGTCAAATTTGCATAAGCATTTAGTGTACATACTCCGCCTGTTGGATAGAGATACAGAAAGAATCTAATTTCTGTTCAGAGGCTAGCAGAACCACTTACCCTACATTGAAATACTGTCTCATTTCTTGTCGCCGGTTGCGCATGATCGCCTTGTACTCGCCGATCCGCAGCTTCTTGCCATCAACTAAACAGGTGCGTTTTGGCCGCGGCTTGTATTTGTAGTCGGGGTATTTCTCCAGATGCTGCTTGCTAAGTCGAGCTTGTTCTTCATAGTAAGGCTGCTTCTCTAGATTCGTCATGGCTTTCCAGCGAGACCCTGAGCAAAAAAAAAAAAACACTATTAAAGAGCAGGCTATGGAAAACACAAGCAGATTGAAGGTGTATTTCTGGGCAAACCTTTTTTATCTTTTAGTGCTGTAAATAAGGATTAGATCTTCTGTTGGCTTTACTGCTATGGGGGGCTCCAATACAGAGATCTCCACCTACTTCCTATCGTGGTGACAACAGTTTCACCAGATAGTGTGGAAAATCTGCAGCGGGGGTGCAGACCGAAATACAATTCTGATAGTGGTTCCTGGATTCCCCTACTCTACTAAAGAAAAGCATTTTTATTTCTCTGTGATGCTGATTTTCCCAGTGATGTCACTGTGACT
Organism: Lithobates pipiens; assembly: GCF_037356315.1. Classification (NCBI taxonomy): domain Eukaryota; kingdom Metazoa; phylum Chordata; class Amphibia; order Anura; family Ranidae; genus Lithobates; species Lithobates pipiens. The sequence goes on from NW_027507903.1 coordinate 475,969,602, forward strand.
GTAAGGCCTCCTGTACATTCCTGCTGGTAAACGGACATTCACAGGCAGTTGGCTGCTTTTTTCAGCTGCCCCTGAACTCATCCAATGTTATCTTATCAGTACATGCACACAGGTTCGTTTAATGTAGTTTTTAAGTAGTTGAGTTTAGAGGCCTTTTTTGGAAAGCAAAAAAATGAGCTCAGACGCTGAGTTTAGCACTTGAAATAGCTCTAAACGCTTCTGAACGCGGTAACTCGCCTTTAGTTTACAGGCGTTTTTTTTTTAGCTATTTAAAAAAAAAAAATTTTTTTTTCAAATGCTTCTAAAAGCAAACGTCGCTAAATGGACAACTTAAATGTGAGTTACTATCTGTCAAGTTAAATCGTTTAGGAGAAATTGCAAAAACGTACATTAAGCCTAAGTTAGGCAAGTCTCTCCAATAGAGAGATATGCAAAAGAGGGCTTTTTCTGTTAGCGTGGAATCGTAGCATTTAACCACAGTAACTGGCTGAAAGTTTCCAACTCAGCTAACAGACACTATGTAGAGTCTCTAGTTTATATTTTACTGCCTTCTACATCACCTACACAATGTAGTGATTGTACAACAAAACGGCACTGCGTATAAATAGAATTGTAGACTTTATGTTCACCTTCTAAATTTTACAAACCTAATTTATGAGAAATTAGAACAGTTCATGTTCTGTAATTTTGTTTTTGACTGGTATGCACTTATATCTAAATATATTATACATCTTATTTTAGTTATTTTTATTTGACAAACATTGGCATTAGTATCCTGACAACTCCAGACATGTGCACTGTATTATCGGTTGGAGTTTCTCAGCACAGCCTATAGTGGAAGTTATGTCATTCTGGATATATGGCCTCTGGATGGATCTATTATCAGTGTAGAATGCAGTTTCCTGTCCCCCTCAAGTAACAAAGGTTAAAAGCAATAAAACAGTATTAAACCCAAAACCACATCTAAGAATTGGTAAGCTGCAATTTAATAATTGTTTGTACTGCTTTAATTATAACAGAATTTTTGGGGTGACTGGAGAAGGATTGTCACCAATGTAAAAGCGATAGTAAAGCCTTTTTTTTTTTACTTAAAAATAACAACATGTTATACTTATTTGCTCTGTGCAGTGGTTTTGCATAGAGCAGCCCCAATCCTCCTCTACTCCGGTCTCTCTTCGGTTCTTTGGCCCCTTCCCCCATGACGAGAGCCCCCACAACCAGCAGCTTGCTATGGAGGTGCCGAGCCGCAGCTCCCTGTGTCCATTAAGACATGGAGTCTCGGCAAGGCCACGCCCCCTCTCCCCTCATTGGCTCACTGACCAATGGTGCACCACTGCTGTCTTAGCCAATGAGGAGGAGAGTCTTGGGCAGGCGAGTCTATTGTGAAACATCGCTGGACAGAGATGGGCTCAGGTAAGAATTAGGGGGGCTGCTGCACACAGAATGTTTTTCATCTTAATACATAGAATGCATCAAGATAAAAAACCTGCTGCCTTTACAATCACTTTAAGGTTCATTTGTGGTGTTTGCCCCATTACAAAGATCTCTTCCCACCAGTTATTAGATGAGCCAGTATTTTTTTGTTCCTAATATTTTAAGTCAGGAGAATGGCAATACACATTTTATATTTGTAGTTACTGGATGGCCAGATCTATTTACTGCGTCCAAGTAAATTATCAGCAATGTGGAGACTAATCTCATCTAACCTTAGAGCTCAACTACCAATTTAAAAGATAAAAACAATGACATGTATATATCAGAAGCTCTTGGGAAAAAAAGTCTGCATTGTCCCAGAACAAGCAATCAAACACATAGAATAAATTTTGGGGGGGGGGGGGGGGCAAAGTATGTGACTGTGTTGCATATCTTGAGAATGCCGTCTTATATACAGAGAAGGCACTGCTGTGACACAGATACTGAGCATCTACAACAGTGACTGTGTGAGCTGCAAATCATTTCACTACAAAACCCAGACAGATCTCGTCTACCGGGCCAGAACTGTCAGATAATGAGAGCTGACAATGTGTAAGTCAGACTTCAAACATACGCCCTGTCAAACCTGAGCACCAATTCCTCTTGTGTGCCTGACATGATAAAAGACACAAAGGGAATCTTCCAACTAATCACACAGAAAGAAAAAACACAAATCTGACCAACTAGACTGTCACATGTATGCGGATGGCAAAATTTAGTATACTGTGAAGGACAATAAAGTGTAAGCTCCTACGGTACAGAGACTCACGTTGACTAACTCAGTGTTCTCTGTACAGCACTGCAGAATATGTCAGAGCTATATAATTATAGCTTGTGACTGTGGTGGGGTCATTAGAGTGCAAGTTCCTTTGGTGCAGAGACTGATGTGAATAGTTCAGTGTTCTAGGTAGAGCACTGCAGAATATGTCAGAGCTATATAAATGTATATTATAATATATTTCCTTCCCTGTGCACTTGCTGCGTCTTTCCCGTTTCTTTCGCTCTCTGTTGTTTGGAAGCAGAACAGATCAAAGTCGAATTTCCGGGGCAGAGAAGTCTGTCATATTTTTTTTTAACGTGATCTGCAATGAATTTGCACGTCGTCTGTGAACTACTGTATGAATAATGGAAGAAAGATGTGTGCGCACGCTCCTGATCCCGGGCCAAACAGTCAGAGGCGATTCCTTCTGTTAACAATTTCAGGGGAACGGCTGATTAAGACCAGACCTTGCCGTCATATAAAACACTCGAAACCCTTTAAAATGTCAGCGTCGCTCTCGGGAGACGTAGAAATGTCAGCTAAGCTCAAGTGTCTGTCTTAAAGAGAATGTGTCTATAAGGTATCAATGGAGACAAAGGACGCCCTCACCTCAACCAGGGTGACATATGGGCAAGGTGCCATTATCTTCTACACAGTTGGCATGCTCTGCAGTGATCCAATGTAACATATTCATGATACGATGGATCAGATTTATGATACAATGGAGCAGATTCATGATACAATGGAGCAGTTGGGTGGTTAATACAATGTAGCAATTACTTAAATCAAGAGTCTCCCTTACATTCTTCGTTTATAGCTAATAAAAAGGTATAAAAAAATCTGACATAATAATATGTGAAGCAGTTTTTAAAAGTAAAAATTCAGCTCGGACCAAACTTTTTTTTCTTTTATTTTCTTTCTATCTGAGGCAGCGTTGGATAGATATCCTCCCACTTCCTGTGCTGGAAACAATAGTTTCACCAAACAGGAAGTGAAGAAAAATTTTAACCAAGGGCACAGATAGAAATAAAAATCTGACACAGGTTTTCTCTACTGTCTGTCCTTGATGTTTTTAGGAGAACTTTCCTCTCTCCTTGTCTGCTGAACCTGCTGCCATTAAGTCAGTGAGGGGAAATTGCCACAAATGAGCCCTGGCTAGCAGGAAAAGCCAATAGGGTTTATAATCCTTTTCCACACTATCCCAAACTAAAAGAAAAAGGTACACCCTGGCATTTATCATCTGCCCCACCAGATATACCCCTGTAGTAGCCAACATTTTCTTTCAATGGCTCTGAATCTGTCAAAATGAAGTCAGGGTGTACCCAGGTTCCAATTCTGACCCTCTCTAACATCACTGGGCACTTCATAGAGGTGAACATCTGCCAATAGGCCAAAAAATATTAATTGGATTAACCCAATTCTTACGAAAGTTGTGAGTGGCCGAATCTTTACGATAAGTAAGTGAATTTAATTAAACTGAAAAAACGATATCTTGATGTGTGTTTCCAGCTTTATACACCATATTAGCTTTGTAATATATCAGACTGATGACACATTGTATCAATGTCACACACAGTATTTGCTATCCTTAATGTGACCATACCTAGTATTTTGCTAATGTTTGAATTGTGCATGTCGGGGAAAGCCTGGAGAATTTTCCTCCGCTCGTCCTTCGCCCACACCATGAAGGCATTCATTGGACGTTTGATATGTGGCTCACTGCTGCCGCGGCCCCGGGCCTCTCGATATATCCGGGACTCAGACACACCAGCACTTCCTGCAAAAAGACAATGAGAGGAGTTAGGCAGCGTTCCTGGCAAAAAAGGCTGTTAATATCAGGGATCTGTGGCTTCTCCACAGCAGTACATTATACATATACTGTATACATACATTATTAACTCTGTATTACTAAGGATTGGAATAGGAGGATTAGGAGTAGAGCATTGCGGCTGGTATTGCCTGGTGTTTATTGAACCACAAAGTGTTCAGGACACATTCTCTTGTGTCCAGTTCCTCTCCCCCTGCATAGTGACAGTTGGCAATTGCTCTGTATTACACAGCAGGGGTGGCTGTCAAAATGCAGCCACTCCTATGTAAAATTATATTTGCAGATAGTCCGAAAGTGTCATTGAGTAAATACAAAGCAACAATGTAAAATGTATTATTTAATAAGAACATCAAAAGGTGTGACCTGCGTATAACTAAAAAAAAAAAAAAATGAAAAAAATAAGGAAAAAAAAAAGATTATTTCTTATTTACCTGCTTATTAGCCCTAATCTGTCCTAACCACTTTATACCCCTTTTCCGCCAAAAAAATAAAAAAATTTGAGAAATTGAGAAAATACAATTTTCTTAAATTTGCAAATAACTTTGTAATGCTTTATTGCAGAAAACATTTTTAAAAATTGTAATTTTAAAGGGGACACAATATAGAATAATTTTTTAAGAATATAATTATTTTTTTTTTAACAATGGTCAAAAAGAGAAACAAAGCAAATAATACTTCTAAAAGAAAGCCTAGTTTTCCCCCAAAAAACATTGTACGTATCTGGAAACGCTTCACACCGACGACAATTTGGTGTGTGCAAAAACACAATGCTTTTGCTGATGCATGGGGGTGCCTTTAATAATAAAGTATGTTTGCGCACCTGCAAAAGTGCAGCGCATTTTCTCTCCTGGTTGGGAACGTGCACAAAATCGCAACTCACACATACACTAAGCAAGGTCCATAAAGACATGGATGAGTGAGTTTAAGGTGGAGGAACTTGACTGGCCTAAGCCCGATAGAACACCTTTGGGATGAATTAGAGCGGAGCCTGTGAGCCAGACCTTCTCGACCAACATCAGTGCCTGATGTGGTCAAATAATCCCATAGACACACTCCTAAACCTTGTGGACCAGCCTTCCCAGGAGAATTGAAGCTGTTATAGATACAAATGGTGGGCCAACTCAATATTGAACCCGACGGCCTAAGACTGGAATGCCATTAAAGTTTGTGTGTGTAAAGGCAGGCGTCCCAATGCTTTTAATAATATAGTGTATGTCAACCTAGCTTAAAGCCTAAATTTAAGCTAAAAATAAATAAATAAAAAATAGCACAAGGGACATTACATACTTTTAAACCAAAGTGTCCCTTGTGCTGATCTTAACAGAGTCGCCCCACAGCTGTAATCTTCTACTCCTGTAACATCTTTTTTCATTTGTGCTGCTAAGTCATTTATATTGCAATATCAGCAGAGGAGGGAGAAATCCAGTCTGCAGTGTGAACAATCGACACCATTATTGGCACGGTAAAGCCAGTACTTACCGTCAGAGTCTCCGCTCAAATTAAAATCCATCATGCTGTGACTGAACTTTCCATCATCGTTTTGCTTGACTGCCATCTGCTGGGACAGACAATCTAGGGACTGCTTGTCCTGTGGGGCGAGAATAAAATAAATACTGTAAGGTATTGTAAATCAGAGAACAATACAAGAACAATAGAAAGAAACCAAACAAACTGATCAGTAATCTCAGCACACAGAAACGTTCATGTGCCCTGTATCATGGTAGGACTTCCTGCATCCAACACAGTGTATGACCAGGAAACCTGACAACCAGAACAATTCATTGTCAGCATAGGAGTCATCCCTTTTATTTAATGGAAGCTTATCATGCAAAATTCCAACATTCCTACATCCCAATTGTACTACGAATCATAAACTTTCTATAAGCACCATCCAGTGGTGATGAACATACACATTTCTAAGGAATCAAGGGGTGCCAAGTGTCTTCTTTTTTGTACGACTCACAACTGACTTCAGTGAGGTACACAGGAGGTGGTGGAGCCAAAGACATGGATTTTTGAATGTTCCACACCTCCAGACCCCAAAGCAGTGTTAACTTATATATGGATTTACATATACAAATGATACTGTGATGTGTTTCCTCAAGAGGTTGCTTGTGAGTCAACAACATGATTTGAAATGTTAAATTCCATGACTATAGTCTGTATTCACAGAGGTGGAATTGTATTAAATTCCTACGATTTAGAAAGTGAAGACTGACATGTCCTCCATATTCGGTTAAACAGACACTTCGATCCCTAACTATGGCGGAGATCGATGGATCACATTGTTACAATCTGTTTTTCTGTCTCTTGCAGAAACTTTGAGGACATCCAGGTAGAATGAAGGACACCTATCACCGAGTCATATGTCATCCAAGAAATGAATTGTGTCACGCTGATTTAGACACCGATCCAAAAGCCAATAAAAATCTGTTTAATGTCTTGTAATTGGCAGGCAGATTCGGCATAAAGATCACTAATTGGTTATGGGTGGTTCAGGACGCCCACTATGAAATCACAAGCAAACATTTCTGATATTGTGGCAGCAGCTCAGCGGAGTCACCAGCTGTTACAGATCAGAAGGAGGAAATGTATGATGTGACGTGTCGCTACAGGGATGGTTGGAGGCCTCACATAACATATTGCAGGAAAACTGCACTAGTCAGCCCAGACATGAGAAAATAATACCAGAAACAAGAAATCATCCAAAATACTCATATCAAGGATGGCAACAAGACCAGGAGGAACCAAAAATAAATAAAAGTCACATAACTAGAGAAGACAAATACCACACATATACAACTCCACTGGTGAGATTTCCCTGCAGTAGTTTGCATCTCTGCCCCTCCCACACTGGTAAGATCTCCTTGCAGTAGTTTGTGTCTCTGCCCCTCCCACACTGGTGAGATCTCCTTGCAGTAGTTTGTGTCTCTGCCCCTCCCACACTGGTGAGATCTCCTTGCAGTAGTTTGTGTCTCTGCCCCTCCCACACTGGTGAGATCTCCTTGCAGTAGTTTGTGTCTCTGCCCCTCCCACACTGGTGAGATCTCCTTGCAGTAGTTTGTGTCTCTGCCCCTCCCACACTGGTGAGATCTCCTTGCAGTAGTTTGTGTCTCTGCTCCCGAGAATAGAAGACTTCTCTCTGGCTACAGGAAATATTTTGGAGGCTGTAATTTCTGCAGTCAGGATGCCCAAACTTTTACACATTTTAGGTTTCTATTTACAATTCTGCTAATGTTCAGTATATAAATAGTAATTGCCTATCAAATGATGACATGCGTTTGTCAGTTCCTTCAGAAATACACGCACTAATTATCACTTCAATGTAGACTCCACCATTGAGGGTGCTCAAATGCCTTTATCCTGCCGCCAAGTAGGTAACATTGATCCTACTAGAACACACCTTCACTGAGGCACTCTGCCATTCTGTGCGCATAACTTTGCTGAACGGCCGCTCTGAAGCATTTAGAACTCTCTTCAAAGAGCGGCAGATATGGCCGCCAAGACTTGTACCTTCGGCACTCCTCTCCTCGAAGACAAAAGTCATCGGAGGAGTGAAATGAAACATATTGTGCACTCTCGCTCGCCGATTCCCTCTTCCCCGATGGCGCTTTTATAACTTTCTATTATTCCAGTAAAAGCTGTGCAGACGACAGACCACCAGAGAGGATGAAAAGACCTTTTGAGGTTTTAATGATTAATTAGTTATCTTTTTATTACTGCAGAATGTAGAAACGACGGAGTGTGTTAACCCCCCTCCCCCCAGTATCTGGAATCTTCCACAGATAAAAGACTATAATCCTCCCACTGTATCCAGATACATTGTTAAATTACTGATGAGTGAGGCCTCTGTGTGGGCTTCTGTGGGGCGCTGAGGACAATGGTGAACCCCCTGTTTTTTCCATGTGTATGGTGGTGACAACTGTAAAGTATACGTGGTGGAAAATCCTGGATATGGATGGTATTTCTACAAAAAGCGGTTGGCCAGTGCAGTCAAGCCCAAGTACCCAGTGCTGTGCGTGCCAGTCCTACAATACCATGCAGTAAGTGACCGTCTTATCTGCAGGAAGATTATACGTTCAGGAAAAAAAAAGAACTCTTGCATGACCACTAAATTATATAAATTATTTTATAAATGTCTACATGCGTTATTTTTTATTTTTTTTAATCATAAAATGACACAGCTGGGCACACTCTTTGCCAGAAGATCCTGTACTGTCAGACTAACAGGCCGTTTAACACTTTCCCCATCTGACCACCAGGGGTGCTCCACTCTCACATTACAGGGATCGAGATCTGCTATATATAATGCATAAAGACAACCTATTTTTTTTTGCAAACAATGTACTATAACTTAGTAAATATTAACATTCATAGTCTCTGACAGTGTAATAATAATAATACCAATGTGTGAACTGATGTGACTGGCTCAGTGTTCTTTGTACAGAATTGTGGAATATGTCAAAGCTATATAAAATGAATAATAGAGATGCACTGAAATTTCGGTGGCCCAAACAAATCGGCTGAAAATTTTGTTTTCGGCACCTTGCCGATACAGAAAAAGCTGATTTGCACAAAAACGCACGTGATTTTGTCACAATTTTACTGTGCTTATGGTGTGTTTTTCACACGTCGTGTGACTCAAAAAACGCATCAAAAACTTAACTTGCTTGCTGCTTTTTCAATGCATTTCAATGAGGAGGTGTGTTTTTGATGCTTTTTATTTTTAACTGACCAAAAATGCAGCAAATAAGACTTAACACCACAACGGAAGCGCAATAGACCAGTGTGAAGACATACATAGAATTTAAAGGGATGCAAAATTCTTGAGCTTTTCTTGCTCTAAAGGTGCCAATAAGGGCCGACAAATTCATATTTAAATTCATGATATTAGTTAAAAAGTTGAATATCTCTCTCTCTCTCTAATATATATATATATATATTTTTTTTTTTAAACTGTAATTTTCGGCCAAGTGCATCCTGAATGGTAGGTTTCCATTTGGTGCACCTCTAATAATAATATGAGGGCTTTCTGTAAAACCCTGCAGAATAGGTCAGCGCTATATAAATGATTACTTTTATTTAGTGTGTGACTGTGGTGAGGACATTAGGGTGTAAGCTCCTCTGGTGCAGATGCGACTGGCTCAGCGTTCTTTGTACAGCACTATGGAATATGTCAGAGCTATATAAATTTATAATAATAATAATAATAATGCATTGACTGTGGGTGAGAATAAGCTTCTCTGGTAGAGACTAATGTGACTGGATCAATGTTCTCAGAATATGTCAGAGCTATTGAAATGTATAATAATTAAAGTATGTGTGGTGTGTATCTTTCTCAATTAAGAAATAAAATGTTGTTAGTTATTGCTTTATTTTTCTAATCCAATATAACAGTAGTATAATACAATATGTACTGATCCTTTAGAACACTATAAAAAGTTACAAACCTATGATTCACAGCAAAGGTAATCATTGAATCTTTATTATTCTATTTACTGTACATACAGTATATAATTCTACTAAATGTGTTTATTTCAGTTGCTGCTGCGATATTATAAGTCTGAATTAGGCGACAGGAGGACCCCTCAGACCTCTGGTGCATTTCAGCAGCCCTGACCTGAAAGAGTCAATACAATTTTGGAGTGTAACTAAAGTCCTGGCAGGAAATAAAATGAATGTGGTGACTGAGCCTCTGCTACAAGTTATTGCTGGGCTGCCGCTTATATCTTTACATTGCTGTCATTAGAAAAATAAAATTAAATCATTCTCGAGGCCTGCACACTCGCACATAATCAGTCTCTGGCGTGCGTGGGCTCTCATTAGTTGGAACTTATGGCATGATGAAAAACGAGGCACAGCGACAGGGCTGCGACATACTTTACTGACCATCTGTGAAAATAGGTCCACTGCCCATCGGAGGCGCACAGCTGTAAACGTACGGGAGCGGGAGGCCAATGAAAGAAACCAGCCTCCAACTCAGAGAAACATCTCGAACTATACGTGGCGGTGTTCTTCGTATGAGGGAAGGGAGACTAGTGGGAATCAGGGTCCATCTTGCGCACACCTCCGCAGATGGAGTCCTCTGGCAACCGCCCAAACAGTTAAAATTAGATGGAAACAGAGCGTTGGGCTTCAGACTGTCAGGAGAATCGGGGAAAAAAAATTCTAAGCTGTTCCACTTATCTTCAGGCCAAATAATCGAGACATATCAATGCTGACAAATATTTATGCAGCCTGAGAAAGGGAGAATAAGAAAATAGAGATTGTTCTGTAATTTTCCCGCCTAGAGACCAAATCTGCAATAAAAATTACTTTTCTACTCCACAAAATCCCTTTGTTGGAGTCCACTGAGGGACACAGGATGCCATCTACTGTTGGGTTATGCTTCAGTAGGCGGCAGTAAAACTCAACAGTAGATGACTTTCAGTGTCCCTCAATGAGCGAGAAAGTAATACAATCTTTATTTACAGAATATCCGATTGGGTAAAGGAACCCTCTGCAGGATTTGGGCCGAATCTTTGGAGTTTCAGATGAACAATCTTTTCCATTACATATAATTTGGCTTTCTCTGCAGAAAATCAGAATATTGCAATACTATGCAGGGTGGTGTCAGATGAGTATGATAAGAAGATTTGCTCTCATCTTAAAGTAGCCCAAAAACCCCAAAAAAGAAATTGGTTTAACGAGAAACAGCCCACAATCCCAGTTGTGCAGTTTTTTTATTTACTATGAATCTGCTGCGATTAGAAAGTGATCTCTCTATGCACGCTTCACTTAAGCCTTCTAGACATGGCTCGAATGTCACCCGATTCTTGCTGAATTTGAGCTGTGGGTGGCCCTGTCAGCACGAAAAATCTGTCAGAATACAATAGCGGCCAGGAGATTCCTCCAGCCATGCTGTTCAGTGTAAATGGAGGGATCTACTGGATTGCCCTTGTTCGGTATGAAATGGCTGAGATTCGAACCATGTATGGGCAAGCCTGCTGGGTTTTAACCTGAGATTATTGCTAGTGGCCGTTATAGCCGCTAGCAATAATCACTGTCTTCTACCAGCAGGGGTGGCTTCCCCTGTTGGGAGAAGACAATGGCTCGGCAGGAGGTATTCCCATATCATCACGGTCTGTGTTGGTGGGGGAATCAAATTTCTTTCCTGCAACCCGTGGTCTAAATTAAGCTGGGACTCACTTTCTTAACAATGAATTTGTCTATGATGTCTATCAGACATCAAAGAAGTACAAAGCTGTGAGAAGATTTTCCTGTAAACTCTCTAGAATGACAAATAGCATCTCTCCACTAACCTTGACTCATAATCCCACTTATCTCCGCAAGGCTGCATCCCCAAACTACTTTCAGCTGTGGCCAAAATATTTTGGCTGCAGAATTATGGAGGTTTCAGCATCTGAGAAAAAATAAATTCCTGCAGAGCAAAACTCTCTTATCACCATTTACTTACACCCCCCCCCCCCCCCCCCAGTACTTCCTTCTAGTTGCAACTAACTGGGATTAGTTGAGTGAGAGTAGTTCAGGTAACAGTGGTCAGTGACAAGTAAGCAGGTACACATACTGGTAACCAAGAGAACGGGCAACTGGCACAAGACAGAAGCAGGAGCGAAAACTGATCTGGAAGATTAACTACCTGTACCATGACAGAGCCTCTCCACATTATTATAATGTACTCCCGTTCAGGGCGCAGCCTGTCAGCCCAATTATGGCCCCCTGTCTGGATGACTGCACTGTAACGGCAGTTAAACAGCACGCTCCTGGGGTCGCCCGCAATTTCTGAAACTTCCGTACCATGAAAAAAGCTTTTAATGGGCCCCTACACCCAACCACGAGACCCTCTCTGCAACTACATAGGAGTCGGGTGAAGAGCGGCTGTCTAAAACGATTTGGTCGGTTGTCACTTGATAATTCCCAGTTAGCACGCGGGGAAGGGAGGAGGGGGAGGTAAGGTTGCCTCTGCTCTAGAAGATTAAAAAAAATATATATATAAAATAATAAAAGCGGCTACAGATGCTCTGTGAATGCAACCAACTGCTGCCCCCGTGGATGAATTCAAGGCGCTTAACAAATAACGGCAATTTAGCTACGCTGCCGAAGAACAGCTCCAGTCACTTTACATTAGCATCTGGCTGAGCATTAAAAACCTTTTCTACACGGGGAGCAGCAAAAGAGGAATTTCTGCTCCGAGCGCCCTTTCAAGAATGCTTAAATATTTGAATATAAATTCCTTTGTGCCTGTGATCACGTCTTCCACTATAATACACTGTTTATACGGCCCGCTGCCCGCACATGAGAGCACCTACAAGGCTTACGTCGCCAACCTGCGAAGTACAGGAAGTCGATAAGCGGTTCTAAGTGGGCACTGTGCGGTCTGCAGTGCCAGCGTCACTCCTGCTCTAGACAGGGACTTTAACCTGTTGCCGACCGCCCCAAATACATATATTGTGGGAGCAGCGGCTATTACAGGTGAAATCACGTACCTGTAAGTGATCTTTACTTCCAGATTTGATTGGACAAAGCGGGAGCCAATCAGCAGGTCCGACGGACCCGCTGATCCTTCCCGACAGAGGTAGAACGGTGGTCTGCCTATGTACACAAGGCAAATCGCCATTCTGCGACAAGGGAAGACCGAGATCCTGCTAAGCAGGAACACAGTTCTGTCTTCCCACAGTGCAAGCACCCCCCACACAGTTAGAAAGCGGGGACATATTTAACCCTTTGATCGCCCCTTCCCTGCCAGTGTCATTAGTACAGTGACCATGCATACATTTTAGCACTGATCACTGTACAGGTGTCACTGGTCCCCAAAAAGTGTCAGTTTATATCCGATGTGTCCACCGCAATATCGCAGTCCCACTATAAGTTGCTAATGCCTCCATTACTAGTAAGAAAAAATAAAAATAAAATTTCCATAAAAATATCCCATATTTTGTAGACGCTATAACTTGTGCAAACCAATATACGGTTATTGGGATTTTTTTCTTACCAAAAATATGTTGCAGAATATGTTTATAGCATAAAAAATAAAAAGCTTAGAGATAATCAAATACCACCAAACAATTATTTCTGGGGGGGTGGCATCAATTTTATTTGGATAAACCATTGCACGATAGCACAATTACCAGTTAAAGTAACGCCGTGCCATAGCGCAAAAAATGGCCTGGTCATGAAGGGGAGTAAACCTTATGGAGCTTAAGTTGTTGAAGGTTTTTACCTTAATGCATGCCAGCGACTCCTGCTGCTGTCAATCACAACCAGTAAAGAGGAAGCTGGGGGTGGTTCTGACACACAAAACCAGCTTGGGAGTGAGTCTGCACGGGTGCCCCCATAGCGGCTTGCTATGGGGGCAAGAGGCAAAAGGGAGGAGCCAGAAGTGCTGGCTGGGCACCTGAAGACAGGAGGATCGGGGCTGCAAAACCATTGCACAGAGCAAGTATAAGATGTCTGTTATGTAAAAAATAAAAAATAAACTGTGCCTTCACAATCACTAACCCTAAAAAAAAAAAAAAAAAAAAACGGTTTCCATCAAGTCCAGAATATGCTCAGTAATGTGTCAGTGTGTTTAACACTTCCAGGTATTTATAACCTCTCACAGAGATCACAGCTCTTCCTTATCAATGCTTTCATCTGCTTTTCTCTCCATGACAGCACCAGATTTTTCCAGGCATCATCCAGGGTCACCATCTACTTCCTGGATTTAGATGCCGTCTCAGAGATTAAAGAACCATGTAAATCCTGGTGCCTGTGCGGTTCTTTGCTGGTGTTCACAAGTATCTGACACAGATCAGCCTTTGCTGCAGCCTCACATCTTGTGGCTTGCTACAAAGTTACAATGTTGCAGTCTGATCACTGGGGTAGAAGGGACATTGGAAATGCTCCCTTCTGTCTGCAGCAGACTGAGGACATCATCTCAGTCTAGGCAAAGTCACTGACTGGAGCTCAAGCTTTTTAATGATAAAAGGTGGAGCTTTTCTGAAAAAGGATACTGTTGCTGTATATTGCTGTATGTCAGGGAGTTATTTATGCAGAGTCAGAACGCTGCTAAGTCCACTTTAACGTTACAGCATATTTCTGAAATTGCATATGACACATAATTTACAGCTTTCTGTAAGAGGTCTCCAAGTGATACTTAAGTTCACTATGCGGACACTGCCATTCGAGTCCGATGTCCAAGTCCCAAGCGAACGCAAGCTCATGACTGTAAATGTTAAGCTGCCTGTTCCAACCTGGAAAAAGACTGCTACCATATCATAGCAGATAATGGATGACCAATCAGAGTACTTGGTTCCTGAAATAAACATCCAGCCCACATGAAATGACAACATACGTATCCTTACAGTGGCCACAAACAACCACATGAAGGACTGTATCATGCAGGTCTTTACACAGAGCCCCTATGCTAAAAATTACTATCATTTTTTACATATGTCTGGGGGATTACACAGACACAGAATTCAGTGGGGCCCAGAAACTGGGGAATGTGAACACATATACAGACAGATGTCTGAAACAGAAGAGGTTCTGGCCACAGTCCTTACCTGAGCTTCAAAAGAATTAACTGGATCCCATTCTTCCTCACAAAGGCCAAGCCCTTTGGAGAGCAGCACCCAACCTTTACCCTATGTCCCCACACCTCTTCTCTCCTATAAACACCACTGCCCTACTTCTGCATATCTTACCACATATCCCCCACCTCCCTCTTCTTTACCCTACTGGCTCCCTCCACCAATCCCCTCATAACCAATCAGTGTGCCACTGTACATATAATAGTCTAGCTTTTCACCTCTTCTGCAATCCTGTATCCCAAAACGTCTCTTAAAATGATTACCGTATGGAGACTTATGTCTCGTTATACTATACAACCTTGTTCCTAAGAGCATACTACATATGCCCATTTGGTTCTTGGTTCTATTTTGTATTGCTGTTAAAATCTCTGGAAAAAAAAAACATAAAAAAAGAGGAACTGGCCATATCAAGTGAGCATTTACATAATTCTTAGAAACTTGTTCAGAATCTTGAGAAAAAAAAACTTTTTATAATCATTTAAATTGGGAGGTGAAAAGCTTTGCACGATAAAAGCCAAATCAGTTTAACAATAGAAATGCAAATTGAACATCCATCCCTCACATCAAAGTGTCTTAAACTCTGATGGAATTTTCGCTGCATCTATCCTGATGTCAGTCCGTCCGTCGAGATCCACGTCTAATTAATATAGAGCTGTCATTAGCTGAGAGGAGTCAGCTTGTAATAAGTTTGGGTATTTAGTGGGATAACACAGCTTGTCAGGGTGGCTATAGAATGGTGGCACGGCCCCCTCGCCGCCTGACATATCGCTGCGGTTTAAGCCCCACCAGAGATCAGCCAAGTACCGGCTAAGCTTCTATTCCTAGAGAGGACGGCATTATATCACAAATCCCCCTCTGATCTCACTAACATGCCGGCTTTTCTCTGAAGCAACCCAGATATTTCAAAGAACTCAAAGCGTCCAAAAAGAACCATAATTTGTAATGGCAACCAGGAACGTGGGGAATTAAGTGGCAGATTTTGGCTGCAGATTTGCACAATGTGATTATTTAAGTTGAGTGAGGGTTGGAGGAGGCTCTGATCTTCGCTCACCTTCTCTGTCCGGCAGTTGTTGAGTGCCGCCACCTTTCCGTCCAGGGCTTGCTGCTCCCGTCTTAGCTGCTCCTTCATCTGCCGTGCTTCCTGGATGGCCTTAGTCACCGCATCATGATCATTTAAGTACCCCGTCGACGTAATGGAGGATAATATATCTGATGAATAGAAAGTAAGGGTTAGAGAGAGTTTTTTTTTCATGAGTAACATCACTGCTCTTTAGATAGAACATATATTATACAGGAGTGGCAGCAACCCTCTCAAGATATGTTATTTTATACAGTAGTGACATCACTGTTCTCCAAATGCAAGTTATATCAGGAAAGTGGTGATGTCACTCCAGTATAATATAACGGGTATCTGGAGTGTGGTGATGTAAATTTTGTGATATATCTAGAGCTGTAAAGCTATATGCCACAGGAACTACATCACCGTTCTGCAGATATGTTATACAGGAATGACATCATCGCTCTCCAGATAGAAGTTATACAGGATATAATACAGGAGTGACATTGTCCACTCTCCAGATATGTTATATGTTGGATGTGTGCAAAACAGTATGAATCAATATGTCTGCGTGGAAGGACTTAATGAAAAACAGACTAAGCAGGAAAAAAATGGATTTCTGAATTAGTCACATACTTGGAGTCACAATGACAATGAGCAAAACTTTCCCTTTTTCATGCAGCAATTAATACCCACTCCATTCTGCCGCTCTGTGGCCCACCCTATGCCTCGCACCATGAGCCGGGCCCAGGAGATTCTGCTGAAACGTGCTGCAGATCACTTAGGATGAATCAGCCGCTCCCCAATCTATTGATACACTGAGCTGTCATCATTTCGTGACATGTCAGAAAACAAACGTGAGCAAGAAGTAAGAAAACAAACAAACAGATAAGAATGGCAACAGAGAGAAAGTGCATCTCGAATCGTCGCCGAGGCCACAACAGATGGGGGGCGGGGGGGGGGAGATTGTCGACAGAAGGCAGCTGCTAATCGCACATAAAAATGACCGGCTTGCCGGAACACGTTCTGCAGATTCCAAAAAAACTTTACAACCTAATCCATTTTTAGAACAAAAAACATCTGGCCCGTAAGTCCTTTAATCTGCCAAAACACGCGATTAAATCCCATGATTTGTTGAAAAACACTGAGATTAAAGAAAGGGAATCTAAAATGGCTAGCTGCTGCCTGCCCAATGTGTTATTAATACTCTCCCTTTGTGTCAATTATAAAAGTCGTGTTTGCAAAGAGCCTTGCCTAATCGCATCAGATTACACCATCCTCGGCTGTATTACCGGGAACCTCTATCTGATCCAATCGCTGCCAAAAACATGAACAGAAAAAAAAAGGAAAAACATTGTCTCGATGATTTAAAGATCAATGAGCGGAGAGGAAAAACCGGTGTCAGATTAGTTGAGCTAAACCCCGCTGCAAGGACTTTTCTGCCTGCAAGTTTCACAACGCTCACACAAGGAGATTCCAAGCTGCAATGAATTAAATCTTTAAGAAGAGAAATTAATCTGCTCGACTCTTAAACAGATTTGTGAGAGGAGCACAGAAATAGAGGAACTAGGTCGAGGAGTTTGGACTCGCCGTGAAGTGTCTGAGATACAAGGGGTCATTAGTACAGATGTCAGGCAATCCTAGCCTGTGGTTCCAGGCTCTCCCAGGGACCCTCTGGATTCAGCACCATGGACAACGACTGAGGCACGGCTAATCTCTGCACCCCAACATTCCCGATACTATAAGCATCATCTGAACAGGCAGCTAAAAAAATTTACAACTCAAGGCCTAAATTTGGAGATCAGTGTAATACCTGGCCATGGTAAGAACTTGGGAATACAGTGTAAAGAAAGTGCAAGAAAAAGAATCCAAATAGCAGACTTATCAAATAACAAGATGTACTGCCTAACTTGTGAAATTTTTATACTGGATGTTTTCTGCATTGCATTTAAGCCCAATGGGAGTTTTTTTCTATCTAACCTACCTTTGGAGGGTTATTTTGTTCCCTGTCCAGCTTATTCCATTGTGACAGATTATACAAAGTTTGGAATGGTGGAAATGATCTGTGAAAATTTGTTTGGCTAAATACCCAAGTATTTATTTATTTGTTACCGATTAAGTATGACATGTTTAAAATGCTTGCCAGTTTTTGTGCCATTGATTGGAAAGATTCCCCTTCAATTCCTGCCCTGTAAACACAACAATAGGAAATAATAGAAATACCCTCTTGAATAGTTGTCAGTGGAACAGATATCCTCATTGGAAGATTTTCCTTTATTCCTGTCCAGGGATCCGGTAATATCCTCACCCGGGTCAGTTCTACGCTGGTCTTTGGGTCCCCCGCGCTGGCTTGTTTACTGTGGGAAGCCAGCTGTGACCTAGCTATCCCACTGCCCATGTGCGAGCCGTGCTGTGCTTGCAAATGGTCTTGCAGCCTTCTGGGACCTGTGATGTGTTATGGAAAACTGCAGGCAAAGAGAGGGAGCCTGAAAGTTCGCTCAGATCCCCTCAATGTGGTGGTGGGGGGGGGGGGGGGGCATAAAGTAACTTCCCCTATCGAGTGAAGTTCCACTTTAAATTTTGCATTTCACTTTTTTTTTAAAATAAAATATATAAAAAATGTTGAAAAGTATGTTTTTTGTTGTATGAAACAGGACTATAAGAACAAAAGATATATAAAAGTGTGGGCACTGAAGAGGGCAATTAAGTTAATGTATACAAACATTCTAGGAGAAAATCCTGTAAATGTCTGCTACAAAATTATGAGAATGTGGATCTCCACACTGACCTTAGAAAACCATTACATTTATTTGTACCCGTAAGGTATATCAAGTCCAAGAATTCTTTTGGATTTCAATAAACATAATCCAAAACAGCGTGATCTCTCGATTGATGCGTTTCTTACCACCAGGTACCTTGTCAAAAAAGTATGGCCTAGAACTACCTCCAGCCATAGGGACATTGACTTAGGGAAAATACCAGGGATTATACTAATTGTAAGGTGTTATCCATTCTGTCCAAGCAGCCCATAGTTTCTGGAATTTTAAATGGACAACCTCTTCTGTTGTCAATTTGGGGTGCATTTCTCCCAACCATTCCTTGACAGTAGGAAGGAAAGACCCATTTTCTTGTAGTAAAAGGTGCCCTTTTTAAAGAATCTATAGTATGTTTGTCCATGTTCACAGAGTCAATATATCCCGTATAAATGTATACAATAATAGGATTATGTTGCACAGTAAACGCAGCATTCAAGGTTTGGATTATACAGTTCCAGTATCTGAATAGCTTGGGGCATCTCTAAAGGAGATGAAGCATATTGCACTGATCCCTGCCATATTTGACACAGTTAGAATCACTATGCAAACCTAGTTAAAAAAGGAATTTAGGTGTACAATAATCTCTATGAAAAATGAGTCTGTCTGTTAAGAGTGCGATAACGACTCTTCTAGGAACCACCTCCAGTATCTCCTCCCAGTGATCTGCAACTTACAATTAAATCACTTGCTGTCCCGGGCAAAATGGTGACCAGGACAAACCGAGAAGGCAAAACTACCCAGCAAGGGCGAGGGCAGCAAGTAAAAAATGACAGAAGACCTAACCCTTCCCCATTCTATCCAAAATAAAAAAAAAGGATTTGGGCTTTAAATACACAAATAAAGGCATTTTTTTTGGATGGAGCAAGGGAAGGTAACAACCCCTGTTTTTTGCCATCTGTGTCCCATTGGAGAGAGTTCCCTTTACTTCCTGTCCCATGGGCAAAATAGGAAGGGGGAGGAAATCCTTTCAAAGCGAGGGAATCCCTGGTTGTCACCAGAACTATTATGACCCACCGGAAGATGTCCCTCTCATTTCTGTCTTGGTGACAACCCTTAATTTAAGATTTTCTATCACTTTCCCTCTTGGTAATGGAATGATAATGGAAAACAGGACAAGTCGAAAGGTTGAATCTCTGCACCGGGGAGGGGGGGGGGGGCACAGACAGCAATAAAAACCTGACGCGTTCTAATCCCTCTCCACTCTATCCAAAACAAAATGTTTTGGCTTTAGGTATACTTTAGGGTATTCCTGGTGGCAGAACATATATTTGGTATAGGAGCCTATTAAAAATGAATATGGGGGAGGGGGGTAAAAGCTAAAAAAACAGACAATGCAAATCGTAATAACCCCTTACATTATTATATTAGTTAGTGATCAGTGTAGGCAACAGATCCACATGCCACTGCTCTTTTCTCAAGGAACCCCTAACAAACTTTGGAGGAACCCTGGTTGGAAAAAAATGTGCTACACAGTTGGACCTGATTTCAGAAAAAAACTGTATCCAGCTATCAAGAAACATAAACACAAAGTATTTTTTGGAGGCTTTAATGTGACATTAAAAGGAGAAGAGGACTGGAGAAATGCTTCCCCTGCCTGCAGCATACTGATGACCACATCTAATCCTAGGTAAAGTCACCCGACTTGAGCTCAAGGATGGTTTTCAATGATAAGAGGTGGCATTTTTCAGAAATAGAATGCTGTTGTATATTGTAACATGTCAGACATTATTTTGTACAAACCTGTATAGTTACTGTTCCCTTTATTAGAGGCTGAAAAGCCAGGGATAAGACTCAGCAGTAAGCACTTTGAAATAGTAAAGGCCTTTTACAAAAAAAAACAAAAAAAAAAAACTACCTATGCAGATAAGGGGCGTCTGTAGATTAAAACAAACTGCAGCTTTGACTAAAGAGGAATGATACCCTTGCTATAGGCCATTTACATACCTTATGAAGCCAGACTGTCACAGGACAGGCCTAGTCACTGTCCATCTTTACCATTACAGGAGTGAGCTCTCAAATGCTGAGCTCAGAGCTACTGCATCAGGGGAGAGAAAGTATCTGTGGAGGTTTGAATCAGAGAAAAAGCTCACTCCTGTGATTATGGAGGTAAGCAGTAACAACTAGGCCTTGCTTAGCAAAATCCTGGGAGCACTGGTACTAGTGATACTAACGTTTTTTGTTTTTTTGTTTTAAACAAAAGGGAGGTTTTACTTGTTGTTATACAAAGATATTGCACAGATTGGTCATTTTCCTACTCTTCTGGCAGCCCATTTTGTCTGCTCCTCCCTCCTTTTGCTGTCTCCTGTAGCGTGTCGGTGGAGCAGAAGTGTATGCATTCATAGACTCACACAGCACTGGTAAGCCCTGCCCCCCTCACAGGAGTTTGGCTGATAGCTGCAGGAGCTAATGACCTGTCCCCTGTGTCTCCTGTGAAAGC
This sequence comes from Lithobates pipiens, assembly GCF_037356315.1. NCBI lineage: Eukaryota > Metazoa > Chordata > Amphibia > Anura > Ranidae > Lithobates > Lithobates pipiens. Next base: position 475,990,544 of record NW_027507903.1, read on the forward strand.
AGGAAGTGAGGGGTGCAGTGCTAGCGCCGGAAAAAGTGTTGAAACAGTTACAGGAGCCAGGTGTGTTTAAAGCAGTAGTAAACCCTGTTTGGACATTTTTACCTACAGGTAAGCCTATAATAAGGTTTACCTATAGGTAAAATGAATATAGACTAAATGTTCACCATTAAGGAGATATTCACCCAGTTACTGCACCGGCGCATGCGCTCTGAAGGTCCGGAAAACCTTACTAGAACTCCAGAGCTTTGTGCCAGAACTGAGGGCTCCTGCATCCATGTGTGGGAGCGACGTCATCGTGGCTCCGGTTAATCACATAGCTTTCAGTGGTGACAGTGCAGCACTGGAGGGCTTTGGCCCAAGGTGGTGCATACTAGCACATTATGCCATTGCCTTGCAGGTGTGTTTTTTTTTTTGTTTTTTTGTAACAACAGCCACAGTTTACAACTGCTTTAAGGATGGCGGTGGGCAGGACAGATAGTGGGGCATTTTTTTTATCTATATATATTTATAACACAGAGAATCTATTATGGTAAAAAAAGTTTATACTTTAGTACTACTTTAAAGTGGTTATAAGCCCATTTAAAAAAAAAAAAAAAAAAAAAAACTAACACCCGCAAGACAAAGGTATAATGAGCTAGTATGCACATCACTCCCGGGGGTTACTTCTGGGTATCACGGCTCCGGTGAAGTGATTGGCCAGAGTGGCGATGACGTAACTCCCACACTTGTGGTAATGGCACACATGTGCCATTGCTTCAGTTTGCTTCAGTGTCAGATGACGGCACATGCAAATGCAGGGATATCTCCTAAACCGATTTAGGAGATATCATGGGTAGCTATAGGTAAGCCTTACTATAGGCTTACCTGTAGAAAAAAAGTGTTCCGTAAAGGTTTACAACCACTTTAAGTAAAGAGAATATCACTACTCCTAATATCTGCATTTTGTATTAATAAAAAACGATTCTGCCAACTGCTTCAAATGCAGCGCAAAGAAGGAGAGACAAGACTACAATATATAATAGAAAAAAATAAATACAGAATGCATCAAAGGTTTAAGAGCAGAGAACGGGGATGATTTTCTGTCTGGAATGTGAAGACCCCGGGAGCTCACCAATGATCAGACCTCACACAGGGAAATGTATACACTGACAATGGTGGAACACAGAGCACAGCTGATGACAGATTTATCTGCTCCACAGACAAGAAAGGGTTAACCACTGCAGGATTTCTGTGAACGACAATATAATAGTGAAAATATTGTCCACTGTAACTCCCCTCTAGGCATTTGACAAGCCAAACTTTGCGGTTATCAAACATTTGCCTGATGAAAGAGATTTCCAAGATGGTAATGGTCCTGACATCAACTTTTATTTGTCTAAATAAAGGGGACTATGAAAAGCTGATAGCCAATGCATTTCAGGTGTTATGCACAAATTACATTTATTCCTTTTGCGCAATAAGGCTGAGCCCTGATGAAGGGAGGTGGAGATCTGTATAATCCTCTAACTGGTTTATATTGCTGTCTGTGTCCCCCTGGAGACATTTACCCTCTCTGCTTGCACTACTGACCTTTGTCACTGAGACAAAGTGAGGGGAAACCCAAAGTTTTAAATTGGGACGATTTACTTTTACTTTCTGTTGTTTCTTCATAAAAAGTAAGTGAAGAACCCCAGCAGGACAACAAAGATAGCAATGAGTAGCAACGAGATCCCAGACTCTGGTGAGGATTGCGCATGTAAAGGAAGACTCCCCTTTGGTGGGTACCCAGACTAACTCAATGATTTATAATATGATCAACTACAACAGCCAATACGTTTCTAGGCAGCATGTACTCTCCCTTCATCATGACTTGGAATCATCATAAGGGTATTAGTGGACTCTGAACATGTTGCTAGACCATATGCATTAATCCATCCATATATGGAGGAATTTCCTTTCCTGCAACCACGGGTTGATGATGGAATCCCTCCCGCGGAGCCACTGTGAGTGATTACTTCTAGCGTCTATAATCTCATGTGGAATCTGACAGGCTGGTTGTACCCAAGTTGACAGATAAAACATCTTGGGTGCATTCAGCCTGCTCATATATGGTTCGAATTTCAGCCAGTAAAGCAGTTCAGACTATGGATGGCTTTAGATCTAGCTTATAAGGAAGGAAGGAAGGAAAGAAGGAAAGAAAGAAGGAAAGAAGGAAAGAAAGAAGGAAAGAAGGAAAGAAAGAAGGAAAGAAGGAAAGAAGGAAAGAAAGCTAATGTGTCTCTGATGCCTGGTGGGAGCCACTAAACATCAGATGGGACAATGGTTGCCTATATGCACAAAGTACTAGCAGCTTGTTACCATTGCTTGAACACTCCACAAAGTATTAACAAATAAAGCTGTGTGTGTCTATGGTTCCCCCAGGTAAAAAGGCGAAATCTGAACATTTCCCACTGATCCGTCGAGAGCCAAAATATGCATTAAGACAAACTGTAAACACAATTTTTCTCCTCTGTCTTCCAATAAAATATATTCGCTGGGATAAACAGGAATGGTACGCAGCAGAGTAACACTGTAACCAGCCGCATATGCTCCCCATCACGGGACATACATTGTGTGGACTGCAGAGGAACAATGAGTCTGACAACATAGGAAAACATGTTTAGGGTTTCTTATTGTATGTTTGTGTATCTGCTGCGCAAATGAGGCATCATTGTAATCTGCCGTGCTGTCTGAGCCGCGATAAAACTATATAATTAACACCTGCTTGCAGTTCCTCTTGCAAAAAGTAAAATATCTTAATTGCTTATAGACTTTTCAAAGTTTTTTCATTTGCATGCAAAATATTTAGCTTCGTAAAAAAAAAAAATTCCCATAGATGAGTGACATCTTGTATTTTGACATAATCTGTCTATAAAAAGCGCTGTGAAATGAATAATGGAGTCCCATTTTATGTACGCCTTTTGCACTATACCGAAGGAATAACTGGTGATACCAGCGTGGTGGGTGTCCATAAACTGGGAACTCTTTATAATCACTCTACAGAGCTAGATGACATTTAGGGTAGATTTAGACATACTTCTAAACCTCCATTGCCTCAGAAGCCCAATACACATTTGGATCATGCTCCAGAGGCTACTGGCAGGCAGGCAGTTGCAAAGCATTTGCAACACTCCTCCATTTACTTGATGTGTAGCGTTACAAGTTGGAACTTTGCTACAGAAACAAAGCAAAGCATCACTGCCCCAACATGTAAATACCCCTGTTTGCAGCCTATTACAGCTTAAGTGGGAGGGGGGGGTCAATTGGCAGATGGCAAAAGTGCGGCTCAACAGCACATTTTTGCTGCCCCCCAATGGCAAGTCTAACAAGGCCTAAGGCCCCTTTCACACGGGGACCTCTGCTATGTGGAATCCGCTTGCTCAGCAGATGATCTCTCTGCTGAGCAGGCAGATGACAGGTCTGTGTCCGCTCTGCTACAGAGACAAAGTCCTACTCTCCTCTATGGGGCAATCAGATGGAAACGGACCACCTGTCTGCTTTCATCTGATGCCATCCGATCCACCCGATCCACCAGACGGATGGAAAAAAAAAATTGCATGACAATTATTTGATCTACAGTGCACGGAACAGACTGAGGCCCCTTTTCACACTGGCTGCCCAATCAGGTCCACCTGTCAGTTTTCCAGGCAGATCTGATCAGACCCTGCACTGTCCTCTATGGAGCAGCGGATGTCAGCTGACACCTGCTGGCATCTGATCAGATCTTTTCCGCCAAAACAGGCGGATGGTGGGTTCTATTTTTTTTTTTTTTAAATAAAATACTTTTTTTTACCTTTTTTCGTCCTTGTTGCATCTCAGTGCTGTTGATCCTCCTGCAGCCACTTCCTGTCTACATGCACTTCAGCAATGGCTTTATGGCATTTCTCAGGTTGGATTTTCCTAAAGATGAGAACAGTGGCCTATGTCTGTTTAATGTGTGGCTGCTTGCAGTACCCATCAAAAGCATATGTGACAGGGTGACCATGCAGGACAAAAAGTGTCACCCTACAACAGCAAGAAACTAAACAATGACCTTCATAGCAGGATCACCGGGGAATCTTTGAAAACTGCAGATGTAAAAAAGACTAATAATTTTTTTTTGAAACTGCATTGACATGTTAAAGTTTCTATGAGATTTTAGAAATCGGATTGAAAGGAAATGTCACGTATGACTATTTTCTATTTTATCAGAATCAGGAGACCCAAACTAAAAGCCGAACTCTAGGCATAAAAACTAATTTAACATTTTTTTTCCACAATAGCAGCAAATGATAATAAACCATCAGGAAGCCATCAGAAAACACACCCTGAGAAATCCCATGTAGCCATCACTAAAGTGCATGTAGACAGGAAGTGGCTGCAAAGAGGTCACAGGAGATCAGCAGCATTGAGATGTTACGGGGGGGTAAAAGCAAGTATTTTATTACAAGACACATTGCATTGTTTATGATACATAGAGTACAAAACAAACTACGTCATTCATTTATGGTTTATTAAAGTAGAAGTAAGCCTTAACGTGGAATGAAATATGCATAATTAAGCAAATTAATAGTCCCTGCAAATCTGGTGGAAGGAACTGCAAGTCACAGAATGTCCTACCAGCTCATGCAGAGCAAACCATAAAACTATAGAGAAAACACTTTGTGACTTTGAGGGAAACACACCACCATTTAACAAAAATCGGCATTAGTGCTTTGTGCACAGATCCCTCATACCAATGTTCGTATTGTGAGATGTGCTCTATTGTCTCGTTAAGTTGACGAGAGGCGATGAGAGTGCCTCCGAAGGACAGGTATTCACATGCTGACCTGAGGGGGAAGAACCTTTTTTTACCCAACAAAAGGAAGTTCAGAGCATGGTGTACTTAACATAACTGTGTTGCTTTGGAGTCATCACAATACACATTGTGTTGCTTATCGTGCCCTTTGGGTCAAGGTCAGTGAACGCACAACAGTGCAAAAGAGTGTTCTTCATCTCCATCACTGACTGCAAAGCACATCACAGGAATGTTTTTTATTTTAATAATGGCTGCATGGGCCCTGGAGGTATCCACTGAACTATTGTGTAGTTAAGCTCTAGTCTCTTGTTACAGCAATATTGCTTATATAGGTAACAAAGAGATCAGGGATTATTGTTCAATTATAGACTTTTTAACAAATGTTGCTTTTTTTGTTTTTTCCTTTACACAGGACAATCTGGACCCTAACTGAACAGAGTCCTGTCATGGAAAGAGGTCTGTATCCCCTGAGAAAGACAGAACAGTAGTTCCAGGAGCATACCACAGGCTGCGTGGAGACACAGGTGTCATGGAGATGCAAAGGGGACACTGAAGTCACAGGGAGCTCTGGGGTCACTGAATGTCATAGAATGTAGTGGGATCACTGGGTGACAGCATGCATTGGGGTCACCGAGTGACACAACGTGCATTGGGGTCACCGAGTGACACAACGTGCATTGGGGTCACCGAGTGACACAACGTGCATTGGGGTCACCGAGTGACACAACGTGCATTGGGGGTCACCGAGTGACACAACGTGCATTGGGGGTCACCGAGTGACACAACGTGCATTGGGGTCACCGAGTGACACAACGTGCATTGGGGGTCACCGAGTGACACAACGTGCATTGGGGGTCACCGAGTGACACAACGTGCATTGGGGGTCACCGAGTGACACAACGTGCATTGGGGGTCACCGAGTGACACAACGTGCATTGGGGGTCACCGAGTGACACAACGTGCATTGGGGGTCACCGAGTGACACAACGTGCATTGGGGGTCACCGAGTGACACAACGTGCATTGGGGGTCACCGAGTGACACAACGTGCATTGGGGGTCACCGAGTGACACAACGTGCATTGGGGGTCACCGAGTGACACAACGTGCATTGGGGTCACCGAGTGACACAACATGCATTGGGGTCACCGAGTGATACAACATGCATTGGGGTCACCGAGTGACACAGCATGCTCCGAGGTCAGGAGTGACATAGCATGCTCCGGGGTCACCGAGTGACATAGCATGCTCCGGGGTCACCGAATGACATAGCATGCTCCGGGGTCACCAAGTGACACTGTGCTCTAGCATCACAGGGGGCATGGGATGAACACTTGATTCTCAGGAGTCATGGCAGGATACAGAGAGGTTACTGACGCACAAATCAGATTATGCAGGATGGGACATATTTGTAGCAATGTTTTGCCCGAACAACGAGCCATACATTGCTTCACGGTTAAAAGTTGGAGCCAACTGAAAGTGACAGACCTTTAAACAGTTTTTCCATGGGCTGTAAAGAGGTCTCTAGCTCAACTCAGCTTTCTGTGCCTTGACCTGCACTACTGAATACCATCTATGTACAATTTCTCCTTTGGCAAGGAGCAACATTTTCAAATTTCCCTTCAAGAGCCTATACAGACCAAATGGCCAATATGAATTATTCACACCAACACTGGTAGCTCCATTGTAACATATTTGAAGTACCAGAGAGTCATTGTGGGGACATGAAAAAGGCTCTGAATAGGCCAAGACAAGCAAACAACTCACCTATAGAATTGACTCGAACAGGAGGACTGGCGAGGGTGGAGGAGATGGACGGTTTGTAGGAACTGTTACCGCTGCTCATCCTGGCTGGAGGGATGTGCGGGGAGGTGGGTGATACAGGAGATTTGCGGTCTGAGCTCTTGGGCTTGGCGGAAAGGTTCAGTGGCTGAGTGACATCATCCTGGAAGGGAAAACCACATATAAGATAAGATATCTTGCCATATATTAGTACGGTACACAGAAAAATCCAATAATTACTAAAATATCTCCTATTTATTTCTAAAATATAAATACATGTCATAGGTGAATAAAGATGAACTCCGGAATAAACAAATCCTGTTTAAATACAAGAGTCGTGTGTGTAAACCTACTTGAATCTTGGTGGATTTTGTGTATTTCTTTCAGATATTTGCAGTAATACAGTGTGAAACCTTATCTCTGAGCAGGAGCTTCCTGTAATATAGACCGGTCACTGTTGCTCTCTCCTTGTACAGGGTGACTGGTCTTGTCTCCACCCCCTCCTGTAGTTTTCTGCAGACAGCCTGTAGTGGGTGGGGCCTACTGGGTCCCTCCCACTGCTCTACTCTCTGCACATCATCTCATTTCTGATATCATCACTACTTTTCTAAGTTGATGGAAAAGTAGTGATGATATCATTAGATGATATCAACTAGATGGATTTATATCCAAGCTTTTCTGACCGAGTTCAGCTTTCTTTAAAAGGATGTACACATAAGAAAGCTGTGAATCTTCCCCATCGAATAATGTATGAAATGGAATCTGATAATTTACAGCCAGTTTAAGTCTGTGGAATATTTTATTTATTAAATATATATATTTTTTTTTAACGTTTAGGACTCTGTTGGTCTCATTGTTGCCCGTGTCCCCGCTGGGGAGATTCACCCTCTATTTATTCTAGTTAACACTGTGTCCATTACAGGAAGTGAGGGAAAATGTAACATTTTACAGTTGTCACCTGAACAGGAGGAGAGGGAACATCTTCTAATGGAAATACCTGTTCTGGTGACAACAAGATGAGATGTTGCAGATATATTCACTCTCACTTGTGCCTCTGGGTCAGGAAATATAGGGAAATTAAGTGGCCTAACAAGCTACTTTTACAGAAAAGTCTGCCATTTTCTGCATATTCTTAGTGTCCCCCCCCATCATCTTTTTAGAGGAATAAATAAGAACAGTGAGTGAGACTTTCTCCATGCAAATTATTTTGTTTCCCCTCCTGAATGTTGGTAAGAGAAAGCTGCATGTAATACATATTTACTTAAAATGATCAATAGGTTTTCATTAAACAAAGCAGCATTCGCACAACCGCACAACAGCTGGCATAATGTGGGGAGAGAGCGCTATACAAACATAGAATAGTAGGTTACTGTGGTGGGATATTAGAGTGTAAGCTCCTCTGTTTCAGAGACTGGTGTGACTGGGTCAGTTCTCTCTGTACATCACTGCATAAAATGTCAGTTATATAAATGTATAATAATATAAGGGTAGGATTGTGGAAAGACCGAATGTAAAACCTCGTTCACATCTGGCGATTTGGGATTGCAGGCAGAATCACCGTGACTTTGCCCATGATTCCAAATTGTACATCAATGGTGGCAAAATGTACCACGTGTGTTTGGGTGCTATTCATTCTTAATGGTACCTCAAATGTGGTGTGCTTTGCAGTGATAGATCACACAGCAATCATAGCAAAGCTTTGCGCAATGCGGATTTCTGCACAACAATGAAGGCAAAACCACACCACATTAGAGGTGCCATAAAAAAATGAATGGCACCCGAACGTGCTTGGTGCATTTTTTCCACTATTGCAGTGTGATTTGGAATTGTGGGCAGAATAGTGGTGATTCTGCCTGTAATCCCAAATCGTTAGATGAGAGCGGGGCCTAAATTCCTCTGGTGTAGAGACTCATGTCACTGGCTTAGGGTTCCCTGTGCAACATTGGGAAATATTTTACAGCTATATAAATGAATAATAATAAGTGTGGGACTGTGGTGGGACAGAGAATAAGCTCACCCAGTGCATAGATTGATGTGACTGGTTCAGTGTTTTGTACAGCACTGTGGAATATGTCAGTGCTATATAAATGTATAATATCAGATCATACTGGGACTAGTAATCCCTCACAACCTACTACAGAACTACACCCATATTGTGTTGGTAAAAGAATTCCATCGCTATAAAAAAGAAAAAATTGTGTCAGGGATCAGGTTCCTCCTGTATCGCTTAACTATTTTAATCAATGCTCATTATAGTGATCTCATTATGAACCTATTTGGCCTAAAAACTGCCTTTCATGACAATGCGTTGGTCATTGCAGCCCCAAGTACAGTCTAGAACGCCAGAGGACAGGGCTGAGGAACAGTAACCTCGCCCAAGGAGGAAGTGACAGTCCCTGGCTCGGGGACAATGCTTCTATTACAAATGCAAAGTGATGTGCAGTCACAAAGACTCAGCCTGGAACACTTGTGTGGCTAGCGAGGAAGAATCATTCTCTGCACGTCCAAACGCCATGACTTGAAGGGCACGAGAATTGAATTCCTATTAACATTAAATACTATCAGTACAATGTCAGATGTCACGACAGTCTCTTCCAATAACCACAACGCTTGTATCATTTTCATCTTGTCAGTAGGGGATCTGAGAGCGGCTGGGCGAGGGGTCATCCTATCCTAATTATAAATTGTAGTATTCTTTACATCAACAGTCAGAACTGAGACGAGAAAAACACGGATGTCCCTGCAAGTGAAAAACTGGCTAAATGCTACCATAAAATCGAAGATTTACAAAGTTTCGCTGTAGATTGCTAGCTCTTCTGTCTCTGCAGCAGGTCAGAGTTTATAAAGAGGGTTCTACAACACACCAGTGTAGCAAATCGTGTTTATGGCAGCTTAATGATGCAAAATAGTTCAATTTTAGGAGACACATATGTATGAGCTACAGGAGGATAAAATAGTTTCTGCTTAAATTCCTTATTAGAGCGGACCTGTGTAGCCATACGATTGTCCTACAGGAGGATGATGATCCCACAGCGTCAAGGCTGTTCTGCATTATTTTCCTATAGTCTCTTGCTTTTGACAACATGGAGGTGCTACTTTTTCTCATTTTCACCTCTTTGCCAAGGCAAATGTAGGCTGATCTACTCTACTTTTCTACTAAAAGATTATGTACGATGGTCACACGACTCACCTCTTAATTCCAAATTTTTCATTAAAATAAAGAACAGGGGTGATATAATAGTAGTAGTATTATGGTAGTAATAGTGAGAAACCAGTCAAACTGCAGTTTGCTGCTGTTGACTAGGGGCACGGAAGATTTGGTTAGCTTCTAAAAGTTACACATGTTGGGCAAGTCGCCATTGCTCCTTGTGCCACCTTTTCAGAAAACACCCCTATAAATTGTAAATACTAAAGGACAGCAGTTTTCTCCCTGACAGGAGAACCGTGAATTTTTTTATTTTATTTGCCCAAATCTGAAGAGAGTCATACCAATCCTGTATAACAAATGCCTGGATTCCTCCACTGCACAATTCTCTGCAGATAAGGGATATAGGAATGTAACGATACACCCAAAGAACATTAAGCAATTTGGTGATTCTCATGATCAGAATATGGCACTCTTTTGGCTCATTGAGGACATGGAACTGTAAGAACATGGCACTATGTAACACAGCATAATCGGGACATAGCAGAACATGGCACAATGTAACACAGAACTATCTAAAAATACATAGATCAATTGGGAACATTGCACTATTTGATTGTTTGGCATTATAGGAGAATAGGGCACAATCAGTAGGGGGAACTACTAGAAGATGTCACTGTGCAACACATTTGCGAGAATGTGGGTCAATTGGGACATAGGACTGTGAGAATATGTAACACAGCTCTATGTGGGAACATTGGTCAATCAGGAAACGGGTCTGTTAGAACATGGCACTATCAGAAAAGACAGCACTATTTTAGTGCTAAATAAACCAACAACACTATCACAACACAGTACTACACAAGAACATGGCTTTATCAGAGGCTCTAGTTATGGTAGTACACACTATATGAGAACAAGCAGTCTCCAATCACTGCCAAAGAGGTTACAAATCTGTGTTTTAACACCACACCAATCAGAGCAGCTTTTCCCTATACACATCTGTAAGTGTGTTGGGGGTTCATTTAGAAGAATGAATTGCATGTTCTGTTGTCCCTGTACTGTAAAGAAAATCGGGATCTAGGGTGACCTACCTTACACTCTTCACATAATGTCGCCATGGCCTGTCATTGAGCTAGGACAGAGGATATTGTGACATTTACTCTCCGGGGGACACCGACTGTTCCCTCTTCTTCACCTGTATGTGACTGTCACAGACACACAAGGGAAAAATGTACCTCTCTAGAAGCTAAAATCCCCAAGATTCTGTGAAATTTACTTTTTTGGAGTGGGAATGAACCAGCTTCCCACTTTGTTTTCAGGCATTACTCTTTATTAGTAGAAATAACATTTCAATGCTGTTAAAGCTGTTACTTTGCACTTTAGTTTTTTTTTCATTTTGGATGTAGTGGGCAATGGTTTGAACTGTTATCAAGTGTTAAGTGCTGTTTGACTCCATTTGGGCAGATTTCCACTCATTTCTTTCTCCTTGTGGCACCACTGACATCATAGAAAGGGAATGGGGGTCATTCAGACAGGAAGATGTGGAAGACGATAAAATCTTAGAACATTTGTGACTGAGGTGCTGGATTGCATTCATCCATGAATCATGACTGGAGACAGCCAGGCAAAACAGGATACAATGGCTCAGGTGAGGCTATTCCCAAACACAAATTGGATACCCATTGAAAGGGGGACCCAAAGTTTGAAATACAAATGTACACAGTCCAACTGAAAAACCAATGAACCGAGTCCAAATCCTTTTAATATTTGTGTTTGTTCAACCAAACAGCCAATGTGTTTCAGGGGCTAGGAAATATCTACCTTCTTCAGGGCTCAGATATTGTATATACTACAAAGAATTCAGAATTGCAGAAACATCAAAATTAAATATTTGGGAGATAAGAGACTGAAAAGTGCCCAAGAGCAGAAAGCAGCATGCTGCCAGTCCTGAGCATAACTGACTGAAAATGTAATTCAGTTATGCTCAGGACTGGTGGCATCCAGCACTTGTCATGTGTCCTCCATTCTCCAGTATGCAGTGCTGATGGACTCAGAACTCAGAGAAAGGGTTGGAAATCAGAAACCAGGACAGTTGTATCTTCCCATACTTTAATAAGTTCACCATCAGCTCTAAGGATGTAGCAAGTAGGCTAGGTAGCTGCTAGAGTGGAATGCCAGGCTAGGACTCTGAGCACCATGGGACTAATTTGTCTTTTGTAATTTATTAAAAAGGGAGTGCTAACTTCAGATTTGTCAGTGATTAAGAATATAAATGGAACAAGAGATTTTAATTATTACTGATGTCATTAAGTAATCAATATTTTAATTACAGCAAATGACTCACTTAGAATAACTTCATCTATCAATTAATACAAGAAAGACCTGCAGCCACAATCAATTCCAAATTCTGATTAGATGTTTTTGCATTGGGAACAACAAAAAATGTTTGTCTTTGTAAGCCAATTTCTACACTGACAGCAACCAACCCCAAGAGCTCGGAACCTAGCACAGGGATAGGTAGGAGATGCTCATAATAGGCACAGCAGGCATATAGACCTGAGAACTTAAACCAGGAATGGTGGGAACCCCACATATTGACCACAGCTACTTGCAGACCCAAGAACTCAGTGTAGGGGTAGTGGGAAACATCTAATAATGGGCACAGCCGGGGTAAAGGACCTCAGATCTCAGTGCAGAGATGGTGGGAATCCCTCATAATAGGTAAACAGGTGTGCAGAGTTCAGTATAAAGATATCTTGCCAATAAAGTCCCCACTGGATTTTAGAGAGAGTTTCGGGAAGCAGCATACGCTAAAAACTAAAATAAGATTTTATTAGTGGAAAGATTATAAAAAAAAAAAACTGAAAAAAACAAAAACACAGTGGTCACATGCATAAGGACTTGTACACTATCTGAATATAACAGGAAGCATGTGGTGAAAATTGTCACCATAAGTATAAGGTGATTGGCATAAAACAGAAAATTAGCTTGACAGAGAAAATGAATAAAACGGATTTTAATAATGGCTGCCATTGAGAACTGTCATTCTTACAAGCCAATGCCCAGCCAAAGGTGACCGCTGTCCTACCAATAGGCTGCTATTAAAATCTCCTTGGGCTGATCTCATGCAACTTGGTGCATTCCTTGACAATCATAGGAATTAAATGCAGCTCAGCGAATATCCATTATTCTGGGAAGTCACAGGGCCTTCCAGACTTACAAAAAGTAGATTGATATGGCTGTTCTAAGGTTTGGACTAGTGGATGTCTTGACCGAAGAAGACATACACATCCCTCCTCCATGTCTGCTTTGTCAAAGGAGACCTGAAGGCCTGTTCACCACTATTTATGTCCCCTGTCTCCTGTCTACAGCCTCTCCATTTATCTTGAACTTTAATATAGACATCCATGTATCGCAGTCATGTCCGCAGGATGGCAGATTCCGGAACTGACTAGAGGACAGACATCACAAGGCTAACCAAATATAAAGCAGGAAAGTGATAGCATTGTAATAGCCATAAGCTACCAATATGATTTAGGGTGGGCATAACAAGCTACTAGCAAAAGCTTGGGATGAGCAAAATTCTAAGTTTTCACTTCAACAAAATATTTTATCGAAATTTCACCATTTGGCTATAGGTCAATATAGAATGATGAAACAAAGGTGGTTTTGGTGGATTTTAAGAGTGTAATAAGGATAAGGGGATAGTGGTGCACTATACAGAAAAAAACTCAAATAAGATCACACTAGAGAATATGTGGTAACCAGTGGCAGTGGCCTCACTGGTACTAAGCAGAAGTATCAGGTAGCAAAATTAAGCAGGTATATATTCAAAAAATATATAAGGGAAATTCAGAGATGGCATGGCATAACTGATGTGCTATAAAGTGCTTGTTTAGAGAGCAAAAAAACTGAAAAATGCATAAAAAAATAAATAAGTTTTCATAAACGTGGTGTGTACCAAAGTAGAAACTCAAGTGTAGCAGCGAGTGTTAATAGTGATAAACCCACGTGCTAAAAAGAAATGAAGTGCTGGTCTCAACGTGAAATCACAGATGAACAAAACAAATAAAATCAATAAGACATCAAAAAACAAAATATAGATTTAAAGTGGTTGTAAACCCTTACAACACACTTTGACCTACAGGTAAGCCTAGATTAAGGCTTACCTGTAGGTCCAAGAAATATCCCCTAAACCTATACGGTTTAGGAGATATTTGCCAGAAGACAGGCACCGCTGTCTACGGCGCATGTGCCGTAGACAGCGGCGCGCAGGCGCACTAAGCGCGGCATCGTCAAAGACGAAGATGCCACGCGTGTTGGCTCCCGTGCGCATGCGCGGGAGTGACGTCATCGTGGCTTCGCCGAATGACAGCGGCGGAGCTGCGAGACCCCACCGAAAAGATGGATGCACCGGACTACAGGGGACAGCGGTGACTTCGCTGGCTCCTGTGTCAGGTAAGTGACACATAATGGGCTACTATGCGATGTGATGAGTTGCCGCAAGTATACCTTCTTTTATTTTAAGGGTGTAATAGACTTTAAAATGTCTCCCCAGGTTTACAGAAGCTCCTTTCACCTATCCTGGACCTGTTTTCTTTATGAAAAGTATTTATGGCAGTCGCAAAACTCACTGATAATTATGGAAGTGCTGAAATGGATCACATGGCATATAACATTTTTGATAAATTCATGTCACGCGGCAAAGGAGAATTTTAAGTTAATTTTGATGACATTTTGGTGATGGTGAAAACCTTTTTTTTGTGACATCAAGTCTTCCCTAGGCAAGGAAAGTGGCAAATAGATCTGGTGCTTTGAGGCATGATCTGTTCCTCCAACATGGAGCAGAGAAATGATCAGCATAGCATGTGGGTCCCTGGCTCTGGGATGAATGGTGATGGTGAAAACCTTTTTTTTGTGACATCAAGTCTTCCCTAGGCAAGGAAAGTGGCAAATAGATCTGGTGCTTTGAGGCATGATCTGTTCCTCCAACATGGAGCAGAGAAATGATCAGCATAGCATGTGGGTCCCTGGCTCTGGGATGAATTCTGTGGGGACAGGCAGGTATCCATACATATCAGGGCTATAGTGGTCTGTCCATGGGCAGTCCTACACCAACCATACAAAGGCCGATAAACATGATACAAGATCAATGATTCATCTGACAGTCAGTAATAGGTCACTTTAATGAGAGGCTGGCACTTTAGTATGGACGCCGAGCACAGAATCATTCTCCAAGACCCTGGTCCCATGTGCCTTGTACCAAAAGGACAGCGCCAAGGTAGGAAACTGCTGTTACAAAAGATCAAGCAATGCTTCTAACCATTGTGACATACGAGATACATATTTTTTTGGGGAAAAAGATTGTAGGAGAGTCAAGGCTTAAAATTCTCTTTATCATGAAGTCTACCAAACACCAAAATACCAACACATCCAAGAGCCAGAAAGAAAAGAATGGAGTATAAAATATTCACCCTAATAAAAGTATAACTCCAGTTTGGAATATTTTTTAACCTATCTTTGCTGTTTGGCTGGGTCCTGGCTCTACTTTTTTTTTCTCTTAGACATTACAGTTCCACGTTCCTTATGCAGGGCACCTTTGTGTTCTTTCCTCTTGCAATAGCTTTGTGGGAATAACCCCATGTAGTTTATCAGTACTATGGGGTCATGTAATGGATACAGCCACCACAGCCAGTGCTTTTGACTATTGGCCGAAGCAGTACAGTGGCCACACCCACAGCATCTTGAACAGCACAGACTTCTGGGACATGTAGTGCCTGCATTTTAGCTGTTCCCTGACCTGCTCCATTTTATTACTAAAACAATGATTTAGCTAAAAAAATTAAGATAAATAGTGTATGTTGTCCAGGGGTTGGGGGAGGGAATAATATTACTTTGCCAGGTACAGAGGCAGAGGTAAATACAACATGGATGACATTTGCAATGTATATCAGAATTGCAATTTTTTCCCATAAATTCAAGTTTTCACACTATTTGAACCTTTGTCCCCTTCTCAGTGCTGCTGCTCTCCTTTACCCTCTTATTGCCCACCCTGTCAACATGCCTTGACTGAACATCGATCCTGGGTCAGCTTATAAATAGCGACAATGGTGTACCAGGACTGTGCAATGTGTTGCTTGTAGTCTCCATTTGGTCAACATGTGAAAGGGTGACAACAAGAGATTACAGTTGGGAGAAAGGGATGAATGTTGTCAACAAATAAAAGGAAGTGCCTGACCAAGGACCTTTACAACAGAATCATCAGGGTTTTAATTTTATAGGTTATAGATTACAAAAGATTGGAAATTACTTTTGGAACACATTAACATGTTAAACTAGGCTTGCTTGACTAACTGCTAGCTTTGGTGGCCAAACCAACCAGTTGCTTTCATATCACCCACCTCCTTTCAGTATCACTGGATGAAATTCATACATAACCAACAGCCAGCCATTTTTACATTATTAAATCGGTTACAAATGTACTTTGTACAGATAACGGTGTTGGTACGAGGGGCAAAGTTTTGTTACCAGGTACATCACTGAACAAGAAGTCATGTGACTCCACCTTTCTCCCTGTAGTATCTTGCAGATTTTTGGATCCAAGTTGGAATCAGAAGTGTTCTGGGAGTCTGCCTTGCACGGTGGGCAAGTATTCGCAGGTTGGTCAGGTGACCTCTCTCTAATTCCCGTTCTCGGGCTTGTCTCTCATCTGTGGCGGAGGACATGTAAAGTGGCGCGTCTGTCAGCCGCCATCAGCATTACGAGACAATCTTGTTCTTTTATTACAAGTGAACTCTGCCGGATCTCTCAGCGGGGCGGCAGAGTCAAATCAATGTGTCGGATTTCCAGGCTGCGCTCGGAGGTCAGCGGCGGTCTATCATTTGCAGGCATTATCTGTGCCTGTGTCTCGTTCACTCTGAGCCTCCTACTGGCACACCGCAGATTGAAAACAGCATGTCACATAGGCATGGCGAGGAAACATTTCAGGGCCTTTTCAGAGCAGCTCCTGTCTATCCTGACCTGAATTCTATTAGACATTTTTTGTGCAATTTGCGAGTTTTTTGTTTTAGGTCAGGTCGGCCCTTATTCCTGACTGTAAAGTTAATGAAACCCCAAATTAACATTTAAAAAACGCTGCAGACAAACAGACCGATCCTGGAGATGCAGCATAGCCAGCTCCAATTATCATTCTGGTATTTACCTTCTGTACTTGATTTCTCTAAAGCTGGGTTTACACCACTGCGAATAGGATGCAGGGGTTTTCTCAGCATCCAATTCGCATAGCAGGAGATTGTGATTGGCTCTCTATGAAGCCGGTTCGCACATCTCCACAGCGGCTCCGGTGTGAATTGTACAGGAGCCCTGTGCGATTTTAGGTCAGTTTCAGGTCCAAATTCAGCCCAGCCTAAAACAGGGGTCTCCAAACTATGCCCCCCCCCCGTTGTTCAGGAACTACAATTCCAATCATGCCTAGTCATGTCTGTGAATATCAGAGTTTTACAATGCCTCATGGGATGTGTAGTTCTGCAACAGCTGGAGGGCCGTAGTTTGAAGATCCCTGCTCTAAAAGCTGAAAATACAGCCAGTGTGTTCCCTGGTTCTAGCCCCGCCCACACTTGGCCATTACAGCTACACTAAAGTATGAGAAGGATTTTGCTCTGCATAGCGCGGAACCTTAGTTTTACAGCTGAATCTGGATAAAAACGAATATATATATATATATATATATATATATATATATATATATATATATATATATATATATATATATATATATATATATATATATATAGCTTAGGGCAAGGTAGACCGAGTGGACTTGTTTCCTGTATATTGTTAACAGTTCATTATTTGTATCACATTGTGGAAGTCTCTTTATTCTCCTGATTGAAAGAAAAGGGCCAGAATGAGCCCAAAGGAAATTTTTGAATCCAGTATTTCTGTGTAATCAATGGCCGCAAACATCATGTATATGCCTAAAAACGTCTAGCACAGGTGGCTTAAAAGAAGCCCATGACCAGAAAATAGAAAATATTTCAAATGTTTAAACTCAGAAAATTTACCATTTAGAGAAAAAAAATTGAAATTTTGAAACTGATGGCAGCAACAGGTCTCAAAAAAGTTAGGACAGGTCAACAAAAAGCTGGTAAAGTAAGGGCTCTTTCACATGGACGTTTCCGTGTATGGAGCCTGCTCTGCTTAGTGGGGGATCGCTCTGTCGATCCCCGCTGAGCAGGAAGATCACAGGTCCGTCTCTGCACACTGTGCGGGGACGGACCTGAGCGCTGCTCTCCCCTATGGGGGATCAGATGAGGACAGGCCGTAGTTTTTTCTTCCGTCACACTTTTTCCCATCGGAGCGGGTCGGATGTCAGCAGACATGTCAACGCTGACATCCGACACTCCATAGAGGTCTATGGAGTGTCCGTTCAGGTATGCCTAAAAAACTGACAGGCGGACCTGAACGGATCATCCGTGTGAAAGAGGCTTAAGTGGTACCAACAATAAAGACCTGGAAAAACATTTTGAATCTAATTTGGTAAATTGGCAACAGGTCAGAAACAGGATTGTGTATAAAAAGTGCATCTTAGCCCTGGTTCACACTGAAGCGTTTTGACATGTCAAATCTTCAGCAATTGCCATGGCACCGTCCTAATCGATGTGACGCTGCACAGATTTCAAAAAGTAGTTTCTGTACTACTTTTTGAGATTTACATTGACATCTGTGCAGATTTCTAAAATCGAAGTTGAAATGGGGACAGACATGTAGAAGTGAAATCATGTGAGTTCAGCTGAACTTGCACGGCTTCATTCCTGCAGCTCAATGTGAACCTGGGCTTAGAGTCAGAGTGTCTTCAGAAGTAAAGATTGGCAGAGGGTCACCAATCTGTGAAAAGCTGCAATCTAAAAAAGTAAACAACTTTCTAAATAATGTTCCTCAACATAAAATTGCAAAGACTTTGAATATATATACAGTTTTTATCAGCGTATAACATGCACCTTAATTTTAAGAGGGAAGTTTCAGGAAAAAAAATATATATATTTTAAATAAAGAACTTTGAAGCAACATAAGGGTCAGGGCCCATCAATGCAGCCTTATCAGTGCCCACCTGCAGCCTCACCAGTGCCCATCAATGCAGCCTAATTAGTACCCATCTGCAACCTCACCATTGCAGCCTGATCAGTGCCCATCTCCAGCCTCACATCAGATTACACAGAGCGGCCTCTATAATACGAAGTCCCACCTCCTGGACTGGCTCCTATGATAGACAGAACACTGATCCAATGCCGGTCCAGGAGATGGGACTTTGTATTACAGAGGCTGCCGAGTAAACAAGAGATCCTCACGCTATGTAATCTGACAGCGCTCATCCCTCCTAGATATTGGCGTATAACACGCACACATTATTTGCACCTGATTTTCAGGGAGGAAAAAGTGTGTGTTATACACCGATAAATACAGTAATCTACAGTGCATAACATCAAAAGATTTAGCAAATCTGGAGAAATCTCTCTGTGCATGGGACAAGGCCAAAATGCAATATCGCATGCCTGGGATCATGGGGCCCTTAGACGGCACTGCATTATAAACAAGCATGATTCTGTGAGCAAAATTACTACATGTGTTGAGGAATACTTCCAAAAATTCTGTCTGTGAACACAGTTTGCCTTGCCATCCAAAAATGCCATCAATGCTCTATCACTCAAAGAAGAAGCCATATCTGAACACAGTCCAGAAAGCCCCATCGTCTTCTCTGGGCCAAAGCTCATTTAAAAAGATCTGTTGGAAAGTGGAAAACTGTTCTGTAGTCAGACAAATCAAAATTTGACATTCTTTTTTGCAATCATGGGAACTGCATCCTCCAGGCTAAAGAGGAGGGGGGACCTTCTGGCTTGTAATCAACTCTCAGTTCAAAAGCCTGCATCTCTGATGGGATGGGGGTGCATTAGTGCACATGGAATGGGCAGAATGCACATCTTAGTGCAGCATATGCTCCCATCCAGATGATGTCTTTTTTAAAGGGAAGGCCTTGCATATTTCAGCAGGACAATGCTAAACTGCACACTGCCTCTATTACAACATGATTTGGTATTAGAAGAGTCTGGGTGCTTAACTAACCTGCCTGCAGTCCAGACCTTTTACCAATTGCAAATATCTGAAATATTGAAATGAAAAATACGACAAAGAAGACCCAGGACTGTTGAGCAGTTAGAACTCTAATATCTGGCATGAATGGGACAACCTTCCTCTCCCAAAACTCCAGCAGCTGGTCTCCTCAGTTCCCATATGTTTACAGAGTGTTGTTAAAAGAAGAAGGGATAGTACACCGTGATAAACATGGCTCTGTCCCAACTTTTTTGAGACGTGTTGTTGCCATCAATTTCAAAATGACTTTTTCTTAAAATGATAAATTTACTCAGTTTAAACATTTGATGTGTTTTCTATTGTGAATAAAATATGTGCCCAAAACATGCACCAAATAATTCAGGGAAAAGCTCCTAAAATGCATCGCTGGCTTAGGATCTTTACACTTTTCAACCTTGGCATGAAAAGCGTTAATCCTTCTATATCTCAGATCACCACCTGTGTAATGACAATACTAATCCACAGAGGGGGACACCTATATAATCCTCAGGATAGAGAGAGATGCTGGATTCACTTAATCTCTGCATCAACCTAGGGTTGAGAGACCCCTGCAGAGGCCTTTAATAGCCTGACAAACAGGAAATGTGCTGTGCAACGGGGAAAGAGCCCCTTCCCCTCTGCACTCCAGCTGTGATCCAAAATGTATACCAAATATATATCTTCTGTCAGGGTAACAACTTAAAAACACTCTCACACATATGTACAGTATATATACACACAATGCTGTGAAAAAGTATTTGCCCCTTTCAGATTTTTGTTTTTTTGCATATATTTGTCACACTTAAATTACTCCGATCATCAGACAAATATTATTACACAAAGAGTAAAATACAAAATACAGTTTTTAATCTATAGTTTCATTTATTAAGGCAAAAAAGCTGGCCAAACCTGCCTGGCTTTATGTGAAAAAGCAATTGTCCCCTAAACCGAATAACTGGTTGTGCCACCCTTGGCGGGAACAACTGCAATCAAGCATTTGCCATAACTGCCAATGAGTCTTTCACATTGCTGTGGAGCAATTTTGGCCCACCCTTCTTTGCGTAATTGTTTTAATTCAACCACATTGGAGGGTTTTCCAGTATGAACGGCCTGTGTAAGGTCATGATACAGCATCTCAATTGGATTTAAGTCCGAGCTTTGACTAGGCCACTCCAAAACCTAAATTTTGCTTTGTTTGAACCATTTGGAGGTGGACTTGCTGTTGTGTGTCGTATCATTGTCCCTGCTGCATAACCCAAATGCACTTGAGCTTGAGGTCACAAACTGAAGGCCAGACAGTCTCCTTTAGGATTTTCTGGTAGAGCTAAGAATTCATGGTTCCATCAATTATGGCAAGTCGTACAGGGCCTGAAGCTGCAAAGCAGCCCAAGACCATTACGCTACTAACACCATGTCTGACTGTTGGTATGATGTTCTTGTTATAAAATGCTGTATTCATTTTATGCCAGATGTAACGGGACACGCACATGTCAAAAAGTAACATTTTTGTCTCATCAGTCCACTGAATATTTGCCTAAAAGTCATGGGGATAATCAAGATGTTTTTTGGTAATTGTGAGGTGAACCTTTGTGTTCTTTTTTGTCACTAGTGGCTTTGGCCTCAGAACTCTCCCATGGATGCCATTTTTGCCCAGTCTCTTTCTTATTGTTGAATCATCAACGCTGATTTTACCAGGCAAGTGAGGACTGCAGTTATTTAGATGTTGTTCTAGGTTGTTTTATGTCCTCTTGGATGAGTTGTCGTCATGCTCTTAGAGTCATTTTTGTAGGCCGGCCACTCCTGGGAAAGTTCACCACTGTTCCAAGTTATCTCCATTTGTGAATAATGGCTCTCCCCATGGTTTACTCGAGTTTCAAAGCCTTAGAAATGGCTTTGGAACCCTTCCTAGACTGATACATGTTTGTTTCTAATCTCTTCCTGATTTTTAGATTGTGGACTGGTGTGTAGATTTTGTGATCTGTTAGCGTGTTGATTAAGCACTTCTAAACCAATGTTACAATGCTGCTAAACTTCTTTAAATAATATGACAGTACTTCAGTTGCCACAACAACCAAGGGCCTCACTTTTCTGGTACAAAAATTTTAAGATGTTAATAGACTTCTTTGACGTGCAAATCCCCATACCAATATCTGTACAACAATTTGCAACAGTAAAATAAGTTTGTGTCTCTGCACCTCTCACAATAGTGGAATTTTCCAGTAGCACTTTGTGTGTCTGCCCCTCCCACAGTGGTGACATTTCCCCATAGCAGCATGCGTCTCTACCCCTCCCACAATGAGATTTCCCCAAAGTAGTTTATATTTGCACCCCTCCCACAATGATGAATTTTCCCTGCAGTAGTTTGTGTCTCTGCCCTTCCCCTCAATGGTGAGATTTCTTCGCAGCAGTCTTCACTCATCCCACAATGACATAGGTCCCAACTGTCTCAGATTCTGAGGGACTGTCCCTCATTTTGAACAAAGTCCCTCTGTCCTCCTCATTTACAATATCCCGATTTATAAAATTGTATATAAAATGCACTATTTATCTATCCAAAAGTGTTTTGCACTGCTAAACCTTTGACCCGATTTCTAAATTAGCCAATATAAAAGTATAGTAGTGTTAAAAAAATAAAAATAAAAAAAATAAATAAAAAACACACACACACACACACACACACACACGCTTGTGTGTTTAACCAATCTTTTTTTGTAGAACTTTCCTTTAAGGGGGGGCATGGCACAGAGTGTTTCCAAGTCTACATACTTTTGTGAATAGGTGTTCCTTATCCCCATCTCAGAAAGTTGGGAGGTATGCAATTATGAGATTTTCCCCTGTCGTTTGTCTCTGATAATGATGAAGTTTTCTAGCAGCAGGTTTGTGTCTATGCCCCTCCCACAATGGTGAGGTTTTCAATAGTTTTTGTCTCTGCCCCTTTACAATGCTATGAATTCCCACAGTACTTTGTGTGCCCATCCCTTGAACACTGCAGAGATTACCTCCTACAGAAATAGAATAGTCTTTGATAAACTCCAATGAAGACCTGAATAGACACTAGGTTTGGCATTCCCTGATAGATCTGTCTGTAATGAAATGATTTGTTTCTATGATGCATGCACTTGTCTGTATTCACTGACAATTTTCAAAAAACAGCATGCAAAAAAAA
Source organism: Lithobates pipiens (assembly GCF_037356315.1). Lineage (NCBI taxonomy): Eukaryota > Metazoa > Chordata > Amphibia > Anura > Ranidae > Lithobates > Lithobates pipiens. Next base: position 476,013,558 of record NW_027507903.1, read on the forward strand.
AAAAAAAAAAAAAAAAAATCAGCAAATAGTCAGCGAGTATAGATATCTGCATCTACCATAGAGAGCCATGGTACAAGCATCAATTAAAAGTGATTTGTGTGGTGGTGGAGAACAGGTTGGTTACCTTAGGTTTGGGTGGTGGGCTGCTTGTGCACTTCTCGGTATGCATATTCGTTGGAGACACAGCACCTAGGTGCCCCTGCGGCACACCAGGCATTTTGTTCCCTGGGGAGACTTGCATGGCAGCCAGCTGAGCGGCATACAGTTGCTGCAAAAGAGAAAAAGAGAGAAAGAGATGAGGATATGCATCATTCAGAAGCCTCTGTCCAGTGGCTGTGGGACCCTTCACTCCTGGCAAGAATTTATTTAGCACACTGAAAGACAGGCGCTGTCACCTTCATTTCTGCAATTCGTATCTCAGGGGGTGAAATGACAAATGTCACATGAGCAAAATGACATCTTCAGTCTGTTAGGGGACACTGGGCCGATTACAATGGTCAGAGCTCCATTCAATCCCTCCACAAGGACAGACAAGGGAGCTCTGAGACCGTCTGCCTGGAAAGGGAAAAGGAAGCCACAAAATATTTGGCTATGTTCGGTTAGGCCTGGTCTGAACAGATGTGAGTACATTCGCTATATGACAATGCACAGACACTGCACAGTACCATTTCTCTTGTCCCTAGCAGCAGTTAGTCACATTCAACTGGACTTGCTCTGTAATGGTAAAGATGTTACGTAGCTTTTCCAACCCACTTCTTCAGTTCTAATGAGTGTCGAGAAGATACCCCATCATTTATATCCACACAGGTAGGACAGACACATTAATAATCCAATCACCATGGAATGCGTCAAGGCACATGTTGACCGTCTAAGAACAAGGTTGGGAAATGTGAAAGTTGTGGAACCACTCTGTTCTAGTTACATTATCCCAAACTTGGTGTCAAGCCATGTGAATCAAATAGTTAACACCTATACAGTCTCTCTGACACCAATCCTGTCTTCAACATTACAGAATAAGTCCAGCTGAATGTGACTATTAGCTATACCGTGACCTGGATCAATGAGAACAGACATTTCTATTGTACTTTTTTTTTTAAAAGCTTTACAGCTGAGGTGCAAGCAAGCAGCTAAGTGCACAGATGAAATACTGTACCTATAGGAGAGCGTTTTTACCTGCCAAAGGATTTATATTTCAGCCCATTCAGTCCCAATATTTACACAGCTCTGCCACAAACAACTCAGTCTGACAGGAAACTAGATTGATTTTTTTCTGCTGCAGTTCACCAACACTTACAGTTTTTGTATCTCCCCCAGCCTGTGATTGTACAGTGAATGGAGAAGCAGCAGATCAGTGAGCTAATTTCTCTGTCAATCTCCTCTTTCCTCCTATCAGCATGTCCCTTTTGTTAGCACTGGAACAAGTCTGATTGGCTCTGTGTGCTGCTTCCCTCTCTCCTAGCCTAAGTTCTGCTGTACAGGGGCTGCAAGAATCTGATAACCGGTCAATTCAAGCACTTACACTAATCGCATTAGAAAATGACAGATGTATAAATGTATAAACAGCTACATTATTTGTGTCCTTTATATCTGCGTGGTGTTCAGCGTTAATATAACCACTTTTATTTGCTTTCCCCATTGACTGAATTTTGCTAAAATGTCCCAACACAATTTCACATATAATAGTGAATGGTATTCTTAAATGTGAAGACATTTATCTCTCCAGCTTTGGAGATGGTAAAAAACACACAAAAAAAAGAAATTTCTAAGTAGAATAAAATGTTATTCCCAACTTTTTGTAGTAATGGAGATTTTGCACCATATATTTATCAGTTCAGTGTTTGTTTTGTTTTTTGTGTCCCCCATCTTTGACCTGAATGTAAGCACTGCGGCAGAAATGGTGACACCACAACGGCAGTAGATTCTCAGAGACCAGGTTTTCTCCTCAATCGTAAAGACAACGAGCAGATGTGACATTTGCGCCTTGTAGGTAGGCCGGCAGTGACGCAAGAGCAGAGAGCAACAAAAGGAGAGATGTGGTTTGGAAAAAATGAAAACTTTGATTGCGCCAAAGAGTCCAAAATCTTCACTGAAAGTAATAAATAAATAAATAGTAAATGTGCAGGATTCTGGGAGGTTCCAAGGCTATCCGCTCCTTTTTTGTCTTGTACTGCTAATACAATATGACAAAAGAAGACTGCTGCCTCATCAGGCATGGCAGACTTTGGGTTGGCTGATGGCGCTCACAAGGAGGACAAATTGTGAGTGAAACAAGCCCAGGCAAGGCCTTTCCGGTGAATGCCGCCTCGCTTAATGTGCTGTGTTCACATCGGAATAACTGTACGCTCTCCGACAACTCGCTTACAGATTGTCACTGTTAAATTTTCACTTTCCAGCTTTGTGGCAGTGAAGAAGCTAAATGGATTCATTTGGGCATATTACCGAAAAGGTTCAGTAAGAGATGTCAGAAATGAAAAGTTACAAGTAAATTTTGTGAGTGTTTCAGAATCTGCCATCGTTCCATAGATTTTTACTCTTATTACGAGCAACATAAAAAGCGTCACAAAAAGCTACAGGGTCCTAGTGCAAAACTTGAAGAGGATTTCTGAACTTTTAGAAACCGGATATGGAAACAGGACAGATTTAGCAGCCCATGGGGAGGATAGACCGGAAGCAAAAAGCTGTTTTTTTGTGGATCATAATAAATAATCCCCAGAGAGTCGCGCTGCATTAAATACGATACATTTGGAAGTAATTACTCAGCAAATGACATCTTAAAAATAGTTTCACAAAGGCTTGCTGGTTCTTCCGATAAACAGCCGATCTCCGTGTAGCTGCTCCAACACCTCCAGTCGTTTCAGAGCTCTTCATGAGGTAATGTTTGCTCAGAGGCTCCGAAGAGTTTCTCGCGAGGCGGAGAAAGGACGTGGGCGACTTTTTAATACTAAACTAAACACAGCTGTGAGTATTTTTAGAAGAACCCCACTTGAAAATATGTGACAACTTTTTGACGTGCTCCCAAATATTAATTCAGCGCACCAAGCGCGTGTGAAAGAACAGGGATGCATTTCAAAACGGACGTTCCAACAAAAGCTAAACTCGGGGGTAATTACTGTACTTTAAGAATTTGGAATAAAACTTTGCTGTTAAAAGGAACAAAGAGTTAGAGCAGGAACCGAAGCCCAGACCTAACAGAGTATGAAAAATGACAGGCAGATCTTTCACCAGATGTGCAATATGTATAGAGGGGGTTCTTTACAGTCCTTCACAGAGCTGAGAACCTGAATTCCATCACTTTTTGCCTTGTGGTGCACTGAGGATTGGCCCTGGGATGCTGCACACCCCTATGTGTTCAGGGAGAGAAAATCCCACTAATTATACATGCTGATCAATGAGCCAGCATACCAAGAGGCATCTGAACAGTAAATCTATTGGCTGTGTTAAACTTAAAGAAGAAGTATGGCCAAAGCTATTTTGGCTGTACTTCTCCTGTAGGCCACAGGACTGCAGTCTGTCCTGCACTCCTGTGACTCCTTTTTAGCCAATACCTGGCTAAAGTCTGCTGATGTCACTCAGCTGGTCCAGGCTCAACAAAGATATAGTCAGAATCCACCCAGATGCCTAGATTGGCATCTGCCTCAGTCTCTTGGCGATCCTCCATAGCCCAGTGCTCCAGTGAGTGCTGGAGGGGCAAAGTCAAGAGCCGATGACTGACAGTCAGGGCTCTCTGTACAGAGCAGAGGGGAGAACTTAACGATCACAAGTGTTTGAATGCTCTGTTCTCACTGCAGAGCCAGCGGGGGGACAGATGCTGCATCCACCTAGGTGGGTATAAGTGTATAAAATGTGGACATAAAAGGTGAGTATAAATGTTTTTTTTTTTTGTTTTAAATCTATACTTCTCTATTAATGCAGCACTTCCTGGTCACAGACAACAGAAAACTATCCAGTTCTCCCATCTTGCTGTTCTGAGTTTAATTCACACCAAGGACACTAAATAGAGTCTAGAATATGTTTCTCATTTTTGGGAAGAATGTTCGTAGAAGTAGAATAACAGGCTTCTACCTAGATTAGACTTACTACATGCATTTGTGATGTCTGTATCTCCATAAAAATGCTTAAATATTTGCATGCTACTGTGGGGAGAAGTTAGAATGTCAGCTCCTCTGGTGCCCACACTAATGTAACTGGTTCTCTGTACAGCACTGTGGAATATGTCAGAGCTATATGAAAATAAATATCCAACATTATTTTGTTCTGATATTTCTCCTCCTTTGTGGCTCACACTATAATTATGTGTTAACTCTGTATATTACTTTATCTGTTATTCACTGCACTACAAAATCCATTGGAGTTAAATGACGCTTTGACATCCATGTCTGACCGCAGCAGCAGAAATGCTGTGTGATCATTCATCTCCCCGCGGCCTCCCCCCATTCCCTCCTCTCCGTGATGCCATCTCTGTGCCGTGCGCTCTAATCTATCACAATATGTTGCAGCATCTGCCTCTCCATATGATGTACGACCCGTTTGATTGACCCTCTTCATGTCGTGCTGGAGTGTCTGATCATTACCGAAGAGGACGACGAGAGAGTTCATTCCTGATCCGAGGTTATCCATCACCGAACGCAGCCCAGCGTGCAAACTGGGCCGGGATTTATCAGCACAGTTACAGCCTAATCATCAATAAATGTATACATTCACCACTACTAGAGGGAGATGTCACATACCACCTATAGTGGATAAATCTTCGCTATAAAAATAAGATGTCTTGGTCTTTATCCCAGTCTTGCACAGATTTGACTGTAATGGCTTACAATATATACATTATAAGGCTTGCTCACACCTGCTGCGTTGATCTAAGTTGATCAATGGAGGCTCAATGCAAGGACATAGCAAATACTTTTGTTATCTAGGTGCCCAGTTCACACCAAAGAATTGAGTTAGAAAACTGTAGACATCCTACATTTTTTTGCAGTGCACTAAAACGCGTTACAACGTGAGTGTTTGTCACCCTAGGATAATAAGTGTTACTGGCTGGATCACCAGCTATTTAACAAGAGCTTATTTAAGAAACTCCCTTGTGTGGGAGGTCTGCTGCTTGTGACCAGATCACCAGCCATCAATATACCTCCGTCTGGTCTTTACTGGAGTCACAGTTTCCTGTATTTTGTTCTATTAAATACACCATTGAATGTGTTTTGTTATATCTTTTTTTAGAAGTACAAAAATATCTGTTGATCCTGACAAAAATCTTGTCAACTGCTAACTTTCTACACTCTCTGCACGTGTTGACAGTTATACTGACAGAGCAGATGGGGGAGATGTACTGTAGTCCTGACCTACAATGACAATGCTGTTCCCCATAGATACAGCACAGTGAGTAAGTGCTTGTCACCCTAGGATAATATAAGTGTTGCTGCCTGGATCACCAGCTGAAAATAACAAATGAAAAGAAAATGAATGCAGTCACCAGATCTATAGACTGCAAAGCTGCAATATAATGCATTTTGTCTTTGGGTTTAGATACACTTTAATGGCTTAGTTTTTATTTAGAAGTCCAAACCACTTCCTTAATGGGCCATAGTAAAATTACGTCCTTGACTTTGAGGGGATAGCTGAATGATGCCTGCAGCTTGAGGCATCATTCAGATATCATTTCCAGCTGGCAATTTTGTCCACCATAAGAATGATCATAGCGGCGGTTCCGCCGCTTGATCGTTCTTATAGGTGATGGGAGAAGACGTCTCCCCGCCCTCCCGTCGCCATTCAGTGCTTCTTCGGGCCCTTCCAGGCCATCGGGGGCCCGGAGAAAGAATTGTCCGGAGCCGGATAATTACGATGAGATTTCTGATGACCAGATGGTCACCAGTCATCTCTATGAGCGTTCGAGGCCCGGGCGCGACATAATGACGTCACACTCGGGTTCCCGGATGTAAAAAAAGCTACGATCACGGCTGTCAGCATGAGATTGGTGAATTTTTTTTTCACCGATCTCATGCTTTCCAGCCCGGAGGAGAGATGTGATGTGGGGTCTTATTAGCCCCGCATCTCTCCATAAAGAGAACCTGTCACATAGATTCCTATTACAAGGGATGATTACATTCCTTGTAATAGGAATAAAAGTGATCAAAAAATAAAAAAAATTAAGTAAAATAAAAATTATAAAATTTTTTAAAATGCCCCTGTCCCCAGTAGCTTGCGCTCAAACACACATGTCCCACCCACATATGTGAATGCTGTTCAAACCACACATGTGAGGTATCTCCACGTGCGTTCAGAGTGCATGCAATGCACGATTCTAGCACTAGACCTCCTCTAACTGGTAACCTGCAAAAAATTTCAAAGTGTCACCTATGGAGATTTTTTTTTCCCCAAAAAAAAGGAGTTGGAAAAATTATTGCGCAAATACTGTGCAAGATAAAAAGTTGCAATGACCGCCATTTTATTCCCCAGGTTGTCTGCTAAAAAAAATATATAATGTTTGGGGGTTCTGAGTCATTTTCTAGCAAAAAAAAAATAAAAATTATGATTTTTTTTACACGCAGAAAAGAAGTGTCAGAATTGGCTCGGTATTGAAGTGGTTTTAAAGTCTACTAGAGAAAGTTGTACAGCAGTAGACTGTGTATACATAGGCAAGGAGCAAAAGTTTTCCAGCAATTAACAAGACTTACATTTTGGTCTGATTTTCATGCATTGCTGAGCACAGGGCCGCCTTTCATTTCCACAGCTAACTGGTTGTTTGTGCACCCAAGTGCAGAACTACAAGTCCCATGATGCAATGCTTGCTAGCTACACCTGCTGAGTTTCCTGCCTAGAGCCGCTGTTATTCTAACAAAACAGTGAGTGTTCCAATGGGAGGTCTGGAGGGAGGAGGAGAGAATTTTGCAGCATGTGGGAGGGAAAAGAGGGAGTGTCGCAGAGAGCGGGCAATCTGAAGGGGAGGGAGTATCGCAGGGTGTGGGCAGTCTGGAAGGAGGAGGGGGGAATTTGGCAGGATAAGGGAGGGAGAAAGAGGGAGTGTTGCAGAGAGTGGCTAGTCTGAAGTGAGAAGGAGGGTGTAATGCAGAGTTTGGGCAGTCTGGAGCGAGTGTTGCAGAGTATGGGCAGTTCAGAGAAATTGTGGTAGATCTGAAAGAATTTGAAGAAAGTTTCTGAGAGTATGGGCATTTTGGAGTGGAAAGGAGGAGGGCATGTCGGAGAGATTGGGTGGTCTGGAGGTAAGGAGGAGGGCATGTGACAGTGAATGTCAAAGAATGGGCAGCCTGAAAGGAGGAGGGTCAAATGAAGGTTTGATTTTTAGTAACAATCAGGCAATCCACAAATGATCATTTTTGGGTTACTATGTCTCTTATTATCTAGTGATCACAGACTTATCCAATGACCTGGAGGGTAATGCTCCCAATTTCTTCCTTTGGATGAACATGGGGTTTCATTTACAGGAGAACCTCATAGTAGAAGGGTGACCTAAATCATCCATTTAAATTATATCCAATTATAAATTCTGATTAGATGACAGACCAAAATTTGACCATAGGCAGCCAGCTTTAAAATTTGAAAGCCTAGCACACTGTCGTCCCTTTCCTGTGACGTGGTGCTGAATGGTTCTGAAATATCTGTGTTAACAGACTGCAAAATTAACATATTTCCCTGCAAAGGGTTTTAATGCCAATCCCAAGGACACACTTTTATACTCTGTGACCACAACCACCCCTGGAAACCAACAGAGTTCAGATGTAGTGCCGAAAAAGCACTTAAAAGTGAATTTTTGACCAGTCTTCCTTCACTGTTATTTCTATAGCCTGCTGTACAGGACTTTAAATAAACATAAATTAACTGAACATAATAAATGGTTTAATTGCAAGGATGTACCCAGTAATCAACAATCCCTGGCTCTTCTGCCTCATTAATGCTCCGAATTTGGCTCAGATAGTCCAATAATCGTCCAGCTGGAAAAATCCATTATGATCAGTTCCAAAAGTGCTGCCGGAACACTGTGGAGAACTGGGAGGACACCCCGAATTCTGTCTGCACATGGGGAAGGTGCACACATACACCGAGATGATCAAGATGGTGAGCATAGCGTCTGAACACAGGCTTAACCGTGGCCCGTGTATGATAAGTTTAATCATGTTATACATTGAAAGAGCAATGATTGTGATATGTGACAGCAACAAGATTTCATATTTACTCTATTGAGCGCAATGAAAAAAGGACTGCTGATATGGGAACCATAGAACCTGACACTATTGACTTGTACCACATACATCACTAATAATGGCCATCCAACCCCCCACAAGAATGATAATGTTGCCCTTAGTGCCTTACATGGTGCGCAATACTTTCATTAATTACCTCTCACAAGGATATTAGAACTCCACTTATAATAAGCCTAATCTTTTTATTTCCAGAAAGATGGTACTCTCTGTTCAGCCATCATCCAGGGTCACCGTCTCCTTCCTGGACTGAAATGCTGGCTCAGAGATGCCACAATCTCGTAAATGCAGGTGCCTGTGCAGTTTATGGTGTTCAAAAAGTCTTCCTTTTTTAACCACTGACACCACACCAAGCTACCAATTCACTCACTGGTTACCTCTAATCTCGACTACTGAAACAACCTCCTATTTGGCCTACCTCTACCCAGGCTACCTCCCCTTTAATCTATCCTGAATGCTGCTGCCAAACTCATCCACCTTACCAAACATTCAGGGTCTGCCAGCTCTCACTGCCATTACCCCCACGGACTTCTGATCACACCCAACAAACAAAATTTTAAATATTAACGACCACCTACAAAGCCATCCACAGCTCTGCCCCCATCATCATCACCAACCTCATCGCAAAATATCAATCAAACCAGCTACTTTGCTCCGCCCAAAACCTGCTCTCTAGTCCCCTTGTCACGTCTTTCCATGTTGTCCTCCAGGATGTCTCCAGAGCCTCTAGAACACCCTACTCTAATCTGTCTGGTTATCTTCTACTCTGTTTTTAGACAATCCCTAAAAACTCATCCTAGTCTCTGCTGCAGCTTTGCATCTTGTGATTTTATGCAAAGTTACAGTGATGCAGTCTAATCAGTAGCGGAGGGGAGACTAAGGAAATGCATCCTCCTGCTGGCAGCAGACTAATGACATCATCTTAGCCTAGGCAAAGTCACTGAATGGAGCTCAAGGATGGATTTTGATAAAAAATGTGGATCTTATGAAAAATGACATGGTTTTGTGCTTTGTGACATGCAAGTGATTTATTCATGGATAGTTGTAAAGTTTTATTCCTGTTCAAAGTCTTTTCTAGTATCTACAACCCATTTTTCTGTCGAATTTTATGTTTTTACAACATTACAACCTTCCACACTAGTATCACTTTAATAACATGGAAAAACAGAGCACGATTATTATTTCTCTGTAAATACACCCCATGGCGGGATATTAATGCCAACACATACTGACTACACAAAGTGCCCCTCACCCTATAAATGTGCCTCTGCCACGTCCATCTAACTCTCCTGTGAGATATTTCCACTGTCGTATGTCCTGTCCACTTCTAACGCTGGCTCTGACCTCGGCAATTTTTGCGCGTGACAAGATTCGCAGGTCACTGACACTAAGCGGAAGCCTCGGCACACAAAGGGCGCCAGAGGGCGAGACTGGCAGAGAATTTATTATCCCGCTGTGCCCTTTGGATGCCTTCCCGCCATCAAACATCGTGGCAGCGCTCGGAAGAGGAAGAAATACGTTCCCTGCCATCTCAGCCTTTTCAAAGGTTACAGCTGCCCAAATAGAATTTAATTTCAGGCTTGCCCTTTCTGTACGTGTTCACGCAATAACGGTAGATGATAAAACTCTTTTAATGTCCGAGGGGACAGAGCACTGTGCAGAGCTGACACTCTATAATCTGTGCTTTACACTACCAACGATTAGTGATAAACTGAAGAGTATTTTCAGTGAGCAGGAATCCTAGGTTATCATGGGAACATTGGAATGACGTTTGATGCAACATTATTTTAAATGCTTGCTGTTCCATATTGTTTTTTTTTCACATACAGCTTTGTTGGATTCTCTCGCCGTCAGTGTTATCAAAATCCTTGATAAAACACTGTGATGATCTTAGACCCCTTTCACACGGAGACGGTTTTCAGGTGCTTTTAGGCTAAAAATAGCGGCTGTAAAGCACCTGAAAAACGGCTCCGCTGCAGTCTCGGGGTGATAGCCAGCGTGCTTTGACACTGACGTGATGTGCTGGCAGGACAAGCAGCATCTTTGGAGCAGTGAAGAAGCAGTGTATACACCGCTCCTAACGCACCCCTGCCCATTGAAATGAATGGGCAGCGCCACTGAACAGCCAGCAAAGCGCTGCTGCAGTGGCGATTTGCGGGTTGTTTTAACCCTTTTTCAGCCGCAAGCAGGGGTTAGAATCGCCCTGCTAGTGGTCGAAAACCTCCGGTAAAGCACTGTTAAAAATAGTGTCGCTTTACCGCCAACCCCTCAGTGTGAAAGCAGCCTTACATAAATGGTCCATATAGTAAACCTGATGTTCACAAAAGCTGAACCCCAATATATTATAATTATATATATTTTATTTTAATTTTTTTTAAGTATAAGCTGTGCAAGTACCTAAATTTGACCTTGTATCAACCTCTTCCAGTCCTCGTACAGCAGAGCTCAGACTGGGGAAGAGAGAAGCAGCACAAGTAGCCAATCAGTTGTGCAGCTGCTAGGAGCAGAGAGCAGAGTGAGAGAGAAGAGCTGATCAATCTGTTGCTTTGATCAAAGGGTAGGGGAGGGACATGCCCTGTAAGGCCGCGTACACACGGGCGGACTGTTCGCCCAACTTAGTTCCTCAGACAATCCGACAAACAGTCCGCTCAAAATTTGCATGAACGGACTTGACCACACACGATGAGCAGACAGTCTGCTGAAAGCGTGCGCGATGACGTGAACGGCACGTACGACGGGACGAGAAATTCGACGTCCAATACACTGCAATGCAACCTTCGCCGTGTAAATCCTTTCTGAGCATGCGCCAAACTTAGTCTGTCGAACGAGCCTACACACGAGCGGACTGTCCGCTGAAACCAAGTTTGGGCGGACAGTCTTACGGAAATTCCGAAAAACTTTGTTCGTCAGACTGTCCGCTGAAACAGTCCGCTGAAGCCCACACACGAGCGGACTGTCCGCTGAAACACTGTTCAGCGGACAAAGTTGGGTGAACAGTCTGCCCGTGTGTACGCGGCCTAAGTGTTCTTGAACTGCAGCATGGAAAAAAAATAAAATAAAATCAGGTCTCCTCCCCGATAGTACATAGAACTGAAATAAAATTTGAAGAATTTACAGTTGTTGTTCAGTAGGCCGACAGACTACAATGACAGGAACACTGCATTACAATCACTGTGCCGGCCTACTTAGCAGGAAGCAGTACCTGAAAAAGTAATAAAGAAATAAGGCTGCCCCCATGTATAGACAGCATTTCAAACAAGATTTATAAAACAAACACACATTAAGAGTATCTATATAAAGGTGGTCACATTCATACATGTATCTACAAAAGAAAAGGGACGACAGATTTCCTTTGAACGCAACGCATTTCTCTGGTTGGCTCATTCTGTAATTAAGCTTGTTATCTCCCCCACAATAATAAGAGTAATTATACCTAATTCTCTGTGTGCCCTGAACACGGCACAACATTTCAGATAACACAGACAAATAGAATGGTTACTGATCCCACTGTGCTGCATACAGGTCATGCCTCCATATTTATCGATACTGGCTGTTATTAAACACTTCATGAGGCCGACTGTTAGAACCAAGCTCTGTCTGTAAACATTACGGGCCTACCTGGCCCCTGCCACTTAACCTATATTGTGCTGTGTGGAAAAAACAGCAAACAGTGGAAAACGAATAGGGGTTAGTGGAGGAGTTTTGCAAAGTGAAGCAGTTTTTAAGGCGGAACATGTTGCAGTTTGGATGCACTGTTGCCTTTTATGAAAGGAGATGTTCACCCTTTGGAGCATGTTACACTAATACGTATATAGGGTGTAACATGCTCCAGCACCTGTTGTTGCACCCAGTGTGGCTGTGCTGGGTTCCACCCACATACAGTAGCTACATCAGTCATTTAAGACCCCTTTCACACTGGGGCACTTTTCAGCCGCTACAGGGCTAAAAATAGCGCTTGCAAAGCGCCCTGAAACAGCCTCTGCTGTGTCTCCAATGTGAAAGCCCTGAGGGATTTCACACTGGAGCAGTGCGCTAGCAGGATGGTAAAAAAGTCCTCCTAGAAGCATCTTTGGAGCAGTGTATACATCGCTCCTGCCCATGAAATCAATGGGGCAGTACGGCTATACCACCGTCAAAGCGCTGCTGCAGCAGCGCTTTATGGTGGTTTTAACCCTTTCTCCGCCGCTAGCAGAGGGGGTAAAACCACCTTGCTATCGGCCGAATACTGCCGGCGCCCCCGCGGCTTGGTGTGAAAGGTCTCTACAGGAATCTGTGGTGGCTTGTAGTTCTCAATGAACTGGGAGGCTGCTGATGAGCACTCTCGTAGTTCACTGACACTTCCTACAGCTTTCAAACAGAAAGCCTGTACAGAGGTAAGGGCACAAAGCTGTAGAAAGTGTCTATAGGAGCCTGACATTGCACCCAAGATCCACTGATCATGGGTGCAGTGCTCTGCAGGCTCCTGGGGAAAAAATATAAATAATTTTTTTTTTTTACCTGCAAAAACATAAACTTCTCAGGCTCTGGGAGCATATTACTGATACCCAATGCATTCCCTAATGCCAAGCCAAATGGCCAGATATGCATGATATACAGCCTCCACACACCTGATTTAAACCTCATTTGCGCTTTGCCATAGACCTCTATTATATCCTGCAGGTGTGGTGCACTTTCTGAAAGCACACCAAACCCCCTGAATGCAGGAAAGCTGCAGGTACACGGCACTGTACCCACAGTGTGAGTAAACTGCAGCACATCAGTGTGAAAGCAGCCCTATACTATTATGCCCAGTGTATTGCTTCACACTAACCTGAAGATCTCTTCTTTCCTGCTGCTGGCAACACTCTGGAGACCGCTAGCCAGGATAAGAGATGCAGTGCATCCCTTATCACATGGGACAGGAGCCAGAACTACAGAGGAAGCTTGCTCCCTACTACAGCTACAACTTTACAAGTAGTAGCTCTGCATTGCACTCTGATGCTCTGGAATAGCAGGTCAGCAAGCCCAGACCGCGATCTACCAGTCATCTATCTGCGATCTACTGGTAGCTCACCCTCTACAAGTTGCTGACTCCCTATATACAGTTTATGTCAAATACATTTGAACAATCCTAAAGACCTGGTACCCTAACCTACAGTCTGAGGGCCACATGCAGCCCTTTGGTATCTGCTGTGCGTCTCTTCTGGGGGAGAATTATCTTGCAGTTGTGATGTAATTTTGGCTGCAACTAACAATTATTTTCATAATCAATTAAATTGGGCAATTATTGTTTTGATTATTCAGATAATAAACCTTAAAAAAAGTGTGGTGTATAATTTAGTTAATATGTAAAGTATAAAAAAAAAGGCAATTTATTCTTAAATATCTTTATGCAGTGGTAAATATAAACAACCAACTATATGGTTAGGGAGCACAATCTCTAATCCACTCTGAGAATACTAGACAGAAGAGATGTACTGTATATACTATTAGAGGTTGACTGTAAATATATTATGCTGGCCATACAAAAACAATGTCTTCCTTCAAAACAAATAAAGAAAGTAATTTTAAGAACGTTTGTTTGATTTTCTAATCGTTAGTTGGGTCAAATCGACATTTGTTTTTGACCACAGTGATGGGAAGATTTGAGGGAGCAGAATAGAGAACTTCTTGGTTAAATTAATTTTTAGACATGTGTATGTGGTTTTTGTTCAGAGATTACATTCATTTTAAAACGCAAGTGAAATATTCAAATGACATTCTTTCATTCAGCGAATGTACAAAGATCATTCGTATGAATATTCTCGTCTGAAAACCAATACGTGTATGGCCAGTATAAGGCTTGGTTCACACCTATGCAGTTTGCTTTTGATCCATTTCTGCAGTGCTTTTTGCATTTTTGCACATGTGATTTTGTTGTGATTTGCATTTTGCATTTTTTTATGCTTTATTTTGGCCAATTTGTTGTTGAGCAGATAAAAATTGTAAATTGCTGCAAAAACGCACTACATTCTTTTCTGTAGCTTCTCCATTGAAGTCTAGTGAAAAAAAAAAAAAAGTCCTTGACCCTTTACAAAGACGCAGCGGCTGAAAAAAGCATAGTTGTGAACGTGTCCCATAAGAAACCATGTTAAATGAACTGTAGTGCGTTTCTGCAAAAAACACCAAAAAATGCATAGCTGCGAACCAGGTCCAAGACGTTTAGTAACAGCAGAATGTTTTTTTGTATCACCTATCATAATGGGGTTCAAAAAAAACTAAAATTAGCCCTTTATAGTACAGAAAGAGAAGACAATCACTACTATAAGGGGTTCAGTTATACCGTGAAAGTTATATATTTATTATATATATATATATATATGATATAATATATAATATTAAATATATATTTTAGTAGGATATATGGGTATTATAACTAGAAGTCAGACATGAAGCTATATGAAGGGTGGAAGGGAGATATAAATCTTTGTAGTAGTAGTAATAATACTAAAAGCTGAGACTTTTTTTTTCATGGATATAATCATTTTAAATATAATGCACAATAAACTTTGGTAAACTTTAGCTCAGAGATTGCTGCCACGCCGTGTTGCTAGGACACGGTGTGACCCCGTTCTGTGTTAACCATGTGATCGGCTGTGACCAATCACAGCCGGTCACATGTAAACATGGAGATGCCAGTAATCGGCTCTTCTCGCACTGACTGAGTGTGAGGAGAGGAGAGCCGATCAGCAGCATCTTCTCACAGGGGGACATCTAGAGATGTAATCAGGGCATTGATCATCAGTGCCCCGATTACAATAAAGAAAAAGTGTAAAATATAGTGCCCACCAATGCCAGCATAGAGTGCCCACCAGTGGCAGCATACAGTGCCCACCAGTGGCACAAATCAGTGCCCCTTAGCCATGCCAGTCAGAGCTGGCAATCAGTGCCACCTCTCAATGCTGCCCATCAATGCCCATTACTGCTGTCAATCAATGCCTGGTGTCGCCCAGTGCCCATCTGTACCGCCTATCCGTGCCCACCAGTGTTGCCTATCAGTGCCCGCCACTGCCGCCTATCAGTGGCCATAAGTGCAGCATATTAGTGCCTCCTCATCAGTGCCACCTCATCAACGCCCACCAGTTCAGCCTATCGGTGCCACCTCATCAGCGCACATCAGTGAAGGCAAAAAAAGACTTCATTATAAAATTTACTGACAGAAAAAAAAAAAAAAAAAAAAAAAAAAAAAAAAAGGAAAAAAAAAAATTTTTCCCCAAAGGTTTTGGTCCTTTTTTTTGTAAAAAATAAAAAACCCAGCAGTGATTAAATACCACCAAAAGAAAGCTCTATTTCTGTGAAGAAAATGATAAAACATTTGTTTGGGTACAGTGTAGCACTACCTCGCAATTGTCATTCAAATTGCGACAGCTCTGATAGCTGAAAAATGGCTTGGGCAGGAAGGGGGTTAGTGCCTGGTAGGCAAGTGGTTAAAGTTTTTTTTTTTTTTTTTTTAAACAAACATTTTATACTTACCTGCTCTGTGTAATGGTTTTGCACAGAGCAGCTCAGATCCTCTTCTTTTTGAGTCCCCCACCGACAACAATTTTCATAATCAATTAGTTGTTTCGGCCCTAGATTTAATAACAGTGATATCCAGAATTCCCATGAAAAAAGTCCCCAGTCTCTGGTTGTCTTCTGCAGCAGTTTCCAGACTCCAAAAACATGATTGCAGTGTAAAACATGTTTTTTTAATAAGACTCCCATTTGACCATCCACTCAAATATGTCTGCAATCTCTGATTGAGTCTTCTAATATATATATTCTATGACCATTTCCTCGTATACGTCTGCATTCTCTAGCCATCTCTTCCAATAGGTTTGTAGTCTCTGACCAGCTCTTGTAGTATGTCAGCAATCTCTGACTATGTCTCCAATATGTTTGCCATTTCTGATCATCTCATCTTATAAGTCTCCAGTATGACCATGTCCTCTAATAGGTCTGCAGTCTCAGATCATCTCTTGTACATATCGGTGGTCTCAGACTATGACCTCTAATATGTTTTCTATCTCTGACTATCCACTCTAACAGGTCTGTAGTTTTTAACCATCTCTTGCAGTATGTCAGCAGTCTCTGATTCTGTCCTCCAATAAGTTTGCTGTTTCAGACCATCTCTAATATCTGCAGTATGACCATCTTCAAATAGGTCTGCAATCTCAGACCGTCTCTTGCATGCATCTCTGGCCAGGTCCTGTAATATGTCTGCGGTCTCTGACCATCTCCTCCAAAAGGTCTGCAGTTTCTGACCATCTCTTGTAGTATATCAGCAGTGTCCAACTATGTCCCCTAATATGTCTGTAGTCTCTGACCATCTCTTGTAGTATATCAGCAGTGTCCGACTATGTCCCCAAATATGTCTGTAGTCTCTGACCATCTCTTGTAGTATATCAGCAGTGTCTTACTATGTCCTCTAATATGTCTGTAGTCTCTGACCATCTCTTGCAGTATATCAGCAGTGTCTTACTATGTCCCCAAATATGTCTGTAGTCTCTGACCATCTCTTGTAGTATATCAGCAGTGTCTTACTATGTCCTCTAATATGTCTGTAGTCTCTGATCATCTCCTCTGATGTCTGTTGTCTCTAACAATCTCCTAAAGCATTACATATACTATGTTATGTGCTGCCCTTTTATGCTTTCCAGGGATACAGCTGGGGCCCCCTATACCTCATTGCTTGGCAAGCACTGTTCTAAAGCACTGAACCACTTCTTTGCGCAATCTCTCTCTTCTCTGGCTAAGCAATAAAAAACACTTTAGTTATGCAATTTGTGGATTTTCAGCACACATCAGTCACATTATCATCATGCAATGGATTTCTATTTTTTACACAGATTCTTATAAAGTGGCATAGCTCTGTCAAAGACCAAGGCCTGTAACCTTATAATGCTATTAAGAAAACAATGCAGTTGTGGGGATGGTAGCACATCCACTCAGTGCACCTGACTCAGAGTGTAAAACAATATTTAAGTTATAAGTAGAATCTGAACTAGCGCTTTTGGGGGTCTCCAGCTTTGAGATCCTCCCTATGGGTCCATATCAACAGGATTTGGGATCATGGCATTATTTAGAATTCATTAACAGGTGTATTTGACCTGTAGTTGACCACCTCCTTACTTGCTTCAAGAAGAGTTTAATTTCCATACATGTGTATGTCAATGCACAATGACACTAATTAAAGCCCATCTACACAGATCCTACTAGATTTCCTTGCTATATCTCCACCCAGTTGGGGACTTTTTGAGATTCTTTCACTGCACAATGGTTCCATAGCTGACCATCCATACTATTGCTTTTATAATGTGTTGCAAAATATAAAAAACAGTTTGAAATGAAAAAACTGAAAGTTTGGCAATGCGCTCTCAATATAAATTGCTGACCACATGACATGCTGGGAAGAGTAGTGACAGGCGGACAGGCCCTATATGTCGAGTACAGACAGACCAGCTGTACACTGATTTGTAGATGGTATAATAAAAGATAAAAAAGCTGCCACAGGCAAAAAATGCGAACATAAATTGAGAGGGGGGGTTGCTGCTTTATACGATTTTCTTTGTCCAAATGTCAGACAGCTCCAGGGAGCCTCCTGGCTTGTGATCGCCATGTCAGTGATGCTGAACACAAACTACCTGCAGGCAAAGCCTTCGTAGGGCTCTGACTTTGTACCAGCCTGGGGGGAGGAGAGGAGGGGGGATCTGGTACACTGTCCAAGGCTGGTCGGCCTATATTCTGCAGAATTCTTCCCATTACGCGGTGTTGTGTGTTGTCTATTCTCTAGCAGACGCGCATAATTCACTCTCACAGCTGGCCCATATTAATCAAACCGGAAGCCACCGCCAGCCAACCTTACAGCCTCTAACGGCGGGCGGCCACAGAAAAATTGCACATCTGTACACTGGGAGTGAGGATATGGGGTGCTTTATATTAAATTTGAACATTTTGTAAGGGTCTGTAAACCCAAGCAGTAAAATCTTATATAAGCTTTACCAAGGGTCAAGAAGTCATTTTCACTTTTATTAAATCTGCAGCTTTCATTATAATAATCCCTGATGATCCTGCCATTTATGTTCTTTGTTCATTCACTTCCTGTTACAGGGTGACCGCGTTTTCTACTGGCCTGTTAATTCTGCTCCTGCGTTGTCTTCCTGCCAAACAGGCCTTTGATAGAGACTACAAGTGCCCATTTCAACCCACATTACTCAGGCATGGTCCACTGTTGCCTCTGAGGAAACCTGCCCTGTGTAATGCCATGCACCCATCACTGGAGTGCATGTAGACATGAAGCAACTGCAGCAGAAAGGTGCAGATCAGCAGCACTGAGATATAAGAAAGGGTGAAAATAGGTAAAAAAAAAAAAAAGATTTTATAAAAAAAAGAAAAAAAAGAAAACTTGATTGTCCACAACACAAACAACATGAAACTGAAAGGAATGGAATGCCATGATTATTATTAGTAGTATTATTTCTCCAGTTTAATAAACTCTGCTCTATTCTGTGCACAAATTATCCTCCAACAAAAAAGAAATAAAAGGGAAACTTTACTTTAAGCATGCACTTGTATGTGTAAAATGCACATACGATGCAGTATGCTTCTTTTCACACCATCCATCAGAGAGAAATACGGCACAGACCAAAGTGAACAGATCTGTACTGCACTTGATTGTCAGCTATACCAACTGACTTTGCTGATTTGCTGCGATAGGTTACTGCACTTTCCACAATGCATTGTGCTTAATCTGTTTTGAATATTTGTATGAAAATTGTCAGTACATTCTATGGCTTGATGGAGGTCATTTAAAAGTAGTTTAAACTTTTGTTAGCTTTTTACAAATGATTTTGGAACGCATGAACTATATCAGATGAAAAAACACATAAACTGTTAGAAATTCATTCATTCTAGAAAAATCCATCCTACTCCCACTACATCCTACCTATGAATTTTCTCAGCACTGCTAACAATTAGTAGTTTTAACAAACGTTATTAAAACAGAAAATTTTGAATTAAAACTAGCGTATACCCAGCTTAGGTCTAATCTAACATTGTTCTAATCAAAATGTTTAATTTTGCCCTGTATATAGACTGTTCCAGCTTCCTTCAAAAATGTATAATCCATTTCCTGGAATGCAAAAAAAATAAAAAAATAAAAAATCAGGCCACGTCTGGTTCATTTAGGTGTCCCAATGGATCCAGGACACAATTATCGACAATGTTACCTGTGCATGGACATTATTGAGCCCTACCCCACCCACCCATCCAGCTGGTCACCCTCACCCTGCACCTTCTCTTGTCTGTAACTGGCAGTGTCCAGGGAAAAAAGGAACACAGTATTACTTTGGTCGGAGAAGACGGAAAGGTATGCTGTCCGTGGCTTTTCCACAGGAGATTCGGATGAATTCTCATTGTCGGATTGCTGTAGAGGAGATGAATTGTACCGTGTGAGAGTCATTCAGCAGCTGCTGTTCGCTTTTCACCCAGGCTCTCTGAACCACCGCTGTATGCGCTCCTCGCGTTTGTATTAGTGCCAATTAATCAGCGCTATTGTTGGGATTTGATTAGCAAACTATTGGCAAGGAAACGGGAACAATCGCTTTGTGAGTTTCATACCCTGGTACATCAAGAGCTTTGTAAAAGTCAGGGTGCCCCCTACCCCCACCCGCTACACAACTTAAAGGAGGCTTCTACTTTACCCATTAAAATTCTTGTTACTACACAATTATGCTACACCTTGCATACCGGTTTTCACAGTAAATGTCTTGCCTGCAGCCACACAATTCCTCCAACACAGACAGTGTCTCCTGCCAAGCCATTGTATTCTCTCGGCGGGTGGCGGGAGAAGCCATCCCCACCAGGAGAAGTCAGTTATTGCTTGGAATTATTCCAGCCGCTAGCGATAATTGCATGCAAAATACAGCAGGCTGGTTGCACCTCAGTTGATCGATTGATACCATACATGGCTTGAAACTCAGCTGGTTACTGCTGAACCAGCCAGGATTCAAACTGTCTTTGGTCAGCCTTACTGGGTAAGGATGCCTACACATAATGGTACTTACAAATTGTTTTGTGACAGTGCCATCCAAAAGTCCTGTTTTAGCTATAAACGGGAGGTATACCCAGCAAGATCTCCCAAAAATAGTTTCAGTCTCCATTCACCCAGGAATTATTCAGAAGTTAATCGGTGAGGTGAGGTTACCTTTTAATTATTTTCCTTTTATTTAGGGCCCTGGTGCCCAATATATGGCCCTTTGGTATATGATGTGTGGCCCTTGGACCTCAGTAGTCTGTAGTTGAAACAGTGATTAGGTTAATAGCATTGGTCTAGTCTCATGTAACATGTTCCAAATTATTATTATTACATATCCTCAGCCAAAAATGTAGCATGTGCCTAGTGCAGTTTCTGACAGTTCTCTCAAGCATTACATATATTGAACATTACGTTCGGCCTATTTGGTGATGTCACCCTTTAGCTCATAAGTTGAAAACCAGTGATTTAGGGTCTAAACGGGATGCCATTTTTGGTGTACATAGGGATCTGATGTCTAAATGTATGCAGAAAACTAAAGCTATGTGGAATGACTAGAAATCTCCTGCCGGAAGTTTATTCTGTCTGTCCTTTGGATATGGTCACTGGGACAATGAACTCGGAGCGACAGATGACCCCCTGACAAGTGATGGAAGCCAGAAGCAACAATATCGGCTCTGGGACATATAAGAGAATGCAACAGCCATCTTAAAGTGAACTGGTCATTAGTACATGCAGTACAAACAGGCAGTAGGGAGAGGTAGAAGAGCAACATGCCACTGTGTTTTTAAATTTTCTCTTGTGTGTGCCCAGAAAGGCCTCAGTTCCCAGAAAAGGGCAGCATACAAATATAGATTTCTAAGCTGGGGCCTTCCCTTGATCCCATAAAATAACGTGGGCACTGTAGCAACATTGTAAGAGGTGGGTACACTGCATGATTGGATTTGGGCATGGGTCAAAGTGCTGATTTAGAGGAGTTGTGAGATTGGCACACATTGCCCAGAGTTCTGAGCCTCTTCCATTGGCAGAGGACTGCTAAAACGACCCTTCTAGGCATAGGCTAAGTATAGGGCATGGGTCATCTCTGGAGAGGACAGGGGAGTATGCACATAGCTCTGATATATATTCATCTGTGGTAGGACATTGGTGTTCAGATAATATTTTTAAACATTTCTAGACTACTGTATCCCTTGCAGAATAGGAAAATTGGTCTCTGTAGATACCATTAACAATAATAAACAGCCAGAATGGAAAACATATCACATCTATGGCTGGGTTCATGCAATCACAAGAGGGAGGGCTATAGGAAGATCTAGCTACAGGTGACCACACACATACTAGAACAAATGTATATTGTTTTAGACTCATAATATGTTATATGTAAAAAGTCTAATGAAAGCATCAGATCAAAGGTCTAAGCCCCCGTACACACGGTCAGAAATTCCGACCACAAAATTAGTTGGATTTTTTCCGTCGGATTTTGTCCGAAAATCTGTTTGGAACGTGATGACGATCGTTCGTTTCGACGGGACTACGCTCAGGCTAGTAGCCAATAGCTTTGTTCTTGTACTTTGATCTGTACATGCGTGGCACTTTGATTGGAATTCTCTGCAATCGATCGCAAAAAGTCCAATCGGATATTGTCGGAAAATTTGAGATCCTGCTCTCAAATTTTTTCCGTCGGAATTTCGGACTGTGTGTACGGGGCATACGTTTCATAACAGGAAAACACAAAACTTCAAATTTTGGGGGCTTAAAGATCTTTCCCTTCTTTAAGGCTTGTGACTGCTCTTATCCACAAGACTGGCAACGTATACCAGGCATGTGCATTCTTACTTCTCGGTGTGCCTTGAGTATTTTTTGCAGATCTATGCAGTAATCTGGTGTGAAAATTGAACCTCTCTGTAGGAGCTTCCTGTAATAAAGACAGGTCACACTGCACAAGGAGAGCAGCAGTGACTGGTCTGGTCTCCGCCTCCTCCTATAGTTTTCTGCAGGCAGCCTGTAGTGGGTGGAGCTGCAGGGCCCTGCCTACAGTTCTCCTCTCTGAAAAGTCTATGTACAACACAGTGATGTACAAAGCGAATTTATATCCTTTGTGGCTATTGAGGAATCTTTTTAAAAGAAAAGACTGTGTCGAGGGTTCAGCTTTAAGGACGTGTGTGATTTGCGATGCACAATGGCGTACTCAGTATGTTTAGACAGAAAAGATGTAGAGAACGGACAGCTTTGACCCCAGCAGAGAGAGAGCGGGAGATAAGAGTCCATTGTCCTCTGTATCCGGACTCTGCACACAGGCAAAGTCAATGATTAAATTGCATTGTTCATGCTTTCCTCCCACTGCATTAATAAGTGTCATATTTACTGCTTTTCTTAACTCCTTCACTCCAGGCCACCTCACACTCTATGTTATTGAAGTGAAATCTCACAATGTGACAAGTGAAGTGACAACAACCAGCCAGTTGTAAGTCTTCCACAATGTGCTAGAACACCTGAGAATAATTCTGTAACTTTTAAGGACAAGGATATAGGAAGCTTAGCTTTAGACCCCTTTCACACTGGGGCCGCGGTCATGTTATTGCTAAAGCACTGCTAATTTTAGCGGGCGATTTAGCGCTGTTTAAGCTGAGCTTTTTGGGCACTATTAACCCCAAGGAAGGGGTTAAAAACGCCTGTTTTGCAGCACTTCCAAAATGCTTTCAGGCACTTTAGAAACGCTGCCTATTGATTTCAATGGGCAGGGCATTTTGGGAGCAGTGTATACAACACTCCCAAAGTGCCCCAAAGATGCTGCTTGAAGGACTTTTCCTAACCACCCGCAAGCACATCACCCCAGGGTGAAAAGACACACTGTAATGAACGGGAGGCAGTTTTAATCTATTTGGAGGCTATTTCTAGCGCTAAAATGCCTGAAAACCGCCTCAGTGTGAAAGGGGTCTAAGGTAATGATTTGAGAGGAAATACTCAAGCTTTTATAGTGTCAGCGTGCAAAAATGTTCCTTAACCATTACTCCTCCAACGTAATCTGAAATATGTGATTACTTTAAGCTTTGTACACACAGATGTTTTTTTTTTCTCAAAATATCATCTAAAGATGGCCATACATGGATTGAAATTCAGCTACCTCAGTGGGGATTGACTAAATTTCATCCCCTCTATGGCAGGCTGGTTGTACAAAAGTCGATCTACTGACTTCAGTAGAAGCAGCTTGTTGGATTCTCCCTAATCAATCAGCACCACATGCTATAACCACAGCACTGATCAGTGTATTCTGATGGTGGAGAAGACTTCCTGCTGTCAGAATACAATAACTCAGTGGGGAGGATTCCCCCATCCACACTCAGTGTGGATGGGGAAATCAAGTCTTTTTTTCATTCAACCCACAGACTTATCTATGGGCTGCCTAACAAGTGCCAGACAAAAATCATTTTCCAGTTAACCTTTCCTAAGAGTTTGCAGAAATTCTAAAAGATGCCCAGAAATATTTACTTGGGAAAGTGGAATGTTAGCACTGGAAATCTGGGGCTGTCCTTTTGGTATTGCTATCCAATAGTGTTTGTACAGAGAATTTGGCCTCTACATGTGATTTCACATTGGCCATATTTAAATTATCAATAGTAACAATCAATATATTTTATATTATGATTATTACTCATAGTAGTGTACTAATCTTTATTATTACTTAGCGATGTGCTAATCCTTTTAATCATGTTACATTTTACTATATCGCTGTTATTTTATGCATGGGTTGTTACCCAAGTATTGATTATTATATTTACCAATAGTAGTTCTTTTATATACCAATTGTTATTGTATGTAGGTCCAACGTAAAAACACAAATTTTATTGATTTAGATCTTCTTTGCTCTGATGAAGTGGGTGAGTTTAGGCCCCCAGAAATAAGTTGGCTTTCTTCTTTGGTCCTCTGCCTGACCTTACATTGGAAAAAAATTGATTCTTTAGTCCAAAATCCATTGTTTTGCAGAAATGGTGCCCAGGGGTTATGGCAAGCAATCTACTATGCCTACTCTTCTGAGGGAGGGTAATGGGTAGTAGATGTGGTACATCTCTTGCGTTTTTCTATTATGCGAAAAAGTGTGCACGTACCATGAACAATTTTTTTCAAAATGATGCACTTTAAGTATAAGGGCCACTAGTTATGCAGCATAAACAATGTTTTTGTTGGTAAGATTTCAGGGGGTGACACTACAATCGCCAAATTGCTTCACACGTGCCCCTTTCTTTTGTGGCTCACTGGAAGGCTGCGAACACTAGGGCCACATTCACACTTGCGAAACGGGCTCAACACCGATTACATGCGAGAACCCTAGTAGGGGATCCTGATGATTAGCTGCGGAGGGGACAGTCCCATTGAAAGTAATGGGAGTCTCCCGGTTAATCGTGGTCATTTGCAGGAGATTTCTGCATGAGCTGCAGCCTTCCTTTGCTTTCAATGGGACTGACTTCTGCAGCTAATCGCCGTGAACACCCACTGCGGCTCTCACATTTAATCGCTGCCTTTGTACTAGACCTGCACTGAAGACTGATAACTGAGGTTCTTCTTAAGCTGGCTTTAACAACATCCATTTCATTTTTTGATTGTTAGTGGGGTCAAATTGACGCTCGATTTTTTAACTGCAGTGTAGAGAAAATATGAAGGCGCAGGAAAAAAATTTCTCGAACAAACGACTTTTTAGGAGTACGTCTTTTTTTTTTTTGTTTGGTTTTGTCCATTCATTCCAAAATCAAATGTTAAAAGCAAATAAAATATTGAAGTACTTTCGAATTACATTTGTCAAGTCAGTGAATGTATTGAGAATTTTTGAACAAATCTACTAGAGTATGGCCAGCTTTAGTCGGTTCCCTGATAATAAAGCTTCAAAGGCTTTGCCCTAAATAATAGGATTCCCATTTTCTGACCCTGAATGAAACTTTCTCACTTACCTTTATTCCCTGCTACCCCTTCCAAAACATGTGCTTGAAGCGAGACAGTTAGGGCTGTTCATAAGCAACTCAGATCACCGAATTGTTTTAACTGAATCACAGTTCATTGATAAAGCAGGGTACACACATTGAGGTTTTTTTTTTTCGTTCAACCAGTGAGTTGAATGAAAAAAAAAAAACCTGAAAACCCCACAGATCCCCATAAGGTATGTGTACGCAGGAATCTCTCCTGCTGTGTATCTGTATTCTAACAGCAGGGCTCCCTCTGTCAGAATACATGGATCAGCACTGCAGCCATTGGCTGGAATGCTGGTTTTCCAGCAAGACCATACGACAGAAGCTGTGTATGCCGTGCCTAAGTAGAATAAGCACAGTCACTAACCAGCACTACTAATCAGGTGTTTGTATTGTTTAAATCTATTTGTTTTATGTACAGAAATAACTACAACAAAGCATAAAACATACCAAATAAGATTTTTTAACATTGGGTTGTATTCACAGTCTTCTAAACATTGACAAAAACTTTAAGACAATAGGGCTGCTCTCTTTTAAGTAGGGGAGATGTTGACATTGTTCTGTGCAGTCCGCCTACCCCCTCCGTGCCCATTGTTTGGTGTCCTTACCTGTAGTTGGAGAGGCCCCAGGCCTGGCGTTGCCGCGGCAGCAGCTGCCATGGTAGTGGGAATCAGCTGAACGGGGTAGGGGTCACCTAAGTGAGAGAATAAGAGAGGCGTCATCACCTTTTATCTCCTCTCCACCTGCAAATTAAACTCCAGCATTCTCTGCTCGCAAAGCCGCCTTTTGTGTGCTGCGCACAGGCCTAATGAAAAGGCCCATTGTGCTGCTTTTTACCAACGCCACGCACAATGGCAGCCAGGAGCGGCTGGTGGATAAAAGGCGCTAGGCAATTAAGGCGGAAACCTCATCCTTCACCGGTTTTCACTAATTTTTTTATTTTTTACTTTTTATTTTTACTTTGTGTTCTCAAAAAACAGGAGCTGTGCAGATTACAGCAAACATCACTAGATCTGCTAGTAGGAGTAGATCAGTTTGATCTAAGAATGATCCATTCTCTCTGCAAGGTTGGTCTTGCCATGTGAATACATTGATTATTGGAATTATTCCACTATTAGTACTGATCATTGTATTATGGAGATTATTGGCATAAACAGTTACCAGGAAATTAGACACAGAGATGTACTTTTTCTATCAATATTCTTACTTGTATATTCACCAATTTCAACTTAATACAACAATGTCAACATTCAGGCTTACAGTGGACCTGTTAACAGGTATATATATACCAATCAGCCATAACACATTATGACCACCCACCTAATTTTGAGTAGGTCCCTCTTCTGCAACCAAAACAGCCCTGACTCTTCCAGCCATGGACTCTGCTAGACCTCTGAAGGTATGCCGTGATATTTGGCACCAAGTAGTAGATCCTTAAGTCTCCGCCAGCTTGCCTTCTTCCCATAGTATCCTGGTGCCATCTCTTCCCCAAGCAAGCGACACACACGCACCCAGCCATCCACATAATGTAAAAAAAAAATGTGATTCACCAGACAAACGTCTTCCATTGCTCCATGGCTCAGTTCTAAAGCTCAAAAGCCCACTGTAAGTGCTTCTGGCTGTAGATATGGGTCAGCATGGGCACCCTGACCAGTCTGCGGCTACAGAGCCCTATAGGTTTCAAACTGAAATTCACCTAAGGTGTATTTTGACAGCTATCACAACCAACATTACATTTTTCAGTAATTTGAGTATGTGCTGCAGCTTTGGAGATGCTCTAACAATTACAATTTGGCCCTTGGCAAAGTCTCTCAAATCCTTACACTTTCCCATTTTTTCTGCTTTCAACATAACTTCAGGGACAACATGTTCACTTGCTGCCTAATATATCCCACGCACTTTCAGATGCCACTGTCATTCGTGATTACCTGATAGTGGTCATAATGTTACAGCTGATTGGTGTATATTTTAACATGAAGTAAAGCATGCTAAGCAATGTGTCAGTGTGACACTTCCAGGTATTTATTACCTCACAGAGATCACAGTACTTCCACTGACAATGCCTTCACTGAACTCTGCTCTCTGCTGACGTCACCGATATCAGTGCAGGCACCACGTCATCGTGACAAAGTCTGGATCCACCAGGTGCCTGGACTGATGGCTGTCTCAGCCTCTCAGAGAGTCTCTGAGAGCCTGAGCCAGCCGCTCCCTGCCCCATCACAGCTCAGCGCTCCAGTGAGCGTGGAGGAACAGGGCAGAGATCTGCTGATTGACAGTCGGCAGCAATCTGCTTGGGGAGCGGTGCGAACTGAGCCATTGGTGGAGTTTAATCGCTTGGTTCTCAATGTAGAGGCGCCGGGGAACAGATACAGCATCTGACCCATGCTGCATCCACCTAAGTATAATGGAGGAAAACAAAACAAACCCATACTTCTCTTTTAATGCATTGTTTGCATTAGGATAAAGAACATTTTCAGCGTTTGTGCTCCCCTTCTCCTATGTGAAGGGGAAGAGAGGGGAGAAGAGATCAGCGCTGTGCACCACTGCATCTATTCTCCCCTCTTTTCCTCTTCACACAGAATTCAAGCAGCAGCAGGACCCATCGGCTCTTGCTGCTGTCAGATGCAATGAAGAAGAAGTGGGAGGTGGGCCCAAGTCTGTGTAAGTCTAATTACACACAGGTCAGAAATGCTCAGACTACGTTCTCCCCATAGCCAGCGGCTGGCTATGATAGTCCTAAAAGGAAGAGGAGGAGCCAAGATCTCAGCCAGGGATCCCAGAAGAGGAGGATCTGGGCCACTCTGCGCAATACCAATTCACAGAGCAGGTATTACATGTTTATTATTTTAATGGAAAAAAATAAAAATATTTAACTTTAGTAACACTAAGCACAGCTTTTATGAAAAATTATACTGCTGATGTAAAGTCAGGCCAGTTGACAAGGCAGGAATTTATTTGTGCAGACATATAAAGTTATTAACAGGTCCACCTTAATACAGTTGCACTCTGGGTCTCTGTGCTTATCTATGCAATGCAGGCAGATCACAGCTGCTGGGAGGGATAGTCAGAGTGCTGTGTAAATGAAAACATCACAGCACTCTGAAGCAGTACTCCTCTCAAGGATTCTCATCCATAGTGCATGCATTGGGATGGCCCTTGGGAGGAGTTCTATAAATATTAAAATGTCTTGGTTTGTGGGAGTTTTAAGCCCCTGGCAGGCTTTATTTGCATGTAGAACACCCCTAGGTAACTCCCACATGTGATGCTGAGCCTCCATGATGGAAAGAACTGAAATCCAATGAATGAAGGGGGCAGGCCAAGGACCATCAAGCTGGTGAGGAAAGAGGTAGATGATGTGGGATGTCCTCCAACCATACAGGCAGTGCACAAAATTTGACATACAATGGCTGCAAATCGCATAAGCTAGCTAGAAACTTTCAGCCGTTCAATGTGGTTAGCCCTTTATCTTTGTTAGCTATACAATTCCACATGGACACACCCTCCTTGGACTGCACTATGGTCCCAACGTCTGCCCTTCGCTTTCACTATATGAATGGTCTTCCACTGTCAAATTATTTGTTAACGATTGACATAAACATCCCCCAACTATCGGCTCACTACTTATTTTAGTGAGCTGCAATAATGCGATCAGAGGGTGGATGAAATGTAATAAACTTGCAGCTATGTGGAAAGGGAGTTTTAGGCTCTTCCCGTACAGTGAATCGGAATCAACGAAGCATTTGGCCATTGAATTAGTGTGATATGATTATCTGCTTATCTCTGCAATGTTGTGTGATGTGGTCGGTGCGCTGCCGATCCAGAAAACGTGTTCCGCCGAGCGCAAGTCCCCATTTCCTCCAGTGCAGTGACTCTCTAAAGAGGCGCGTGTA
The DNA here is from genome assembly GCF_037356315.1 of Lithobates pipiens. Classification (NCBI taxonomy): domain Eukaryota; kingdom Metazoa; phylum Chordata; class Amphibia; order Anura; family Ranidae; genus Lithobates; species Lithobates pipiens. The sequence goes on from NW_027507903.1 coordinate 476,042,650, forward strand.
ATGTCAGAGGGTGAGCGGGATGCACAGTGAGGAAATGTCTTAAAGGGCAGTCATGAAACAAAACCAATTCTCCCATGCTTACAGATAAACAATTCATATAAAGCACACAATGTTCCGCAAAGGGGCTAATAGATACAATGTAGCATTATAAGGACACCATGCTTCAGTCAGAGGCGAGTCCACCAAGCTTTATCTGCCAAATGCTTCATTTAGGGATGTTTTATAGTTCTTACATGATCAGTCTACCTCTTTTCAACAGCTGCAGACTGGTAGTTGTCTGTAGCCATGCAAAAAAAAAATAATCTTTAATAGAGTGCATGGATTATGACCCATTCCATAAATGGTTTTAAAGGATGTTGGAGAGTCAAACCCCCCGACAGTCTCTTCTATCCCTTGGGGACTCCATTGGTGAGATATTTGTTCCTGGGTCTGAAAACCTGCTATACCCACATCCCCCTGCTTAGTTACTGGTTCTGCACACCAGTTGGGTGCATTAGGAGGGGTTCCTACTAGCCTTGTGCCCATTAGGAGGGGTTCTCACTATCCTTGTGCCCATTAGGAGGGTTTCCCACTATCCTTGTGCCCATTAGGAGGGGTTCCCACTATCCTTGTGCCCATTAGGAGGGGTTCCCACTATCCTTGTGCCCATTAGGAGGGGTTCCCACTATCCTTGTGCCCATTAGGAGGGGTTCCCACTATCCTTGTGCCCATTAGGAGGGGTTCCCACTATCCTTGTGCCCATTAGGAGGGGTTCCCACTATCCTTGTGCCCATTAGGAGGGGTTCCCACTATCCTTGTGCCCATTAGGAGGGGTTCCCACTATCCTTGTGCCCATTAGGAGGGGTTCCCACTATCCTTGTGGCATAAGGAGGGGTTCCCACTATCCTCGTGCCCATTAGGAGGGGTTCCCACTATCCTCGTGCCCATTAGGAGGGGTTCCCACTATCCTCGTGCCCATTAGGAGGGGTTCCCACTATCCTCGTGCCCATTAGGAGGGGTTCCCACTATCCTCGTGCCCATTAGGAGGGGTTCCCTCCATTCTTGTTTTGAGTTTACGGGTCTGCACACCTGCGGTGTGCATTTTAATGGGCTTTCACCATCTCTGCACTGAGTTCCTGGGACTTTACACCTGCTATGCCCATTATGAGGAGTTGTCACCATCCCTGCTGGATCTTTTATTAATTTTAAACTTGTGGAGAATGTAGCCAGAACACTCAAAGTAGAGTCAAGAATTTAGGTGGGACTCCACTTGCTATGCAAATCATGAAGGATTTCCACCATCCATTTGCTGAATTCTGGAGTCTACACACCTGCTGTGCCCATTATGAGGGGGCTCCCTCCATCCCGTTCCGAGTTCTCCAATCTTCATACCTTTTGCGTCCATTAGGAGGGGTTTACACCATCACTGTGCTGAATTCTCAGGTATACAGACCTGTTGTGCCCATCGGGAGGGGTTCCGACCATCGTTGTGCTGAATTCTTTGGTCTACACAGCTGCTGTGCCCATTATGAGGGGCTTCTGCCATCCCTGCGCTTCTCTGATCTACATATCCTTTGTGCCCATTATGAGGGGTCCCCACCACCCCTGTGCTGAGTTCTCAGATCTACACACCTGCTGTACTCATGAGTACCCCTGTTAGATTTTTCTTTTACTTTATCAAGTTAGAAATGTAAAAGGAGGAGGTGGGACACCCCAAGGTATGCATTAACAGAGCGTGCAAATACGTCCTAAACAAAATGACACCTCTGATGTCCCAAAATAGTATAATGGCAGAGACGGTGTTAGACAACTAGACATCACCTGTAAATCAAATCTCATTTTTATCTCAGTTTGGATGCACTGACATTAGAAACACAACAAGAAACAATGGGTCTTTACTGTTTGGCCTGTGTGTGACAGTCTCCATGTGATTGGTTGCTGAAGACCACACATACATTTCCCTTTGCACTATTCATGACAAACATTATGCTCCATTGTTCTACAGAGGAGATCTCTGTAGAAGAGCTACAAAGGCACATTATCTGGATGGTGCAATGATTCTTTACAATTAACCAAATCAGCGGCATGTCTGAACCTGAAATGTCCTTGAGATGTTCCATTACCTGATGCTTATTAACGGTGAAAAGGTTTTTAATTTAGCTGATAAAACTAACAAGTATTTAACAGCAAGAACACAGATTAGAAAAGAAAATGACCATCTACCAGAGCTCCCACCAGACATCGCTACTGACTTGGTCAGATGGAGGGATGTTCCGTGATTTATAACCCTCAACTCATTAACTTCCATAGGATAGAGATGGCTGTATGAATCCTGAACCCCATATGTAAGGTCAGCCAAGCCAGCAAGAACAGGATTGTAAGGTGGAGGCCACTGAGAATTAAAAACATTAATAATTGAACTGCTGCTCTAATCCTACTAAACTGTCTGTGGCGGTTTTCACATAAGGGTTAGAACTCACATAGCCTTTAGCTTTCCTGTGGAAGTTAAAGCTGAACTCCAACCTTTCCTTCAGACTTGCACAGTTAAAATCCTCTCCTGAACAGGATTGGCTTACTCCGATTTCACTGCACACTGTGAGCTTCTAGCAATGTGCAATATAAGCTGCGGCAAGTCAGATAAAGCTTGCCTTATTTACTGGCTAGAGGATATCCAGCATCATCTAGTCATCTCCTATCCAGCCCGAATGTTCTTGGCCTCCCCCTTCTTTCATTGGATTTCAGTTCTTTCAATCCTGGTGTCTCATCATCACATGTGGGCATTACTAAAGTTGGTCTGCATGCAAATACAGGCTGCCTACTAACGGCCACTCCACCAGACTGACATCCACTCATCAAGACATTTTGATACTTATGCACCTCCCAAAGACCGCTCACTGCTTGCATCAGGACTGAAAGGTCTTGGGAGGAGCACTGAGGCAGGGTGCTGTGATATTTTCAGTAAGTTATGTATAGCACCATGGCAGCTCCTCCCACCAGCCATTATCTACCCCCATTGCACAGAGAAGCACAGGAACCCAATGATGAAATCTCTGGATCTAAAATAAGTATGTAATGAAAACAGAAAGGGTGAGGCGGAGAAAACAAGGCAAGGCAACATATAAGCAGATTAAGCTTCAGCTTTAAAGAGCTAAAGGCTGCAAGTCGCCCTGCAGTCACCCGTCTGAATAAATCTGGCCATACACTAGAAGAATTTTGTTAAAAAAAACTTCACTTTAGAAATTATTTTATTACATTTTCTAATCATTAGTTAATGTGGTTTTGTTTGGAAAAGTCCATTCACTTCGAATTTTAAATGTTAAAAAAGGCAAACATTTTTGAAGGATGAAGGGCAATCATCAATGTCATCGAATGTTCTAAATTTGCATATAAATGTTTGCTTAAAAAGGGTGTGTCTCTCTCCACATACCTATGGCTGCCTACTGTTTATAAAAGATCTGTGTAAGAAAACTAAACGTTATTTTTAAATCAGCTTTGGTGTGGTCACACGATGGAGAAGCTGTGGCTTTTCTATGTCAGGGAGCACTCAATAAAAGGGCTCGGCCACCAGCTTTTATTGCCTTCCTGTTAGAGCTCCCTCCTATTCCTGGCAGCAGCTGATCGCTGACAAAGGGGAGCCACAGCTTCTTGATCACGTGACCACACCAAACCAGATTTAGAAAAAGGTATTTACACAGATCCCTGGCTTGAGAACCATGATACAATATATGAAGAACTGCGGATAATAGACTTTGCTCATGGTGGTGCCCCCTATAGGTGACTCCAAGAAGCCGACAGGTGCGGATCTCCTTACTATGATATAAGACGACTTACTGCAACCGGCCTTGTAGCTGAATCCCGGGGGAATGAGAAATCCTTGCTGGGCCGCAGCTGCGGCGGCGAGCGTCCTCTGATCAGGAGGGAACACAGGGATCATTAAAGGGGGCAACTGACCCTGAACCTGCGGAAGAAAAAAGAAAGGAATTATTATGAGTGTTTAAATATGCCCCTTACTGTCCATCATAATTATTATCTTTGTACCTTAAGAGGTTTCAACCCCTCTTCCCTATATAAATTATACATATTTGCTTATCACATTAAGAATCTATACATTGAACGCACAAATGAACAGCTGGGAGGAATTTTTTTCGCCCTGTTCTCCTCGGCAGAGCTCCATGAAACTTTTTTTTTTTTTTTTTTTAAATGGTTTCCAAGGATAAAAGTGACTTTGCCAAGCGAAGAGGCTCCAAAACAGACCTCAAAAACACTAATAGAAAGACAGATGGTTCTGCTGAGACGGCGGCTGCCAAAAACGGAGGGAAATAAATAAATAAAAATAAAATGGATGTTATTGAGGCTGATTGTAAAAGTCCTTTAATTGCTGCCAATGTGGACGTGGATCTCAGATGCTCGGGCCGCGGACAGGGACCAGGAGGGAGAGGAGGCTCCATGACCTTGCTCTGACAATGGTAAATACTCCGCACTACACGCTCCCAAGAGGGGGTCAAGTCTATCATGTTCCTGGAGTCTGGACATTTTTTATTGTGAAGTTCATCACCTCTTAAAAATCTTCATTCATTAAATAAAAACAAAAAACCCAATTGTCCACCTGTGTAGATGCAACTAGCAGGCCCAACATGTCCTCCTATAGCCAAAAGTATATTAAAGTGAACCTGTCAGTACCTTTATAAAAGTTTGCATGAATTAATTGCCGATATTCAGCAATGGTATAATTTTTTCAGAAAAGCACTACCATTTATCATTAAGAAAAAAAAATAATAAATGTTATCTTCATTCTCCACCCAGTGACTATACTTAGGCTGAGCTGCAGGCAGGAGGAAGCTTCATCTCAGTCCCCTCTCCACCAGTGATCAGACTGCAACATTGTTACCAGGATTTACAGAACTGTGTCATCTCTGAGCCAGCATCTCAGGCTAGGTTCACACTGGTGCAATGCGGGAACCACAATGATTCCTGTGTGGGTTTCCACATCACATCTAAATGCGATCTGCGAACTGCTGTGGGTGTCAATGTAAAGTTAATGACACCCCCAAATCACTTTGCATGAATGCAGTACGAACTGGGGAAGCGGATCGTGAACACCCATACGATCTGATTCCAGTGCGGACCTAAAAGAGGGTCCTGCACCCTTTTGGTGCAAATGTGATTTCAGCTATAGAAACTGTATGGCTGAATTTGCATGTGATATGCACAGGAAGGTGGTGCAAATCTCGTGCAATGTCTGCAATCGTGAACCCAGTCTCAGTCTGGAGTCAGTAGATGGTGACCATGGAGGATGCCTGAACAAAGATGGCTCCATCCTTCTGTAGTAAAGCAGATGAAGATACTGTCGGGGGAGCACTGATCTCTGGGAAAAGTAATAAATACCTGGAAGTGTTACACTGGCCCATTGCTGGGCATACATGGACTAAATATGAAAACATCTGATGACAGGTCCAGGCAGTGCAGAAAGGCAAACGCTTCATGACTCACTGAATGTGTGGAATGAGGGGCAATAGGGACAGGCTATGGGTAACACAGACAGGCACAAAGCCGAGATGTTTTGGATTGTCATGGGTGGAGCTTGATGGGGACCCTAGAGTAGTTACCCATCAGGTTCACCGTATTGTTGATTGACAGTGCATGGTAGTGGGTGGATCCATAGCTGCTGCTCAGTTCATTAGTGACTTTTGAACACACCCACTGAAATGTCATATAAAAACAGGGCAGACCGGATGAGGAACTAGTCTCTGTTCTCCCATCCTCAAGTAACTTCCCAAATACAGGCATTGCCATATTTGGGTAATGACATCACCAGTATCCTGACCCCGTTGTTTACATGTAGCTTTCAGCCAAGGAATTTCCCAGGCTGACAGCCGAGTGGGGCTGGGGATACAGCCCTGTGCTGAAAGATATCACATGTGTGACAACTTCCCAGCACAGACATGTCTCATGCTAAGCACTGGAGTACTTCCATACGCCAGCTCAGAGCGGTTCTCATTTGCCATCAGTTTCCTAACTCGGGAACTGGCAGTAATTCTTTAAGAATCTGTCACTGCCATAGGAACAGGTTTGTAAAAGTGGTGGCATTTAGAACTACCTGAATTTATCACACGTTGCAAACCCTTGGCTGAATTAGGCGCAAGGAACTTTCGCCATAAAAACGTTATTACAGCTTTACTGAATTCCCCTGATGGAGTACCATTTAAAAAATAAACTATATTCTGGAATATGTGTATCTGTGTTGCCCCATTTAATAAAGCAGTCTGTAGGCGAGAGCCACATGTTGGCCTCATTGTACACACACATGGAAACATGATCTCTTCAGCAGAACTCTCTCTAGCGAATGACTCCGTGTAATTCAGTTTCCCAACCACTGTTCTCATTAAGAGACAATTGAACTGGGAACTTTTGTGTTTTTTTCTTTTCTGTTCCTGTCTTTGTGGTTTCTCTCCCAGCTCGAGCCCCGCTGACGGTTCTCCTGGCGAGGAGCACCGCTGCACTAATCACACAATTATTGTGCTGGGAACAGTTTAATTCAGCATTTTGTTCCCGACCACAGAACAATTACCCAACAATTTTGGTTAACCAGGAAACGCTGCAGCCCAGAGAGGGACCGGTTCAGTGTTACGTACGCGTCCGACTTTATTGCTCTGCACAGAAGCCGTTGAGCAGCCGCTTAGCTCAAGCAAACTGAGCTGGGCCGCTTTGCTGATCCGGGACCATCGGCGCACCCCCAGACTAATAAAGTCTAAATTAATTACAAGAGATTTTATTGACTTCTTTATCTGTATCAGCAGAGCAGTTTTAATTATACATCAGCATGTTAACGAGACAGAAATGAATTTGTGGTTGGCTTCAGCGATGAGGAGATGCAGAGAGCGGTAATCCTCGTGATTACAAGATACGCTGGCGCAGGGAGGGTAGTGTCGTACCAGAATCAGCAGGAGGGTGAAGCGGGTTAGCTGAACGACTGCTGGGAGGGTGAGCCCGCCGCCTGCTCACTTGGCCAATCCAGCAGAGCGCTGTCACTTTTCAGATAATACAGCATTACAGTGACAGGAAACTGTCACAGTTAGGGCTGTCCTGCAGGTGGATAAAGCTACAGAACCATCATGGCTGCCACCATTTGCATTATTTACCACAATCCCTTCTTTTACTGATATGTAAAATTTAGGCTTAATCCCACTTAAAGCAAATTGACTTTTGTAAAGATTATTTGTTGGAGTTTCTGCCAGTAACAGCACCCATTGTTGCAGGCTGACAATGCTTAGCTGCCACTGCCTCCCACCGTCAGCCTGTGCAAGCTCCTTCAGTTAGCCACTGGGCCACTGTCTATCATATGTGTCACCCAGTGGCCAAATTATTTTTATAAATGTAAATAGATGTAAACCCTAGCATTTAAGTCTCATATAAGCTTTAACATTAAATGGAACTTAAAGTTTTGTTCAGACACTTCCTGTCATTGGGTGACAGTGCTCGGTTTCTGTCTACCAGTTGTGCTGTTGCACTTCCATCTTGTCTTATGGGCTTCTAATTGAGAATTTAAGTGGCTGTTTCAACACTGGCAAGGTTCAATGTTATCACCGTTAGGAAAGCCAACCCTGAGAAACGCCATGGCGCCACTTCTGGAGTGTAGGTAGACAGAAGTGGCTGCAGGAGATCACCAACATTATCTATAATAGACAAGTCAGAAAGTTTTAAATGACACTAGAATGAACACCTCTCTCCATAAGCTGACCTGGGGCACAGCACACCTACGCGCACACAAGCACATCCGAGTACAAACTGTGGCTTGGGTTTAAATCTCTGTGTTGGTCTACAGTTGGGATTTGATCATCAGGAAAATGAAGGTTAAAACAGACAAGCAGCCGCAAAAGTTAAAGATAGAAGAAGAAAAACAGACAAGAAATATGCATTTTTGAAAGACATAATGAGAGCGGGTTGTATTATGCTATGGTGTCACAGGTCAGAATCCAGCTGTCATATTCTTCAGAAAGAAAAGTGATTCACATAATGTAAATAGTTTTTGGCTCGGTGGAGAAGGTGCGATGTATACATTAGAATCTATTCAGTGGTCCACCACGTGACACGTCTCAGCTGTTTAATGTACAGAAACCACATGCGATACAGAAGGGAATTTTTTCTTGTCTCATGAATCGCGGATGACAAAATATGAATTTTTCCTTTTTTTCCCCCCATTGTGATCTGAGAATTCTCAAACCTGTTAATGTGTGTGTTCTGCACGGTGGGAGTCCATTTGTTTGGATGAATTGGTTATTTATGGGCGATCAGTGATGTATGTGTAGCTTATGATCATGTGGTGGACGGGCAGCCAGAAACAATACTGCGGCGGCGGGCGCAGAGCGCTGGAGAATGCAATAAGCCCCCAACACTTCAACGCAAAGCTCTCAGCAGCTGCGCGTCACATGACCTACGTCAACAATGGCCAAAACCCCGACCTCTCCTCTGCTTCTTCCTGCGCACCCTCCCTCCCTGACTGGCGGTAGAACAAGGGGATTTGTGTCTCATTCTTCTTTTTTAATCAGCCCTTTTCTGATCATCCTCCCCGTTTTAGCCTTTGGCCTAGAATTCTGAGCACAATAGCATTGCGTCCATCTGTGCTCTCCATTAAACCTCAGTAATCCCTGCACGAACAGCTGGACGCACACATTACACACACTGTGCCCTCTCTGCAGATCTGTTCGGCTACAATGCCTGACATCCATGGAGTGGAGAGCTTCCTAGGAAATGGCTGTCGGGGATGGTGGGGGGTTGGGAAAAAGAGATTGCACCCAACTAAAATGAGAGAGAATATTGAGCATATCAAGAAAAGGAGAAATGTGCGTTTTATTCATCATTGTCTTTACATTGCCTATATGGCTGGACAAAACTGGCAGATTTTCCCTCACTTCCTCTCTGGTGAAACCTTTATCACCTGGAAAGGAAGTGATGAGAAATCTTTCTAATGGAACCCCGGATAGCAGTAATAACCTGACACAGGTTCTAATTCTTCCACATCTACCTCAACCCCCCCCCCCCCCCCCAAAAAAAAAAAAAAGTTTTTGCCATGAGATACACTTTATGTTCCCATAATTGTACTGGGGGCTGGACTTAGAGCTGTTTAGGCACTGTCAGCTTGAAGGGGGGGGGGGGGGGGTCGTTTGGACAGCTTACATAAGAGGAGAACACAGGGAAGCATTAGAAGGCTTGTCCAGGGTATAATGTAGTCATAGGAAACAGGAAGTTGCAAGCTAAGGCCTGTATGATGTCATTGCCCAGGCTAAATAGTGAGTTGAGGATGTAAGGATCACAAGACTGGCTGAACACAATTCCAGATATTCAGGCAGATAAAATACTGTTGGGAAAGGGGGGAGGGGGCGGGGGAATTTACTAGAACTGGAGCAGACAGAATCTGCAGCAGCTTTGCATAGTAAGCAGTCATCTTCTAGCTTTAGCTTGGCCAGTTGAAACAGAGCTAAACCCTCCTATCCTTTTCAGCCAAGGAAGCTGCCATCTTAGCCTCAGTTTGATGTGCAACTGCCATGATACGTGTGATCAGTTATGACACCAGCCATTTGATGGTTTGACAGTTTGGCTAAGAGCACAAGCAAATGTGACAGAATTCCTGCCATGCGGGAATCTAACTTTTTTTTTTTAAAACTGTTAAATCAATGGGTTGTTTCTTTCTAAGTTTTTTTTTTTTAAACTTTAAAAATGAAAGCTAGAATCTGATTGGTTGCCATGCACGACTTCCGATTCTGGATGCTGTTGTCTTAGTAAATTAAGCCATAGTTGCCAGAATTGCAAATCTTGTCCAGATGCTGATCAATAACCCTATCAAAATCAATCAATCATAAGCTGGGAAGATTGTGAGGCTGTGCCTGGCTCCCACCTTATATGAAAGGCTAAAAAGGCCAAAAGAAAGAAACAACATTGCCTTTATCCCTGGCAACAGGTACATGGTGGTTATCACCAAGTCTGAGAAATTCACCCAGACCCACCTACAATTATCTTTTCGGTAGGGTAGAGTCAAAGATGATTGTGAGAATCTGTTTAACATTCGTGTTGCAGAAGATTTTTCATGAAAATTAGGAAGTTTATTAAGCTGCCAGCAACATGAAGGAATTCAGGAATGCTGTGCTCAGGCCCCGCCTCCCTGGTATCAGGTCCTATCACTTTGCAGGAGAAGAGGAAACAAAGGAATATTTCACCAGATTTATAAATGGGTTTGTTTGTGGTTCCGCCTCCATGAAGCATATGGTCACTGCCACCCCAGAACAGGGGAAATCTACATGGAAATGCTTGGTAAGGGGTCGCTCCGTCCAGAACTGATATTTTCCCCATCAGTGGAGGGAAACCACCTGAACCACACAATGATCTATCGAGTATGCAGGCAGTAAGAATGCTACATCCTAGATCTATTAAAAGGTGTCTTCAACATTCTGCTGGATTCTACTTTTTTTTTTTTTTAAAAGCAAGAGTGCAGCAGGAGAAGTAAGACTTTTAGTAGCAACTATACAAGGAGAGGGATTGGGCACTTTAGTAAGGCAGTCTTTCTGCTGGAGACCAATATAGATCAATGTCAGGTGCAACCCTTTAAGCAGCCTTCTGTCCACTGTTGTTGTAATGCAACTCCATTACAAGGCAGAGTCATAATAAAAAACACCATTAAAAAACTTTGGTGTCTCTGCCACTCCCACAACAGTGGGATTTCGAGCAATAGTCTATGTCTCTGTCCCTCCCACAAAGGTGAGCTTTTCCCCCTGTAGTTTGAGTCTCTGCCCCTCCTACAATGGTGAGATTTCCCTGTAGTTTGTCTCTCTGCCCCTCCCACAGTGGTGAGATCTCCCCCCGCCCCCGTAGTCTGTGTCTTGGCCGCTCCCACAATGGTGAGATCTTCCTGCAGTAGTTTGTGTCTCTGCTTCGCCCACAATGGTGAGATTTCCTTACAGTAGTTTGCATTTCTGCCCCTCCCCCAATGATTCAATTTTCCCAGCAGTAGTTTGTGTCACTGCCCCTCCCCCAATGATTAGATTTTCCCAGCAGTAGTTTGTGTCTCTGCCCCTCCCCCAATGATTTGATTTTCGAAAACAGTAATTTGTGTCACTGCCCCTCCCCCAATGATTAGATTTTCCCAGCAGTAGTTTGTGTCTCTGCCCCTCCCCCAATGATTCGATTTTCGCAAAAGTAATTTGTGTCTCTGCCCCTCCCCCAATGATTAGATTTTCCCAACAGTAATTTGTGTCTCTGCCCCTCCCCAAATGATTCGATTTTCGCAACAGTAATTTGTGTCTCTGCCCCTCCCCCAATGATTCGATTTTCCAAGGAGTAGTTTGTGTCTCTGCCCCTCCCCCAATGATTTGATTTTCGAAAACAGTAATTTGTGTCACTGCCCCTCCCCCAATGATTAGATTTTCCCAGCAGTAGTTTGTGTCTCTGCCCCTCCCCCAATAATTCGATTTTCGCAAAAGTAATTTGTGTCTCTGCCCCTCCCCCAATGATTAGATTTTCCCAACAGTAGTTTGTGTCTCTGCCCCTCCCCCAATGATTAGATTTTCCCAACAGTAGTTTGTGTCTCTGCCCTGTTAAGATTTCTGGGAAAACTGAAAATACTTATGTGAATGGTTTCAGAGTTGGGAACTACAGTTGATGATCCTACTCTGGAAGTCCTCAAGAAATAGAACAGCAGAGCTGATTAAAACCCCTGGATACCCCCTTCAGGTGAAAAAAATAAAATAAATAAATAAATCACTCTGGGGCAGACTAGCCCTTTAAATACCCTCAAGAAAATACAGCACCTGTGACTGGTGATGAACCTTCCCATTACACCTGGTACACCCCAGGAATCGGTACCCACAAATTGTTTTCACCCTTTCCCCATCAGAAATGCAGCGGCGGGTAAAATCGCTCTAGCCACAGCGCTCGCTCGCCCCCCGGGTACCCAGTCCTTGTTTAAGAATTCCTGAAAGCCAGCAATCTCGTAAAGTAAACAAGATGCGGCCGTATTAAAACTTTTAATGACTTCAGTAAAAAAAGGTGGAAGTTGGGAGCCAGCTGGCAGTGCCGAGGAAACAGGCTGCACAGCTTGAACTTAAAGCTATCTTAACATCATGAAGAAGTGCCAATAATTAGCATATGTAGTGTGAACAGGTTTGCTGGCACGCACAAGTGAAAAACTCCAAGGTAAAGTTATTATTAGGGAGTAATTAGCTCTGTGAAGTAAATGAGTGGAACAATAGCTGCCAGCACCGACAATATGTCCAACATCTGACAAAGCACAAGATAACATTGTATCGCCCCGCTCCCTGCGCTAGAGTCTGTTAATAACCATATGTTAGTGTAATTAATGCAGAATCTTTCTGACCTGTTGTCACAGAGGAACAATACTTTGTGGAAGCCACAAAACAGTCAAAGCCGCCCGCAAAGGCGCACATTTTTTCCTTTTTTCTCTTTTTGGGAGCTAGTTATGGAAACGCGGTCTGCTTACATCAAGCAGAGTCTACTTAGCAACATACGTGCGGGATGCGTGCGGGCTCGTCCCTCGGCCAATTAACACATTCAACGCTTTGTGGGAAATGAGCCGTGGTCTACGGAGGATGAAATTCCCCAGTCCTCGAATCTCAGACTTTTCCTGTATTGCCTTATCAAATACATCCATTTCTTTATGGCTGTGACTTGCCAAGTTTCTGAAGAAAACGACTGTTAAGATTTGGGCATATGGCGATGTGATTTAGGATGGACAGGAAACATTTGACCGAACCAGGAATTTGGGGGGGGGGGGGGGTAATTTGAAAATGTGTGTGTGGGGGGGGGGGGGGGGCAGAGGAGTCTGTATGACCCGTTTATGACTAGGAACTTTACATCTTTTTTATTTTCTTTAAACAAACAGCGATTTCCATTTTATTTTGTGTAATGTAACCAAATGCAGTGAGATTCAGCAGGCTTTTCACAATGCTCCTTGATCTGTTAAGCTATAGACTATAGCTTGGACTATAATTGCTTCTCTTTAGATAGAAAGATAAATAGATCAAACTAGGACAGAGAAATAGGTATATCTGAGATAGGCAGATCAGATATAGAGATAGTAAGATAGATAAAGAGAAAGATATATGCTGTAGATGTAAGAAAGGTAGATTGATTGACCCGGGACCAGAAGATAATTCTAAGATAGATTGGCTAACGCTGGAAGTGAATGATGGTTTGATCTAAGATGGATAATTAGATATAGACACAATAGATAGATCGACCTTGGACAGTAAGATAAAATTAATTCTCTCTATATCCAATCAATTATCTAAAATCTATCAATCCTAACTATTGTATCTATCCATCTAATAGCTATTCTATCTATCTAATCCATATCTATTATTCATCTGTCTCCATATGTTTCTATCCATCTTATCCATCAATCAATCCTATCTTATCTCATCCATCTCTTATCTGCCTACCTTATTTATCAATCTATCCCATCTTACCCTTTGATCTATCTATCCTATCGTATCTATGGATCTATGTTATCTATCTCCATTATCATATTTATCCCATCTCTTGTCTACCCATCTCTTGTCTACCCATCTCTTGTCTACCCATCTCTTGTCTACCCATCTCTTGTCTACCCATCTCTTGTCTACCCATCTCTTGTCTACCCATCTCTTGTCTACCCATCTCTTGTCTACCCATCTCTTGTCTACCCATCTCTTGTCTACCCATCTCTTGTCTACCCATCTCTTGTCTACCCATCTCTTGTCTACCCATCTCTTGTCTACCCATCTCTTGTCTACCCATCTCTTGTCTACCCATCTCTTGTCTACCCATCTCTTGTCTACCCATCTCTTGTCTACCCATCTCTTGTCTACCCATCTCTTGTCTACCCATCTCTTGTCTACCCATCTCTTGTCTACCCATCTCTTGTCGATAAAAATATTTATGTATCTATCCTCTCTATATCTAATTATCTAAGGGCGCTTTCACCCTAACGCAGTACGGTTTTCTCGACTTGCGGGCGCAGTGCATCCACAGATTTCCTGCGCTTTGCCATAGACTTTTATTGCATTGGGTGGTACTGGTGCAGTTTCCAAAGGTGCAAAAAATCAGTGTGAAAAATTGTCCTTTGATCAATCCATCTTTCTGTCCCATGGTCTGTCTATCTATCATAGGACAGAAATATGGATCGATCAATCCCTCTATGATAGATGAACAGACCGCTATGGGACAGATAGATAGATAATCAGATATAGAGAGGATTGACAGAGGGATATGAGATAAATAGCAGACAGAAAGACCGACCTTAACAGAATGATAGACAGATAGGATTTATTAGATGTAGAGATAATAGAAGATATATAGATATTAAATACAGCACAGGACACACCATAGAAGTCAGTGCAGTACATTGTGGAGTCACTAGTGATTGGGAAGTAATTACTGAACAATGATCTGCTGCTTTCTGATCTTCCAGTCTATGTAGTTTGCTTATGCTGCGCGTTTGACAAATGTACAGAGATTGATGTGGGCTGCCTTTCAATCGCCCCTGACTGCTGGCAGAAGACTCATTAACTGACCAAGTTGACTGAAAAGACGTGTTTGGGAGACACAAAGTCCTCATCTCACCCTCTGCCATCTGCAGATGACCTGGCCCATGTCAGTAAATATATGCCAAAAAAACAAAAACACAAATTATAAAAATGGATGAAAATAATAAAAAGAATAATCAGATTGGGCGTACAGCCTTCATATGCTTCGGAGAAGACAGTTACTTATTCATCTCGTTACCAAACATCTGTTTAAGGCCTGTCTGATGTACCTGTCAGAGCCGCAACCGCGCACACTGTTTGAACCTGCTGCCACAAACCTCGCCGCTGTTTTGATCAGAGGCTCCGGAATGGCTAATCACTGCATTTATCTCCTCTCATGTTAGGAAAAACACAGCAAGGATGTCTTCTCAACCTGAAGGTAATTAATCTTTCTGTGGGGGGACCTGGCTGGGTTTGAAATGAAAGATCTGATGGGCTGAACCTTGTTTTCTTACATGGAAAGTCCTTCACAGATCAGCGCAAGGCGGTTTTACATTAGTGAGACTGACTTACCTTTTACTTTTCTGTGTAATCACAAAGTAACAAACCTACAACCTAGCGCCATTTGCGTTTTATATGGACCCACAACTTTTTTACTGATTATAGTGTTCATGTGCCCAGCAGCACACCATCCAACACGGAGTTGTTTGTTGCACCCAAAAGGGGAAGTTCAGCTTGTTTGCCTTCTCCTCTATCCCCCCTCCTCTTTATCATTTGGCACTTTTTTGGGGGGAGCAGTTATCTGGTTTTGGCAGGTTCCCGCTACCACTTTCACCCAGATCGCCTAGGCAATCCAAGCAGAAGTTCACCCCTAGCCCCTTCCAGCCTACTGGGACACGTCACAGGTCCCAGGTGACTGCAGGACCAGTCACACCTATGTGATCCGAATCCTGCACAATTTGACAGTTCGCACTGCGATATGCAAACCGATCTGGGAGTGTCATTAACTTTAAATTAACACCTGCAGTGGTTCGCAAAGGGCAGTGTGAACTGCCTGCGAGTCCAATGTGATGTGGGAACCAGCACTGGAATCGTGCTGGTTTCCGCATTGCGCTAGTATGAACCGGCACTGATGCATTCCAGTGGCCAGGTTAAATATTGGCCAATGGATTCCATTAACACTTAAAAGTATTGACATTACTAAACACGTGCGCGGTAGAGCTGCACAATTAATCGTTAAAAAAATTGCGATCTCGATTCAGCCCCTCTGGCAATCTCTATTGCAGAGTGTGCCGATTCTTTCATATAACAAGTGGAGAGACTTACCTGCTCACTCAGCTGTCAAAAGAAAATATCAGGGCAGTCTGCCAAGTTTTTAAAATTAAATTGTAACTAACTATTCCTTCTTAGATGAAAGTGAAACTTCTGCGAGTAAAGAAAAAATCCAGGCAGTCTGCCAAGTTTTTCACAACTTTAAAGTCTAACTCTTTTTATGACACTTGTTTAAGTTAAAATCAATATGTTTTCCTAGAAAATTACTTGGAAAACAAACACTATATATATTTTAGCAGAGACCCTAGGGAATAAAATGTTAATTGCTGCAATATTTTTTGTCACACTGTATTTGCCCAGCTGTCTTTTAAATGCATTTCTTTGGGAAAAAAATTCACTTCAATGAATAAAAAAAAAAAAAAAAAAAACGAAACAGTAACGTTAGCCCATTTTTTTTTGTTTTAATGTGAAAGATGATGTTACACCGTGAGAAACGGGAGAGAATCGTGATTCTCATTTTAGCCAGAATCCTGCAGCTCTAGTGCACGGCTTTCACAAAAAATTTTTTTAGCAGTTTTTGTCCTGCCAGAAGTTTTGGAGTTCAAAGGGGCTAAAGAGATGCCCTGTGTGCATGAAGCCTTATGGCAAGATCTTTGCTCCAGGGGCTGCATACTTGACGTGGGCACTACGAGGGGCTGGGTGACCAACTGGGTAAAATATAGGACAAAAGAGAATGAAGAATTCTATATATGGAGACTATGGTGTGTTTAAACTAGATTTAACACTAAAATCTCCTGCAATGGTAGATAGGCTCTGTAATGGCTTTTGGTCCATTTAATTATTTTTTTTGTGCCAACAATCTGTTTTTTTATCTTTTTTTTAAATAAAATGAATTTAAATAATTTGCATACAATTTTTATTTTACACAAACATTTAATACATGGACTTTTCCATAAAGCAGTGTTTGCCGAGCATGCTGGTTTGTCTAGTAAACAGTCCAGTGCTAGCATTGCCTGTTGGCTTTTCAAGTAGTTCCAGATATTTTGTATCATCTCTGAGCCGATTATCTCAGTCCAGGAAGCGGATGGTTACCCTGGATGATGCCTGAATAAAGATGGCTTTGTCCTTCTGGAGAGAAAACCAGATCAAGACATTTTCAGGGGTGGGGGGAGGAGCGTTTTGTTATCTCTTTGTGAGGTAATTAAAATATGGAAGTGTTACACTGAAATAACTACACTTTAATGACTACATTCTTTCCATCCATGGCACAAGATCATTTTTTTTTGTCCCTAGAAGACTGCAAGTTTGGCACCAAGACTGGCTTCTGTATGGCAAAAATAAAGCATTTTCTTGAACTGCGTGTATACTGCGCATGCCTTCTTGTACTCTGTTATGCTTTGGCACTTCTCAGCTTCCACCATATTGTCTAAAATAATCCCCTCCACAGAAAATATCTCTATCATAGGAAAAGTGCCGTCGTCTCTCTAACTTCCTAAACTTTTTTTTTATATTATCTTGGAAAAAATGGATTCATAACAATCTGGAGTTTAATGTTGGAGCCAATTCAAATTCCTTCTCGTGGCGTCCACAATTAATGCTTTTCTGATTTTACAATGTTATAATTAGCAACACGGAATGGCATTAATTGCCAGCGGAACGCGTCTTGATATGTCACCGAGATCAAATACGCTGACGGGGCTCCAGATTTTAATGGCGATACAGTTAAGTAGTCTGTAAATAAATAACAATAATTAATTTCATTCCAGCACAAGTGGAGTGGCGGCTGACCGAAAATGGAACAGGCGGAATCTGGCATCTCCAGCCACCAAGGTCGCCCCCTGGGGGTCAAAGAAATGAATTCCCCATCCAAAAAAGTAGGCATAATGCGATTCAAATGAATGGCATGGGCTGCGTCTCTACCACGTCGCTGTGTGCGCTCTGAATGACAATGAGTGCGGCAGAATGGGCGCTGATACTTCGTGCACGTTGTCCAGATGGTGGCAGGTCACTCTTACTAAAATAACAGCCATGATGACAACAAAGAGGGAGAAAAAATGCAATTTGGATAACTCCAATGCAGCCCACTAATGATGAATTTACGGCAACTGAGAAGTCAGCCTGGAAGCAGCAGTGGGCGATGCAAAGCAATTCTCTAAACATAGCTCATCATATGCGCTCAGGTGTCTTTGTGAATGCGATAAAAAAGATTCACCTAGTCGTCCTTCAATGGGGGTCACAAGCCTGGCTAAAAAGATCTGATGATCGTTGCATTGTTGCATGTCCCGTGTAGATAATGTCCGCTTTGCTGGATCCATTCCTGAATTATATGGCAAATAAATGTTTGCCATTCGTCATTTATTAATGTCTAATTCCAGGTGATTTTTCAGATGCAGCACATAAAGGTTAGAGACGTTTAATTTTTTTCATTACGGTTATTTAAAGCGCCAACAATTTACACAGTGTTTACATGTCCCTGCCCTCATGGAGCTTACAATCTAATGTCCCAACTTTACTTTCTGTCTGTGTTCCTGCTGGGTATAGTTACGCTAAACTTCCTGTCTACATGACACTCATGACACCCTTAAGCTGACGGAGCAATTTTCTTTCCAGCAACCCCAGGTTGTAGGAAAGAAAATTGCTTCATTTCCCCATCAACACAGTGTTGATGAGGGAATCCCTTCCATGAAGCCATTGTGATAAGAGCCGCTAGCCCTAATCGTATGTAAAATCTGACAGGCTGGTTGCACCCAAGTTGATCGGTCAACCTGGTATATTTAGCCTGCCCATACATGGTTCAAATCTCGGCCTGTTTTTGCTGAACCTATGGCCGGCTTTAAACTGAAATGAATGCTGGATATATATATATATTACACTTTAGTATATAGCTGGCTTAAGGTGTATGTCAATCCTAAAATCAATAGATGGGGATTCCTTCCTTTGTTCCTTTTAATGCACTTAGGAATCCCTTGCATGTAAAAGCAGTAAAATGCCTGGAGATCCCGGCAATCCCCATCATGAAGGCCCACTTCCTGCTCCTTTCCGAGCACACTAAAAATTGGAGCAGATCCCTCCTAGTGTGATCACTTTGCCTTCCCACCAAAGAGCTACAGTGTACCTGTAGTCCGTCTGTTCCTGACTCGCTCTTTACAGCTTGAATTACAGCGGCTCCGAGACCAATGACTTGATTGGCTGCATCACTGTCATTCTCTGCTGTCGACACATCCCCTGCCCAGGCCTTCACAGTGACAGCAGTACTGGGACCTCCATTTCATTTCCGTCTTTGCCTCCAAGTCCCCAGAGCTTGGCAGAGAAGAAGGAACCTAACAGTCATGTGACCGCCAGTAACTTTTCGAAAATTTGGCATTTAAACGGTTTTATTTTTGTTTTAAATAGATGGCATATTCTAATGTCTTGAGTCTGCAATGGTGGATTTAATCTCCTTTGATTTCACAGACACTTTAACTTACAATAATCATTTTCCAGCAAGAGCTGAAAAATAACAGCCTTGTGGCTAAAAATAATCATTATTGCACATAACGCATGTGTTAGAGTTTTTTTTTTTATTATAGGAATAATACAAATGTAAAATAGAGAAAATAAGAGATTTATTCTAAACCAGGAAAGAAAAAAAAAAGTAATGATTTTTGGAATACAGATTACTTTGTCCATTTACCCCTCATCAGAACAAGATGGCACAAGATATCTGTCTGGGCATTGCCAACGCTTCCAACAACTCGCCACTGGTGATCCAGCCTGCGTGTGGGTGGGGCTACACTGGGCTTGTACCAGGGAACACACTGGCTGTGCTTTCATTGGCTCAGCTGTGAGGATGTTCAGAACAATAAGGATACATGCAATCATCAGCGAGGCAAGGTGCAAAGGATGGCTGCTTTTAGTACCTTTCCACTTAGTAGGCCAGTTGTGTCTCCCAAGTCAGTTTGAATGCAGCGTTACCACGTTTTTTGGTAGTATCTGTCCCAAACCAAGTCTGCTGCACTCTCACTGGTGCTCATCAGACCAAGACCTGGTTGACTTCCTTGTGATAAAGAAGCAACTTACAAGAAGCCTCAAATTTATATTTTTAATGCTGCAAATGTTTAGTTGACATCCAATTCATGTGTGCCAGACAGTACAGGGAAAACCTGTGACTGGCACCTTAAAGGGGATTTCCCAGAATCCAATTGAACAAGAGCAACCTTCACCTGAAGAACGTTCCAGAAAACTTTCAGATTTTGTCCAACTTGTCATAGTTTGAGGGTTGTTAGAAGACTGTTGTGTAATTAGAGTCCTTCTAATTTGCAACCTGTGTACAAAACAAGAGACTTTAACAACTACAATCTGCCTGTCATTGTCGTAACCTACATTACCCGCTGCGTGTCACAGGCAGAGGTAATGGCGAGAGGTAACATCACTGTCAACTGGTGTCACGCAAGGCGGGTGATCCTGGGGCAGAGAATCATAGTTTTGTGTCTTCCTAATTGCTGGCAGCCCAGAGAGGACACTGATCTGTCTACATGGGAAGAGGTGAGAGGACGGTCAAGTTAAAAGAATTCTACACCGAGGAGACAATGCGCCAGGAATAAAAATGTGAAGAAATAAAAAATAAAAAAAATAGCCTCTTTCATCTTTTATTTAAATAGGTGTTTCATTAAGTCGAAGTGGCAACTAGCCTTCAGCAAAGTGACAAAATCCTCCCAAGACAATGCTTGCCGATCCCGAGATCAGGCTATAAAAAGAACTGTTAATTGCACAAATGGAGGAAGAGAGATCTTCGGGGAAAGAATAAAGATTCAGACACCAACCTAAAATACGTTGTGTCTGTATGAGGAGCACAACAATAAAACTTTTGTACGCTTCAATGTATGGGCAAGCGCTTCCATAAGGCTCATACAAAGATACTATCAGGTCTACAATAAGGATGTATACACCGCACAGAGATTCACACTCAACAGAGGGATACAGACATCTTTTACTCACTAAGCTTACAATCTAAAGGGCTGTGAAACAGATGTGTGTGCAAATCAGGATGCAGGAGTTGTCAAACGTTGAAAGTTATCAATATGGTCAAACACACCTTAAAAGCAGAACTAACCCTCAAACCTTTTATTTTATTTATTTATTTATTTTAAGCAAAGGAAGCGGACATCTTGGCCTCTGTTTAATCTGCAACTTCCATGGTGTGATCAGTTATGACATCAGCCATTGGATGGTTTGACAGTTTGGTTGAGAGCACAACCAATGAGAGTTACATTCCCACATGAAATATGAACAAAGCACATCCCTCTATAGTGTGTACTTATCTCAATTAGAAGCACTAAAGGGCCAGTTCACACCACAAAAATGCACTACGGAGCCATTCTGGATGAGTTTTTACATGTGCATATTTAATGCAATTCTGACATCTTTCGGTGCATTTTTTATGCATTTTTGATGCATTCCAGATGCTGTTTTTCTCCTTCCTGTACTGAGGTTGGTGCATTTTTGACACGTTCCAGTGCATTTTGTTTAATTTTTGTGTTTTACAGTGTTCCAGTACAGTACAATGCAGCATGTTCTACTTTTTTTCTGGAACTGGAATGCTCCGATGTGAACTATCCCATTGGAAACCATATAACCTACTTTTCGTGTGTTTTTAATGCAGAAAAAGAATACACTGGACTGCAGGTGGTGTGAACTGGCCCCAAGTGTAATCACTGTCCGTTGCTTTGTTCCTCTGCCATCAGAATGAATCACTTCTGACAAGTTTTCCTGACACCAAGAGAAAAAAGGTGACCAGGCAGGACACATCCTTTGATTGACAGCCTCAGCTCTGTTCCTGTGTGCTGTGTGAAGGGGGTGTGTTCCTTCCCTCCAATCAGCTCTCAGAGCTCTCCTCACTGAGCTCTGCAGAGAGTAACTTCAGCTCTCCGCCGCCTTTTTTCTGAACTGTCAGAGAAGATGTAAATTCAGCGCTTTGAATGGATGTAGAGAATACTGCAGATAGACAGATACAACTTATGTAGGAAGATTTGTTTCACCTCTGTGCATCTCCTGAGGCCAGTCACTTTAATGGGTATATGTAAGGGCATACAACCACTTTAAATTGAAGGGATTAGTTCTGCTTTAAGCATTTTTTTGCCGAAAAATATTTTTATATCAGGCAAGAATACAACATTAAGGCCTCATGCACACTGCACTTAAAAACACACCACTTTTACATGTTTTTGGTGTTTTTATTTTAGCCTGTAAAAGCACCTCTGTGTAAGACTATGTGCCCAGGCGTATTAGAAGAGGAGCATTTACAGATCAAAAATAAAGGGTCAAAGGTGCATTCAAGAGAGGCACTGAAGAGCAGAAAAAAATGCTGAATGCGCCTAGGTGTCAATGCATTCCAATGTCCAGAATTTATATTCAGGCTAATGGAATCCATTAACACTCAAACGCTTGACGCACCTAAAAGCGCTTTAACGCATATAGATACCATTTTTTTTTAATCAGGCGTTCAGAGGGGCTAAATAGATGCTCTGCATACATGAGGCCTTACAGACCACCCAACATGGTTGCCAACCACTTATATGTCTCTGGGCTCCCAATTATGAGATCACCTGGAATTCCTAGCTCCACCCTAAATCAACAATTAATACAAAGCCAGATATGGGGAGGGGCAGAGACACAAACTACTGCTGGAAAATCTGGCCACGGTGGGAGAGGTAGAGACGTACTATCATGGGGATTCTCATTATCTCACAAATACACACATTACTGCAGGCAATAGTCACCACTGTAGAAGGGGCAGAGACAAATTATTGCGGGGAACATTCCTCATCGTAGACAGGGCAAAGACAAAGAAATATCATTGTGGGAGATGCAGAGACAATATGCTGCAAGACAGACTATTATGTGAGGGGCAAACAAATTTCCTCATTGTAGAAGAGACAGAGGCACAAATTACTGCAGGGACATTTGGACATTCCCTTATTGTGAGAGGGAAAGATACGCAAACTACTGTGGGGATATCTCCCCATTACGGGGGGCTAACAGGAACAGGGAAATCTCAATGTGGATGGGGCAAGAGAAGAAAACTTGTCAAAGGGGGGGCTGAGACACACTACTTTGGGGGAAATTATTCCAATGTGGAATTTAAGGATTGGGAAGGAATTACATTTTTTCCCCTGCTGGAGAAAATTGGACCGGTCTTTATATAAGGTTTTTTTTTGCCTTCACCTGGATCAAGGGTGGGTACAGGATTCTGTATATGGAGTCTGCTTATTTCTCAATTTTTCCATTGTTTGAACTAGATGAACTTTTTTTCAACCACGAATTACGTAACTATAAGGAAGCGGTGAAAACACATTTTTGGGGGGATTTTTGCCTTGTGATGCACCTCAAGTACCTAGCCAAAACTGAAACGTCAACTTTTCATGGAGTTGGCTTTCAAATAACAGAGTTATTATTAGGCTCTTCAATCTTTAAAAACAGACATACTAGCCTACTTACCCAATCTGTTAAGGAAGATGAACGCTCTTTAATTGGCGGGCAAAAAGGGTCATGACTATCACTGATCAGCATAATAAGGCTGAAGTCAAGGTCTGATTTGAGTAATATTCCCGGCTATTTGAACGAGCAAAAAAAAAAAAAAAAATGAAAGGAATGCTTTGCCCGTCACGATGAAACGCATAACCCCACTTTGATTAAGTTCCTAGTTTACATCTTGTGCATTAATGGAAGTACACACTTTCATCCGAGCTTTTAGCCCTGGTCAGGCAATTTCCCGAACTCCACTTTCATTTGTAGCCTCACTTATCCCTGTGATATTTTCAGTTCTTCCATAATCGAATAAAACATTCAGTTAGCTTTCTCGCTGCATTAACACGTATGGCAGGTGGTCATTGTTCACCTTCCACACTGCTGCCGCCGTTGTTCAGTAATTATAATGCCATCAAAAGAGGGAAAAAACAATGCGCTGGTCTAAATCCAGCAATTTATGGTTCTAATGCACCTAACAAATAGAGAGCATTAAGTTTTTTTCCTAGAAAAATAGGTACGCGGGCCCTGGGAGGACGCCAGCAGCCGCGGCTGTGAACCCATTGTTCTGGGCTGACGTGGGCCAGAACCCTGCCGACATCTAGTGAAGATTATATCAGCTGGAGGTTGGGACGGGAAAATTAATTAAGCAAATGCGACTTTGGAGGGGGTCCAGTCGTATTATTTCTCCTCTGGACAACAAAACAAGGAGAAAATGAAATTTCACAAAATGCAGTTGGGTGATCTTTCAGGCCGAGGATGGACAACACTGTCATCTCCAGATAACCACTGGATTCAGGATAGGTGAGACAAATAAAATCATAGGTTTGATTCAAGCATCAAATGGCTGCCATTTTATTAAGGAAATAGATGACGTACATGCTGTACGATTCATCTTAAGAACCAGCAATTATAGCAAAGAGAAATATGAAATGCATAGGTGACTTCGCAGAGCTGAGCAGCAGCAGCATTCTGGGCTTAGGCCTGTTTTTGGTGTCACTATTTTTGGAATTACTGAGACAAATTTCTACATTCATGGATCTCATCCATTTCCTTCAGCTTAACATGCACCTCCAACTAAAACAGGCAACACACGTCGTAACATGATTGCACAATCTATATGCGATTTCCTTTACATCTACCAGAAAACTATGTCTGCACATCTCTTGTGGCCATTATGAGGGGCTCCCAGTATCACTGCACTGAGTTCCTGGGTCTGTACACCTGTGGTGCCCATTATAGTGTTATTCCCAGATTGTAACAGGAGGAGCTGTAACACACCAAGTTGGGTGGCAACACCTTATTGGGGGGGAGGTTAGAACATGCAAAGATAGGCATGGGCACACAATACTCTAGAGTGAAAGAGCATAAAAATGTTGCCAGGAGATGTATATATATTGCTGTTAGATTCCTCAAAAGCTATAGGAAACCAGTAAGCAACTCAACCCAGCCGTAGCTGAAAAATCAGATCTTGTGAAGTGACCTGCACTGCCCATTACCACTGTTCCCTCTCTGAGATATACAAAAGGCAAAGCTGGATACAACAAACACCTTTGCTGTGTTTTCTAAGGCTGCATTTACACCTGAGCATTTTCAGCTCATAAAACCGCCCGAAAAACTCCTGAAAAACGCCCAACAAGCAAAATCCAATTCATTTCAATGGCACCTGTTCACATCTAAGCGTTTTGTCAACTGCAGCAAAATGCCTGAAAAAAGCCCTAAGCTCAAAAAAGAACACAAGCTTCTTAGCGGCAGATTACAAGGGCTTTTTTCTGCTTTTTACATTGGTGACCTGAACAAAATTGTGGCAAAATCGCCTTTAAAAACCTGCGACTTTGAAATGCTCAGGTGTGAATGCAGCCCATGAGTAAAGTACTATACACAGTCTTGTGGTTTAAGTCAGGGGCAGAAAACCTACGATCACACAGAAAGCAATGCCAATTTATCCCCAGTCAGCTTACAAAATTGATTGGAAAGCCCACTTTACGCATCTCACAAAAACTGGATGGTGACCATCCTTTGGGAAAGGAACTATCTGAAATAAAAATCTATCATACATTCAATTCATACACATGCTGTCTGGAGCACATTGTTCAGTTCGAACAAAATTATAAGCAACTAACTTTTCTTTCAACATTTTTGGTCCAAAATGGTCTGCTGTTGGGGGATTTCATCCCTTCGGTTCAATTAGCACACATGAATGAGTATAATCGGTTATAAGCGTTACACGAGTAAACTTTTACAGACAGCAGCCACATCATGGCAGAATTTTCAACAGATGAAACAAAACATCCAAGAACGGCCAGTTCCCGCAACACCAGTGTCTGCCAAAGCTGCAAATGATCAAATGATTCTCCTCCCTGGTAATTGTTTACCAAAATGATCCAACATAAAATTTCCCAACATCCAATAAAATGTTGTCAATTATTTCCAAAGGCTTGCAAAAACTTTGCATAAACTACCCAATTGATGTGGGTGACATCTGCCACATCATGAAAATCACATAGGACAATTAAGACTAAGACAAAACTTCAGGGCTCCGAAGACTTTAAAAAAAAAAAAAAAAAAAAAAAAAAAAAGTGACTATGGTCTATTTACTAAAACTGGAGAGTGCAAAATCTGGTGCCGCTGTGCATGGTAGTCAATCAGCTTCTAAGTTCAGCTTGTTCAATTAAGCTTTGACAAAAAAAAAAAAAAAAACTGGAAGCAGTTTGGTTTGTATGCAGAGCTACACCAGATTTTTTTTGCATGCTCCAGGTCTGGTAAATCAATTCCTACATAACGTAGATGCAAACCCCAACTGGATGACATTTAAGCCGGCCATAGACTGAGATTTTCTTTCCTGGAACCACGGTTTTCAGGAAACAAAATTTGCTTAATTCCGCCATCAACATCGTCAGTGTTGATTGGGGAGTCTTTTCTGAAAAAAGACTCTTGTTCTCCTGACAGGGGGAGCTATCTCTGCCGGGCAAACACACAGTGATTATTGCTAGAGGCTATAGCCGCTGGCATAAAGTCTCTAGAAAGATCCAACTGGCTGGTTGTACCCAAGTTGATCAGTCGGTCAGCTTGGGTACAATCAGCCTGTCCATACATGGTTCGATTCTCCCTTCTGAGCAGGACGAGATTCAAATAGTCTATGGCCGGCTTTATTTTGTTCTGTGCACGGTGTATCAAACAGTATAACAAGATGACTGCATTAGTACCATTGGGAGACAGTGTTGACACCCTATATCAGGAAATGCCTGAACAAGGACCTTAATTGCAGGATCACCAGCGTTTATTTTTATTAAAGCTGCAGATTTAAAAAAAATATATATAAAATTACATTAAAAGCATGTCAGTGCACGTGCGTTATATGTGCACTGTGGTGTGAATGAGCCCTTATATTCCTATATGAGAGTTCAGAAATTGGGTTTGCATCTACTTCGACAAAAAAACAAAAATCAACATCTTTTACAAACTATTCCTTTCTATTTTTTAATTGTGTTTTTAAATGCACAGTAAATAGTTACAAAATGTAAACATTTGGCGACACAAAAAATTGCAGACAAAAAAACTATAAATCAAAACAAAAAAATGTAAAAAAAATGACCACACTGACTTTATCATAATAAAGAAAAACCTATTTGGAGCTCATTGTGCTACCGGAGTAACATTTGGATCACCGGTTTGATGCGGCGCAGGGGACAGCGCAGTAAAGGGTAATGTATATTGTGGACGGAGTTGTTTTTGGAGATTATGGCGTCAGGATCTTTCGAAGACAGCAGCATTTTCTCTGCAACAAAGGGCAGTTCAATCAGAGTCCCAGGAGGACAGAGGCTGGGAGGGTCCTCGTCTTCTGGCTCTGATCAATGAATGAAACACCTGTTATATTGTAGATGTGAAGAACGCAGTAACAATGGCCAGAGGATGGGGGGGATGCACAATGAGGAAAAAGAGAAGACCAAGAGATAAAACACTTGCTCTCAACCTGCGCCAAGAAAATTATTCGTCCATCTACGCCTTCACTATGGACAAAGCAGAAGAAGGTAGATTGGTCCTGATGTTGTTTTGTGATGGCAAGCTCTGAAGAACAACAGATATTCTACTTAAAGGGGATCTCCACCTTTACAAGGCTTAGATATTCTACAAACATTTACTAATAAGCTCTCTGCATACAAGAAAAACCCTTTATTTGGAGTCAAGGCCCATGAAGATATGTGGATACAAAGAGAAATAATTGATTTGATAAAAGTTGCAGGTACATGCAAATCCCATTATGGTGAAACTTCAGCTACATTGCTAAACACACCCACCCTGAGCTCTGGACCCCCTGTTAGCCCATCTAAGCATTTGCCCCTCCCACCTCATTCAGAACAGCCACCCCATCTGTAAGCCTTGTAGTCACTTTCGGCTGGTGGGTGGCACTTTAGTGGAAAGATTTCAGCTAATTATTTTGACTTAAAGTGTTACTAAACCCACAACAGTAAAATAAGTCTGCATATGCAGTAAAGCATGCATGTTTTACTCACTGTGGAACGAAAGGGTTAATCCTTTGCATTCTGTATAAAGGCTGTTTGATCCTGTCTTTCTGATCCTCTTCTTCCACTGTCTCCAAAAAAAATAACCTGATATTTACAGAGCCAGGGGATGGGCTGCACATGCTCCGTTTGATGTGTATTGCTAGAGAGGTTGTTTTTTTTTTGTTTCCTGGGTGGGTGCATGTTATCAGCACAGGGCCAATCAGCACCATCCAGACAGAGGATCAGGGGAGAATGAAAACTCCCCCTACAAGCTTTAATAGGAACTGATGAAAAGTCACAAGGCTACTATATATACTGCTGATGAGAAAAAGGTATGTATCAGTTTATATTTACTAAAATAATTGCATTTCCATGTTCTGTGTTCTGTGGGAGATCAAATATAATGGAGATGCAGGTTCTAGGTTTAGTAACACTTTAAATGAAGAATAATCTATTTTTGTAGATTACATAGTTAAGTGAAGATTTATAGGTTTCCCTGGAGTAGAAACGGGTATTAAAATGAAAAACGGCATACAATATGGATGATTGGATTGTAAACATCTTTATTTTGCCACTTTATTACAGGATTAAAAATAGCTTGCAGTGAACTAAAAATCCCAGCAGGACTTGCTGGCTTTACAGTCGTCCATTTATTTTCCAAGCTTTGGCCCAGCACTATGGCCTGCTAGCAGATGGATGGACACAGCAAGTACTCGGACACTGAGCCATGCTCAGACTTCTAGTTCTCCACCAGGAGCTGATAAGCTCACTCTGTATAGCAAAGGGTGTACAAGATCTTGCATCCAAACCTCCATTAGGAATTATTCCCAGAACAAGTTGGATTCTCTACCAGCAGATGCCGTGGGAAAGGTGAGGACATGAAGGAACAAGGAAGAAACAAACAAAGCAATTTTGTTCTGAGAACAGGTGCACAAATCATGCAGAAACGACCACAGACTGGGGCTGGCGAACCAAAGTCAGGCTACGCCGGAGAGAGGAGGGTAACCTGCTATTTAATGTAATTACTGTGTTACAACATATAAATGGCGCTAAGTGCTCACGTTTACAATGTGTAGAAAACACAGGCTACTGACGAGACACGAGGGCTGCGCAGAAACACTCTGCCTACATAAAAGGACCAAACAATCGCAAGCTGCCCAACCGGTCACTGTGGCTAGGGATAACGCCACAGTGGTCACATATATTAACAAAAAGGAAACAAGAGGAAAACTCCTCATTCTACAGAGAGATGAGGGACCGAGGACAATACACTGCGTTACAGCATGTCCCTGACACAGGGACATGACTCCCCTTCTATCCCCTTTACCCCTAATAACGTCCCTGGCCTCATCTTTAGTCCCATTTATAGCAACCATAACCCCGATAATGTCCCTGGACTTTCCTCTTATCCCCTTTATATTATCCTTTACCATGATCATTTTCCTGGATTCACCTCCTGTCCCCTTTATATTATACTTTACTCCAATAATGTCCCTGAACTAACTCCATATCCCAATTACTTACCCCTTTCCTGGATTAGGTCTGCGGAACTAGCGTCATATGCTTTTTATATAACCCCTTACCATGATAATGTATGTGGACTCTTCCCTGACAATGTACCCAGACTACCATTCTATCAAATTTATATTATACCTTACCCTGGCAATTTCTCCTGTCCCCTTCATATTATTCCTTACCCCCAACAGTAAGGACTAACTTCATATGACTTTCATACTTCCTAGCCATTTTATATTATCCCTTACCCCTAATAATGTCCACCTCCTATCTCTATTATCCCTTATCAAATAAAGAAAGAGAATGGCAGCAAGAAATAAGAAAAAAAAGAAATGGAGCACCTGCAAGTGATTTGGAATACTCATTCTTTTGTAGAAGCCCAGCAGTGCCAGAGAAAATCAGTTAGACTGATCATAGATGGATTTAAATTCAGCAGGGATAATCTGACTTTCAATCCATCTATGGTCATCCCCATTTGTTAGAAGTTGATCTAATATTGGACTCGTTGTAAATTTGTGTTCGATCAGCACTGCAGTCAATTGGCTGCAGCACTGATCAGTGTATTCTGGCAGCAGAGCACCCGCTGTCAGAATACAATGACAGCGAGAATGACTCCTCTATCCAACTTAGTTGTGGTGATGGGGGAGTCCATTCAGTTATTTCCGATCAGCCTTTTGGCTGATTGGAAACGCAGATCTGTCTATGGCCAGCCTCAGTCACCAGACAGCACCAGCAGAAGATCTGTCACTGAGAACTCAATGTGTCAGTACAGTTCCCTCTATACACTCGCGCCTTCAAGCTGCTGATTGGATACGAGATGATGGAGTTGTGTGTGTGTTAGTCAGTATTATTCTTCATAAAGGGTTGACTTTTCCCCAATATGTACAATCATGCAAACAGTGCTAAGCAGGGTTCCCACAAAAGCCACCTACCCTTACCACCAACCAATCAATTTACCCCTTTAAGAACAAACGTCATTACTTCACTATAGGTGACTCCTCTTGGAAATATCTCACGTTTGGCTGATTAGTATCAAATTGAGTCAGACACCATCCTGAGTGTTAAGGAGTCGGCATTCAAAAACGAGAAAGGCATTTTCCCCCACTTTACAGGCGGAATAATTATCCGCTTTGTTTCTATATTGTGTGGGTTTTTTTTTTTTCCCCCGGCGTACAAAAATCCTTCTACTTATCTCAAGGCTACTTAGAAAAACAATGGCAGCCGCCGTTGCCTGTAACTTGTGCGAGCACCTGATTCCAATTATTTTTTTCAATTGCTAATTACTATTCATGCTGTCGAACGGGGCCGTGCCAGGTGCCAAAAAAAAAAAAAATCCAGTGTTCTATTGAGCCCATATAAAGGTATACAAATAAGAATGCATGCGTTCCATGGGCAGAAGGAAGCCTGTGTACCGGAGGTATTTGCTTTATTTGAAGGAGAAGGCCGCAATGTGAAATGGTGTAATTCGGATCCGGCGAGCGACGCTCGTCCCTCCCTCTTGCCGCGCACTCCTCCGTAAGTGCCTAAGCGTCCCGCTTATCAGTCACTCAAACTGACTTGGCTGTCACTAGTGCACAAAGCCATCGCGCCGCAGCCAAAGACACCGGTAGTTTTCTCTTCAGAACGAAGCGAACACATTTTGACTGCTCGTCATTCAATTTGGCGGAGATGCATCCATAAAGGAAAAAACATCCTGAAGACATTAGCAGAATGCGCTCTTCCATGTGTCGGGGTTAAGCCCTGATTAGAACCCCCCTATACACACACACACCGTTCTGTGTCAGGATTTGCACTGTACTCTGAATGTGACACAGAAAGCCGGTAATCATCATAGTGGCAATACAAGGCATTGCTGAGACTTTCACTGACATCCATCAGACCTTCACTGGAAATTCAAAGATGACAAAGCCGGTTCCCACATTATTCTTCTGGACTTTTTGGCAAAATGTAGAAATTGCTAATAAAAAAGTTTTAGGAGTCAGCCATCTTGAGGCCGTGTTTTGCATTTGGCTCTTTGGAAAAACAAGTAATGCAATGCTTTAAAAAGTTCTAGGCATGTAACAGGAAGTTCTGCTTCTGTGCTCTACAAAGAAGCCATTACACATAGTGCAGTTCCACCCAACATCATCAGCTTTTCTTCCGGTTACTCAGGAAACCTGCACCATTCCCAACTCATATGCAACCTTCAGTGCAAGAACTGATGCATCTTGCAATTGTAGAACAGAAATTTTGGATACGCAAAACTCAGATGGAAGGAAAAACAAAAACGAACAATCAGGGATCAGAATTTTGCAACTGCTGACATCCCGACACAAAAAAACTTTTTGTAAGGGGTTGGATCCAAACAGAAGACCAAGTCCGACTAAATTCCAGGGTCTAGAGGCAGCTGAACTTGGAGGGACAGCTGATTGACATGCAACCTGCACTGCCATTAACTTAATCTGCATTCCTTGCAGCAGTATTCCAGGCCTGAATAAGAAGGAGTTCTGAGCCCCCAAAACACGCTGGATTTATGATCTGACTTCTTGTAAAAAATACATTTTTACTGGACCTGCGACTCGCTCATCCTTTGACATCCTGACAGGTTTCAAAGCTAAAACTACACACGGGGATTATCTCCCACTACTGACCGATTACTAACAAATACAAAGGGTTCAGTCACACAGTGGCACCGTATTAAGGGCTCATTTACACTTGTGGTGGGGGAGCAGTAAAACCCAGCTGCTGAGCTGCAATTGTACCGCCCCTCAACTGCTCTCCTGTTCGTACAGAGGTAGAGACCAAGGGTGAACACATGCAGGAATAATAGCCCCAGTCATGCTCAGAGGGTGGTAGTGATTGGGTAAATGCTTAAAGTGACTGTAAAGTCTAATCTTTTTTTTTCTATTAAAATAACAAACATTATACTTACCTGCTCTGTGAAATGGTTTTGCACAGGGCAGCTCGGATCCTCCTCTTCTCAGGTCCCTGGCTGGAGCTTCTGGCCCCTCCCTCCTGCTGAGTGCCCCCACAGCAAGTAGCTTGCTATGGGGACACCTAAGCCAAGCTGCAGCTCTGAGTATCCAGCCATTCAGACCCGGAAAGGCGGTTCGGCCTGCCCTCTCTCTCTCCTGATTGGCTCACGAGTTTGAGTGATGGCAGTGGGAGCCAATGGCGCCGCTGTTGTGTCTCAGCCAATCAGGAGGGAGAGTCCTGGGCGCCCGAGGCACTTGTGGACATCGCTGAATAGAGATGGGCTCAGGCAAGTATTATGGGGGCTGCCGCACACAGAAGACTTTATCTTAATGCATAGAATGCATTAAGATTAAAAAATAAAATAAAAATAAGTCTGACTTTACAACTACTTTAAGGGTCTCCCCACTTAGGCTGTCAAGGTCTGGTGAGTTGGATGCCGCTGATTGACAAGGGTGCAGGCTGAGGAAAGGTCTGCCCAGACCCAAAGCATGCTGCAGAAATGGGAAGAGCTAGCCCAGCTGCCACACACCTCACCCAGCCCATGTGGTTAGCAGGTAAAAGCAGCCTCAGCCAGACCACGTCCCCAACATGTTTTGCCCCACTACTGGGCTTAATCCTGTATCCACGATTAAGCCCCAGTACGGGGCAAAATACGTCAGGGGCATGGTCTGAATGAATCGAGCTGTGGCTGCTTTTAGCTGCTAACCACTCAGGACGGGTGAGGTGTCCGGCAGCCGGGCTAGCTCTTCCTATTTCTGGTAGTGTAAGGGGCAGCACTGCAGCCGTTCTGCAACTTCTAAACAACATGCGCAGTTGTTCAGTATTTACAGAAGAAAGCAAGAAGTGAGAAGGTGATACAATGCTACCTCATCACCTGTCAACTGTTCTCTAAAGAGTCATCTGAACGCGGATGGCTCTTCAGAGAGCAAAGCAAATGTAAATGAGCCCTAAAAGGTTCCTGTGTGGTATAATCTTTAAACTATATGTAAACCCAATCACTAAAATCTCTGAATTCATGTAATTTCAAAAATGAGTTTGATATTTTTAAATCTTCAGCTTTTATTTAAATACCTGGCAAGCCATGTCTACATGCACTTTAGTGATGGCTACATGACATTTCTCAAGCTGGGTTTCCTGATGGTGACAACATTGGACCATGCCTGTAGAATGTATCGCGACAACTTATAGTTGCCATAAGTCGTCAGTGTGACAGGAAAACAATGCAGAGGGAGACAGGAAGAGAGCGTTGTCACCCTGTAACAGAATTGTCTGAACAAGGACCTTCATATGGCAGGATCACCGGGGACAACTAATAAAAGCTGCACATTATTCACAATTTAGATTTGGGGTAACACATGCAACATGGGTTGGTGCATTACTGAGCCATTCATTTTGAAAGGCACTGCAATACACTAAGGCCGGGATCTCAAAACTGACCTTTAGACTTTAAGTGGGTGGGATTGTAGCCAGTGGGGGTAAAAAAATTCCCGGGCCCAGCATCAGTAAAAATAAACCTCTCTTCAGGTTTGGTGGTCAGGTACATAGCGACTGTGGTCATTAGGAGGAGGAATAGTGCTCCATCATTGGTATTGGGGGGGGGGTTGGCGGAGGAACAGTGCCCCATCATTGGTGTCAGTGGGAGGAACAGTGCCCCAAGCGCAAGATAAAGGCTAGCAAAGGGCCGCAGTGACCACTGACCTAAAGCACCTGTGTTGAAGTGTGCCAGAACACACACTAGTGCATTGCCATTACAGAAAAGGGTAAATTACTATTTTAGGTACACTACTGTATGTTAGCAGCCCATTCATTTTGAATGGACCTCCTTAACACAATGCATGCTCTCACGTGGCATAACCCGCAAAGAAATAAATAAACCCTAAATGATTGAAAATGACTTTTAGAACAACATTAACATGTTAATGGTTACATAATATTTTACGGATTAGGTTTAGATCTACTGAATTCACACCTATGCTTTTTTTATTCTAATCAACAGATACTCATATCAACACATATTAACACGTGCTGTCAGCGCTTTCAGTGTGTGCTGAAACATATTTCGTAACTGCATGTCAACATGCATTGAAGCATGTTGATTTACATCATATTGCGTTTATGTGTGTCATGGAGCTTCGATGTTCATTATGATGCACACTTAAGCTGGCCATACACAATACAATTTTCTTATTGAATTTCCTTTAGATTCATCTTCAGCTGTGTAGTACAAGGGCCTGCCTGATTGCACACAAACTGAAAGTGTTCAGATTTGACCTCATATTATACGGTTTTGGTAAATCTAAAGGAAATCTATAGAAGAAAATTGTATAATGTATGGCCAGCCTAACACACATCTTAACAGAAGCACTGAGATGCATTTTGATGCACTTCTATGTACTTCAATAGCAAACAATAATGCAAAGGTGCAGTTTGCAATGTATCAAACATGTAAAGGATTGTGACACCACTCTGTCTGTCATCTACACCCAAATACTAGAGGAACACGGCTCGCTGCTACGTACTTTTTATTTTTATACTTTAGCCATCATGATACAAAATAGTGGTTGGCTCTTCAAACCCTTTAGAGATTTGGGTCTTGATACAAAAGTTACAGAATTAGTAGAGAAAAGTCAAAAAGGCATAGAGCTGGAAGTCAGACGATAAACAGACACTTAGGCATCCTGCAATGTGACAAATGACGCAGTTATTAAGTGCTCTTTAAAATGTCATTATTAAGAAAGTCAAATGTTTTCAAGATGTCGCACCATTCCTGCGGCTGGACTTCGAATAACCACCCTAGAGGGAAAGTGGGCCTCGGGGCGGCGCCCGAAGGGTTAAGCCCACTGAGAACGATTTCCGCCTGTCTCTCTCCCACCCCAGTGCCTTTTGTTGTTTGATCGGAAGGGTTCCCAGGCATTTATCTGACTTACAGTGGAGGGCGGAGCCCCACTGATAACTGATAGCACATCAGCTGCGGCTCTGTGAGAAACAATTGTTCCCGATGGCTCCGCCGGCATTCTCAGTTGTTTGGGAAAAGGTTGCAGAGTCATGGGAAAGTGGCTGGGACAGAGGCTAAGGGGGGGTGGCCGGGCCCCTGGAAGCAGCCTGTCCCTGTGTTTACAAGATGCAGGAAAACAGCTGCTACTGACACAGCGTCAGCTGGGATGGAGCGATCTTCTTTTACCAGCTTTCTGGGTGTGTCTGGGCCTTATTCACCGCCCGCAGGCCCTCTCCCCATTCATCCTACTGCTTTCCTTACTGTACTCCAGGAGCCTATTGGATGGCTAAAAACATTTCATTTAACAAGGCTACCTCTCCCAAAAAAAAAAAAAAAATATATATATATATATATATATATATATATATATATATATATATATATATATATATATATATATTGGAGATTGGTGGCTTGAGAGTTCGGTCCCTTTCACATTGACTGACCGATTGGGTCCACCTGTCAGTTTTTCAGGTGGACCCGACTGGACCATCCATTGCTCTCTATGGAGCAGCAGATGTCATAGGGCATCCCCCCTTTTTACTTACTTGCACCCTCTTGGATCCAGCGCTGTGCCTGTCTGCAGTTCTTCTCTTCCTGCTGCTGTTAATCAAAGCCAAGAACGTGTCAATAGGCGCAGACAGGGAGCCCACGAGTGCTCCCATAGAAAGCAGCTCTCTATGGGGGCGGTTGGCAGAGGGGAGGAGCGCCGGCAGGGGACTCGAGAAAAGGGCAAGTATAGTATAGTAAGTGTTTGTTTTTTTATAATCAACCACTTTAACTACCTGAACTCAAAAAGATTTAACCCCCCCCCCCCCCTTCAAGACCAGCCCATTTTTTGCGATTCAGCACTGCATTACGTTACCTGACAATTGCGTGGTCATGTGCAATTCTTTGCGCTGTAAACAAAAAAAGACCGACAATTTTGGGGGAAAAAACCCAATATAATAAAGGGTATATTGATTGATATGAGCAAATGTTATGTCTGCAAACTGGGATATTTTTATTTCTTTTACTAGTAATGGCAGCAATCAGCGACTTCTAGCAGGCCTATGATATTGCGGCTGACATTGACACTGACACTTAACACTTTGTGGGAACCAGTGCCACCAATACAGTAATCAGTGCTAAAAAATATGCACTGTCACTGTACTAATGACACTGGCTGGAAAGAGGTTAACATTAGGGGCAATCAAAGGGTTAACTGTGTGCCTAGCCAGTTTTTTTCTAAACAATGTGGGAGGTGCTTTTACTAAAGGAAGACATGTACCCTAGTCCATGCTTTGCAGGGACACAGGATCCATGTCTTCCCTCCTGACAGAACGGCGATCTGCCTCTCTGCTCGATCAGCGGCGGACACCAAGTTTGTGGTACCTGCCACTCTGCTCCTGCTGTGATCACAGCAGGAGCAAGCACTAAAACTGCTATAGTGTGGCCCTGAGGAGGTTAAGTGATGAGGACAGCATGCTTAAATCTGACCTCCAGCCTTCCCTTCAGTCTTGCACAGCTTCTTCTCCTGTACTGAAATGTCTTCCTGATTTCACTGCACACTGTGAGCTTCTCAATCTGCATCAAAGCTGCTACAAGTCAGACAGAGCCTGCCTCATTTACTGGCTGGAGGATGTCCAGCATCATCTAGCCCTTTCCTCCCCACCCTGGCCCACCCTTTTATTCATTGGATTTCAGTTCTTTCAATAATGGAGGCTCAGCATCATATGTGGGTATTACCTTGGGATGCAAGATGCTGTGATGTTTTCAGATGCTATGTGCAGCACCTGCCACCAGCCATGACCTGCCTGTATTGCATAGAGAAGCACAGAGACCCAGTGATTACATCACCGGGTCTAAAATAAAGGTATCATTTAACCCTGGAAGGCAAACTATATATTTTTTCAAAAAGTAGTTTTTACCTCTGAGCTTCTTTATCTTTCCTAACCTAAAGCTGCTAAGCTTCTTATCAGGCATTATCTGTGCTTATTATGAGTGATGATAATAAATAAAAGCTGTAATGCATAGCCCAGCAGTCTGATCGTGTAACACTGCGACTGTAATTCTATATTTACCAGCGGCAACATAATTACAATGGCTGGTTGTATTGGGATCTCAAACTCCCCATCCGTACTGCCCACCAACACAGTAGAATTTAGAGGACAAACCAGGAGACTCCTGGTCTGTGCCGCCCATTCTAGCCTGCTGGAATCTCACCCGCATGTATGCCCATTGAAGGAAATAAATGACAATTGCATGATGGGAATTATAGTTTTATACAATGGTGCTGCACAGTAAAAGGAAGTGATGTTGGTGCTTTCTCAAACTCCTTCTTGCTGAGCTTGCTGCTTTTTTCCCATATCCAGTAGTGAAGTCACAGACATTAAAAAGGTGATTTTTAACAAAAACTACCATATGTAAGTGTGAACTATAATGCCGCGTACACACGACCGGACTTTTCAACATCAAAAGTCAGACGGAATGATTCCAGCAGACCATTCGATCGTGAGTGGGCTGCAGTGGACTTTTGATTTGCAAAAGTCTGACAGACTTTAGAAATGGAACATGTTTCAAATTTTTCCGACAGAACTCCGCTGGACCCAGTTCCTACTGAGAAATCTGCTCGTGTGTATGCTAGTCCGACGGACAAAAACCGACGCGAGGGCAGCTATTGGCTACTGGCTATGAACTTCCTTATTCTAGTCCAGTCGTACGTCATCACGTTCGAATCCGTCGGACTTTGGTGTGATTGTGTGTGGCCAAGTCCGCTCATTCGGAAAGTCCGTCAGAACTCTGTCAGAACTCCGTCAGAACTCCGTTGAAAGTCTGTCGGACCTAGTCCCTTGAAAAGTCCGGTCGTGTGTATGCAGCATAACTGTCAAACATGCTTGTTTTTTACTGCTGCACTATATAATATAGTAGTGTATAGTATATAGTGAGATTTCAAATGACCTTGAAATTCAGTTCTACCTTTTTTTTTTTTTTTGGATTGGATTAAAAATATATAATAATCATAATAAACAACATAAAACAAAAAAAAAAAAATTTGACATACACAAATGGAAAGCTCTATCAGATAACACAAGACCTTTTCAGATATTGTGGTAGATTTACTAAAGGCAAAAAGATTGTGCACTTTGCAAGTGCAGTTGCACTAATTTTCCCCAGAGATTAGTGAATGTGGTGAAGCTGGACTTTGTAAAGAATACCCAATCAGCTGCAAGGAAAATAAAGAGAAACAACATCATTGCTTGCACATGATTGGACGATGCAAGTCAACTGAGCTTCACCGGATTCACTAAGCCATTCTCTCTGACCAGTCCACAAATGATATCTGATGGAGAACAATCATCACACATGATGAAGAAAAGAAAAAAAAATCAAAAATGGGTTCCAATATTTTGGTCTTTTCAGTTTTCAAGAAATAAAATGGGTCATATGAGAATATTTTTGAATTGCTCCCTTACAGCGTTCCCTCCCGCTAATGTTCTTACTACACAATGACAATGCTGAGGGAGAGAGAGAAAAAAAAAGTTAATGAAGGAACCTGGCAGGGGCCGCACAGAGCCCCCTTTGTCTGCTCCTTGTAGAACATAATCATTCAACGTCAATGTTCCATGAGGTGAATTACACCACTTCCTGAACAATAAATTTCAGCCTGTTTATTTGAAACTCTGGGTTTGTCTGAGCCGTGGACTGATAGATGGGGTCTGCCAAGGTGAGGGCCCGGCACAACAAGGGCCCGTTCTGTTTCTACGGCTCGTTTCTTTTTTTTTTCACGGTTTCCGAAGAAAAAAAAAAACTTTCAGACCCGGGTCTTTGAAAAACTATTTAGGTTCTGCTCCGGTTGGTAGGCTGACCGCCAGGAATTTCCTCATTATGAGCCTAAAGGAAAACATTGCTAACAACATTCTGATTTACTAACAGGTATGTGCGTTTGATCACGTGTCAATGTTGTGCGGATGCACGATCTACATTTGTGAGTTTTATCATTAGTTTGTGACTAGGCTATAGTAAATATGTGCTGGATTTACTTACAAGTATGGTATGCTATCAGATGTACACTCCAGCTATGCCGAGACCTGCTGGAAATAAAAACGTGGTTTTCTCCAATTTATTTTTGGGTCTACCTAAACGCCATTAGTATTTTATGTGCAAAACAACCTGGAAAAAACCTCACATATATCGTGACATGCAGGTTAGATGGTCACATTTTTTTCAGTTTATTTAAAAGAAAACATGGGGTGCACATTCATATGCGCACCTTACAGAAATCAAAGTCATAACAACTACATTAACCAAATGTTCAGTGAGCACAGCAAACGAGGACAACACGTACGCAGTGCACATTAGTGAACAGATGGTTAGATCTAGGTTCAGAGATTGTGAACATTCGATCACATACACGGACATGTCAATCAACTGGATTCTTGCACTGTATCAAGAGCAAAGAGGCCTCCAAGATTCGTTTTTTGCAAAACTTTATTGTTCTGCACAGTTACGCCTCACCCAGAACATCCTCACTGATGCATATCACCTGGAAAGAGCTTCATTCTAGCAAACAAGCTGCACCCACATTCAAAGATACCGGCAGACACTGAGCTTGGAAGCAGGGGCTGTGGCCAAAATGTTCGCTGGTGGTAAATTAATCATTGTCATTTACAACATATGGAACTAAAAGATTCACCTATGGTGAATGTTTGCTTGTGTTTTGGACAAACACACCCAAATGTGCAGGAAAAGGCGTGCCGTACATCTTGTGAAAAAAAATAAAAATAAATCACGCTTTGTTAAGATGTGAATGCAGCCTTAGCCTGGGTTCACACTTGTGTGGTGCAGGACACCGCATGCAATTGGGACAGGAATCACACTGCATTACTATTCAAATCATATGCAACACCCTCCCAATCAACATTATTTTTAATCTTCATGCTGCTAGAATTAGTAAATGGATAGGAAAGTATATCATACTTACTTTTTTTTTAAAGTGACTGTAAAGTCTTTTTTTTTTTTTTTTAATAACAAACATGTCATACTTACCTGCTCTGTGCAGTTGGCTTTGCACAGGGCAGCCCAGATCCTCCTCTTCTCAGGTTCCCATCTGGTGCTCCTGGGCCCTCCCTACAATCGAGTGCCTCCACAGTGAGGCGCTTCCTATGATGACACTGGAGCAGAGTCACAGCTCTGGCTGACTTTGGACAGCAGAGAGAGCCAACGGCGGCGCTGCTGTGTCTCAGCCAATCAGGAGGAGTGTCCTGGACAGTTTAGACATTCATGGACATCACTGGAGAGAGAGATGGGGCTCGGGTAATAATTAGAGGAGTGCTGGGTTGGCTGCTTCACACAGTTTTTTTTTATCTTCATGCATGAAGATAAAAATAACCTTCTGCCTTTACAACTCCTTTAAAAGTGGTTCTCCCCCCTTAAGTGGAAGTTCCACTAATCTGATCCCTCCCCCCCTCCGGTGCCACAATCGGCACCTTTCAGGGGGGAGGGGGTGCAGTTACCTGGATCCAGAATCCAGGTATCTGCACCCACTTCCGGGACAGACCACTGCAGATGCCCGCCCCCCCCCCCCCCCCCCCCCCGCGGGGTTCTGGAAAACACACAGTTCCCAAGAAACAGCGGGGACCAGCAGAGACGCGCAGAGCGACTCGCGCATGCGCAGTAGGGAACCGGGCAGTGAAGCCGCAACGCTTCACTTCCCGATTCCTTGTCAGATGATGGCGGCGTGGGCAGCAGAGAGATGAGCGATCGCTCATCATCTGCCACCGACATCACTGGACCCTGGGACAGGTACCGTATATACTCGAGTATAGGCCGACCCGAATATAAGCCGAGGCCCCCAATTTACCCCCAAAAAAACTGGCAAACTTATTGACTCGTGTATAAGCCGAGGGTGAGACATGCCTGTCCATCCCTGTGTGTGTGTCCGTCCATCCCTGTGTGTCCGTCCATCCCTGTGTGTCCGTCCATCCCTGTGTGTCCGTCCATCCATCCCTGTGTGTGTGTGTGTCCATCCATCCATCCATCCCTGTGTGTGTGTGTCTCCATCCATCCATCCCTGTGTGTGTGTGTCTCCATCCATCCATCCGTGTGTGTCTCCATCCATCCCTGTGTGTGTGTGTATCCATCCATCCCTGTGTGTGTGTGTGTCTCCATCCATGTGTGTGTGTGTGTGTGTGTGTGTGTGTGTGTGTGTGTGTGTGTGTGTGTGTGTGTGTGTGTGTGTGTCCAGCCTACCTGTGTCCCGAGCCTTTGTCCCGAGCCTCCGTCCCGTGCCTTGCCTCCTTGCCTCCGTCCCGTGCCTTGCCGCCGTGCCTTGCCTCCGTCCCGTCCCGTCCCGTCCCGTGCCGTGCCTTGCCTTGCCTCCGTCCCGTGCCCTCTTCGTCGGCGCCTCGGCGGCCATTGTAAAATTCAAAAGCTGCGCCGCCGCCTTCGCCTGTGATAGGCGGAACACTGAATTTCCCAGCAGCCTGTGTTCCGCCTATCACGGACATCGTATCATCCTCGTCCGTAGTACGAGGATGATACGATGTCCGTGATAGGCGGAACACAGGCTGCTGGGAAATTCAGTGTTCCGCCTATCACAGGCGAAGGCGGAGCCGGAGGCGCGGCTTTTGAATTATAGAATGGCCGCTGTCTGTCTGCTCGACACGCTGATCGAGCGGGCAGACAGCGATGACTCGAGTATAAGCCGAGGGGGGCACTTTCAGCCTCAAAAAAGAGGCTGAAAATCTCGGCTTATACTCGAGTATATACGGTAAGTGTCAATTTATTAAAAGTCAGCAGCTGCAATATTTGTAGCTGCCGGCTTTTAATATTTTTTTTTTAAGGTGCAGAACTGCTTTAAAAACTTTTTTTTTTTTTTTTTTTTTTTTTTTTACACATTTCTTCAGTTACTTCCTGGTTTCTTGCCTAAGCAAATTATGTCATACATCCCAGGAGTCTTCAGGAGAGGAGAAGAGGAAGAGGAGCTTTCTCAGAAAAGCATTCTCCTGCATGCACGCTTGACCTAAGGGCAGATGGATCCCAGGAAGTAAATACTACATGAATCATCTGCCCTTACCCAAGATGGCAAGGGCCAGAAATGCTAGGGATTGTTTTTTTAAAGTGATTTCTCAACAAAATAAAGCATGAAAACTTGGATGGATGTGGGGAGTTTGCTTTGAATACTAAAAATTTATTAAATAGTGTTTTTGGTTTGTGGTGCTCAGATGCAGTGTAGTTCCACTTTAAAACATACACTGAACAACACATGCGCAGCTTTGTCGAAATTCCTAGCACACGGAATGCCTGCGCATGTGTAGGATTATGTTATCTCGCACCAGTCATGATAGCTGAAGACTAGCATCCAGACCTGGCAGGCTTCAGACTATTGGCGTAGCGATAGGTATTGTGAACCCTAGTTCCACTTTAACGCTGCATTTTCTAATGACATGAAAAGCCCACAATGCAAATGTGCTTAACGATGTCCAAGCTTTAGAGAGCAGCCAATTCTCTTTAAGGCAAGGAGGAACATTTTTTTTAACCCAAAAAAAGTAATTTAGCAAAGCTGACATGTACCCTGCTGATTTACAGGAAGCGTGGATTCTAAGTGATGCTCTAAAAGATTCCAAAAAGTCAAAGCAACTCCCACTCCGCACCTTACTTTATATAACACACTATAACAGTAGTTGTCAATTTACAAG
The DNA here is from genome assembly GCF_037356315.1 of Lithobates pipiens. Classification (NCBI taxonomy): domain Eukaryota; kingdom Metazoa; phylum Chordata; class Amphibia; order Anura; family Ranidae; genus Lithobates; species Lithobates pipiens. Next base: position 476,085,566 of record NW_027507903.1, read on the forward strand.
GTATAGGGGGCCTCAAATGTGGTCCCTGATGTCTCCACAAGGCCAAATATAATATTTATTAAATGTATTGCTACAGAAAAATGTCAGACTGAAGACTTGCTAGAGGAAGTAGTCAGAGAATGTTTTACAGGAATGGTTGGAGACTGTGGACATCTAACATGAAACTGCTAGAGATCATGGTTATTAAAAGCACCTTTACAAATCAATCCTTGCACCATTGACTGCTGGGGCCCTCAGGCCAGATCTCAAACATCAAAGGTCTGCATGTGTGCCCCAGGCCACAGGTTAGGAACCAGGACACTAGAGTCAGGACAGGCACACAACAACTTGAAGATGTGCAGGGTAGGGGGCGCTGGGATTTGTGGTTCCTTCAGAACTCTAAACAATATGGGTGAAGGCAGCCAATTACAGCACAGCAAGGAAGATGTAACAAATGATGTCTTACCTGGATTTGTTGCTGCAGTAAATTGATTTTATGCTGTTGCTGCAATAGTTGTTGCTGTTGTCTGGCAATCTGGGGAGAGATTTAGATTCAGGTTATATTTGCCTATCACGCCTCCAATTAATCTTTTATCGCTTCCATCAGCTCATCCCCCTTTTGTACCACTTGTCTCACCCTATTGGATTATAAGCTCTTATGAGCAGGGCCCTCTTAACTCTTTTGTATTTTATTGTATTGTAACCGTATGGTCTCCTTTTTATATTGTAAAGTGCTGTGTAAACTGTTGGCTCTATATAAATCCTGTATTATAATTATCATAATCTGTGGGGGAACTATTAAGAAACACAAAATGCACAACACAGGGCGGAGGGAGAGAAGGCAGAAAGTAAGAGTGATAGGCGCCTTCTGTCTCCACTCATTTTCTCTTGAAGTTAGTTACAGAAGCTAAACGCCTGACAGTGCTGTTTCAGGTCCTAGAAGACAGTGATGGCGCTTACCCAGGATACAGAGTTCAGGCAGAAGTTAGGAGGTGGGAACCCTATAGAAAAAGAATTGCTGGCTCATAAAGGGTGTCTTTCTCCCTCCACTTATTGCTTAGTGAAAGATTAGAATTACAGAGGGAGAAGGCAATGAAAGCTGTGTATTCACATTACAAATCAGTATAAAATGTATATGTCCATGTGAAAATTAACTTGGGTGAAGGCTGGCGGGCTTCTTATATCTGGGTACTCCAGAAGTAAGATTTCACGTCTGTAGTTTTTGGCTCCATTTCCGCCCCCCTTGGGGTGTTCCCACTCCTACTGCTGCAGAGCCCCTCCTAATAGCCACAGCAAGGGTGCAGACACTGGAACTTTGTGTAGAGGTCTCACCATCATCCCTTAGACAGGGAAATATTAGTTCTGGGTGGAGCAAATCTTTAAGGCATGCCACATGCAGCTTTGGAAATTTGGAGGGAGATGTAAACAGAAGCCGCTGCTAAGGGATGGTGCACATCGAGCTACTACCTGTCTGGTCACAAGGGATATTGATTGAACCTCCCTGCACGGTAGGGGTCTTTTTACATAGCAGGACACCGTGCCGACATCCAGGGACATGGGGTCTGACAGCGGATATAAATCGATTGCCAGGTCTCACCTGTTCTTGCTGCTGTTTGGCCAGCTCCATCTGCTGGCGCTGTTTCTCCATTTGCGAGGCGGCCAGTTTCTTCTGCTCATCGTGGGCTGCCAGCAGCTGTTCCCGAAGACTGGTCAGCTGATTGATCATTGCCATCAACTGCCGCTCCTTCTCTGCCAGGCTCTCAGGGGTCCCTATGGGGGGGAAAAGAGGGGAGAGTTAAAGGGACTGTCCTCACATACTCAAAGTGTCCCTGTCCCTCGCACACAAACGCAGACTAGTTCTAAATTAGAAAAAAAAAAAAAGTTCTACACTGAATGAAACTGGAGTACCGCCACCACTCCTCCTACCAGTACCAACACCACTCCTAATACTACTGTGAATACTATTACTACTACCAGTACTACCATTATGATTACTATTACTACGAATGGTACTACTACTACCACCACCACTAATACTATTACTACTAACACCATTGGTAATAGCACTATTACCACCACAATTAACACCACTATTATCATTACTATAGTACTACCACCATCATTACTAATACTATTACCAATAAAATCATTGTTAATAGCACTACTAGTACTACCACCACCATCATTACTAATACTATTAACAATAAAACCATTATTGATAGCACTACTAGTACTACCACCACCACCATCATTACTAATATTACCACTAAAACCATTGTTAATAGCACTACTAGTACTACCATCATTAATAATATTACCACTAAAACCAATTGTTACTAGCACTACTAGTACTACCATCATCATCATTACTATTACCACTACAACCATTGTTAATAGCACTACTAGTACTATCATCAATGTCATTACTAATTTTAATACAACTACTGCTACCACTAATACCAGTATTACTACGGATACTATTTTGAATATTACTACTAGTGCAAAGGAAATTCCTGGGTACTTTTAATAACTAAACACAGTTTATAAAAATATAAACAAAAACCAATTACTTTGCATGCCTGCTGCACCTTTTTGATACATATGTTAATGCTTTTAATAGCTTGTACCAAACACTTACATAGAAATAGCATAGATTTTTTTAATTAAATTTTTTTGTTTGTTTACATTAATTTACTCTGAGTTTTATTTTTTATTTTTTTAACCAGGTCTAAAATTTTATGGAACACCCAAAAATGATATATTAGTGATGTATCATCAGGTTAATATACAACTGGCTGCAGTATTGCCCATCACCAGTGTTTACAATATGTTATGATACTGAGTGATAACTCAATATACAATATCTCCTATATATTTCTGGATGACTTTCTTCATCCGTCACGCTTTATATTTGCAATTGTTCATTTGTGTCTGTAAACTCGAAATCACAAAACAACTTAGAACTTAGAAAGATATAAACAATGCTCAAAGCATGTAAAACATTCATTTTTCACAGTCTCTCCCCACTAGGTGTCAGCACTCAACTGAGGACCTTTTATTTCAGCATCAAGCAGGAAGATGAAATACATCTAAATGCATAAAGACACACACACCTGTATATACCTAGGGGAATAAATCAGGACTATATCACAAAATTACTACAAGACAACAAAATCATATTTTTCTCCATTTGTAAAAATGCATTATATTACACACACAATATAATAATTTTCCATATTCCAATCTGGTGTAATAATCTACAGTTGCCATTAAGGATTAACACAGAAGACACATTTTCCTTTTTCCAGAAGTTTCACAAAACAGTTTTGCTGTCTTTTACAAAACCAGAGGAGCAAGTGACAAGAAACGACACTGACACGGGTGACGTTTGTTACACAATCTTTAGTGCCAATAACATCCCGCACAGTATCCATGTATGAAAGTCACTTTTTCCACCGTACTCCCAGACACCCTCCGCTCTTGTCTGCCGTACAACAAATTCCTACTTTCTACGCTGAAACATTCAAGGTACAACAGCGGGATTCTTTACTCAGAGCAGAAAAAGAAGGAAATTTGTCCCAAAAATGTTCTGTAGTCTACAAATGGATTAAACAGACTTCTAAGGCTGTGTTTAGTCATTAGGAAAAACAAGCCCAGTAAAGGCAAAAAAAAAATATTAAAATATTTTACATTTTTTTTACTTTCATAAACATTTTCCCGCATTACAAAAACAATTAACTTTGGCTTCTGAGCTGCTTCACAATTTCCACTCACATTCAGTATACAAAGTCCGGGCAAGTTTAGTTACCACACAAAATAACTCGTTTTGGAAGAGCAACAACATATCTGAAAGGACAGTTCTGAGCAAAACCACCAAACTGGCGTTCTAGTGGAGGTTGGCTGATGGGAATATATTCTGGGGGAAATCTCACCATTATGGGAGGGGCACAGACACAAAATACTGCAGGGAAATGTCATTACTGTGGGAGGGGCACAGACACAAACTACTACAGGAAAACACATTATGGGAGGGGCAGAGACACAAACTACTACAGGAATCCTCATTATGGGAGGGGCAGAGAGACAAACTACTACAGGAAACCTCATTATGGGAGGGGCAGAGAGACAAACTACTACAGGAAACCTCATTATGGGAGGGGCAGAGAGACAAACTACTACAGGAAACCACATTATGGGAGGGGCAGAGACACAAAATACTGCAGGGAAATGTCATTACTGTGGGAGGGGCACAGACACAAACTACTACAGGAAACCACATTATGGGAGGGGCAGAGACACAAAATACTGCAGGGAAATGTCATTACTGTGGGAGGGGCACAGACACAAACTACCGTACTACAGGAAACCACATTATGGGAGGGGCAGAGAGACAAACTACTACAGGAAAACACATTATGGGAGGGGCACAGACACAAACTACTACAGGAAACCTCATTATGGGAGGGGCAGAGACACAAACTACTACAGGAAACCTCATTATGGGAGGGGCAGAGAGACAAGCTACTGCAGGGAAATATCATTATTGTGGGAGGGGCAGAGAGAAACTACTGCAGGAAATCTCATTGGGGGAGGAGCAGAGACAAACTCACTACTGTAGTCAAGAAAACAACCTTTTTTTTATTATTATTTAACCTAGGAGTGTTTATGAATTAAAATCAATATTTTTAATTACCAAAAACTTAAAAACTGCCCAGTTGGAAACCTGAAGTAAAACAAGAAGGGCAAAAAAAACTGATTTACTCACTCCTGGCTTTCAGATCAAAGCGTTTTCACTCGATGAAGCCAAGGCAATATGAAACTGCTAATATTCTCATTTAAAGCTAAACTAAAATCTCTCAATCAACATTAACAATTTTGAACACTGTCTGCATTAGTAAATAGATAAGAAGATATAATCTATTTACTTGTTTGAAACCTTTTTTTTTTTTTTCACATTTCTTCAGTTGCTTCCTGATTTCTTGCCTAGGCCAAAATGATGTCCTACATCACAGTCCTGAGTCTTCATGGGCTTTTTTTCCTTCTTTCCTCTGGATGGAAGGAAGGAAGGAAGGAAGGAAGGAAGGAAGGAAGGAAGGAAGGAAGGAAGGAGGGGCTTTCTCACCAAGCAAACCCTCTTGCATACATGCCTGAACTAAGGGCAGATGGATCCCAGAAAGTAAATGCTACATATATAATTTGCCCTTACTTAAGAGGACCATTGCTAGAAATGGTAGGGTGGCGTTCAAGGTGATTTTCCAACAAAATAAAGCATGGAGACATGGAAAGGTGGGTGAGCTTGCTTCTATGAATATTAAACATGAATGAAATGGGGTGGTGGTGGTGCTCAGATACAGTTCAGTATTTAACTGAAAATATAATTTTCCAAGGAAAAAAAAAAAGCCTGGTCTTTGGAAGGAGACATTTCAGTATCCAAACATATCTGTGAAAACATGACGGTGATGGGACTTCAGGAGGAAAGCTGCAGTGATTGCTCACCCGCTTACTGAACAGAGGTACTACTATTAAAACCCATCATGAAAACAAAAATACATTTTAAAACGTTTATTTCATTCCACTGCGGCTGTGAAAGGGCCGTCCACAGCGCTGCTACTGTTTCCATTCACTGTTAACCACCAAAGACGGAGGCGATCTCCCCGCAGATGAAGTACAGGCCTGTTGATCAGAATAACTTTTATAGAATACCCAATATACAGAACTTTTATAGGATCTTTTTAGCTACATTTACAGCTCAAAAAAAATAATAATTCACTCTGTTCAATGTGCAACTAAGACTGACCACTTTTACTGTAAGCCATCACATGTTCCAGAACTGTCTGGGGATGGGCAAAGCCGCCACCGACAACCAAACAGCGATTAGGTCGGCTTGTCTGAAATGTAGCCACCAAGTACATTTTGCATGCAAATTCCATCTCAAAATCAAATGAGTTTTTCCAGTTTGGAGCAGCGAGTCCAATCCTCTGTACTGCAGCACCCCACAAAATGCTGACATTCAAAACAGCAGACTTTAGAAGTTCCCTCAGTCTATTTACTAGTCAAACTTCAAATATTAAAGTAGATATAAACCCAATCACTGAAATCTCACTGAAGCATAATGTGTTTAGTTCAATTTTTTTTTTTCGTTTTTCAGTCTTTTTAAAATATTTATCATTAAAATAATCCCTGATGATCCTGCCATGAAGGTTCTTATTCAGGCATTATTGGGTGATGACATTATGTCCTTGTCTGCCAATACTGTTACATTGCCACCCTGCCACATGCTCATGCCGACACAAATTGTACAGACATGGTCCACCATTATTACCATCGGAAACCAGGAAGCTGGTCCAATGCAATAATGTGAAGCAATAGCTGGACCTAGTGCATATCAACATGAAGTGGCAGAAAAGGCCAACAGGAGACCAGCAGCAAGGAGATGAGTTTAAAAAAAAAAAAAAAAAAAAAAAAAAGAGATAAAGCATTGGACATGTAAAAAATAAAAAGAATGTGAGTTCCACAGAATATTAGAGTCCATTGCAACAGTATAAAGCCACCATGTTTTGGGGGCTCAAAGCTCCCTCTTCATCAGGGTTTAAAATGCCATCACTAAGAGTAAAGCTGGACAGAAATTTCTGGCCAAATGTGAGTACACACCAGTCAGCCACAACATTATGGCCACCTACCTAATACTGAATAGGTCCTCCTTTAGTCGCCAAAACAGCCCTGACCCGTCAAGGTATGGACTCCACATGGGAAGAACCCAAGGTTTCCCAAAGCACCACACATGCCGCCATTGGCTTGCTTTCTTTCCATAGTGCATCTTTGTCTCATCTCTTCCCCTGGTTAGCAACGTACCTGCACTCATCCATTCACATGACGTAAAATAAAATGCGATTCGTCAGACCAGGTCATCCTCTTCCATTTCTCCATGGTCCAGTTCCGATACTCATATGCCCATTGTAGGCACTTTTGGCTGTGAGCACGGGTCAGCATGGACACCCTGACCGGTCTGTGACCACATAGCCCCATACACAACAAAACTGCAATGCACCGTGTGTTTTGACACCTTTCTATCAGAACCAGCACTAACCTTTTTCAGTAATTTGAGCTACAGTAGCTCTTCTATTGGATCTGACTACACAGTCCAGCATTCGCTTCCCATGTGTATCAATGGGCCTTGGACCACTTATGGAAGGTCCTGATCACTGCAGACTAGGAACATCCCACAAGAGTTGCAGTTTTGGAATTGCTCTGACCCAGTCGTCAAGCCTTTACAATTTGGCACATGTCAATGTCACTCAAATCCTTGGGCTTGCCCATTTTTTCTGCTTTCATCACATGAACTTCATAGGCAACATGTTCACTTGGTGCCCAATATATCCCACCCACTTTCAGATGCCATTGTAATGAAATGTTCACTGCTATACATTATACCCATCATTCTTATGACTGGTCTCTGTAAATGTCTTTCCATTTCAGATCTGTGGACAGTTTTATCTTAAACTACTGCTGACATTTTAAGCCCTGATAAAGGTGGAGTTTTGAGCCCCTGAAACACGTTGGTATTATTTTATTGTCATGAACAATAGAAAACTCACGGATAATTATTTTTTTTAGGGTATACATCTACTGTAAAATTAGCAGGGTCGATTCAAAGTCCCTCCAGGACTTCTTGTGTTGCCCCTTTTCTCCAGAACTTTCTTTCACTCGCAGTCAGTCATCAAACCTTCCAGATTCCAGTGTATGTGTGGATAATAAATGGATCAAAAACTGCAGCTAAGCCGAATGACCCTTTAATCCTCTTCCAGAAAATCCTAGTTCACACCTTCGTGTTTTTTGCAGAAACGCACTACTGTTCATTCATAGTTTCCTATGGAACACATTCACCATCTATGCTTTTTTTTTTTTTTTCAGCTGCTGCATTTTAGGAAAGGGTCAGGGACTTTTTTTTTAAAACGCAATTTCGTCAAAAACTTGAATTTCTGTTTCAATAGACTTCAATGGAGAAGCTGCAGAAGAGCACGTAATGCTTTTTTGCCATGTTTTAGGTTTTTTAATCTGCCTAAAAACAAATTGGTAAAAAAAACAAAAGCACTGCAGAAACGGATCAAAAGCGAACTGCATAGGTGTAAACCAGGCCTAACTTGTTCAAAAATGATAATCTAATTTATTGGAATGCATCTTGTTGCTATACACCGTACCATCTAAAACCCATGAGGGTTCCGTTACATCATGGGGGAACAGGATGAGTATCCTGACATTCAACATGGACCCAGAAAAGGACCAGTGATGTGCCTGCAGAAAGTGACATTTAGGACACACAAAGAAGTGCCAGTCCGATCATCAGTAATGCACAAGGGGATTCCCCGAGCTGCATATAATGTAATGCTACATATGGGAGCAGGCATGGCATCGTTTAGGGTGTTGGGTACCAGATACAGCTTTATATTCGTTTCTCAGACATGTTAAAGTAAACCTGTCCCGACAGAAATGTGCCTGCTTCTACTGCCTACTTCTAACAGAATTCCTTCAATGTCATGTTTATCCTTTGCTTCACAGCCATTGATGTGAATGGAATATTCAGCCACTGAAGCCATCCTGACCTGTGTACTTGCTCCTAGAAATTAAGCCAGGGACGACAACACCACCCAGATCCCTAGCAGCCTCTGAAGTGGTTACAATTGGCAACAGCTTTATTTCCATTAATTATAAATCCACGCAGTAATTTTAGTAACAGATAGGTATCCACCAGGCCAGAGTTCTTCTTTAATCACATTTTTCTGGGCTCTTGTCAGCGGGGCCCATGAGCGCCCAGGAAAAGTTTACATGTCGGGCCTTCAGGGGAGTCGGCGATGTGTGTTTTGCGCGGTGCATCTGACGGTTAAACCTTTTACGCGGCGATGCGGTCAGCGGCCCGGTGTTTATTGCTTAAAAGCCTGTGTGAATAATTACAGCCCATTGTGTGTAATTGTGTTAAAATGGAAAAAATGTGCCCAGGAGATGGAGGGACACGGCGGACGGTGAGATATATTGAATTGAGATTTCTTGGAATACATTGACCGATTGACTCTGGCTCCTCTAATTATGGGGCAGTTTTTTCCTCGCTCACGTTCGGCGTGCAGGGGTCAAACACATTAATGTAACTCAGACCGAGGACCCCGCGCCCGCGCCGTATTAACGTTGTACAAATATTGAAATGTATAAAATGAATCCTGAAATTAGTCCGCGACGTTAAATATATTATTAGTCGCCGCTCCGTAACTTTGGAACAATGTCAGGCGAGGAGAGGGGAATAGCTGCCATGTTTGCTCGTATGAAATTCAAGTGGAATCCTAACTAAATGACGTTTAGTCTGCTCTGGACACTGCGGATCAGAAACAATTGCCATGCTTTAATCTGATTTGATCATACAACATTATAGAGAAGATCATTTTCCATCCTGTTTTCTCAATGCTGCTGATCTCCTGCAGCCGCATTGCAGCCATTTCGTGTATACACGCACTTTAGTGATGGCTGCATGGCACCATGTAAAGTTCAAGCTGCACATTTTATTATTCCTCAAATCACAAAGTGCTTTTTTGACACCAGGCAAGCAAAATGAAAGAGCAAGGTTACTCAGATCTATCCTATAACAAGCTGATACGTCTCCCTCTTGAACTCACAATATGGGTTTAGTCTTAGCTTGTAGTCATACTTCTGACTAAGCCATATTAAGGGTGAAACGCGTCAGTAATAGCAATGCTGAACAGGTGAAGGATAAGTGACCCTGCTTGTTCTTTAGTTTGCTTGCCTGGTGTCAATAAGGAATATTGCAGCTGAAAGAAAAAATAAAAAAATAAAAAAATAAAACGGGGTTCAGCTTGAACTTTGCATGGTGTGAAGGGAGACGGCAGATCCTAAAATGTGGAGTCACTGCATGGAATCCACGTGGAGTGGTGCCACGTATAAACGTTTGGCATTTCTCACAGAGGATTGCACACTGGGGACAACAGTGGACCATGCCTGTATAAAATGCGTGAACACCGATAGTCCTCTCTGGAAGCCCATGTGATGGTGGACAACTCGCGAGCAAAAAAAAAAAAAAAACAGTAACATTATCCTCTATAATCCGCATATTAACCCCGCAAGAAACATAGGTTTAAATTCAAGGGACGATCCATCGCTGAAAGGATTAGCATTCCCATAATCCATCACTGCCCTCCATAACTCGCTTTTCCATCGTCCTTTTTTTCAGATAAACAGCAAATTTCCTTTCTGTCTGTGTCCCTAAAATGACAATTGCCACCATCACTGGGTGAAGCCTTGATAATGATAGCGGAGTGGATGGACAGAGGACCCACTTGTCCACTTTGAGGCTGGGCATGTGATTTGTGCAAGTGAAATTGTGATATAGCAATTTGTGATCATTCACTGCACACAGGGGATCTCAATGGCTGCACACAGGGAGCAACGAATCTCAATGGCTGCACACAGGGGATCTCAATGGCTGCACACAGGGAGCAACGAATCTCAATGGCTGCACACAGCGAACAACGAATCTCAATGGCTGCACACAGGGAGCAACAAATCTCAATGGCTGCACACAGGGAGCAACAAATCTCAATGGCTGCACACAGGGGATCTCAATGGCTGCACACAGGGAGCAACGAATCTCAATGGCTGCACACAGCGAACAACAAATCTCAATGGCTGCACACAGGGAGCAACAAATCTCAATGGCTGCACACAGGGGATCTCAATGGCTGCACACAGGGAGCAACGAATCTCAATGGCTGCACACAGCGAACAACAAATCTCAATGGCTGCACACAGGGAGCAACAAATCTCAATGGCTGCACACAGGGGATCTCAATGGCTGCACACAGGGAGGAACGAATCTCAATGGCTGCACACAGCGAACAACGAATCTCAATGGCTGCACACAGGGAGCAACAAATCTCAATGGCTGCACACAGGGAACACCGAATCTCAATGGCTGCACACAGGGAACACCGAATCTCAATGGCTGCACACAGCGAACACCGAATCTCAATGGCTGCACACAGCGAACACCGAATCTCAATGGCTGCACACAGCGAACACCGAATCTCAATGGCTGCACACAGCGAACACCGAATCTCAATGGCTGCACACAGCGAACACCGAATCTCAATGGCTGCACACAGCAAACACCGAATCTCAATGGCTGCACACAGCAAACACCGAATCTCAATGGCTGCACACAGCAAACACCGAATCTCAATGGCTGCACACAGCGAACACCGAATCTCAATGGCTGCACACAGCGAACACCGAATCTCAATGGCTGCACACAGCGAACACCGAATCTCAATGGCTGCACACAGCAAACACCAAATCTCAATGGCTGCACACAGCAAACACCGAATCTCAACGGCTGCACACAGCAAACACCGAATCTCAACGGCTGCACACAGCGAACACCGAATCTCAACGGCTGCACACAGCGAACACCGAATCTCAACGGCTGCACACAGCGAACACCGAATCTCAACGGCTGCACACAGCGAACACCGAATCTCAACGGCTGCACACAGCGAACACCGAATCTCAACGGCTGCACACAGCGAACACCGAATCTCAACGGCTGCACACAGCGAACACGGAATCTCAACGGCTGCACACAGCGAACACGGAATCTCAATGGCTGCACACAGCGAACACGGAATCTCAATGGCTGCACACAGCGAACACGGAATCTCAATGGCTGCACACAGCGAACACGGAATCTCAATGGCTGCACACAGCGAACATGGAATCTCAATGGCTGCACACAGCGAACACGGAATCTCAATGGCTGCACACAGGGATCACGGAATCTCAATGGCTGCACACAGGGAACACAGAATCTCAATGGCTGCACACAGGGATCACGGAATCTCAATGGCTGCACACAGGGAACAACAAATCTCAATGGTTGCACACAGGGAACAACGAATCTCAATGGTTGCACACAGGGAACAACGAATCTCAATGGCTGCACACAGGGAACAACGAATCTCAATGGCTGCACACAGCGAACAACAAATCTCAATGGCTGCACACAGGGAACAACAAATCTCAATGGCTGCACACAGCGAACAATGAAACTCAATCTCTGCATACAGGGGATAATGAATCACAAATACTACACATAGGGAACAAGGAATCTCAATTTCTATGCATAGGGAAAAATGAAACATAGCAGGATGATTAATGGGTGACTGAAGTCAGCACAACTTCAATTTGCTCACTAAACTAAGTAAAAAAAAAAAAAAATCCTCTGCAAAGTTAAATTCCTCCTCCCAAATTATGGTTGCAGCCTTCATGCACCTCCCCCACCCATTGCCAATGCCTAAGACATGTTATAATAGAGGCTGAAAACACTTGGTGTTTCTTTTTCCGTCTCTTAATTTCCACAAACACAAGTCCATTTTGCAGGGGATGACAACAAATGAGGGGCAGTGTGGTGTTGGAATAGGTTTAGCAACTTCTTTGTGACTGTACAGGCTAAATGTAGATTTTGTACTCTCTAGAGTTCCTCTTTAAAGAGTAGCATCCTATTTACAATATTTATGGATGAGCCGCCATGTACAGCGCACTTCTCACACACGGCAGAATTGATGGATCATAAATAACACTGATAAGCAGAGGAAAGCAGGTAATCAATACGTGTGATTAATATCAAAGCCTGTCAGGAGATTCCAAGGCTGTATATTCCGATGGTCCCCAGCAACAGAGATTAATACCGAAAATAATGTCCTGAAGAAGATTGTTGTGTCCAATTGGTTCTGACACAAATCACTTCTCCAACCATGTGACCCGTACAGAACCACCAACTAGGACAGGGTACAGGGGGAAACCATTGCTAGAAATGCTGGTTTCTAAATCAGTGACACAAAATGATTCTGATCAGGGGAGTCAGGGAGAATTTGCAGGTCCTGTTCTGCATGCTTGGCTTAGGCTAGCGATGCAAAGTATCAGCGTCAGAGGGACGGTAAGCCCCCTTTTACACTGAATGCAGCTTTGAAATAATGCAGCTTCACTTGAAATCCCACTTAAATCCGCAGGTCACTGCGACTTGGATGACATCTGTGAAACTTCATGCACAGATTTCTATGTAAGTCGCACCTGAAATCGCCAAAAATAGCGCAGGAACTTTTTTCTAATCTGTGCGGAACCGCAAAGTCGGTGTTGCACCGATTTGAACAGTTTCATTTCTGACAACAGGGTGCGACTTGTCATCTGTTTAGGACCTGTCAAAATCGGTGTGAATGGCAACTAAGTGCCAGGCAAGTAGTATTTTCAAAAGTAGAAGTTAGCAATGACAAATTCATATTTCTTTAGGGAAAAGGTTATAAGGCTCCATTCACACTTATGTGACTTGGGCTGCATGAGAGTCACATGACATGTATTTCAATAGAAGCTGCACAAATCTATGTGTGTTAACGTTGTAGAGACTTTAAATAGGTTTCTGCACTAATTTGATGCGACTTGAGTGCCATAGACTGCCACGTTAACTCATGAAAGCCGCATCTTAATGTTAACAATGTAACAGTTTTGCAATAGTCAACAGCCAACGTCGCATCCAAATTGCACCCATTTAAAGTTGCATCTAAGTCGCAATGGAAATTGCATAGCATTTGAGTCGCACAAGTATGACTGGAGCCTTAGGCGACGTTCACAATGGCATTAAAAGCAGGCGTTTGAGAGGTGTTAAAACTGCCCCTCAAATACCTTTGATAATGATACAATGGACAGCATATAGTGCTGTTCACACTATAAAAAAAATATGAAGCGTTAGCGTTGTGTTAAAACTGAATCTTCGCGTCGAGTCCGGAAGAGTTTGAAGCCTTTCAGCGTCTCCCATTCAAGTCTATGGCAACGCTTCCCAAACGCTCTGACAGGCAGTTGCGGGGCATTAAGATTATCTCATTTCCTGTAATGGAATAGGAGTTTGTTTTAACACAAGTTAACGCTCATGGAACGCTTCTAAACTGCCCATAGAGTGTTTGGGGAATGGTTTTCCTCATTAACGCTATTAATACACCAGTCTAACGCCCATACCAAAGCTCATTAAGCCAGTCTAACGCCCATACTAACGCTATAGGAGCATTTGTTAAGCATTAGAAATGTAGTCAAGTGTGAACAAGCCTTTAATGCTGTAATAATAATTAGAACCATTGTCACATTATCTATATATGATACACATGGACAGATAGTACTCAAAATAACAACAACTTACAATGCCATCCACAACTCTACCCCGAGCGTCATCATCAACCTCATCTCCAAATTCCATCCCCTCTCTGCTACTCCCAAAAACCTTCTGCTCTCTATACCCCTGGTCACCTCCAGGGCTTCTCCAGGGCCTCCCCCATCCTCTGCCACTCCCTACCCCAATCTGTCCATCTTCATTCTATTAAACTGCTGTAAACCCATCTCCTCAGGGTAGCCTAACCCACCACTACATAAGAAGTGAACTTTTACTTTGCCCATCATCTTATCCCTCCACAGATTGGCTCGGTCCATTTTATTTATAAATCTTTGGTAATTCACAATTCGTTTGCACCCTTCCATTTGCCTTTTAGATTGTAAGCTCTCACGAGCAGGATCCCCCTGCTATATGAACTACTGGTGCTAGATATATAGATTTTATCTGCCACGTTAATCGATTTGAATAGAGATTGTTTAATATAAAGTGGAGTCGTGTTTCTTCTCCATCAGTCTGTTTGTAGGACAGTCTGGTGGCTGGGTAAGGGATATATGGCAGTCTCATCCAATCAGTGCAGCGTCCCCGTCCATAGAGCAGCCCCTACAGAGCAATATCTTGTAGCGGTCCGCTGACACAGGTGACAGTAATCCAGGGACACGGTAAGCGTGAACCAGCCGAGCACTCGCCGGAGATGTTGAATTGTTTGCCTAACTGGAAACAGCTGCCGCGCGGATTCAACGTTCACCAAGCGAGGTCACGGAAGGCCGGCGAGCTGCGTCGGTGACGAACAATTATAATTTAAAAAAACGCCATGGCCGGTAGGTGTAGCCTCGCCTGCTGGGATTTGCACGTCGAGCAAGCCAAATTCAGTAAGCGCCCGAGCACGCCGACAGCGGCGAGAGCCACAAAGGCGTCCTGTGTGTGTTTCTCGTGAATAAATCGGCTCGCTGTGCCGCAGACGATGACGCTTTTATTTCACAAATTAAGAGTTTCTGGCTTTCTACAATCACAGAGAATTTCTATTGTCTGGGGGATTAATTATATACGATGCAGCCGGGCGTAACACGCAAAATGTATTAATTCAGTGGGCTCTGCAAATGTTTACGTCCACAACTATTAAACTCTCCAAACAAAAAAAAAAAAAAAAAGTATAAAATCTCTCGCACATTCTCCCTTTGAAAAACAGCGCAATTTTACCCTCAGATATTCACTTTTAAAAAGTCCCAAAATGATACCAAACTGACACTCCCAACGCTGCTACACAGCTGCCAACATTTCCACAACAGTTACTCCTTATGCTCGTGTTAGGTACAGGTCAGTTTTTGGGGGGCAATCAGTGTAGCCCCTGTACCTTCAAATCCCAGACAGGGCCAAACCACCCAAAAGTGAAGTTTTATATCGAGCCCCACCTAAGTTTCTGACTCTACTTTTGGGTGTTCCTGCTTCTCCTGTTACATTCTCTATAATATAGAATAAAAGACAGCCGGGGTGGTGGGAACCATAATGGGTACAGCAGGTGTACAGGCCGGGGAACTCAGTGCAGGGATGGTGGGAACCCCTTATAATGGGCACCGCAGGTGTACAGGCTGGGGAAATCAGTGCAGGGATGGTGGAAACCTCTTATAATTCGCACAGCATGTGTAAAGTCTGGGGAACTCCATGCAGGGGTGGTGAGAGCTCCTTATAATGGGCACAGCGAGTACACAGACCCTGGAATTCAGGGATAGTGGGTCCATACATACTGAGCAATGCACCAGTGTAATAACTCCAGGTATTTACTACCTCTCAGAGATCAGAGTACTCCCCCTTACATAACCTTCATCTGCTTTTTCACTTCACTTCAGAAGAAGCCAAGAAGAGGGTCAACATCTACTTCCAGGATTGAGATGCCAGACCCAGAGATGACACAACCATGTAAAATGTTGGTGTCTATACAGTTAGTGGCTCTGTTCACAAATGTCTGACACAGATCAGCCCCTGTCACAGCCTCTCAAAGTGACAATATTGTAGTCTCACCACTGGGGGAGGAGGAGACGGAGGAAATACTTTCACTTGCAGCAGACTGATGACAAAATCTCAGCCAAAGTAAAGTCACTGACTGGAGATCAAGAACAGCTTTTAATGAGAGTCTGAAAAATGATACCGTTGCTGTATATTGTGACATGTAATTCATGCAGACCTGTAAAGTTACGGACAGGTCCACAGAGAGACACAGAAGAAGCTGAAGTGGACACTCTTCCACCATTAAGTACAGATGTGTGACTGACATGAATGAGCCATTGTAGGAGGGAGGGGGTGTCACAGCCAGCACAGTTGTCACCCCTGCAGGGGGTCGAACACCCTTGCACTAGTGAGCCGTAGTGTAAACCAGCGGCATGCACTCACACTTGTGGGAGGCGAGGGGAGAACTTTCCTTACACAGGCTCCTCAGCATTGTTCCTGCTCACCCAGATCTGACAAGGCCTTGGTGCGCCAAGCCGAGCGGAATAAATCGCAGGAAGGCTAATTTGTCTGGAAGGGCTGATAACTTCACAAATGCAGAACGAGTTAATCTATTTATCGCCAATTAGATGATGGACTAATCCCCTTAATAAAACCCCCGCCCAGGTGAAATCACAGCCATCCGATACCATTTACTTCTTCATTATCTAAAAATAAATGCCGGGTTATATCCTGTCTGTCCGCACACCTAAACTCTGCACATTCTGCAACATCTGCATCCAACCAACACGACTGGACTGGGAAAGCAAAGATAGAAATGCTGTTGAAAAGAAAACACAAAAGAACTTGCATAGTTTTGGGTGATGTGTATTTTCAGTTTATATTCTGATTAGGAGATGCAGAGGGAAAGTTGCAATTCATAAATACGCGGCAGCAGAGCAAACATTTCTAATGGCTGATGTGGGAGGGTTTACTGCTGGATGAATGCAACTGCAGTGTGTGTAATGGCTAGTCTGCAACCTTGGTATGATTTACAGTGCATTACTGGGCTGCAGAAGGAGAACCTTCATGGTGGGATACAGACATTCTACACACTTGTCCTGCACTGCTGGGGGTCCTGGGCTTAGTTCTAAGTGTTTACTTTTTTAGCAGGATATCAGTCTCCCGTACAAACAATTCATTAAACATGGGACTATGGGAGGGGGGTGATTAGAGTGTAAACTCCTTTGGTGCAGAGACAGATATGACTGGCCCAGTGTTCTCTGTGCAGAACTTTGGAATATGTTAAAGTGATAGAAATGTATAATAATAATAATAATGGTAGTACAGTGTGCGACTGTGGGGAAGACTAGAGTGTAAGCTCCTTTGGTGCAGACAGATATGACTGGTTCAGTGTTCTCTGTACAGCACTGTGGAATATGTCACAGCTAAAGAAATTTGTCATAACAACAAGTGTGTAACTGTGGGAAAGAATGTAAGCTCCTCTGGTGCAGACACTAATGTGCCTCGCTTAGTGTTCCCTGTACATCACTGCGGAATATGCCAGAACTACCGGTATATAAATGTATAATAATAATATTGTGTGACTGTAGTGGAGTGGAGTGTAAGCTCCTCTGGTGCAGAGACAGATTCAGTGGCCCAGTGTTCTCTGTACAGCACTACTGAATATGTCAAGGCTATATATCAAATAAATAAGACTATGGATATTTACAGTGTAAGCTCCTCTAACACAGACAGTGCCTGCTCTATATGCCCTAAAGTTTGTTACTGAAATATAAAATAATATAAAAATGCTCGATTCAGTCGATATCCACTCATAAACTAAATATCAGTTTTGGGTGATATGAACAGTTGTGCCATCTTACACCCACTGCGCCCCTCTGGTGTACGGTGCAGCTCCTGTATAGGCATACTCCACACTGGCCACTGTCAGTTCTCTAAGGTTTAAATGTGTTTTTCCGGAAATTCTCAACTTCATCTGAGTGAAATGGAATTACTGGAGTAAAAATTGTGTTTTCGAGTCACTCTAACAAGAAGAAGGGCGAACGTGCCAAGGCAAACAGGCAGGCGAGAATACCTGGCTATGTGCAGGCCTTGCACAGAATGTCTTTGTTAGCAGTGTCGGACAGCTGAGTGTACACAGGCCGTGTTGTCTCACTAAATACAGCTGTGCAGCAGCTGAATCTGCCTTTGTGGGCCAGCGGTGGCACAAACTTCTCATTCTCCAGGCAGTAAATAAGCGCCCTTTGTGACCTGAGAGAACTCATGTCAAATTAATCTACCCCAGAGGGGAGGCCCGAACTGCATCCTGCCTCCTTGCTAACCCCACACAAACAATGGACAGTAATTGCCAGTGTCACGCTAGTCGGCAGGAACAATAAACCAAGCCTTGTTTTCACAGCTTTCTGCCAAAGCTGCACCCCACCTAATATCCGCCCTGTGCTTTGCCACCGTTACAAAACTGTCTGACGAGGGACAAATAAAAGGTGCTCTGTCCGAAAGGTATAACCAGACGCCAGAGAGCGCACCAAAACACCAGGCTCTGGTTACAGCTTTGTGGGGACTACCTAGAAGCAGTTTCAGGACTTCTAAAATTGGAGTCGATTAACCCACTAGGGATCGAACGTTATCCATACACCCCCCCTCCCCTTTTTTGTGTGTACTAAGCGTAAGAACATGCTTTAAAAAGGATATATATTGCATTCTGAGCATTGCTTCTAAAAATACTAGTTCCCTGGTTGCCAAACTGATCCTCTCAGTACATTTCAGTACCAAGTTAATGACCTGAAACAATTATTCAGATATGGATTCTGACGTTGCTCCCACTTTTTTTTTTTTTATATGCTTGTTCCAGGTGTGGGACACAGAAAATACTAAAGTCACAGACTCGTGCAATGGCCAGGCAACTAGCATTTTCTAGATTGAGGTTAACAATGGTTAACAATGGCAGCCTCTATTTTGTTTTCATGTCAGATTTCCTTTAAATCTGCCAAGCGGAAGCACCCCTGAACCCTTCAAAAGGGTTTTCTATCTTCTGAATTTCCCGCTGTCATAATTAGGTACAGCGCAAGTGTATATTGTACTAGGACCCTTGCACAGCACTTGGGCCCCACAGCAAGAGCCATAATGGACCTCTCAGTGATGCCTTTAGGGTTCTCAAGCAGCGGCCCGGCAGTGTTTGCCAGCTGTTGACTGTTTTCTTCAACATGACTGAATAGATCTGAAGAGGACACATCCCTGTTCCTGCTACATATGGGAACTCAGAGTAATTTTCTTCCGTCTGTCTACAAACACTAATCTTAACATTTAGAATCTGAACAGTTCTCCTCGCAAAAAGATATTACAATTCCCTGGAACTGCAGCAGCAAAGTGATAAAACATTTCAAACCTTTAGAAGAACTAGCACAGCATCAAACTAAAAATTGAAACAAGTCCCTCAGTGGAAATCGGCAATTATATAACAGTTGTGGGTGGACTGTTTTCTGTGAAGAGCCGAGAAGAAAACAATAGAGAGGAGAGAGGAAGAAGATGACAATAGACAATGCTCTGCGGAGAGGAAGAGCTGCGGATGAAGTATTGTTCAGCATTGGACTCCACAGGACAATTAGAGGGAAAGTATCTCATGATACCATGTAGCAAGGCCCGGCTTCCTCCTCATTCTTATCTAATGGACGCCAAACTCTTCTTCTCACCTTTTATGTCACCCAGGTTCCCCGATCCCATGGCCAGGAGCTTGTCCTTCCAGTCCTTCGACAAAAGCTTTTCAATGCTGGGCGTTTCTGTAAAAAAGAAGAAGACAAGTGTTAGTGTAAGAGTTCAGTACACAATGAGAATCACAGTGCTAACAAGGGGGGAGCAGAGGATCCCAGTCATCTCACAACGAATCAACCCCAAACCTCAGACTGGTACTACTTCTGGATCCAAATCCCCGCCCCCCACTCCTTCCTCCATTAGGTCTGATCTACAGAAGTAAGGCTAGCAATACATGGTGAGATGTCCTTTGTCCAGCCTTGTAAACCGAATGATTGAATCCGCACTGAATACCTGAATGGTGACGGCATCCAATTGGATGCAACCGCTGTTCAGCCAACAAATGTCCACCTTGTTCTATCAATTTTTTTTCATTGCCTTTTCTCAAGCCAGGTGGTGCTGGCAAGGCCACCCACAGCTTGAATTTTGTTCTATTCAGCAGGAATCTGCCAAAATGTAAACCAGGTATAGCCAGAATAAAGCCAAACTAAACCCTTCTATCCTTCGCAGCCAAGGAAGCTGCCATCTTAGCCTCTGTTTAATCTGCTGTTGCCATGGTGCTGTACATGCTATAACACCAGCTTTTTGCTGGTTTGACAGTGGTTGAGGACACAAGCAAATGTGACAGTTCGCAATCCTGGCACTCCAGCAATGTAACGGTTTTGGGAAGCCGTTACATTAATGGGTTTAGTTCTGCTTTAAATTGACCATTTCGGTTAGTCTTGCTCATCACAGAAAGGCTGTATGTGTGCGCAGGATTTGAAAGCCTAAAAATGGCTTTAATCCAGCTTCAGCCATAGGTGCTCAGGTCACCAGTGTGCTCATATGCTAATACTATGGCAGGGTAAGGAGGGCGACTCATGCAAACACCTTTAACATAAGCTTATGTGAGAAAACAACAGTGACGGGGCAGGTTGAAAACCAGATTGGACAACAATCACCGCATGTCTATAGATACCTACAAATGATAGTTGTCCAACCCAGCCATTTTAGCCACGATGAACATTTATATTTGTGAAAGGCAACAGAACGGATGCCTGAGGTGGTCGAATAACACGTGACCTTCTTCAGGGACCTATGGGTAAAGAAAGGCTAAAGTATAATACAAGTTCTGGTCAAAAATATGTGAACACCTGACCATCAAACTTATATAAATATGTTGGACATCCCATTCCCAAACCATGGCCATTAATATGGAGGGGCCCCCTTGGCTCCCTTTATGGCTAGAACAGCCTCCACTCTTATGGGCTTTCCACAGATTTTGGCATGTGTCTGTGGAAATGTGAGCCCATTTGTAAGGTTCTGACATTTCACTTTAACCATAATAACCATTTCCTTCTTTATTGAAACAGATATTTTATTGACCACTCCCAATGTTGCAATCGACTCAATTTCAGTCGTCGATCAAACTCCTGGGTGGTTTGGGGAGAGAACCGTACAATCATATTTGTGATCCTTAGTGAATCAAAAGTGGTTGCAACTGGCTGAAAATCACTACATGTATGTGGGCTATTTACATGGACTGGCACAAGCAAATATCTGTTGTGACACAGATATCAAATACAGGAGCAGGTAACACTGAGGAACAGAGACACTCACCAATACTTCTAATACCTATACAAATACCAATACTGGAATGATCATAGTGTCAGTAAAAATAACAATCAATGAACAAAACTTGTTACTTTTTAAAGCTGT
This sequence comes from Lithobates pipiens, assembly GCF_037356315.1. Taxonomy (NCBI): domain Eukaryota; kingdom Metazoa; phylum Chordata; class Amphibia; order Anura; family Ranidae; genus Lithobates; species Lithobates pipiens. The sequence goes on from NW_027507903.1 coordinate 476,107,143, forward strand.
CAGAGGAAACAAAAAGACCTTTCATACCCCCAACCTGTATACCAGTATATGTTCATCAACTGCTGAGGTTAAAGAATATGCAAACTCAACACTTCAAATTCCTGATATGTGCCTGCTGTACCATGTAACTGTATGAGAAAGTATCCTTTACTCTTTGTATTGCTGCCTTTTGAGTGACATTTGTGGCGATTCTGCCAGCCCCCTGCTTTCCTATTTCAAACTGATCATTCCAAGGCATGGAAGCACATCCATCCATGTGATCAGTTTTCTTCTTTGAAGTCTACCTTGGAGCACAGCCTGCCTGTCCCCCAATGGCCAAGGCTCGTGCTGACACGCCCCCTGCCTAGCTCTTCACTGGGAAGATCAGTGTACTGCTGTTCCTCTGCTGACATGCCCCCTGCAATATCTACCCCTAAGCTCCCTATGCAGCTGAAAACAGAGGTTATACGATAAAAAAAATAAAAATAAAAATGCATATAAAATAGTTTTATGTATAAAGCATACACAAATGTTTTGCCTTGCATTCTATTTTAAACGGAATGCGTTTTGTTACAACAAGGTAGGGGGTTTACACATACTTTAAATCTCAGCCACCCAGAGAGTGCATTGTTCTCTATGGGTCAGACCTGGCTGGAAGACACAGAGAAGGAGGAACAGGAAAGCACAATCACAATACAGCACTAATAAGCAGGTAGCACAATGGCCTAGCACAACTAATATGTAAAACTTACATTTATAAAATGATTATGATACATTAAAAAGATTTACATTAAAATGTTGACACTAAATAAAAGACTTGGCCCTGGTTCACACCAGTGTGACTTCATCGCAATTTCAAAGTCGCAGATAAGTGTTATTTGCACCTCCGATTATATTGTGGCTTGTGACTTAGTTCAACAGAAGTCTATGCAAATTGCAATGAAATCGGAAAAAAAAGTAAGGCAGGAACCTTTTTGAGTCGAGGCAATTTGAGGGGTTCTATTGCCAGCAATGGGGTGCGACTTGTCATGTGATTTGGAATGGTCAAACTGCACTGGTGTGAACCAGGGCTTAACCAATACGTTCTTAATTTAGGCTGTCTACAAACCCCAAAGCGATTTTCAGTATGTTTGACATTATATCTCATTGTATACAGTTTTCTGCCGCAAATCTTTTTTTCATGAATTTTCTTTCCTGGAGATCCTGCCAGTAACGGCACTCCCTGTCAGAGGCTGACAACACTAAGCAACTGCCTCTCAATTAACAGCTCAGTTGTCAGCGCGCCCTCTGCACGCCTGGAATTTACAGATGCACCTGACAGCCAATCAACTAATCCATTAACAATCTGTGCTGGTTACTTTGATGCCTTTGAATACAAACAAAAAAAACGTAACAAATACACATGTGAAGTAATTTACACACACCTGCAGCATCTACATACACACCCACAATACACCAACAGGAAAACTAGTTTGTGCACCATCTACAAAACAAACTTTCCTTGTGCCACTGAGGGTAGAATCACCGCACTGTGATCCCAACAACCCCCGCCCCGCTATTTTGACATTCAATTCTGCCACGCTGACCTGAATGCTGCCGATCGCTCCCCCCTTGATGGCAGTGCATACAAATGCTATTCAAATGTGGAGGACAATTGAGTGAATTCAACAATGTAATTGTATACTCATGTCAGAGCTGAGACGGCTGACAATTACCCGGCGCTTTCAAAACCGTGATTATGACTCCGCCATTCAGCAAGAAAATAGAGCGCGCAAAGATAAGAGTCCCAATATGATTCAGCTTAATAACAATGCTGCCATTTAATATTCCCTTTTAAGAAAGTATATGGCAATTGCCCCCTCACTGGTGTTTATGTGCGTACCGGCTTGTTTGGACATTACAATCCCCCCTGCTAGGAACATAAAACCCAATGCCTGTTAACTTATCAAAGAGACAGGCTCTTCTGAAGGACAAACAATTACTGGAACCTGGTTAATTTTCCCACAGAAAGAGGAGGGATGCGCAAAGTGATTCCTCGTCATGTCATGTCTGCGGCCAAAAAGCTTTCAGCTCCGTCTACGTGGCCTGCGGCGATGGAAGGGTTAACAAGCCACGGATGGAGGAACTGCCCTGCAGGACACACAGCACAGCCGCTGCATTTAATTAGAAGATGGCTCAAAAATATTTATTGCTTTGTGTTGGCTGGAAGCTGCACTCAAACAAGAATTCCCTGTTCACTGCCTTCTGGAGCTGAAAAGGTCCTAACCCGAGGGTCGCGACCTCCAATCCTCCTTCCTTTGAAAAGTTTTTGTGATCTGCCAGGTAGTAGTTATTGTTAGGACTCCACAGCTAGTTATAAGCCAACTAAGAGCATTGTGGATCAGACAAACGAATTCTAGGGACATGATTGGGACCTCTCAACCAGGGGTGGACAATGAAAGCTGCATTTAGCTGGGGGTTGGGACTTGGCGTCCTGATAAAGTTAGGGATCATTTGTACATTTCTGTTTTTTATTTGCAATGACGACTTGGCTGCTGGGATGTGCTGTGGCCTGGCTTATGATAACCATGCAAACTTTGTTTACTGCTAGGTATTGAAGTGATATTAAACACACACGGTTTAATTTACATTGTCCCTTTCATTTCTGTATGCAGATGATGGCATTAGATTTTATTTTACTTTTTTAAATAAAATAATTACAAGTATCCTTATCCTAATCAATATACAGCTGTCACATGACCCAGATCTTTCCCAGTCTGCAGGGAAACATAACAGGAGGAGCTTCTAATCCTCTGTTGCTGGTCAAATACACACATAGGTTGGACTTGATGGACTTGTGCCTTTTTTCAACCACATCTACTAAGTAACCATGTTTAAAAAAACAAAAAAAACAAATGCCTTTGGAAAATAGAGTAAAAATAAATAATATCAAACTGTTTTAAATTGTTATACAAATATATATATATTATTTTTTGTGGACATAACATGGTGTGGGTAGATTTATGCCAGTCACAGGCTGTGTCATGCCCCTCCAGCATGTGTCTTGTGAATAAGAGGGAGGTGAAGCCTCCATTAATCTACAATATCCCACCCATCTTGTGTTTAGCTGGTTAGTGGGCTTGGAGGAAGAGGGAGGGAGCGGGCTGTCATTTAACACTGTATATACACCCACATGTGCGACTCTAGTCACTAGGGATGCCAAGATGTGATAGGGAGGAAATGCTCAGCATAGAAACTCACTGAAAACCGAGCATGTGCAGAGTTGCCTCTAGAGCTGCAAAATCCCTAGCTGAATTAGGGACATGAACATAAAGGTGGAGACAGAGCAGCAGGATTAACCAGGTTTCTCTGCAGAATACAGAAAATTAATCTCATAGTGACATAGTGAGTGTGAACAGCATGTACTGTAATACATAATTTGATAGTTTTTTTATAATGTGGGTTTAGTGTCACTTTAAAAAAAAAAAAAAAAAGTGATAATCAGTAATTATTAGTCCATGCAACCAACATTCAGCCTTGAGGATTCAATACAAGTTACTTTTCTGTTTGCAAAGAATCTGATGAATGAAGTGTGGCCAGGAACAACTGCCACGGTGAGGAGATAGCGCATGTAGAGGGGCAAATTTGGGGTTGTGAGCTTTGGCTGAGATGAATGCATGACAACGCATCATCAGTACAGTAAAACCAATCAAGCCATCTATGAATCATCCAGCAACAGGCACCCAACAAACCTGCAATACATTCGGGGAAGCAGGTTGTCTGCACTATGATCTGTATGGAGTGGTGCTCCACAATGGTGCCCACCTTACAGCTATCCAAGACCAACCTTGCCTTTGCCGCAATACAGTATAGTCATGGTTTAGGAGGGATTCAGACTTAAGCTGGCCCAAAAACTGGTATATTTTCGTACAATCATTCCTAAGAAAAACCATGTCCATACATTTCATAATGCCATCATAGACTTGATCAATGTCATTTGAAATTACTTCAACATTTCATTTGCTTTTAACGTTTGATGTTGGAATGAATGGAATTTCCCAAATGAAGACCACATGCATTGTTAAAATTTTAATTTGTTCAAGAAAAAAATAAAAATAAAAACACTTTCATCCTGCTCCTTCAAATGTTTTTGTCACTATAGTCAAAAAAAGAAAAGTGACCGCCTACGATTAGAAGTTTGAACAAACGCTCCAAAAACCAAGATTTTCACAAACAACCAAACTTCTATTGTACGATCAGCTTAAGAGGTGTTCAGTCATAATGGCACAGATGACAGGTCCACATCAATGGCTGCTCAGCCAAGTACATACTTATTTTTATTACAGTACTTATCTAGTGACATCAGTTTACCCAGCACTTTACATATTATACATTCACATCAGTCCCTGCCCTCAGTGAGCTTACAATCTAAGTTCCCCAACTCACACTCATGCATATACTGTACATACTAGAGCCAATTAAGAAAAGGAGACAATTACAGCTGGTTCACACCAAGAAACGCAAAGAAACGTGCCCATGTTCCTGTGCAATTGGAGTCCAGTGCAGGTTTTCAGCCCAAATCTCACTGCATCGCACCAAACATCGTGCATGCACTACTCTTAAAAAATGCACTGCAACTGGATTGCATACTTTGGTACCATGAGGTATGGTGCAGGCAAAACACTGTTTGCTATTTGCATTTGGGGTGGCAATAACATTACACTAACACCCGCTGCAGATCTCAGACACAGCGCGTTTGGAATGCAGTGCGGGAAACTTGTACGGAAAGTGGATTCCCCACACCGCGTTCCAGTGTGAACCGGCACTTTAAGTATATGTAAACCCCCACATTGCAAAACAACCCAGTTTATCAATATGTTTGTGTATATAAAATTATAATTTTTTTTTTTTTAAATAAGTGATCACATGAGTTCTGTTCTCAGCTGCACAATAGGCTTAGAGAGGTGGGTGTGGAGAAACAGCAGCACACTGTTCTTCCCAATAATCACGTGTGTAGGGAGGCGTGTCAGTACAGTTCTGACCATTGGAGGACAGGCAGGCTGTTCTTCCAGCACAGCCTTAAAATTGACCACACTGGGATGGATGTGCTTCCTGCCTTTAAAAGGTCAGTTTGAAATAGGAAAGCAGAGGGTCTGGAAGAATCACCAGGTATTTCACACAAAGGAAGAAATACAAAGAGAACAGGAAACTTTTTAAACATAAGTACATGGTACAACAGACATATCAGGAATATGAAATATTGAGGTGAGATACACTTTATCCTATCAGCATGTCCTTGGCGTGTGGGAGGAAACCCGCTCAGACACAGGGAGAACACGTAAACTCCAGGCAGGTTACATCATGGTTGGGATTCGAACTGATGATCCCAGTGCTGGCAGGGGGAAGTACTAACCACTTAGCCACGGTGCTGCCAACTGTTCAAATGTCTAAACTTGTGCTCCCTCTAGTACTGTGCATAGATGAAAGTGGTCACAAAGCTAAAATTTTAGAACTGGGTATCCCAAAAGAAGAGATGTAATCTTCTAATACTCTCTTCTACCTGTACAGGTGCCATAGAGGTGAGCAACACTCACAAATTTGCAGGAAGGTAAATGTGACTGTATGATCCTGTCCTTCGCTAGCTCCAATTAGCAATTTGGTCAATTATATGCCAGGGGGAGACCTTCTGGAGCCTTCACCAATCAGCTGTATGTTACATTGTAATACACGAATGGGCACATTCAGAATTCAGGAGTCATTCAGTCCATTATAGTGCAGGAAGTTTAACAAAACACAGACACAAGCAACAATTGTAACTAACGCAGTTCAGTCCATGTTCAATGCCCCTCCGAGGAGGCAATGGAAACACTGAATGCGTCTACACTGAAACATACTGAAGTAATTTAAACCGTCTCTCAAGCCTTCAGTAGTTGTGTAAAATGCTGCCTGCCTGGCTGGCTGACATATTGATAAATGACTAATGCTTTCACAGTACTGAATCCGTACAGGAGCCCTGACCTCACTCTGACTTCTAGATGTTTGTCCTTGTTCTGTGATTTACAAAGATCTAAAGCAATGATTCTGGAAGGATGTCAGTGAATGAACACCGCCACATTGCTCGCAGTACTGGCTCCTGGGATGGGCCTGGTTGGCTCCCTCAGCCAATAAATTCTATCAGTTTGATTCCACATTTCCTGATGCTGCACATGGTGCTGATCTCCACTAGTCATAGATGGACAACCAAAGGACTGGCACACAAGGTAGACATTTCCTAAAAATGTACTATTAAAAAAAATCTAAAATCCACTTTCTGTGATATACCAGACTGGTCACCACTTACTATCCAGCATTCTGTAAACAGGTTAATGTTAATATGATGAAACCTGCAACCTGCCATACTTCACATCTGTCTTCACAGCTGTGTGATGGCTTTATACAACGTTACTATAATTAAATGATGCTTTAGAATTCAAATTCATTGACTGTCACTCTCCTAAGTCTAATAAAAATAGTAAAAAACCACCACCTTTTATTTTTCATCACGTGTAACTGATGGACAGAAGAGAGTGTAAGCTCCTGTGGTGCAGATACTGAGGTAACTGGCCCAGTGTTTCCTGTATAGCACTGCGGCATATGTCAGAGTTATATAAATGTATTATAATATTATTATTATAATTAATAATGTGCGACTGTGGTGGGGACATTGGAGTGTAAGCTCCTTTGGTGGAAAGACTGATATAACTAACTCAGTGTTCTCTGTGCAGCACTGTGGAATATGTTAGAGCTATATAAATGAATTATATTATTATTATTATTATTATTATTATTATTATTATTAATAGTGTGCGACTGTGGTGGGGACATTGGAGTGTAAGCTCCTCTGGTGCAGAGACTGATGTGAATGGCTCAAGATTCTCCGTACAGCACTGCAGAACATGTCAGAACTATATAAATGTATGATAAGGTGCGAGTTGTTGGAGACATTAGAGTGTAAGCTCCTCTGGTACAGAGACTGATGTGAATAGCTCAATGTTCTCTGTAGAGAGCTGAAGAATATGTCAAAGTAAACGTTAAAAATATGTATAAAAAAATCCAACTCCAGAGAAAGTAAAAATCGGCCCTTACAGTGGGGCACATCTGCACTGAAGGCGTTAAATGCTTGTTTATGTCTAGAGCAGGGGTCTCAAACTGATGACCCTCCAGCTGTTGCAAAACTACGAGTTCCATGAGGCATTGCAATCCTGTTCCTCAGCTTCCTCACTTCCAATGCAGGGCTATGGGCCCTGCCATTGTCTTGATGATGTCAGAGGGCATCCAACCCATAAAGTACAGAGAATGAAATGTAGCGTGGACCAGTCTGGCATCATAGGATCGGGTAGTGCTTTCCCCATACCCCTGGACATTAACAAGCACTTAACTTTTGCAGTGTGTGTGTGCGGGGGTGGTAGCACCACTAAAATAGAATTTTTTTTTTTTAACTTTTCCCAGAGTTCAGCTTTAATTCCAGTATATGACCGAGAGGAAACAAAGTGTAAGCTCTTCTGCTACAGAGTGTAACTGCTTTAATGTTCTCTGTAAGGATCTGCAGTAAATGCAAAGAATTTATAAATGAGTAAAAAGTAAATAAAACAAACATACGAGGCGGCAGCAGAGCGAGGAAACATTCTGCAGCTTATAGTTATTGTATAGATTCTCTCTGATGTACTGAAAGTATCTAGTAGAATAACCATTTAAGAAACAAGAATAAGAAGTGACTTTTTTTCCCCTCGGTGTTTTGCCTCGACATTCTTGTAGAACAGGCGGAGAGGGCCGGGAATGTGGCTTTTGCAAGCGAGGTCTGTCACTTATTAAAGGGCTGACAAACCTATGCGATGCAGGAATGCAGTAATAGAAGGCCATTGTACTCACACAATAGGCTGCACTACCTCCAGGCATCTGAGGCAAAGCATTGTACTTTTAAGTCTATTGTCAGAGGACTGTGTGACAAAGCTTTTCCCCTGCAGCTAGACAAAATATTCGCGGTGGTGCGCTCGTAAAGGAACAGGAGACTTACAGACTTAAAGCCGCAGTTATCGGGTTTCTGAAGCTTTTCTTCTCTTTCCCTCTCCGTCACCCACAGATCTTCCAAGAAATCTCAACAACAATGGCAGGGTAGATCTCCGAAAACTGTCAGGAGACACTCGGTGTGAGGAGAGGGAATTATTGGAGAGGTCGCTCGGAATAATTCTGCCGCAAAGTGCAGAAGGAAAAAAGTCTGGAGGCAATCTGCTAATTAAAATGTTAAACAGAAGGCAGATGACAGCGTTGTACAGAAATAACCGTGTCTGTATGAGCCAATGCGTTGCTCAGGACGGCCCAAGGAAAACCTATACTATGTATGAGCATTAACCTTACTGGCCAACACAGTGACTAAGCAGTCAGCGCCGTCATCCCCAGCGCTGTGGTCTTGCGTCCAGTTTCCACAAGGACACTGTCTGCATGGAGTTTGTATGATTGTGGTGAATTTGGGTGGCCTTTCTCTGGGTGAGCCAGTTTCCTACCAAAATACAGAAAAATACAGGGAGACTGTACAGCTTTTACCCAAACTCTGCCTAAGGACATGTAGGACTGTATTCCATCTCCTGGGTTGTAAGCTCTAACGGGCAGGGCCCTCTGGTTCCTCCTGTATTGTAATTGTACTGTCTGCCCCTTGTTGTATAGCGCTGTGCAAACTGTTAGCGCTCTATAAAGGGGGCATAAAATTGTAATCTCCTTTGGTGCAGAGAGATGAGAGCGCCTCAGTGTTCTCTGAACAGCACTACAGAATAGGTCAGTGCTATATAGACCTATGATAATAATATTATGTGACTGTAGTGGGACATTAGAATGTAAGCTCCTCTGGTGCAGAGACTGATGTGACTGGCCTCAGTGTTCTCTGTACAGTACTACAGAATATGTCAGAGCTATATAAATGCATAATAATAATAGTGGGTGACTGTGGTGGGACATTAGAATGTAAGCTCCTCTGGCGCAGAGAATGATGTGATTGGTTCCACGATCTCTTTGCAACACTGCAGAATATATCAAAGCTATATAAATGTATAATAGATATGTGAAGGTGGTGGGCCATTAGAGTGTAAGCTCCTCTGATGCAAAGACTGAGGTGACTGGCTCAGTGTTCTCTGTACAGCACTGCAGAACATGTCAGAGCTATAAAAAAAAGCATGGTGTGAGTGTGGTGGGGACATTGGAGTGTAAGCTCCTATGGCGCAGAGACTGATGTGACTAGTTTTCTAAGAGGAATAGTCACTGCATACTTCTAGGAAATTTTCCACATATATATAAAAAATATTGTGTGCCCGCATCCAGGAATTGCTTGGAGGACAGGGCACACATACCCACATACCCAGGTGGTGATACCAATAAATATAGATTATACAGAAAGACCCTTTGGACAGGCTGGCACACCCTGTGGGTACTTACTAAATTTTCCGGCCTCGTGAACACTGGGTGTCAAAAATGACACTTTTAAGGGCGTGACTTTTTTTATGCCTCTAAACACCCCACCATGTTAGCCTGTCTGTCTATGCGCGCACACACACAGGCATTTACAGGCAGGAGCATTTAAGCCTGGTTCACACCTATGCAGGTTGCATATTCCAGGTGCATTTTGCGTTTTTCAATAGACATTTTTGATCCATTGAAGTCTATGGAACCAAAAACCAGAAAAAAGTCCCTGGTCCTTTCCATAAAATGTACAGATGTGAACATGACCCATAGGAAACCATGTTAAATGGACTCTTTTTTTTCCCCTGCCTCTAAGGCCTGGTTCACACCTAATTCATTTTATACTGCGTTTTCAGCCTTTCAGAAACGCACTACAAAATGCATTAGGTGTGAACCAGGCCTTAGAGGCAGAAAAAAAAAAAAAAAGCATTCAGGAGAACCGCGTTTTAGCAGAAACGTCCGATCTGCCTAAATGTGTCTAAATGCTAGGCACATGGTTAGTGCTTTAGTGTTCATTCATTTCAATGGTCAGAATGAATTTTTATTCTAGCCAATGGAATTCATGAATGCCCAAATGCTGACTTACCTAAATGTGTTTGCAAAATACAACTTTAGATGCTTTTTTTGCTGCTTCTCCTGCCATAAGGAGTTGGGAAGAGCCGGGCAAACGTCCAGTGTGCATGAGGCCTTCTTATTAAAGTACATAATACAATATTACTGGGAAAAAGCGGCACACATCCTCTGTACAGAGGACTTTGCCAAGTGATAAATACATGAATATGTTTGTGGGGTTTTTCTGTTTTTTACTAGAAGTTGTAGGATTGGTGAGGTAGCAGAATGAACTTATTTGGGGCGATATCATTTGTATACAAGTTACAAGGAAAAGATTAAGATCTATGAAAATATTTGTGACAGTGGAAGGATCTTTATGGCATCAGACGACATCTAGAGGGGTCGGTGTACTCTCCACACAAAGACGTTCAAGAACAGATTTGTCAGATACAACAATAAGGTCAAATTTGTTAATACTATTTGCGACTTGCAGCAGGCACACAATACGCAAAAAGCCACAACAAAGCATTAGTAGCAGGCATATTGTAAAATTAAAGTGGTTGCAAGCCCCCACATATACCCAGTGAAGTGATGGCCTCAAATTATACACAGAGATTAAACAAGGTCTCCTGCATAAGTTGTACCTGTTTATCTGCAGCATTTGTCCTCTACATCTGTTCAAAGTGCAGATATATTATAGCATTTCTGAGCTTTCATAGAGCAGGGGGCAGAGAGTCGAAGTTACACACTGCAGATCTCAGTGAGAAGAGCTGTGGGAGCTGATTGGAGGGAAGGGACACACCCCGTCACACAGGAACAGAGCTGAGGCTGTCAATCGCAGGTTGTGTGCTGGAGCTCCCTACCCTAACACTTTTTCTTGGTGTCAGCAACAGAGAGAAATTACACTTTGTGCTCTCGAGACAAGTAAAAATAATAGAAGGATATGCTTTGCTCATATTTCATGTCTGAGGTTTACAAACACTTGATTAAATTCTAACCTTTGTGTTTTTTGCAGATTAGGTCTGCTAGAGAAACCACACATCTGACCCTTTTGTTTTGGTGAAATAAAATAAGGTTAGGACCACACTGTGGCAGATATTTTGGATATAAGTAACATGTTGTACTTAATGTTTTATTTGCAGCCATACGCGGGTCTCATTAGTAAAGAAATGTTACTTTGTAGCACCGAGGACAATTATTCACACACTCCAGGCATCTGTTTAGTTTCTCGAAACATCAGAACTCCTTACAGGAGAAAAGCTGCTAAAAACCACGTATTGCACACACACATTGGGTGCGTCAAATGTTTGAAGCATTAATGGATTTCACTAAACAGAATATTTATTGTGGTCATTGGAATGCCTTAACACTAGAATGCACCTAAACGCATCCAGCATTTACATTCGTTTTTTTCTGCTTTTCAGCTCCTCTCCGAAACAAACCCTCAAAGTTTTAAGCCCTGTGTGCATAAGGCCTTAGACCAAGGCTGATGACAACAGTTGTCCCAAGGCTTTATTTTATTTTTAGCACAGAGACAGGTCCACAGTGCGCATGCACTGGTTACATGATGAACCAGAGACAAACATTGCTAATAAGCCTCACGCAGTGATTGCAGTGTAGAATAGTATCAGTGATGGGTGAGGGGGGATTGTATGCATTGTCTGAAGACAGGTCCTCCATCAGGTAAAAATGTAACGGAGGCGATCTGCAGAGACAAAACGCGACGAAGGATGGCAACAAGCCACATTTATCAGAGAACTGTCTCCATGGTTGAACAATAGAGGCTCAATTTGGAAAGCACTTACACTCCTCGCTAGATGCAATTCTGTTACTTCTTTATATAATAATCTTGGCAAAAACAGAGCAGTGAGCAGCTAAGCCGCCGACCATTACCCTGTGTACTCAGTATAAGAGAGGAAAGGGGGAGGGGAGAAAGGGAGAGGGGGGATAAGGAGAGAGAGAAGGATAGAGAAAGAAAAAAGAGGGGAGAGAGAAGAGAGGTAAGTGAGGGGGGGGGGGGGGAGGGAGAAACAGAAAGGTAGATGAGATGGAGAGGCGTAAGAGGAAGGGAAAGCATTGGGGAGGGTTGGATAGTCAGAAAAAAAAAATTTGCGAAAAAATACCTAGAAAAGGGTGAAAGGGGAAGAGCGAGCGAGAGTCAAAGAACCAGATAAAAGGAAGAGAATGAGAAAGAGTTTGAGAGAGAGAGAAAAAGAAGGGAGAGTGTAAGGAAATGGATAAGACAGAGAGTCCTGCATATAAGAGATTGGGGGGGTCCCCAAGATATTTGCATAGATTTTAGGGGGGAGTGGATCCTGAATAGTTACACAGATAGAGGGAAATGGGGGTCCTATAAAGTTGCACGGATTGGAGGATGCAAGGTATAGTGCCACAGATTTAGGTTTGGGTGGTGGGAGATTCTTGGAAAGTGGCACAGATTTGGGATTTAAGGGGGTGTGTGGTAAAGTCCTGGATAGCAGCATAGATTTGGCTTGGGGGGCGGACGCAAAGTCCTGGATAGTTGCACAGTTGGATTAGAACTTGGTCGAGTTCAATGAAGGAATTGCACTGAATTGAACACCCCCTGAGCACTCCTTTCTCCATAAAGAGACAGTCATACAACATGTATACAGACGTGAATTTTCTGTGCGCCATCAATCAGACAACAACTGTTGGGCTGTACTCAGGCACGGCAGGGGTTAAGTCCGCTGTGTGGCATGATGTATTAATATGGCGTATGTGTTCCCTTCACCCAAGTTTCTGCTTCTCACATATGCTTCCTCGCATCAGCGCCGATGGCAATACCCAGTGGTGAATGGCTGTCCGCCGGAGCCAAGTATTGTTAAAGTGACATCCTGGCGCTCTGTCACTCGGCTGCCTCTTTCTCCCTCTCCTCTCTACATGCCAACCTCTCCTAAGACTGATCCCGTCATCTGGAACAATGCGACCCGGAGAAATGTGCCAACATTCTGCCACTTCCACACACAGCGGGCACGCCGAGGGACAGCTTTGCCCTCCACAGTGTGGCCAGTCAATGCTGGGGAATTAAAATAAAAAATAAAATCCGTAGAGGAACTGTGACAGCTTTAAACGCGATCGGAGCCTCTCTACACTGTGATAACGATACCTCAAAATATACTGTAGCCAAACATGCGATCACACAGCAATTCCAAACAAATTTATTGATTCACACTCGCTCAAATCGTAGCAGTGAATTCACTCAAATCTCCCCAAATGTGTCACAATAAATGTTATATCTTTCAACATATTCCACAACATAATAGGCATAAACGGGTACAAATTTGAAACAACTTCAACCCGAGTCCCACCGACAGGGGATCTGTCTCATGTGCCCCCTCAAACGCATTGCTTTGCATACAAATAACATCAATAGTGTGAAAGATTCAGAACGTAGCATGGACGTCAAATCACTCCAAAATCCATTTACTTTCTTCCTGAATTTCACTGAAATATTCAATTTTCAAACATAAATATTAACTCATCATACTCCTCACAGGTTCTGCCAAAAACTAGACATCATTGGCACACACTGTGGGCTTTTTAACTTTCCATTGATAGACATACAAGCCCAATGATTCTTCCATCCTTGCAATCTTCATAATGTACCACACAGAAATATATTGATGTAAAGATGAATTGCTCTGATACTGGCCACACATAAGATTCTCACATCGGAGTCTCATGTGCTGCTCAAGCTCGAGAATACTAAAAGCAATGGGAAGTCGCAGTCCAAAGCCCAGATATTTACCGGCATGGTGGAAAATTTATACCAGATGGCGATCCCAAACAAATTATAAAAAGTAAAATTACTGAAAGTAGCATTCAGGAGTATGAAATAACGAGTACATCTAATAGGGCTTAAAACAAAAAGACAGGCGTAAAAACTTCCTCGAAAATATGAAATCTTCTAACTTGTAACAAACATGAGATTGCCAGAGGCATTGAGGCTTCCCGATTATACAAATACACAGATACCCGCCTCTTAACAGCCGCATGAATATTAAAAGCGGTTGGTTATTTTAAGACAAGTAGACAAACAAAACATGAATTCACGCAACAGCAAAAAAAAAAAAAAAAAAAAAAAAAACAACAATACACAGATCAATGTTCTCATCTTGTGATTTTTCAGACAATCGTCTTGAACAAGCACATTTTGGTTTTAGGTCTACAGGCAGTTTATCTGTACAATGGCTCAATCAGTGTCAGGTGATACAAGATCGATAATCATTAAATCATAAAAGGAAAATGAAATAAAATCACAAAACAAAAAAGACAAAAAAAAAAAAAACTCCTTCAGATGACAGCTGCAGAAAAGGGTCACCCATCGGCTTTCCCCGTTCGGCAGTTGACAGCGGTCACCTTTAAATCAGCCCCATGTGGGTTCAAACTGCACGAGCGTGCTGAAAGAGGTGCGCGCCCGCGCTCGGCTTAAATAACTTAATGAATTTCATACGCTCCCCCAGACCTTACCAACTGACACAGTAAACCAGCAGCGTCACTAACTCGAGGGAGGAAAAAAAAATAAAAAAATTAAAAAAAAAGAGCAGCGGCGTTCCCAACCAAAAAAAAAAAAAAACACACACAACAGAAAACAGAGTTTGTTTCAGAGTGCGTCCAGTTTTGTCGCCTTGCCAAGTGTACGCCGAGTGCAGCGCAGCCAGGAAAGGCTCAGTCACAGACTCACATTTCCCATGACACCACAAGCGACGCACGGAGACAAGACAAAAACAAGAGACAAAAACAGCGGCTTACGGTCGGTTGGGCAGAACAACGACATAGATAGAGAAGGGACGGCCACCTTTGCTCCTGTGACAATCCGGGACCGGAGCGGTGCTGGGCTCGCAGAGGACGCCACACGTCGGCCCAATCCCCTCGTCGTCTGACATTACTGCAAGTTTGCCTGGAGTTGACAATGTGCTCCAGTGAGCGCAGGAGAGGACCCTGTGGCTGGAGGGGAGGGGGGAGGGGAGACCGAGGAGGAGGAAGGGGGGGGCAGGGGGGGAGGCCTCCGCTACCTCTCCTGGCCCTATCATGTCCCCCTGCAGCTGTACTGACAACACTCTACACATTATGCCCTTAATTGTTGCAGCCCTTTTTAACCCTCTTGTGACAGCTGTCTCTCCAACAGGTGCCGTCGGACTGGGAACAATGGCCCGGCCCTCTCATCCGGCCACGGCGACAAGTGAAAGGGGGGCACAAATGGTCTGTCCTCTCTGGGAGTCATTATGGGGCAAAAACAGGGCTATTAATACAGTGGTTGGCATTGGAGAGAAGGCTGCCTTACAGAGTCGCCGGTCCCATGGGGGGTGGGGATAGGACTGAACAGGGAATTGTTTTTTACTAACAAAAAAAGAAAAAAAATGGACATTGTCCCAATCTGCTCTACAAACACTGAACTCTCACTTCACAGCATCACCCAAGGGCTAAATACAAGCAAGAAAGACATACACAAAAGCAGGTTTACCTGGTGGCATATTTGTAAAGTATTGCAAATATTCTTCTATGACCCCCATGATACTATGGGAGGTGGACATCACCTTTAAGGGATGACATTCTTCTGACTGCACCACTGCCACCTGCCTGCTCTTTAAATTACTACTGATTATCACCACTCTGAGCTCTTCAAATCCTGCAATCTCCCCCCCCCACCTATCAGTGTACAGAGTAGACACTCCCACTGCAGGCCTAATTTCAACTTTCAGCTAGCATTATTATTAGCATTATATAGAATTTATGTAGTGCCAGCAGTTTGTGCAGCGCTTTACAAGGTAAAACAAGATGGTTTATCATCAGCTACAAGCATACAGTGAATGCACTTCAAAATAAATGAAACCTTTATGCAGCGCCAGGGTCAGAGGATCGGTTCCTTCAGGGTATGCCTTTGTTTGTGTTTCTTCCAAAGGGCTCCAGTTTCCTCTGAAAATCCAAAAACTTAACCTACAGACTGACTGACCAAATTAGACTGATGTGAATGGCTCATTGTTCTCTGTACAGCACTGTGGAATATGTCAGAGCTATATAAAAAGTATAATAATAATGGTGTATGACTGTGGTGGGATATTAGATTGTAAGCTCCTCTGGTGCATGGACTGATGTGACTGGCTCTGTGTTCTCTGTACAGCACTGTGGAATATGTCAGAGCTATTTACAGTAAATGATTATTCATAATAATACATATGCTAAACATTGCCCTTCCATGTCTTCCCAGGTCAATCCCTCGTGGGGTCCGATGAATTATTCTGGAAACTGATCAATGGAAGTCTTGCAGTGTATGTCCAGCACCAGTGTTGGGTGTCTCGTTCTCCAGAATAGAACGTCCTATTGTTTCAGCACACAAGCACAAAGCCTCTTATTTCTGAAACCGTCCTGCCACATTCCAAAGAGCTGTGCAAACAAGCTACACACAGCAGGACAAATGGCACCTCTGAGGTCTGAATTTAACCCCTGCTACACTTCGGGACCCAACTGAAACGCGCACAGTAAGTGGCTGGGCACACATAGTGGCGAGACGCGGATACTGGTGACTATATGTGGGCGTTTCTGCCATGTCACAGCAGAAAAAAAAAAAAAGAAAAAAAAACTGTATCAAAAGTGGGAAATCATACACACTGTACAATTCTACTGCTGGATTATATTGTTTTTGTAAAAGGCCCATTCTACGCAAAACTGTTTAGTCATGAGTTTCTCATGGTGAAATGCCTGTGCCGAGTTCCTGGATTGGCAGATCTGCTGTGCCCATTTTGAGGGCTTCCCACCATTGTTGCCCAGAGTTCCCACATCTGCAGATTTGCACCATCCCTACACGGAGTTCTCAGGTCTGTAGACCTGCTTGTGCCCATTATGAGGGCTTCCCACCATTGTTGCCCAGAGTTCCCACATCTGCAGACTTGCACCATCCCTACACCGAGGTCCCAGGTCTGTAGACCTGCTGTGCCCATTATAAGTGGCTCCCACCATCCCAGATCTGCACACTGCACTGTGCTGAGTTCCAGGGTCAGCACAGCTTCTGTGATAACTATAAGGGATACCCACCATCCCTGTTCAGAGTTTTCAGGTCTGTACACTAGTGGTGCCTATTAGGAGGAGTTCCTACCATCCAAATGCAGAGTTCCCAGCTCTGCACACCTGCTTTGTCAACTATGAGGGGCTCCAACCACCCCTGCACCAAGTCCCTTGATCTATACAACTGCTGTGTCCATTTTGAGGGTTTCCCACCATCCCAGTGCTTAGTTTGTGTCTTTGCATACCTGCTGTGCCCATTATGAGGGGCACCCATCATCCCTGTGCTAAATTCCTGGCTCTGTAAACCTTTCCATCCCTATTCAGAGTTTGGGGGTCTGCACACCAGTTGTGCCAAGGGGTTCCCACCAACCAGGTGAAGATTTCCTGGGATTGCACACCGTATTAATTTTACATTATTAAAGGTTGTAACAGAATAAGTTGAACACCCAAGGTGGGCGAAAACAAAGCCAGAAACTGGCAGAATATATAGAAAGTCAGCATGTGACTTTACATATGTATTCCCATTAAGGGAATGACATCACCATGCAAGAATTCTGATTTGCCTCTGCCAATTAAGTGATATTCCTATCACTTGTTCATGATGTTAAAAGTGATTACAGCAATATAGCTATATTGAACTTTAAAGAAGTGGATAATTGCACAAGATATTGTATAGTAATTTTAGCATAAAATAATACACAGGAACACAAAATAAAGCAGCATTAGGCCTCATGCACACTGAAGCTCAAAAACGTTTTTTAAACTACAGAATTTTTTTTTTTAGAATCAAACACAGTAAAAAGCCATGTTGTGGCATGCACGTTCCCACGTCGGGCCATTACAATACAGCAATATGCACTAAATCGCATTTATGAGCGCTAATGCAGGTTTTTTTTTTTTTTTACTTTGGAGCATTTTTTATGCTTAAAAGCTCCTCTCCTGAATGCACAAGTGATCTTTTTTTCTGCCTGTACACTTCCCTGTCACTGTGCATGGACTCATTGGGGGTTATTTAGGAAAGGCAAATCCACTTTGTACTGAAAGTGCACTTGGAAGTGCAGTCGCTCTAAATCTAAGGGGTAGATCTGAAATGAGGGGAAGCTCTGCTGATTTTATCATCCAATCATGTGCAAGCTAAAATGCTGTTTTTTATTCTCCTTGCATGTCCCCCCCGGATCTACAGCGACTTTACTTACAAGAGCACTTGCAGTGCAAAGTGGATTTTCCTTTAGTAAATAATCCTCATAGTCTAACATGGAGCAGAGTAAAAAAGTAAAAGCTGAAAACAGCACAAACCCCTCTAGGAGCCGCTTCTTTGAGCTGCAGTGTGAATGAGGCCTTCGTGGTGTTATGAGAAGTGGAGCCTCCAAATGGTACATTAGGACCAACTTTCCAGCACCATATTTTGTACAGAATTATGCAATCTATTGATTGTGATTTACACATCTGCCTTGCAAAGAAGCGGCCCCTTTCCGTTACCAGAACTTGTGTTGCACTAAGATTTCCACATTCTTCATCCAGCAGGCTGGCAGTTCTTTATCTCTGCTGTATTCTCTTCTTGTTTACAGCTGAAATTGAGTCTTTAAAATATCCTATGAGGAACGGCGAGAATGGAGGATTCATGCAGGTACATGGTCTCACATAAATCCTGACTACAGATAAATCATGCAGTAGGATTTCACTAATGTAATTACTCCACTTAATGATATTGCATGAGGAGCGGGGCAAGTGAGTCCAATTTGTATGTATCGAGTCTTAGCGAGCAACAGACCTGAATACAGCCATCTGTACTCATCTTCACCAAATAACGGAAAAATATCATTCTAAGTACCCAGTAATTTAGATACATAAAGTAATAATAACCATCATCATAATCATAACAAAATTCTACTTTTATTCATATAGAAATGTGATCTCATCTCTATATTCCAGTTTTATCTCCGGTGCTGCATAAAGCACCTATTAATAAAAACCAAGTAAATGGAAGTTTTTGTAGTTTTTGTAGTACTGTGCTGCCTTAAGCCTGGTACATACGATGAGAATAAAATAGGACAAATGATCGTGTTTTTTTTTTGTTTTTTTTCCCCCCATACTACTGTCATATCGAAAATGAATAGTTTACTAAAGTTACAAAAATGATCGTACGACAGAATAAGCGATTTCATGAATTTTCATTTCCGAGCATGTGTGGTCTTCTGATTTTTTTCTGAACAAAAAAACAGTTCATTCTTTTTTTGTAAGCGAAATATTTTGTTTGTCTTTTTTGGATAATTTTGCATGAACTGTTGTGATTGGCTCTCGACAACTGTGTACCAACGATCAGGTCATCATACGATCCTGAAAGTGGTATTTTTTTTTGCCCAATTTTTGTATTTTTTTTTGGTCTTTTTGTCAGTCAATCTGCTGTTGGATGGGTCAATGCAAAGCGTGGGTCGGAATTTGCAGTTATAGTTCTTTTCATGAAGGCACAGAAGGATGGCAACACTGCTTCACATAAACACGGCGCTGTCACCCTATTACTTGGAAGTAGGGAGGGCAGAATTTTTGAGAGAGATTTCACAACCACCCCTGTACAACAGTTTTGGGTGAGCGGCAATTGTGGATTCAGACAGGCTTCAGGCAGAGCCTGGGCTTCTGGCACCCATCACCAAGGAATTGCTGCACACAGCGAAGATTTATTGTATCCGTCTATGTATTACTGATTTATTCCTCGTATTCAATAGGCAAAAGTGTACTGTGGTATTGCTATGCATGTCATATTAAGTTCTACTACTATACTTTTATGAAACGTTACACTATAGAATTTGAGTTTGTTATTGGCTCGATAAAGGGCTGCATAGACCAAATATATAAACATACAGTATCTTTATTTTATATTTTTGTGACCTAGGACTGATTTGGTCTTTTCCAATACGCCTTAACGCCTAAAGGCAGTAGTCCCAGATACAATTCAGCAGCTCTGCAGTGATGATATATTCGTTCTGGCTGAAGATAATAAAGCTGAAAGTTTGCTCCACTCTGCAGCTTGAAGGTGGAGAAGGCAGCGAATAAACTGACGGCGGAGATTTCAGAGCGAGCTGTGAACTGCGGCAGAATTGAGGCGACATCTGATGAGGATTTCAGTCTTGCCGGAGTGTGAAGCCCCCCTGCGGAGAACCTCCGACTAAAGAAAGAGCCTTTTGTCTTTTAACTCTGGACACTGAAGTGACTCATTTTCCTTTAGTGAAATCTGGAGTTTTGTTGCAGCCGCGACGTTATTTAATTAGAGAAGTTCTGAAAGGGAAAGCGGGGCGACTGTTGTTTTAAGTTACCTTCTGTACTTGAAACTTGTGCAATTCTGGGGGGAAAAAAAAGAAAACACATCCAAGTAGAAGACTAATTAAAGCTGGTCGTGTACGAGGAGCTCGGCGCTCAAATCTGCTGCAAGGCATGCAAGAACCCCATAGGTTGCCAGTGAAACCGCTTTCCATAGTCCTGTTGTCCAATCCATCTCATGGTCTGTTAGGATTGGACCGTGTGTGGCCACCCCAACTAAAAGCACCAATAGGCATTAGAGGACTCCTGGTCAAATGTTTATCATCTATGGGGCTCATCTGGAAGAATGGCTAAAAATATATAACTTGTTTTATTGCCAATCACCATTTTTTTCCCCAGAGGTATGCAGCGCCTCCTCTGCAATACAGGCCTAGAAGGGAACAGCAGCATGGTCACAGCCCTTCATCTTAGGATGTGCTACCTGGGATAGAAGCTGGAGAACAGTCAATGGGCGGCACAGTGGATTAGTCAGCACACGTGCTATGCAGCACTGGGGTCCTCAGCTTAATTCCTGGAACAGGACACTAGCTGCATGGAGTTTGCCTATTCTTGCAGTTCTTGTGTTGATTTCTCCGGGAACTCCGGTTTCCTCCAACTTCCAGACATGCTGGTTAGTTTTTTGGCTTATGTCTAAATTGGCGATGCATTTGTATGCATGTGAAATAGGGACCTTAGATTATAAGCTCCTTGAGGGCAGGGACTGATGTGAATGGACAGTATATAAAGTTGTTGGCGCTATATAAATGCTTGTAATAATATTAGTATGTATATAGACGTGGAATTCTGTGAAGAGCAGTTCTTGGGCTGGCCTGGTACAACAATAGCCCTACTGTCATTGCGCCAGTCACAGACGAGGTGGAAAGGTGCCCACAGGAAGAGGCCGGCCCCCGGCCCAGCACACACACAGCATTCACACAGAATTGGCAGCGGTGATGCGAGTTTCTGGCTCTGAGCTTTGAACAAGGTCGGCCACTGAATACCCGATTATTCTGCCGCTCACCGGCTTTATCCGAGGCCTGCAGACTGCGCAGGGACAGCCGACTTTTCCATGGCCAGAGAGGCCCGACTCCTCCTGGTATTTCCCATTGTGGCACCCAGAGACTAGGCCCATTCATCGTCTCCTTATCCAGCCTAATTATAAACAGTGTTATTTTTACTGGAGATCTTAATCCCACCAATTTTGCCTATTTATAAAATTGTCCTGTCCATTTCTCAGATTCACCAACTGATTTACAAATTACGTTAATCGGCATATTGTAAAAAAAAAAAATCAAAAAAAAATCAAGCAATTCACAAATCATGATTGGCTGGATCTAAGGGAAAACATTCACCCAATATAAACAGTGTAATTCACATTTCCTTCATATACAATCCTCTGTAAATGGAAGAGTAGAACTACAGAGATGTCAAATAAAACATTTAAAAACAGCATTGGTTTATAAAGAGCTTTTCATGAAAAGCCTCACCAGTTCTGCAAAGTCCCAAACCCAGCAGAAACTACTGTTCTTGATGTAGAAGCCGGAAAAAGGAATTTTTCCTCAATATGAACCTGTACAACCCCTCTGGGTGAACTATATACATAGAAAGGATTTCTTGCATATTTCCTGCTCTACTTTTGTTTGTTTCACCTGATTTCTGAATGGGAGGGTCAGTGTACATTAAAACTGCTGAACAATCTCAGTGTTGTAATGAGAAAAGCTTCAGAATCCCCGTCCCTTAAGAATAATGATCTTTAGAGAGAACCTCCAAAAATGAAAATGCAATTGTTGGAGATTTGATTTGTATATCAGTGCAGACCTCTGGGAAAATCAGCCAGCCAATCAAAGAAGTAGGACATTTCAGGGGGTGTTCTGAATATACTAAGGATGGATTTTAAAGAATT
The DNA here is from genome assembly GCF_037356315.1 of Lithobates pipiens. NCBI lineage: Eukaryota > Metazoa > Chordata > Amphibia > Anura > Ranidae > Lithobates > Lithobates pipiens. The sequence goes on from NW_027507903.1 coordinate 476,129,359, forward strand.
GTAGATTGAAATTGAGATTTTAAATTAACCGGGAATATGAAATTGATAGGTGTAACCATTGTTCAAAAGCTAAAAGTGGAACTTAAAAAGGCAAAACTCAGATTTGTTTTTGCCATCTGTGGAGGAGGTTTCCCTTCACTTCCTGTCCCATAGCCAAAACAGGAAATTAGAGAAAATTCCTACAAAGTGAGGGAATCACCCGTTGGTTTCCATGTCCGCTGATGAAGTCCCGCCCGTAGGGACGTAACGTACGGTCATTGTTCATTTTAACGATCATATGAAGCTTCGTTATTGTAAGTGTGTTTTTTATGTATATTCATCATTAAAACGTTTTTCAATGGAGAGCACTATGGCCTGTCTTTCTATCCACATGGTCTGAGGAAATGTGAATACTGCTATATACCAATCCAGTGTGGGTATTCCATGAACGTGTCAGTTCATTTGACTCTGAATGGGAGAAAGCTGTGTTTTCATTTGTGAACCGGTCGGATATTGTCTGAGAGGAGTACAGCGATTGGATGAGTTGATAAGCATTCGTTGATATTTAAGTGCATACGAGCCTCTGTAATTTAAAGGGTCCATACGATGAGGTGAGCAGCCAATTTTACTATTGGTGGTGGTCCCCCCCTTGGCACCAAGTCACTTTATGCATGAACTGACTGTATACCACTGAAGATTCCTCACGTGGACTTTTTGACACAAAAGCTATCTTGGGACTTTTAATTAATTTTAATATGTTAGTAATCATTTTAGAGCGCTGTACCATCTGTTTGATATATTGTATTTTGGGATTTGGTAATTGATCCTTGGTGATCCTTGGTGTTCAGCAGCTTTTCGTAAAGGGGTTGTACTGCGCTGATTTTTTCTGTATTTATATTAAAAGAAATGGGAAGTAGTGGGTTCCCACAGCCAATCACGCCCACTCATGCATCACAGGCAATTGATCGGCCCTGGATGAAGACTTCCTGGGTCCAGGGCTGATCACTGCGAGAGGCGGCTGCCTCCCATTGCTTTCAATATGGCTGCCTACTCCCAACTAATCATGGTAACCAAACACAGGCAGAGTGTGAATGCACCCAAATGCTTATTGTGAGATGCTCACAGTGTGCAGCAACAGAGAAGGCCAAATTCAGCTTTAAGGAATTTCAATATTACAGCAAAAGTGGAGTGTTCCTTTAAGATCTTTTAGAGTCCATTAGAATCAAAGAAATCAATTTGTTTTCCAGTCTTCCACGCAGGGCCCTCCACGGTCTGCTCTCACTGGTATGGAAGATATCAGACGCTGAAGAATGACACACAGGAAACCTCCTGTGTACAAAGCAAAGGAAAGGCTTTCCAGCAGCTGACACAGAGCCCTGAACTACATAAACGTCCATTGTAATTCCATTGACTGTCTGACACTGCAGAATCTGGGATGAGCATGCGCTGTGACACATCATCCTTAACTATAAAAGGCATTCGCTTCCTCCTATGTACTAAATGTCATTTCTCAAAAGATCAGCCATCAGGCAAATGCACTAGAACATTATCAAATATTTTAGTGCAATAGCCAAAATCACGACACATGGCAGATCTAGATGCACTTTTCTACCAGATATACTGTATACACATTCTTTTTGTATTTTGTTTAATGAATGCTGTTGCTGAATGGTGAGAAGATCTTCCGATACAGAGATATATACACAATCACTTCCATTATATATCCCAGGTATACAATCACTGCCTTGATCAATCCTTCCACAATTGTTCACATTGTTGCAACTGTCTTTTTTTTCTACCTAAACAATTTTGAATTTCTACAGGTGGTGTTCATTTTGCTGTGTTATGTTGCAGTGCAGCAAAGACAGAACATACCATTTATTCTGCACTAACGTGTTAGAAGCCTATAGAAAAGAAGGTCAATTATAAAGCGTTAAGTGCGCTATTCTGCTTGGCAATGGAAGAAGTTTTCTTCATTTTAATGCAACAGTTTATAAAACATATAAAAAATTGTACACTACCACACAGTAATGCATTTATAAAAATGTCATCAGCATGTGAGCACAACACAATGGGAAAACACACAACATTACAGCAATGTGAACTGATCCTTATATTCAACCTCATTCCTAAGACATCTAGCAGTCAGGTTAAAGCCTCCACTTTTACACGGGTGGCTGAACTATATACGCGATCGTTCTAATTTCCACAAATATGGATATACGTACAGCGTATATATCTTTGTGTCTGAGTTGGTTGGGTGTAGGTTAGGCCGGCGACGGGTGCGTCCCATAGTAGGGTAGAAATGTTTGGAATTCTGGCGGTGAGATGCAAGAAGCTCTCCAGTGGCAGAGGTGAGAGAGAAGAGAACACAGGCCTTTTGTTATGAGCCGCCATTTCCGAAGCACCTCTCGCTTTCTATTCCAACCTGATTTCCAGGAAAAAGACCTGGCGTGGCCCAAATCCCATGTTTATCCAGTCTACAGTGCCCCACACCCAGACTGCGGCCCACGCTGCACTCCACATTCGCATGGCACGAGGATAAACAGTCGTATTATGTTCTAGGTGGAGGCTCAGAGAAGGACATTAAATACTGTATAATCACAGTGCGCAAGCAACACAATGGCATCTATTCCACTGAAATTGTTAGACCAAACACCCCAGTCACCCTTTCAAAAGCCACAAACAGATGGTCATTTATCACATCTCCTGTCCCTTTTTAGCAAAGCCATAAACCAAAAAAAACAAAAATACTTTGAATTTACTTACATTTTTCCATCATAAATACAATCATATCACATCTCAGCCTTTCCGTGTTTCTATTGTGCATTCACACATTTCCTTTGCCTTGAAACGTTGTTTTGATATGCCACTGCGGCATGTACAATTTTTGAGCACATACATTTCTGTGAGTTTTGATGAGGAATTAGCCATAAGTCTGACGATTACTGTCCTAAAACAAGTAGAAATTCTGTGCGGACTTTAAATCATCAGTAGATCAGTTAGATGGTGATAAGGCACAGTAGCTTCGGTGAGGATGCTTGACAAATATGGGGTGTTCTTCAAACAAGGTGGGCCCAGATTTTAGGAGTCACGTGTACAAAGTGTAATGAGAGTGCCAAACAGTCTTAGAATCGAAAAACGTCTTATTAGTACCAATGCAAAAAAAAACAAAAAAGCTAAGCAAAAGCAAAGCACAAACCAGCAGGAGTTATACATTTGCTGTAAAGGGTATGGCCAGAATCTGTGAATCAGCAAAAGTCTTAAAGCACCTTTAAATTAGGCCAACTATAGATGGATCAAAATTCAGACAGGTCAGCAGGGACTGGCCAAATTTTGATTCATCCATGGCCAATCCCACTCCAGAGAAGTTGATCTAACAATTTGGCTTCTCTTGAACGTGACTGTTGCAAAATTTTCACTCAATCAGCACATGCAGCCAATGGCTACAGTACTGATCAGTGTATTCCGACAGAGACAGAGACCCAGCTGTCAGAATACAACAGTGCAATGGGGAGGATTTTCTCCTCCAAGACGAATGTATGGATGAAGAAATCCGGTCAATTAAAAACATTATTTTTTAAAAAAAAATCCAGCTTTAGGTTCTCTTTACCAGTCAGAGATAGGCAATGCACCCCCCCACATATAACTTCCTTGGGTGACTACAAATAGATGAGCTGCATGCTACCTTCTACAGGTTATTAGTGCAGGTAGATGTTGGGATCTCTGCATGTGATCTGCACCTTTCCTGCACACAATTCCCCATCTTACAGAAAGAAACACAAACCCACAGAAGCAACTGTCTCTGTAGTAAATAAAAGGTCATGAAAATTAAACAAAGGGGTCCTTTACCCCCCAGGAGACCAGGAGAAGTATCTCTCTTCAAAGCTACATTCTAGAACAACCCTTCTCAACCTGTATACCCCCCCCCCCCTCGAGAACCCTTAAAACAATTTAAATGTTAAATATTCACACAAAAAAGCAGATATACAAAATTGTGGTGTGCCCCAACATTAGTGGCCAGTGTAACTGTAACCCCTTATGATGATGATGGTGAGTGGGAAGTTGCCCTCTGCAATGGTGGCCAGTTTAGGTAGGGCAGGAAGTCTCCATTGACCACAGCTCAAGGGACACCTAACAACCTGCTTGATAAGGGATGCTCAAGATTAGTGTGATGATCCGTGGGAAGAATGCTCCTTACACTTGTGGTCATTGGGAAGAATTTATGCTTTACAGATAGTTAAAAAGATCAAGTGTCATTGGAAACTTAACTGAGAGGCAGAAACCCCCTAGCAACCTCTGGAGGAACCTTCTATTTTCACTGAACCCTGCTCTAGAGAGCTGTATGTATATAGTCTCCATAGTACACGTTCATCACAGACTACCACAGAAAGGACCACCACTATCCTTTATAAAGACTCTGGAACAACATATTCAACATATTCAAGGAGGTGCTCTGAACTTTTAGACTTGCACATGTAGTCAGATGAAGGACAATTTAAACACGTTCACTAGATGTGGCAAGGCAGCGTCCATACAGCCAAGTCTTTCCTTCATGGGCAGCCAACAGTACCTTAAACCGTAGGAATACCGAAAGAAGCACTAGACCAAAGTCTAGTAAAAAAAAAAAAGGGATAGAAAACCTGCTGAGTTTCGGGGGCAACAACACTCCCTTCATTGGAGCTCAACACAATTTAAAGCTTGGATGGACTCAGAGAAAAAGGCGACTTGACGGATCTATATTGGAACAAGCATTGGGGAACAACCTGACCGCAATTCCTCCGGCAGTGTTCAACTTTTCACCATTGTGCAGGGCCATCGCACAGAATCAGAAAATGTTCCCATGTGCTACAAGGAAGTTAAAGAGCAAGTTGCTCAACGGTCTCCAAATATGGTGTATGAGCGAGTATAGTTCAGTGCAAAACATTGCAACCGAGGACTGCCATTATTATTCCACTATATTTATTCTTTACAAAAATCACCAAACACCAGCACCAATGGCATAGTCAGGTCTGATGTATGTGTCCTCAATAACACCTTTGAAACAAACTTTTATCTGCATTCCCTGACGTGAATTAAAAAGCACACCGACTTCTGCTCTGTATACAACAATCATACAGCAACTAGCGGAAAACAGCAGACCATCACTCAAGCGAAGTCCACGCAGGACTTGGACAAAGGCTGCGATTGTTCCGCCATACCGAGTGTAGGTGGTCGGGGGAATATTTACCTTTTCACACTTACAAAGCCACTTATCCCCACGATCATGTTGGTCTCTTGCTTTCTCTCTCTCCGGCTTTAAAAGCTGCTTTAGGGCTGAGTCATTCATACGCAGCGACATTTGAAATCTGTGGCTGTAGCATCGTTGATACACCGCTTCTCTCACAAGAACGCGGCTATGGCTATTATCCTGCAAAAGGCAGCTTCGCAGCTGGGGAAAAGCAAAAATGCCTCTGCATCGTGGGCAAAAAGTTTATAGGAGAATAAAAAAAGGTGTGTAGGAGGGTAAAGGCAAATATTCACTGTCCAGCACTGAAACAACAAAAATCACACCACACACAGTCACCCCTAATCAAGCCCCTAAATATAAAGCAAAGATCTCAACCCCAAACTTTCTGCTCTGGTTTAGAATGGAGAAGCGAGAGAATGGGCGAGTTATTATATAGTATAGTATTACTCTCTGTGGCCTTGCTGGTGAGAATTTAAATTTCACGTCCTGTTCTGGGGACTACACAGAAAACCAGGGAAAAAGCCCCAAATGGGGACGCAATATCAAAACAAATCTCAGGTGTTCTGAAGTAAATCTACAACCAGATATTTTCTATGTTAAGTTCAACATGCTCAGTAATGTTTAAAGTATAACTAAAAGGCAAACTTTTTTTTTTTTTTTTTTTTTAGCTTTGGGTGAAGTGGAGATGGATGAGAATTGCTGTCTGTACCCCCATTATGGAGATTCACCTCTCTATTTGTCCTGTTTTCCATGATCATTAAAAGTGAAAGTAAAAGAAAATCCTAAGTTTTGGGTTGTCCCCTGAAGAGTAATAGAAGGGAAATCTTCCAATGGGGGCACTATTTCTGGCTATCTGAGGGTCCCCAAGGAATTCCCTTAACCACTTCCGCCCCGGAAGAATTTACCCTCTTAATGATCAGGCCATTTATTGCGACACTGCGTCGCTTTAACTGACAATTGTGCGGTCGTGCCATGTTGTAACCAAACAAAAATGTATGTCCTTTTTTTTCCCCACAAATAGAGCTTTTTTTGTGGCATCTGATAACCTCTGCGGTTATTTTTTATGCTATAAACAAAAAAAGACAGACAATTCTGAAAAAACCCCAAACTATATTTTTTACTTTTTGCTATAATAAAATATCACAAAAAAAAAAGAAAAAACACCACATTTCGTCATCAGTTTAGGCCAATATGTTATCTTAAAATAAAAATAAATAAAAATAAAATTGCAATAAGCATATATTATTAATTGGCTTGCACAAAAGTTATAATGTCTACAAAACAGGGAATAGATTTATGGCGTTTTTATGATTATTATTTTTTTACTAGTAATTGCGGTGATCAGCGATTTTTAGCGTGACTGCAACACTGCAGCGAACAGAACAGACACTTTTGACACTTTTTTGGGACCAGTGACATTACAGTGATCATAGCTAAAAATAGCCACTGATCAATGTATAAATTACACTGGCAGGGAAGTGGTTAACACTAGGGGCAATCAAGGGGTTAAGTGTTGCCTAGGGAGGTGTTTCTAACTGCGGGGGGAGTGGACTGACTAGGAGTAGAGAGATCGCTGTTCACTAGCAACAGACAAGTTCTCTCTACTCCCCTGTCAGAACAGGGATCTGCTTTGTTTACACTGGCAGATCCCCGTTCTGGCTTTCTGTGGAGCGATCACGAGTGGCCATTGCCGGGCATGCGTACCTGCTACAGCTATTGCGCGGAGCGCCATACCGCTACGGTGATTTGCGCAATAGAGCCTCTCTGCCGCAGTATATCTGCGGCGGCTGGTTGGCAAGTGGTTAATTAGCAGGGATTTCCTCTTAAAAGTCTCCACCTCATGACGATACTCCTACAATGCTTACATCTGCTTTTCCCTCCAGGACGGTGTCCGCTTTGTTCAGGCATCATCCAGAGCCACCATCCTGAACTGTGATGCCAGCTCAGAAGACACATTCATGTCAATCCTGCTGCTGCCTCTCACCTTGTGACTTGCCATAAAGATATAATGTTGCTTTCTAATCACTGGGGGGAGAAGGGACTAAGGAAATGCAGAAAAATTAGTACACCATCTCAGCCTAAGCAAAGTCACTCAAAAGGAGCTTGAGGGTGACTTTTTAAAGTGTAGATTTTTTGATAAATACTTTTTCTGTATATGGTGGCCGGTCAGATCTATATGTAGGTGGCCTTGCAGAAAGTTTGGCGTTTAAGTGATACCCTTTATTGCCCAACTTAAATGTTTCTAAAGTCTTTTTTTTTAGCTTAAGGCATTAAAAAAAATAAAAATAAAAAAGTTCCACTTGTGCCCCCAACTCTAAACACTTACCCGAGTCCTCCACTGATCCAGCACTGTCCTGTCTGAAGAAGTGCTGCTTCCTTTTCTCATAGGACACTCAGAGCAGTGGGTGACACTGGCTCCTACTGTTGTCAGTCACATCCTGTGAGGAGGGAGTGGGGGGCCCCTTGCTTGGAAGCACGCACACACGGGTGCCCCTTAAGCACATGGTCTGCTGAGGGGGCAATATCAAAAGAAAGAAGGAGCAGAGAGTGCCAGTAGGGGGCTCCAAAGAGGAGGTAAGCCACTGCTTTGTGCAACATTATTACACAAAACAGGCAAGTATAAGTTTTTATTTTATTTTTTAAAATTAAAAACAAAAAACAAACTAAAAACTTTACCTTCAATTTAAGTTATTAAAGGTGCAGGCTTTTGGATACCTTTGAGATATCCTGGATCAATTTTTTCATGTTTTATACATTTCCTGCAGAATTTTATTACTTACTGGTCCACTTTACCTGTATCCATTATTGATTAATTTAAAACAAACATGTAATAAAGAGTATCAAAGGAGCAAAAAACAAACACACTTCCTGAACTTTTTAAAAAGTGAGACTATGTAAAATGAAGGCAGAAGGGGGCTACTGTTCCACAGACAGCCAACTTCCTGTCTAGATCATTGTCCAATCTTACCATGCTTTGTGCTAATCACAGATCACCCCCAACAATCTTCTGTGCTGCTGTATGGGGACCTTGCAGCAAATCTTACATTGTAATATTAAAGAAATGACTATTCAATATTAATAATTAGGAACAAAATGAAGTCTCCATCTGCTTTGTGAAAGCCGCAGAGGTAATTAACGTTTTATTATTCTGTAGCCCGAGGGCACCTCGTTTGAATTACACGGGCTGGCAGGTTGTCAGAAGACATGTAAGCTGCGTGCTTGGTGACAGCTCGGTACAGAACGGACACGTTCACACAGGTCCTACCACAGAACCACATGTGTGGTTTTATTACAGGCGGCAGAGACTGGTCCAACCGCAGAATACAGGCCAAAATAGTGAACAACCACAAGACATAAATCTGCAGTACCGACTGTGACCAGCAAGGGCAAAATGTGACCTAGTGCTGTTGTAGAAGGCTTATATGGCAGCTGTATAGGTCAGTGGTCATCAACCCTGTCCTCAGGGCCCACTAAGGCTGGATTCACACCTATGCATTTTTAGTGCTTTTTGCAGATTTGCACTACAGAACGTGTTCCATAGGAAACCATGTTAAATGGACTGTAGTGCAAATCTGCAAAACGCAAAAAGCACTAAAAAATGCATAGGTGTGAATCCAACCTAACAGGCCATTTTTGCAAGATAACTGAAATATAGGACAGGTGATATCATTTGCTGCTCAGTGATTGCCGTATTCTAGTCTGCATCTCCCCAAGGTATTACATAAAACCTGGCCCGAAGACAGGGTTGATGACCACTGGTATAGGTGACAACCTGGGGCTACATGGAGGGAAAGGGATGTGTCCTCCTCTGTGGAAGGTAGCCAAAAACTGTTCTGTAAACACAAGTGATAGTCCCAATTTCAAGCACAGATTGTTACAATAGGGCACTGTCTGTGTTGTGGGGAGCATCTCCACAGTAGGAAGCTTTGTTATCAAACACAGAGATCATTCAACGCGATGGAAAATCTGTCTGCGGGCCCCAATTCACCTTTTGGGGAAGATTTACTAAAGGCACATTGACTGTGCACTTTGTAAGTGCAGTTGCACTAATTTTCCCTAGAGCTTAGTAAATGTGGTAACGCTCTGTTCATATCAATCAGGCGCAAGGAAAATGCCTTTTTTTCCTTGCACCTGAGTATTCTTTACAAAAAAGGGAAGCTTCACCACATTTACTAAGGAAAATTAGTAAGACCCCTTTCACACTGGAAGCATTTTTCAGGCATAGCACCTGTAAAGTGCCTGAAACAGCCGCAGCTGAAAACCCAGTTTAAAAGCCCGAGTGCTTTCACATTGGGGCACTGCGCTGGCAGGTCGTCAGAAAAAGTCCTGTAAGCAGCTTCTTTGCAGCGCATTAGGAGCGATGAGTTCCTAAACAATGAAAACAATGGGGCATCGCTGCAGCGGCGTTTTGCAAGCAGACTTAACCCCTTTTCGGCCACTAGCAGGGGTTAAAACCTCTCCGCTAGTGGCTGAATAGTGCCGCTAAAATGATGGTAAAGCGAAGCTAAAAATATTGCGGCTTTACCGCTGACGCCTGGGGCGGCACAGTGTGAATGGGGTCTTAAACTGCACTTACAAAGTGCACAGTCTATTTGCCCTAAGTAAATCAACCCCTTTGTCCTTCTTGGGGAGACGTCTCACCGTTTATGGCCACCTGTACAGCGTAGACTGAACTTGTCAAATGGTAACTTCTGCTGGTCAGAGATGTCAAAATGGTTAGTAATCCTGCAGTACTAGATGAGACCACCAGGGGCACAAGTAAGCCATTCCCCCCTCTGCTTGTGAAAGGAAAGGAAGGAATTAAAGCGCAACTCCTGTCATAGCTTTTAGTGTGATCTGAAGTCTCTTTAAAAACCAATTTTTAATTCTGAACAAGAGTTAATAAAGCCATTTATCAAAGTTCTTTTGCATGAAGTCATGTTAGCAGCTCAACTGCTGCAGTGAAATAACTGCATATGTCCCAGCCAACTAGGAGAAACGTCCAATGCATTAGAGGAGAGGAAGGAATTTAGCTTTAATGGGAACTTAAATCCTAATAGAGTTCTCTTTTTAGATTTACATACAATGCTGGGCACATGGATAGTTTTTCTGAAGGAAAAAAAGTAAAAGGTTCCTCCATCCACACAAATAAGGGGCATGGAGGAATCCCACTCTGCTGGGACATTGCATTCTGACAGCAGCACCCACTGATATCAGAATATACTTATTAATATATTCGCAGCCACTGATTATTGGAAAACGTTTTGACATGATCGCCGACTGAAGTCAATTAAAAACCCGGCTTCATTTAAGCCTAATAGGCCACACACTGTTTAAAATTTGGTTTGTCCCTGCTGGACCAGGCACATTTCAATACGTGTATGACCAGCTTAGGATGGATCAGAATAATGTAAGCAATGTGATCAATGCCTTTCTGTCCCCATGCGCTCCAGTGATGGCTGCTTAGTATTCTCAGGGTGGGTTTCCTGTATGTTACCAAAAGTGAACAATGCCTGCGTGATGTGTGCTGAAACTAGTAAGAAACCAATGTGACAGGATGACAGAAGTACAATTGGGAGACAAGTGCTGAGTATTATTACCCTATAACAGGAAGTGCCTCAACAAGTACCTTCATGGCAGGATCACCAGGGATTTAATTAAATCTACAGATTTAAAAAGATCAATTTATTTTTATTTTTATTTTATTTTAAGTAAAAGGACATTAAAGTGGTTGTAAAGCATCAAAAATACTCAGTGAAGTGACTGGCCTAAGGTGATGCAACAAATCCTCCAACATAAGTTGTACCTGTTTATCTACATCCAAAGTGCAAAATTTACACAGGATCTCTCAGCTCTGAAAAGCAGGGGGCGGAGAGCTGAAGCTACCTCCGTGAGGAGAGGTCTGAAGGCTGATTGGAGGGAAAAGACACACCCTCCTTCACCTAGCTCAAAAGGAACAGAGCAGAGGCTGCCAATCAGCTGGTGATCCCTCCCATCACCTTTTTTCTCTTGGCGTCAGGAATACTTGTTAGAAGTTTGTCATGCTTATAACAGAGGATCAAGACAGCAGACAAAAATGACACTTAGGGCTCTGGATTGAGACAAGTACACACTATAGAGCGATAGGTTTTGTTCATATTTCATGTCTGAGGTTTTACAACCACTTTAACATTGTAAAGCTTATACAAGATGTATAGGTACTTTAAAATGTTTATTTACTAAAAACACACAATAGCTTCCTGTAAATGTGTTCCAGGTATCTATAGTTTGGTGTCTTGAGGTCGTATGCAGTGGTTCTTCCTTAAGCCCATTAAAGCAACCTATATATCCATAGGTGCAGTGAAGGGGGCCCACAGATCTATTAATATAAACACCGGACCATGCGCACTGATGTCACACAGCTGCGGTTAAAAATGAGTAAAATGATATCTGACAATTACAGAGCAAAATAGAGATCTGTCCACATAACAGACTGCGCTGGAGGCAGGGGAGCCTCCGATAATCTGCCTCCATTAGTGATACATTGATTGTGAGCGCCGATAGCGGCAGGGGCTCCACCATACAGCATTATCATCCGGGGCCACATGTTCCAGCCTAGCGGGGGGCGACATTCATCCTGCGCTTCCGATCAGACGCAGAACTTGTGAAGGCAGAGCGCACCACATCATTCGCAAGGGGGGATACAGATGACACGTTTTTTCTTCAGAGGTCATTAGGGTTATTTCATTTTCAAGCACAACTGAAAATTTGCATGAAGACTTCACCATGCACACACATATAAAAAGCAGTGTGAGTGAAGACTGCAACATTAAAAATATATATATCTATATATTATATTTATGTTATCTTTAGTTATTTAGAATACATAACATTATTATATATATATATATATATATAAAACGCACACACACACACACACACACACACACACAGTATCTCACAAAAGTGAGTACACCCTCCACATTTTTGTAAATATTTTATTATATCCTTTCATGTGACAACACTGACGAAATGACACTTTGCTACAATATAAAGTAGTGAGTGTACAGCTTGTATAACAGTGTAAATTTGCTTTCCCCTCAAAATAACTCAACACACAGCCATTAATGTCTAAACCGCTGGCAACAAAAGTGAGTACACCCCTAAGTGAAAATGTCCAAATTGGGCCCAATTAGCCATTTTCCCTCCTGGCGTCATGTGACTTGTTAGTGTTACAAGGTCTCAGGTGTGAATGGGGAGCAGGTGTGTTACATTTGGTGTTATCGTTCTCACTCTCTCATACTGGTCACTGAAATTTCAACATGGCACCTCACGGCAAAGAACACTCTGAGGATATGAAAAAAAGAATTGTTGCTCTACATAAAGAAGGCCTAGACTATAAGAAGATTGCCAGACCCTAAAACTGAGCTGCAGCACAGTGGCCAAGATCATACAGCGGTTTAACAGGACAGATTCCACTCAGAACAGGTCTCGCTATGGTCGACCAAAGGAGTTGAGTGCACGTGCTCAGTGTCATATCTAGAGGTTGTCTTTGGGAAAGACACATACGATTGCTGCCAGCATTGCTGCAGAGGTTGAAGAGGTAGGTGGGGGGGTCAACCTGTTAGTGCTCAGACCATACGCCATACTCTGCATCAAATTGGTCTGCATGGCTGTCATCCCAGAAGGAAGTATCTTCTAAAGATGATCCACAAGAAAGTCTGCTTGTCTTCAGCAAACTGTGGGCTAAGGACACGAGTTACTGGAACCATGTCATGTGGTCTGATGAGACCAAGATAAGCTTATTTGGTTCGGATGGTGTCAAGCATGTGTGGCGGCAACCAGGTGAGGAATACAAAGACAAGTGTGTCTTGCCTACAGTCAAGCATGGTGGTGGGAGTGTCATGGTCTGGGGCTGCATGAGTGCTGCCAGCACTGGGGAGCTACAGTTCATTGAGGGAATCATGAATGCCAACATGTACTGTGACATACTGAAGCAGAGCATGATCTTTGGAGACTGGGCCGCAGGGCAGTATTCCAACAGGATAACAACCCCAAACACACCGCCAAGACAAGCACTGCCTTGCTAAAGAAGCTGAAGGTAAAGGTGATGGACTGGTCAAGCATGTCTCCAGACGTAAACCCTATTGAGCATCAGTGGTACATCCTCAAACGGAAGGTGGAGGAGCGCAAGGTCTTTAACATCCACCAGCTCTGTGATGTCATCATGGAGGAGTGGAAGAGGACTCCAGTGGCAACCTGTGAAGCTCTGGCGAACTCCATGCCCAAGAGGGTTAAGGCAGTGCTGGAAAATAATGGTGGCCACACTAAATATTGACACTTTGGGCCCAATTTGGACATTTTCACTTAGGGGTGTACTCACTTTTGTTGCCAGTGGTTTAGACATTAATGGCTGTTCGTTGAGTTATTTTGAGGGGGCAGCAAATTTACACCATTATACAAGCTGTACACTCACTACTTTACATTGTAGCAAAGTGTCATTTCCTCAATGTCGTCACATGAAGAGAGATAATAAAATATTTACAAAAATGTGAGGGGTGTACTCACTTTTGTGAGATTGTTTATTTTGTTTATTTTTTCTATGTCAGTTGGATATATTTGGATAAATGACTGGACAGGAAGCCTGCTGTGTACAAGATTTTGACGTATCGGTGGAATTTGTGCCCATTTGTAAGATCAGGTACTGATGCTGGATGAGAAGGTCTGGCCCACAATGGGTGTTAAATTCCCCCCCAGGTGTTCAGTACGTTTGAGGTTAGGGCTCTGTGCAGGTCACTCGAGTTCCTTCACACCAAACTAGTCATACCATGTCTTTATAGAGCTGGCTAAGTAAATAGGGGCACAGCCATGCTGAAAACAGAAAAAGGACTTTCCCCAAATTGTTACTACAAGGTCGAAAGAGTACAATTGTCTAAAATGTCTTTGTATGTTGTAGTAATACCACTACACTTCACTGGGAACAGTTTGGAGGGACATGTACATTTGGACATATAGCGGGATATGTACACAAAATCTGGTGCAGCCGTGCACAGTAACCAATCAGCTTCTAGGTTTTATTGACATTGATTAGTTACTATGCACAGCTCCACCAGTACATCTACCCTCAAGGTGGATTTGTCAGATGGGTGACTACCAGGAAGGAAGCTTCCCTGCACTCTACATCATAAGACTTACAGTGACTTTCTAGTTATGACAGGAAAAGTCGCCTCTTTCTTCCTGGCTAACAAGAGTGGAACTTTTAACTTTGACGGCATATATCAGATAAAGCTCCATTGCTGCTGGTGATCACCTTTGAGGCTTGCCCCTGGATTGTGGGAAGAGGCCCTCTTTACATATTTATCCATCAATGGAATTACAAATTCCTTTACATGAACCAGCCTGCCAACTGTTTTGAGCATACACAATTAAGTCAGCAATTGTTGCACAATGTTTGTGAATTGAAAACGGAATTTAAGCCAAACACACTTTTATTAAGTTATACAATGTGAAAGGATTTTATTGTATGACAATTCTGGATCTTGATGTGTGCAGCTATCAATGGGAAATGTTCTGCTGCCTGTGAGCTTCCTGCCCATTTTCTCTACAGTCTATTCTCCATATATTCTTGGAATCCACTAGGGGGCAGTAACATCAGCATTAGGACGCCAGAATTATGGTGTCACCGGCCACCTAGTGGCTGCTCCAAAGGAATATATGAAAAGAGTTTCAGAGAGAAAACAGGGAGGATCTACAAGGCCCTTCTTGGCTGTTCTGGCAGGCATAGCCAGATTAATTCTTCTGCCCCCATTCCAACAAACTATCGTATGCTCCAAAACCCATCCTAACCCAGTGACCACCTAGTGGTGAAATCACATCTCAAGGCCAGGGTTATACCCAACTCGGGATCAACATACCCAGAACTAAAAGAGAAGGGCAAACTTTATTCTACGGGCAGTTTGGTTCTAGGTATGCAAACCGAGTCAGGGACATGTGGATTGCCTTAGGTCGCCCCTAGTAGCTCTGCCCTCATACACTGCAGCCTATGTTGTGGTTAAATAATCCTCCAAATTGGAGGATAATAGCAGTAAACAATAGGAACTGTCCACAATTCCCTTTTTTTGATTGCAAGAGCTGGCAAACCCTGCATTAAAGCATACAAGTCCCCCATGAAAATATGGAACAGCAAACATATAAACATGAGAAAGTGACATTGGGAATACATTTAAGGTAAAGTTCACAATGTGTACTCACTGACGATACACTTGTTTCCCTTTAATCGGCTGTGATTTAAAATTGTTCAACTTGCTGAGCTGCAAAGTGTTGGCCTGATCTCTAACACAATCAAAGTTAAAACACACGGCGGCACAGCTGCAGCAGCATGTCATCCACAGCGCCCGGGTACCGCATAGTTACATGCCCGGATCTCGTACTCCTGGTTCTCGCCTTATAATCCCAGTTTACTTACATATATGACAATGAGGGGATAGCGGGAGAATCCGGATATTAAAATGGAGAGCGATGTATATGGGGGGGGGTTAGGATGAGGCCCGTGACTTGGCAACCTGCAGCACAGCGCAGGGAAAATGACTAACAGCTGGAAGTGACAGTTGTTTTAACAGCTGAGCTGACAGGATTAATTCAGATGCACCAAAATCAAAAATCCGGGCCACCTGTCTGCTCTGCCAGGGACACCCGGCAAGGTAGGCCAAAACCGTAGGGAGGGGGGGAGTTGTACACATCTCTTTAAAAGGTCAGTCCACCCTCTGAAAGAGGTTTTCAGTGTTTGACGAAAGCCGGCTCATATCTGTTTATCATTTACAGATCTGCACATCTGCTGTGCCCATTATGACGGGCCCTTACTAGCCCAAAATGTTCTATTATGAAGAGTGTAAGGGAGAGGGCCAGGGCACACAGTATTGGAGAGGAACTCCCAAACCTCTGTAGGTGAGAGCAGAAAACTTACCATAGTCACACATTATTATTATACATCTATAAAGCTCCAACCTATTCCACAGTGCTGTACAGAGAACATAGAGCCAGTCATATCAGTCACTGCAACATAGGAGCTTACATTCTAATTGCTATAATATATAGTGCTGACATTCAGCACTGCTGTA
The DNA here is from genome assembly GCF_037356315.1 of Lithobates pipiens. Taxonomy (NCBI): domain Eukaryota; kingdom Metazoa; phylum Chordata; class Amphibia; order Anura; family Ranidae; genus Lithobates; species Lithobates pipiens. Next base: position 476,145,643 of record NW_027507903.1, read on the forward strand.
CAGAGAACACTGAGCCAGTCACATCAGTCACTATACCACAGGAGCTTACAATCTGTTGGCCTCTCAATTAACATGTCGGTAAGGTATGGACACTGTAGCACCTGGGTAAGCATACCAACTCCCGTGCATAAGGAATCCTATTGGGGAACTGAGCTCAGGCCCCAGCACCGCAAGGCCAGTGCTCATCAATGGACCACTATGAATAATATAAATGAATATTTTCAGTGTGATAGAGAGACATCTCCCCCCTGTAATTGACATCTGCTTTCCATATTCTGCCCATCTCTCCCCCCCACCCCCCCTCATTCTCTCCTACAAGGTTGTTGACCCGCACGGCGCTCTGATAAAGATCAGTTGGGTTTCAAAGCTGCCGCTTCTCACTTTAGCATCCCAGCTATCCTTCCGGGCTAATTACTGGATTCTCTTTGAGCTTTCAGCCACCAAAGCTGCTCGTTGCGCCTTTCATCCCTCTCTCCGGCTCTTCACATCCGCGTCGCGTACTTCGCTACTTGTTTACCCGTACGCCGAGTGTCCGCCCGACCCTTCTTTCCCCCAATTGTTTCTCAGAGGAGGTTTGAAGCAAAACGGCATCAGCAATGGGGAAGTTCAACAGATGAAAAGAATCATGAAAAAGGACCCGGGTACTTTCTTACAACCAACCCCTCCCCCCATACAATTGCACCATATCACCATCAACTAATTATATAGTAGCCGCCAAGAGAAGAGAGGTCACAGCAGTCACTTTTCAACGATCGGGAGAGCAATATCGGGGCACAGAACACTCTGCGGCTTTCCACAGCCAAAAATCGTATTCAGCTACAGGAAAGTCTGTATTTACTGGCATTAGAGACGGTTCTACTGACAAACACGGATTGATTTACTAAAGGCAAACAGGCTGTTCGCTTTAATAGGGAGTTGCAAGGGAAAGTTGCACATTGCAAGGGAATTTTTCCAGAGCTTAATGAAGCTCTCAGTGAATTTTCACTTTGCAAAGAATACCCAATAAAGTACAAGGAAAACAAACAGCATTTTTCTTGCACATGA